>NC_139026.1:109400028-110000028 GCF_964662115.1 Mustela nivalis | reverse complement strand
TTTTAGCTCCAACAAGGATATAAACCTGAGAGAAGAAGGGAAGCTAACATCTACCAAACATGCCATTTGGCATACATCATTTAATTTCCATAACAGCTCTGCAAACAAAGTGAGTATCCCTATAATCTTTTAAGATTAAAAACAGAGCCCTAAAGAAATTCAGTTCTTTGCCCTAAATCTACAGCTAGCAAGGGGTTAGATGTGAGATCTGGGCTGTCAGACCCCAAAGCTCGTCCCAATTATTATTTGCCCATGGTTACCCAGCTAACTTATGACTAAGCCAAGAAATGAGAAGGATTCCAGCATTTGGAAACCTGTTATCCTTGGGGGGAGCAGGTGTTGGAGGCCCTGGCCAGTCGGGGATGAGCCCATGGTCTCCGTCTACAGCAGGAAGTTCCTCACATACTGCTTGCTCCTGTTCTATTCAGCTACTGGTCACCTGAAGAGGTCTCCTTACCCCAGGTTGCATGTTCTGTAGTGTATCAGGCAATCTCTGTTGAGATGCACTCATTGGGGGGTGGGGGAAGGCTTGCCTCTCTCAGGGAGCCCAGATTTCTGGGGAAGATGAAGTTGCAGAATTAGCTTCAAGTACACGGATGCTGACTCCAGGAGCAGCTTCCAGGGTGAGTTTTAGCTGAAGGGCAGATGTCTGTCTGGGGCTTGGAGTGAGAGGCGGTACTTCATTGGGGCCTTAACGCTAGTTGAGGGTCTGTCAATACTGCAGAGTCTTATTCAATGTAAGGACTGAAGGCCAGAGACACAGAATAGAAAAGCTCTCTAGTTGCCACATGTCTGCGGAATGTGCCCATCCACACATCCACATGGGGTGGGACCACCCCTGAGAACACTCAGCCGATGTGCTCTCCGGACAACCCCTCTGGGTTGGATCTGTGACACTTCTCCAGCCTGGGGTCAACTCCTTTGCACAAACAACAATGAAAAGACCTCTTTAAGCACAAGCATCTTGGAGACATCAAATCATCCAAAGACCAATTCCCTCAGAATGATAAAGGAGAAGTATGCTCTGGGCCTGTGGCCAGATGATGGCTTCTCAAAAATCCACTACCAACCGATGGATATACCGAAGGAGCCAGAAAATCAGATGCTTTTTCTTTTTACCAGTTGACAAGGTCTGCTCAAATATGCCCAGACAGGTGGAAAGCTAGCAGGGCCCCGTTAGCTTCCTGGAGAGAAGGAAGGGGCTCTGTTGCCAAATATTTCTAATGAGCACATCCCTTTTAAAATCATGACTATTTCCATCAGACGGAAATAGTTTGATGGTAACTATGAAAAGACTGTGACGAGATGGTTCATTAGAAATAATCCATTTATCTACCCCTCCCCCCATGTTGCTTAACATCTAGAACAATTTATTGTAGGTCAATGTCTGGGGAAAATGTTGACTTGGCAATTATAAGAATTTTTCAGCACATCGGATAAAAGTACCATCTGGATTTCTTCTCCTTAGAACTGGGTTTGGAAAGGAGAGAACACTGATAGCACACTAAAGTCGACAAGGCAGGACTGGGGAGATGGTGGACTATGGTGACGTCTGTCTGAAAGGATGTCTGGTTTAAATTTATTTAAACTTCAAAAGCCACATGTGCCTCATGGCTAATGTATTGGGTAGCACCAATTCAAACGGGCAGAGTTAAGTCTTCATTATACTGAAGAGCCCAGAGTGCGTGTTCTTTAAGAATTCGTTGTAAAAAGGGACTCCCTTAAGACTCCATTAACTTGAAAAGAAATGCTTTTTGTGAAACCTCAGCTCACCCTTAAACTTCAAACTTTCTCTTTTGTTTCAACTCCAAATGTTAAAGAAGAAGGCTACACTTTGCTCTTTCCACCTCTCCATTTTCCCCTACTCCTCAATACTAGCCATAGCTCCTGCTCAATTACTTTATTAAAACTGCTCTTTTAAAGATCCCCAAGTGACCACCTGGGTCTGAGACCCAGTGACCTCTCCTTGGTCACCTCTGACATCATTGAGCATCCTTCTCTCCTGGCTTCCTTGACAGTCCTCCTCTTGACTCTCTCTGACCTTGCTCACTCTTCCTTTTTGAAAAGCCTTCATAGTTCCCCTTTGTTTGGGGTTGGATGCTTTCCAAAGGTCAAACCTGGGTTCCCAAGTCCCCTCAGTTCCATACTTGCTCCCTGACTAATCTCGTCTACCATCACATGTTCAATCAGTCCACTGAAGAATCAGTATTTCCAGCAAGAATGTGTCCCTTCAGCCCCAGATCCAGAGATATAATGGGCGTCTCCCTGTGGATGTACCATAAACACCTAAGTAAGTTACCTGAACTGCCTTCAGTGAGGTCAGACCCAGCCCATTTATTACTGCAGGTCTCAGTGAAGAGAAGCCCATCTTCTTGGTCTTCCAAAGTAGATTCCTCAGATCTTGCCAACATGGTGTTTCTCATCATCAATGTCAGACGCTAAGTCCCTTCATTTCCACTGCCAAACTCTCCTCTTTTACTCCTTGACACTGCCTTAGTTCAAGGCCACTCCCTTTCCACTGTTGCTCAGAGAGGCTTTGAGCTGGTCTCCCTATTTCCAATCACTCCCTACTCTGCCCTTCTCCACACCTTCCTCAGAGGTGTCTCCCAAACTCCAGCATGCCACAGCCCTGCACACATGTGAGAGATCACAAACACAAGGAAGTAATGATGACTTCAAGAGGTTAAAGCTTCTTAGGAGGGCCCCACTCCATTTCCCAGCTTTATTTCTTACCTCTATCTTTTTATAAACACTGTCCTCTGGTCACACACTCTCTTCATATCTTCATGTTTCCCCCCCTTTCTCTATGATCCTACTTCCAGAGTAATCCTGTCATTCTTCAAAGCCTAGCTCTCAAGTCACCTCCTCTGGTTCTTGAATGCTTAGAGCCTGACCACTTCTTCTGCTGTGTTCCCAAACACTGTTCATAAAACTATTCCTTATCAAAACTGGAATAAAAACTTACCGAACTGAATGACTGCAAATTGAGTTTGTCTCTCTCTTCCCCAGTAATTTTTAAGAGAGAGGATTATGTCTTATTCGTCTTTGGTTCCAGTAGCTAGACAAGGTTTACCTTATATAGGAAATGCTCTGTGACTATCTCCTCATGTTAAACTTCTGCAAAAAAACTTTTTCTCAGATTTTGTCCTTCATACTCATTATATGTAAGATGGCTGTGTGTCATGGCTAGCCTAGCGCAGTCCCAATTTACCTCAGTTGTCTTGGTGTCCTATTTGGTTAGGGCCCCCATTTCATTCTTGCAAGTATTCCTGTTCAAATGCTGTATATGGTCACCCCAATCATAGGCTTGGGTGTGATCTTTTTACATAGAAATATTCAAGAAGAAGATCTATTTATAAAGAGTTTAGAAATCAAACTGCAAGGGGTGAGGGGATCAGTCAGATGACCTCTCAACTTCTACTCCCATAATAAGGTTCTAAGATTCTGTGATTTCTAGAAGGATTCTTGAGAGAAGCTATAATAAAAAATTCAGCCTAATTTCCTCAGCCTGGGAACAGGAGACAGCCCTAGGCAGCTTTCTGTAAACTCTGATAAATGAGAGGTAGGAGAGGCAGGAACTACTGAGTATATCCTCACCAGCTGGAATTTGCTCAGAAAAGAAAGGAGGAAGGAATAGAGGGACTCAGGGCCAGAGGGTCTAGAGATGGGGATGGGTGGGCTGGAGCAGACTACGAATAAGAACAGAACACAAACACATGGGATTAGTGATGCCCCCAAAATGCTGGTGACAGGAGGCTTATTTTAAAAATCTGTTCAAGGAAGAGAAAAATGAAAGCCCAAAGTATTGACAATCAGGAGGCAGAGTTGAATCGGCAGAGGCAATCATCAATGAAATGAGGCTAAGCCAAGGAAGTGTTTTTGACAATTCTAAGTGTCTATCAGGTTAGATACAGTGGCTATGCAATGACATATAGCACTGATCGTGTTAAAAGGTCACTCTTCTTCATTCAGAGGACAAGCTCACAATCTTCCTTTTTACTCTAAATTTAACCAGCTTGCCTCTCCTACTTGAAAACAAACTATCACACCAATAACCATTCTTGAGCCCACAGAATTCCCTCCATAGACTGTTCTCTCCAACCCCCACCTTTTTCAGCCCAGTGTCCTGAAGGAGTTTACACACTTGTCTGTGTCTTCTCATCCCTCCACCCCTCCTTAGCATGGTATGTCCAGGACTCTGCTCAACACTGCACCCCTACTCTTGCTGATCTCACAAGTGACCAACGTCCTCTGAATCCAAGGGTCACATGCCAGTCCGTATCTTACTTGACCTCTCCTATCAACAAGAATGTGGGACTCTGTTCACCACTTACTCCTCCAAATATGTCTTCCTTGGCTTCCATGACTCCACACTTTACTGGTTTTCTTTATACCTCTCTGGCCCCTGGGGCTCACCAACTCTTCTTACTCTGGCCATTTACCAAATGTTGATGTCCTGAGATGCCTCAAGCTCCTCTCTCTTCATTCTTCTTGGCAATGGATGGCCTTTGTTTCTGGGTTTCAGTACCATCTATAAGCTGATGACTTCTTACTCTATATTTCTCTCCTACATCTCTCCTCTAAGTTCCAGATCTGAAAATCTAACTCCTTCCCAGATAACTGTACTTTCATACATCATGAACACTGCCAACTCTACAAATCCAAAGATGAGCCCATGAACGGATCTGCCTCTCTATCCTTCCAACCAGATCTTCATTCTGCCTCCCCTTCACCAGTAAGTCCTGCCATCATGTTCCATGATTCTGTTTCTTTGAATACATTTCCTTTTATCCATCACAATAGCCTCTTTCCTATCAAATCCATGGTCTCCTGTCCCATTTTTGTCTCTTCTGGACCATGACTGTTCTCTTAAATACAGATCTGATAGTAGGCTTGCCTTGCTTTATGCTTCAGTGGTGTTCTACCATTTCCAGGATAAAATTCAGACTCCTGAAAGTGGCTTCCAAGACCCTGTGCTAGTCTCTGACTGATTATCCAGCCTCAGCTGTCACTACTCATTTTCTTACAATTCTATGATCCATCTTCTTTCAGTACCTTGAACCTACTAAGCTGTCTCTGGCCAGGAGCCCACACACAGGACATGTTCCAGTTTCATGGAACACCTTCTAACCTGTCTCCTTCCTCAACATTGGACTCTAGGGAGCCATACACGCCATAGACCAGGAGGTAAACCCAAAGCCAGAGACATTTCATTTCATAGAACTTGGAACATTTAACAGTAAGTGCTTCTTTTCTCCCCTGACCCCTCCTCCCCTGTGACTGAAGGGTCTCTGAGGGCTGTCCTTCTGCCTGCCTTGTGCACCACTGCATCCCAGCCCTGAAGCAACTAAACTTAACTCAATAAAAGACAAGGGAAAGCCATCTTGCTATTGGGTTCAACAGCAGCAGGCACAGCGCACAATCCACTTACAGATTGGGAATCAATCAACTCTTCAGAACCGCTGGGTCAGATGGTATAGCAGGGGTGGCAAGAGCAGAGGGCCAGGAGACCTGGGTTCATTCCCTCATTTATCCATGTGGCATGAGCTGAGCATCTACTATGCTTGGATGTAGGTGAGCTGGCTGTGACCTTGACCTCAAGGTGCTCACTTTTTAATAGAGGAGGTGGAGAGAAAAATAGAAATCAGAAAGTACTGTAAAGTTCTTTATGAACAAGTGCCAAAGGCAGACTGGCACATTTGGGAGAGGGGGACTTGTCCTAGAGGACAAGATACTGAGCTGAGTTTTGAAAGAGCAACAGTGCCAGGCCGAGGGGGAAGCAACCAGTGTCCCAGGCACGAGAATAGCGCGTGGAGGGAAATCGAAACACAGAAACAAGAAACAACATTACCTACTTGGGCCCTTGCAGGTGGTTCTGTGTGGCTGGACTGAAGGAAGCTCAACTTTGAGTAGACTCAACTGGGGGAGATTTAAAAAAGTTCCTTCCACACATGAGCCTCACGCAATGATACAAACAGCTGGATTAGGTGGGGGGCTAATGTGTTGCATTTGCTCCTTTCACGGTATGAATACTCCCCCTGATTTCAAGTGTCTGAACGCAGAGCTGGAAAGATGCGCCCAGTAGTGTAGCATGATCTATTTCCATCATACAAACACAATCGATGTAAATAACCTCAAGAGCATAGTCCGTAAGAAAATGCAGTCAAATCATTAGCAAGTGATGGATTTTGAGTATTTTATGACCTTTGTTTTTAATGTAATTTAGCCATAGGTTTATATAATTTAATTTTTAATAATGGCCATATTTAACAACCCACTTGCAAAATTCCTGAACATTTACCGACTGGCTCAGTAGCTCCAGCTGCCACACACAGCTGGCCCCAACCCAGAAGAACTTTGTGGAATCAGGAGGGTCAAGGCCCTCCTGATTGGTAAGTTTTAAAAGATCTCCAGGTGATTCTAATGTGCATGCAAGGGTATGAATCACCAGTCTGTGACCACGTTAAGGATCTGATAGTTTTCCAAAGGGGAACCTGGGGCCATCGAAGGATTTCAGGACTTTTAAACAGAGAAATGATTTTATCAGGATTGCATTTTAGAGAGAAACCTCTGGCTACAGAGTGGCCCATGGATTAAGACTGCAGGGGAGAAGAGAAACTGGTCCAGACATGGGTGTGATTCTGCAAATAAAAGCTGACAGGGATTTAATGAAGCTACAGAGAGAGGGTAGAGAGGGGGAGACAGCATGAGGGAGGCTGTGAAGGCAGCCATGGGTCTCACAGGCCCTCGGGGACAGGGGGGTCATGGGGACAAGGGAAGGGTAGCTGTAGGAATCAATGTATTTGGTGGTAGATCCTGGGAAAGCAGGGGAAGTTATTTTCTGATAGCCTCTCTGTTGGTTTGGTATCTGCAATGGGCAGTGAGGCTCATTTGCTGAGAGAGAGGAAGGCCTGAGCAGGACAGACGGCTCCGGCAAACTGTTCTGGCCCCGTCCTGCAGTGAGCAGCCGTGTGAATCCCAGCAGACCAGATTTCCCATCTCTAAAGTGGAGGAGTTCAAGCAGATCCCTGTAACGTCTTTTCCTGCCCAGAGACTATGATTTTATCACACTGGCATTTGCTGATGTTTTCACGTTCTTAACTTCCTCTATGACTCAAATTGCAACCTGTTATGGGTAGAAAGACTCATTTGCTCTTGGAATCCAGGCTGCATCTTTGTAAATCTTCAGGCCCTTGGAAGCGATTTTCAGCCCCTCTGAATGAGCACTGGCTTGTCTTTTTCTCCATTGCCCTCTCTTCCCAGTCGCTTGGCTCCCGTGTCGGAAGCTGACCATTTCCTGACCCCTTTCCAGATGGCATCAACAGGGACTATGAAAGCCGAATGGGACACAGAGAACCCTTTGCATAACCACTTGAGCGCTAAGTTCCAGTGGACCAAAAGTAAAAGCACTTGCTAATGACGAGGAATGGGCTTTGTTCAGATTGCAATGGACTTGCTCTGCAGACCTCTGAGTCCTGCCACTCCAGATGGGGTCTGTGTCCTGCGGTGCCCCTGATGGGTGCTGGACCCCTCCGAGGGGAGGATGAAGCCCCAGGTTCTGACTGGCCTCGCAGCTTCCTTTTCCTTAGCTTCCCTTCCCTGTCACTCTTGTTACTCAGAGAAGAAAAAGTGCAGAAGGTCTGTAACCTTTGGGCTCTACAGGGAAAGGGAAATAAAGGGAGCATGCACATCCAGGAGACAGGGAGAGGGGGAATGACAAAGAGCTGGGTCCTGGAGGGGAGGAGCACCCTGCTTCTTTCAGAAGGAGGGGCTAGCAGGTGCTAGGTGACTTCCCAGACTGTAAAGCCTGGAATCCATTCCGTGGCCAGTTCTGGGACCCATGGGGAAAGCAGAAGGAAAGCCAGGAGGGATGTGAACACAACATACTGATGGGAGAGGTCTGAAAGAGCAGCGTGGGCACACGGGGTGAAAAGATGCTCAGCCATGCAGCCGCGGGAGCTGAGATCCAGTGACCCTCTCTGAGAACATGAATTCCCACCAAAAGACGGGGGACCAGCGATGCCCCACCAATGGGTCAAGCGACAGGTGGCCCCCAGGCGGTCCCAGGGCTGGGTGGAAGGCAGGTCCCCCGCGTTGTGGCTCACTTGTGTGGTGTGTGATGACAAGAGGCAAGAAAATTAGTCTGTGGGGGGTTTAAAAACCAGAACACACCAGTTAGTGGTTTGCTGGGGTTCAGCTGAGGTGGGGGTGGCAGTCACATGACCTCTTGAGGACCTTGTGGGGAAGGATCTGTGATTTCCCTGCTCATTAGCACCTGGGGCAGAAAGGGAAGCCAGGAGGCGAAATGCTAATCAATTAGATTTCCTGCCTTGCTAACAGCTCTTCTGAAGTGATTAAAGGAGGAAGTTAAAACCAGTAGATAAATTGAGGACTGGCTCGGTCTCCTCTCTCTCGGGGGCCCATTCTGCAGCGGGCCGTCTCATCCCCGTTTCTCTGTGACGGCCAGTTGGGGCAAAGGGTATTTCGTTGTATTTTTGGTTCCTTCTGTTTTGACGTGGTCTGAGTGTCTAGCTCTCTCCAGGAAGGCATGGGAAAAAGGCTCTTTGGCCTGTCCTGGCTCTGCTACAAGAGCCTTTCTTAGGATGATGATTATTGCTCTTAACATTATCATTACAGACAGAGCAGTGACAATTCCCAACTTCTGCTGCCATTTCACTGACTGCCCTCCTCTCTGTCTGGGAATCTTGGGCTTCTATTTATAACGGCATGCATTTATTCGGGAGCTGCAGCTGACCCCTCACTCAACTGGACCTGAAGATACCATTACTTAGGAACCAAGGAGAAAGGGCACATTCCTATACTCTCGCCGCCCCCGCCCCGAGCTGCAGCCATGTTGGGGTCTCTTAATCACCCACGAGCTGTCATGATGTGAATGACAGGTAAAAGGAAAATTCAGGACTCCCCAGATTAAATGTTGCCATGAGACTCCCTGATTCAGTCGCCACTGCTTCCCACCCACCCTCCTTTCGCAGAGCTTTTCAAATGCTGCAGGTGCGGTCGACTTGTGACAGTGTTTAGTGTTTGTGACAAGTTGGGCATGCCTAAGCAGCACGGCATCCCATTTTATGGATGAGAAAGCAGAGGCACGAAGACATGAAACAATGTGCCTAGGTCACAGGATTAGTGAGAGTGTGGGATGTCAACCCAGAATTGGAAACTAGTTCCAGCTGGCTCTAGAGTTCAAAATCCTAACCACTGGGGGTCTACTGCCCCTTCCTCCAAGTAGAGGTCTCAGGCAAGCCCTTCTTAGCTCAGAGTCTGCGCCTTCAAGCTCCAATCCAGGCATTCAGAGCAAAGCCATGGGACTCTGAGGAACAGTGGGGAGCAGGGACCTCAGTAAATAAATTGATCTAAGGTGTCGGAGGAGTTCTAGTTTCAGTCCGTCGATGCAAGTTCTTTCAATACTCATAAGTTATTTTCTTATGTAATGAGGAGGTAAATGAGTGTCCCAGGCAAAACCATTAAGGGGTTTTCCAAGTCAGGAAGATTTCCTTGTAGGGTATGTGTTTGGTTTCAACTCTAAGCACACACAGGCTCCTCCATCTTCCCCTCTCCTGGACTCTGTCTCTCCCGCCCCAACATTCACTTAAGCTCAGAGTTCTACCCGTGATGTTACCGTGACAGAAGTCACGCAGGATCTAAAAGTGAATTGTGGACTGTGGCTCAGGGGTCTGTAACCTCTGGGCTCTGGGGGCCTTTGTTAGTTCTGGTGACGCCTGTGAGTCCCTTCTCAGAATAATGTTTTAAAATGGAAATCAGGGGTTGCAAAGAAAGCGACTTATGTGGAAATACAGTTATCAAAAATATTTAAAAGGTGATTTTTCAATCTAAAAATACCCATGGTTCTTTGTTAGTGCATTAAATACAAAATCTAGCGGAGTACTGGAATTTTGAAATACTGGCAAGGGGAAAACAGTCCTTTTGAGACACTATAACAATCTCAGTGGGATAGGAAAATAAATACCCATGGTTTTTGCTGGTGGACAAAGTCACAGAACCTGCTACTACCATTGTGGTTTGTTGCCTAACTTCACAAAGGAATAACATGATACATTTCAGTAAGAAGTCTGAAAAGATCCAATTATTTCCCATCCAAGTTCACGGACCCTCTGGAATTTCATCTACAGACCCTTGAATCTCGCGTAAAGAACTCTCGATGAGAGCAAGGGGGATGCTGAGGAAAACGAAAGAGGAACGAACCTGTCTGCCCTGGGCTGCAGGCGGAATTTAATCAAAGAGGGGCCTGGGATTCTCGGGCAGTGCCTGGGAATCTGTCTCCCCCGTACTTTCCCAGATGCTTCAATTTTTAAATAAAGTTTCTATTTTCCCCCAGGATATCTCCAAGTACTCTGGAGGAATTTTTTCTCAAGCACTCCCCGTTGTCAAACTCATTATCACTAACTTATTAGCTCAATTTCAAATGCGATTCACTGTCGATGGCTCTACAGATAAGCTGGCCAGAGCGAGAGCAGGGGTGCGCTGGCTCTTGAGAACGTGCGGGAACCAAAGGGAGACGGGTTTGGTTCAGTGTCACAAGGGAACCGCTAAGCTGCCCAGTGTCTGAATGGTCTTCAGGGTTAGCCCAGAACTGACCCAGTGGCCTGGGGCTTTACATTGAGGATAGCCTGGGGAGCAGAGCCAGCTTTCCAGAGTCGTTGAAGATGAGGTGGGGACACTTCAAGCCACCCGACTGGGGCAGTGTCACTGGGAAGTGACAAGTGTCAAGTGTCAAGAGATTTTACACAGCGACTTTAGAGGGTATTTCAGCCCGAGCATCCATCATCCACATCCATGACCCTGGGGGATCAGGTCTGGTCACTCTAAACTCATCGAGTAGAAAAGCAAAGTGGATCCCTGGCGGGGATCCCTGGGGGGAGGGGATGTATGTGCCTCCTTTAGTGTTTCTTCACCTCTACTTCAGAGACTTCTGAGAGGTAGAGGCAAGCAGTGGACTTTCAGTCCCTGAAAAATGCCCAGAAACACATTTGTGTTTAGCACATAGTTCCAGGAGCTTCAAGGACTCTTTGAAGTCTGTCCAGGTTGATGATTTTTTTAATCTACCCTCCACCCTTCCCCATTTGTAGAGGACAAAACTGAGGCCAGAGAAGTGAGGGACCTTTCTGCAGCTACAGGCAGCCAGGCTGAGGGCTGCCGTGGTTGGGGTCATGGCAGGCCCAGGAAGGCAGATGGCCGAGTCACGGGAAATTTCTTCTCTTCTTCCATGGGCCCTGGTCCCCCTCCCCACACTCTGTCAGGGGAAAGTGCATGTCCCCAGGACCGAGGCCTGGCTCTGAAGGAGGCGCACATTCCCTAGGTCGTCCAGAGGGGATGTGTAACACTGGCAGAACACCATCCATCTTGTTTGCTGTAATGAGGACATTGCCTTCTTCCTCCCCCAACTGGGGCTCCCAAAAAGGCCAGCCTATTATTTAAGGCTTTATCTCTATACGAATAATAAATGCACAGAGCATGGACATGGGAAAGTTAATTAGTATTATTATGTCTTTAATTCTAATGTTGCTCACTGGCAGAGCCCTTTCGAGCCAGCTTTCAGCCCAGAACAAACCTTTGTGATACCTCCTTGGACAAAAACCTCTGCAGCGAGAGCCTTTCTTGGGCAGAAAGGGGCAGCATCTTTCCTTGGGGCTAGAGTGTCTGCCAAGTGAGGCTTCTGTGTGAGGGGGATCCTTGGCACGGCGTCCCCTACTCCCAGACCCCAGCACTCAGTTCACAGCAAGAAAGATCTCAGGCCCCACAGGTACATGAAGGCAAGGGCCTCATCAGAACAGGAGGCTATGTTGAGAGCTGACCCGAATGGCTTGTGTATTTGTTCTCAGGGAATGAAATGGGGATAGGAAACACCTGGAATCAAACCAATTTAGGGACCCGGTTTACTAGAAAAGGTTAGTAGAAGATGCCCAGACGGGTGAAAAAAAATCAGTTGAATATAACCAGATAGAGAACAATTAGTGAGAGTTCTTCCCATCCCAAAATACGTGGATGAAATGCTTGCTGGCCCTCTTGTTGTCAGTTGCATCTTTTGGAAACTATTTGAATTGCAAGACCACTGTCCAGACTCTGCTTTTCAGTTAATCCAAATTGCAAGCCCTGTGCCTTTAAGGAGACAGGCAGCTTTGTGTGTTAAGGTTTGTAAAACCAAATCCAAAAAGCGGCATACAAATGCCAACGCCTGTTTTGCACGAGGTGGGGTGAGACCGCGCAGATGCTACACACAGCAATTTACACAGAAACAGAAATGGCATCTGTCGCCGGGAGGATACAACCTTTCACCAAGAATGGTGACACGGAAAAGTGTGGAGGGGACGCCCCAACCATTTGGCCAGAGAGTTGAACAGGTGCTTAAGCTGACTCGAGCATCCCTTAGGTGGGGGGACACCTCGGGGGTCCAAAGCCCAGGGGAAGCATGGTGGCCTGATGGCGGCCTGCCTGACGGGGGACCAGGGCTCAACCTTGAATCCTGGGGCATCGACAGCGGACCCGCTGTGTGACCTTGGGCAAATTGCTTACGTCTTGGGTCTCCCTTCTTCACCCATGAAATGATGGCGGACTCAACAACCTCCAGGATCCAGACGGTCTCACTCCCAGGAGGCAGGCCAAGAAAAAGCCGTTCCAACGGCGAGTGTCAAGATCCTCCCACCTCCTTTATGCTTTTAACAACACATCTTCCTCACCCCCAGCCCCCATGTGAGTAAAATTCTCAAGGTTAAAAGCTTTTTCCACTTATGCTAAAACGTGGAAGAGAAAACCGATAAAGGGAGGTGAACAGTTACTTAGATTTCTCTAAAAGGCTGAAGACGCTAAATAAAGGGTTCTCGATGATCAGCCCAGGACAGCCTATCATCACGGCTCCATGGACAAATTGTATTGCGTGTCAGAGCCCACGGAAGACGCACAATAATTTATCAGTCAGGACCCAGAAAATTGTACAGTACCAGCACCTCAGCAGCTTCGCGCATCCCTGCCACGCTGTCCCTCCCTCGCTTCTGCTTAAAGGGACACTGCCAAGGGAAGCCCTG
This sequence comes from Mustela nivalis, assembly GCF_964662115.1. Lineage (NCBI taxonomy): Eukaryota > Metazoa > Chordata > Mammalia > Carnivora > Mustelidae > Mustela > Mustela nivalis. The sequence goes on along the minus strand of NC_139026.1, from coordinate 109,986,970 downwards.
GATCTAGGCCTCAGTTAAAAAAAGCACATCGCAAAAACCCCGAAGTGAACAGAAATATTTCTGTGACGTTTATAAGTAAATAACAAAAAAGGAAAACGGTATTTCCCCTGCGTGTTCTCCTCCCTCCTGGGGTTTCCCACCATTCTCCAGGTAGCTGTGGAAAGACAACCACAAAGAAGCTAAATTTGTGTCGAAAGCGCGGGCTTGGCCAGGAAGATGCGTGAATCGGGCCGCGGGGGCGCTGGCGCACGAAGAAACCCTCCTACCAGCCAGACGTCAAGGGCAGCCAAGGGAGCATGGGCGGTCCGAGACATGCGGATTCTGTGGCAGGCAATGGTGTGGGGAAGCATCCTGTCCCACCAGGCTGTACTCTCTCACTGACGTCATTTAGAATTGCCAGGGCACCATGGCCATACACAGCAAACCAACTTTTTGTCAGTTTTACCATTGTTTTTAAATTCTCCGCCAACAGCAGCCCTGGCAGACAGTTCCCACCCCTGCCCGGGGCATGGCATAAACATGCCTGTGTCTTAAGGCTTTGAGGGGCCACGGGTAACGAAGGTGGGTGGATGTGTGGGAAAAATAATGTTAAAAAACTGCACGTTGGGGGCGCTTGGGTGGCTCAGTGGGTTGGGCCGCTGCCTTCGGCTCAGGTCATGATCCCAGGGTCCTGGGATCGAGCCCCGCATCGGGCTCTCTGCTCAGCAGGGAGCCTGCTTCCTCCTCTCTCTCTGCCTGCCTCTCTGCCTGCTTGTGATCTCTCTCTGTCAAATAAATAAAAATCTTTAAAAAACAAAAACAAAAAAAACTGCACGTTGCAGAGGTCATTGAGGTCGCTAACTGTGGTCACCTACCTGGGCATAAAGCATTCCAAGCACTCCACACGTGAAGGCCCATGCATCCCTTGGGACACCCAGACCCCTCCCTGAAAGCTGGTTTCTATCCACCCAACTTGTCTTTTTGAAGCTGTTTCTACCTCTGGCATCCATTCCCAAGACCTAGTGCTTCGCTTGCTCCCGAGCAGTTACCAACCCTCTTGCGATCATTAATTCAACTATTTCTTTTGTCATCATCATTTCCAGAAGAAGCAGAAGTTCAAGTCCAAAAGAGGGCAAGTGATTTCCATGAACTCCCGGCTGCATAGAAGTCCCAGCTCAGCTGTACCGAAGGCTCTCAGCCCATCCCCACTAGCTCCTGGCTCCAGGGCACTGGGGTCCTTGGTGAGCCCGGTTTACTCAGCTCCTAGGCTCAGGAGCTCATTTGGAAGCCTCAAGACCACCTTCTTTCTCCGTGTTTTTCCCACACAGGGGGACATTCTACACTTCCATTAAGGGAGACATTGGGTCATGTTCCGGACAGCACCAAGAAATAGAGCTCTAGGAGTCAGGCACACATGCTTTTGAACTTGGGCCAGCCATGAAATGTAGATAACCCTCACTTTACTCAGGTATACAGTGGAAATAACACAGCCTCTCTTGTAAGCTGTGGAGCTTGTCATGCATGACATCACATAAAGGACACAGGTGTGCCCAGTGCACAGTATCTGCAGCCATTCTTTGTCAGTATGTCCTGGCTGTCTCCCCCGACCAATATGGCAGTTTGGACACTACTGACAGTAAAGGAAACAAAATCCTAATTTCCTCTGAATCTGGGTCTGAGCACCCACGTTGATGGCCTACAGAATGTAGGTGGAGGGCACTCAGCAAGGGAGGTGTAGACAGTAAGCTCCTTGAGGGCTGGGCTGCTATCCAGGCCTTGAGTGGGGCAAGGCATGGTGGCCCTGGTGAAGCCACACTCATTTGCTTTTTGTCACTGTGTTTGTCCTCGCGCTGCATGGGATGCCTGGAGAGCCCCAGGACCTGGCCCCTGAGCCTTAGGCATGACAGCATCAGATCTGAGTGGTTCTGCTGACAGGCACCCCAACCTTGCCAAAATAAATTGTCCTCACAAGTAGCAGAGAGGATGGGGGAGGAGGGGAGCCCGACAGTCGCCAAAGCCCTGCTATTCGGGTGAAACCCGCAGCTCATGCTGGCGTGTAAATGCTAACTGTGGGTTCCCAGGACAGCCCATTTAATTTCTCCTTTTGTTGGCTGGGTCCCAGCCATCCCCTCTTCCCGGGGGCCCCTCCTCAAATATATCGCACCAGCTGGGGAGCTGCCCCACCCCTAATTATTACCCCAGGGCTGCCAAGACGCAGGCCCCACCACTGCGGAGGACGGCAGCAGAGCACAGAACGTGACAACAGCAGCAGCAGGTGGGCCTGGAAGAAAAGGCCAGATTAGCGTCTCTGTGATTACTGTCATCCATCTCCAGCCAGGCAGGCAGGGAGCAGAGCACGCTCAGTGTTGGGCCTTGTGCGCCACACTCTTGGGGGTGCCACCACCTCCCACCCCTTCTCTGCTGTGCAGGCTGGAGGCTGGGGTTTTCTGCACAGAAAGGTGTGCCTGGGACCTATGCTCCTAGCGACAGATGTAGCGTCACTCAGCCCAGAGCAGCAGAATTCCAGTTAAAGCTTCATGCCGAGTGTTTCTGGGTGGGTCTAGCTCTCCACACCTCCCCCCAGGGCTTCTCTGGTCAGAAACAGACAGCAGGGCACTGGCTCTTGGCCTGTTACAGAAAGCAGGACAACCCTTTCACAGTAAGTGAAGTGTATCTCCCATAGCTCCCAGAACATTCCTTGTTCATTGGCTTGTCCATCTGTCCACCCATCTATTCATCTATGCAACGACCCTGTTTTTTTTTTTTTTTTTTTAAAGAACCTGCAAGTGCCAGCATTATGCCACCTGCTGGGGATAGGAAGGTGGGTAAGATCTTATCTCTGTTCTCTTCTCTCCCCGCCACCAATCCCCCCCCAGCTCAGGTGCATTTTGTAAGGACTCAAGTCTGAGAGCAAGTCTGAGAGGAAGGGGTGCTTGTCCTCACAATCCAAGGCTTGGAGTTTAATGACTTGACTAACATCCCACAGCAGGCTCAGAGCTGGGGACTCTCCCCACCCCTGGACTTCTAATCCTGCGTAGCCTGGGTGGCCGTATGCTTTCTCCCAGAAAAAAAAAAAAAAATAAATAAATAAATAAATAATAACCACTGCCCTGAGGTTAGGCTTAAAGGGAGACTCGCTTGGACTCAGCAGCCCCTATCACCTGAGCAACTGCGGCAATTTCATCCATGTTTGGGGAACACCCGTGAATTTGTCAGGTGCCAGGCAAGGTGCTAGGGAAAAGACAGCCATATGGGTCTGCCTGACCCACCTCCCATCCCTCTCATTTGCTTACTTGGGGTTTGGCTCTTCTCTGACAGTTTCTGGGTTGGTTGAATCTTTTATAATCCCCTCACGTGAGAAGACCCTGCCTGGTTTCACCCCTGGAGGAGAAGCTCCGAAGCCATGTGGCCTGGCCAACACTTCTGCTATCAAGTGAGGTCAGCCTGGGGCTATCTGTGAGCTATCTGGGATAGCACCAGCAGGGCTAAAGTCTCTGCACTATCTAGGTCACCCCATCAGAAGAGGAGAGGAGAGACCGCAGGGGCCTGGACAGGCCCACAGGGGAACAACTCAGTATTAACTATAGATGGGAAGGTGAAAATACCTTCAGAAGGAAACATGTGATCAACAAAGATCTTTCTAAATCATAGAGTAATACAAAGGAACGTGGCTTCAGGGACTCTTTCACTTTGTAGTAAGAAAGCTAAGATGTGGCCTGCTTATGGCAGATGCCCTGGCTTAAGGTCCCACAGGAGCTGGAGGTGGGGCGAGACCCCAAGCCAGGCCATGACACCAGGCGTCATTATCATCAGCAGCTTCCTAAGTGGAGCCCTACCTGTGCCCAACACATCTCTAGCCAATCCAGCCTGCTGAGGTGGCACATGGGGCAGACACTGTCCCTTCTTCTGCAGCAGCTCAGCCACGCTATTTCCTGTGTGGCAGTTCAGCACATCTGCGGCCTGGAGAGAAGGGCGAGTATGAGAAGTGAGCCGTGGGCCCAGGTTTATGTTCCAGCTCCAGCTCTGGCTCTTCCTTAGCCCGGTGACCTTGGATAACTCACTTATCCTTGCTAGGTTTCAGTTTCCCCATCTGAAAGATGGGATAATTCATCTCCAAAAGTTTTGGGGCAAATTAAAGCATATATTGTCACCGAAAGCACTCTATGATCCTTTCTGCCCGATTCCCCCGCAATGTTGCCAAACTTTGAGGCTCTCCTGCCGCGGACCCTGGTGTCGAACCACCCAGGAGTCCAAGAGTGAGGCTTGTACCAGATGCGTGACTTGGAGACTAAAGGAATGACTTTCAACTTTGTTGTTTGCTTTCCTGACTGTGCTGGTTGGATGCAGCAGGGCTGACACTGATGGGAGATGGTTTATTTGTCACCTAATGCTAATGTGTCATTCCTGCAGCTGTGGTTATTAGCTCTATCGGTATTTTCTGGCTGCTAAATGAATGGCTGAGGACCCTGCTCTGGAGAGGACAGAGGAGGGGACAAAGTGTGCAGGTGGGGAACTCGACGCGGGTGTGAGCTGCAGGAGAGCACTGACCCTTCTGTCAAGGCCCAGGAATGGGAAAACCATGCCTGGCTGGTCTCTACCTGGTGGCCCAGTCCCCAAGGGGCAACATGGGATAAGGGCTGGGACACCCTACAGTGAGGACTGGAGGAATGGCGGCCTGGAAGGCCATGTTCTGGCAGCCCACCAGGCACATAGGACAGTGGCATGGTTGTCAATGAACAAATGGTAACACCAAGTTCGCAGTCACAGGAAAGCAAGAAGGGCTTAGGAAGGCACGGAGAATTTAGGAAGGCTCCAGGGGGAGCCACAAATAATAGGAAGGCAGACAAGGGTAAAAGCAATGCTTGCCATGACAATAAAAACCTCAGTATAACCAAAAATGATGGACAAATTTCCTCAATACTGCAATCAACATTCCAATACCAGAAAATTCTAGCGCACAGGGAAGAAAGGCAGGACCCGAGGGAAGTTAGAGAAGACAACCAGAAAAAAAAGGGTGAAATAGAAACGAGTGCTGGTAAGTGAAATATACAGCCCCTAACTAGCTGGGCAGTCCACGCTAGAGACAAGGCATGCCAACAGGTGCATCGGTTTTAGGAAGGGAAAAAATAGAAACTGACCCTCTAAACTACACCTTTATCTGAAGAAGGTATTAAAGTAATACTTTGGTTTATTTTTGTAGGTTAAAGAAAAGTTCATGTGAAATTAGTATTATTTTTTAAATCTTGATGATATGGAGGAGAGGATAGCAGATAGGAAGGAGTGGGTGGAGTGTAGGAAAATGGGGTATTCTTTAGTACTATATACTCCATCTCTCCCAGATTGACTTGAGGTCAAATAAGCCAAGGCTCAAGATCTGCCTGTGCTGGAAGGTGCACCGAGTCAACCTGATGTTGCCATGGGAACCAGATTCCTTGCCAGTGCCATGGCAACTAACTCCAAAGTGTGTTAAGCTCAGAGTCTACTAGTCTGCTCACACTCCACATCATAAGCTCGGGAAGAGAGCAGCAGAAGGGCGGGGGGAGCAGGGGTGAAGGCTGTTCCTTCCTAAACCAGTTAGTTGTAAACTCAAGTAAATGAGGCTCAGTTTGAGTGGAGGCAATCGCAAGAGGTGTGCTTCCTCATTAGAATTGCTCAGAGACACTGGGGACACTGTCCAAATTTGGGGGCCCATTTGTGGTTTCTTATGCCCTGAACTGTGCTGTCATCACAGCAAGGGGTTTCACTGAGGAAGGCTTTCTTCTTGGGTTAAGAAAACAACAAACACTAAACAACCAACCAACAAGACAAAAGTCCAAAAAAAAAAAAAAAAAAAAAGCTACATGTGAGCCATTCTGAAACCTGAGACCATCTCTATAGTTTCTTCCTGAATTTCTAAGTGACAGTGAACTTTCCCACCACGTCCGAGCAGCTAAAAATTGAAGAATAGAAGAAGATCACAACATTTGCTTCCCTTAGAGACTTTCTATGATCTGACTCAATTTATTTGGCTTGGTCACAGTGCTGTCCTATCATCAGAGTACAAATGTGGGTCCATTCAGACTTCTGAATAGCCTGTAATTCATTCCACAGATTTCAACAGTACAGTCCAAGAGTTGTAGATAAGAGAGTCAGTTATTATGTAGCATGTCTCCCAAATGCCATATATTGTTGCTGGGCTTTTTATATCATTAGGCTATAAGCTCTATAAACTCCAAAAACCCTCCTGATTTGTTACTCCAAGTGACCTGAAGCAGTGGTTTTCGAAGTGTGGTCCCTGGACCAGCGACATCACCTTCATCTGAAGCTTGTTAGAAATACAGACTCCAAGGCCCCAGGCCAGACCTATAGAATCAGACTAGGCCTCCAGTCAGTCATTGATGAAATTATGGGTTCTTATGGCTGGAAGGATCTTTCAATGGCTTCTAGGCCAATTTCTGCTCAATGAAGTCTTTTCATGATCACTCCTCAAGGAGAACTGTTCAGCCTTGTCCTGGACAGCTTATCATTTTTTATTGTTTATTGTTTATTTATTATTTATTGAGCTCTCATTTGTTCACACATCTAATTATTATGACTCATACCTTACATTGTTCTCAAATATGTCTCCATTTCACTCCTCCCCAAGAACTAGTTCTGCTTCCTGAACTTCCTGAAGCCCCTCCAAATTGGCCTAATTTTTCTTCCTTGTGACAGCCCTTTCATGTAATTGAAATCAGCTGTAACATTGCCCCTTTATAAATATTCTCCTCTCTAGGCAAAATGTCCCTAGGTCCTGAACAGGTCCTTATGGAACAGAATTTCCAGATGGTGCCTTCATTGAATACAACCGAGATGAAAGAGATGAGATGAGGAATCTCCTTGGCCCCTGGAAACAGGGACAGCCCAAGCTCAAGATGTGTTCTGACCTATACAGAGGACAGGGGACTGTTGTCTCCCCATCCGGGACACCCCAGCCCACCATCAAGGCAACCCAGGTCTGCTTTGGTTACAATCACATCACCAAGCACGGGGGGCAGCTATAGCCTCTGTTTTTTTCCATAAATACAATAGTTAAGTCAGGAAAAGGATGATTTTTTTTTTAGATGGAGTGCAGAACTTTACATTTCTAATAATAAATTTATCTTATTAGTTGTGGTCTAGAACTTTTATTCATAAGTTGTTGAATTTATTTTTGTATGGTATAGAAAATGTGAAATTATGCATATTTATTTTCTTTTTAATCTCTGTTATTATGCTGTCCATATGTTTTATATCCTACTATTAATGTACAATGAGCGTTTTGACTTGTAAGCTTTAAAAACATAATTTCTATTAGCTCGTCACATGAATTATAGCACAGTTTATTTCAACATTCCCCTTTGATGTTAGCTTATTTCCAGTTTCTTTTTGCTGTTATATGTAATGCTGCAATGAACATCATTGTACATAAATATAAATTGTTACCTAATTATTTTCTTAGCATAGATTCCTAAAAGGAAAATTAGTGAAAGGGTAGAAACATTTCAAAGACCTAGATATATTTGTATAAATTGTATACAATTTGTATAAATTTATATATAAATTGTGCACAATTTGTATAAATTGTTTCCAGGAAGGTTATAAATTTTTCTATTTCTACCATAGTATGATAGACCATTTCACCAAACCTTTGGCTAATACACTATGTTTTAAAATAAATCTTCATCACTTCAACAAGTAAAACATGGAGACTTGTTGTCATTTGTATTTTTTTACTAGTCAAGCTGATTTTTTATTTTAGTCAAGCTGATTTTATATATATATACCAAAGTGTACGTAACCTTTTGTGAATGAATCTGTTTATGTCCTTTACCCAATTTTTCAATAGGGATGTGAGTGTTTCTCTTACTAATTTCTCAGATCACCTTATCCAGCAGAAATATTAATCCTGTCATTTTAAGAAATATTTTCCAGTTTGTGTTGTACTTTGAAGTTCTCTAATTTCTCTGTGTGTATAAGTTTTATATTTTTATGCACTGAATCTCTTAATCTTTCCTTTGTGTTTTCTTCTGTTACTTTTATTTTAAAAAGCCCCTTCTAATTATGAGAGCAGTTATTCATCCCCCCATTTCTATGGTTTATTATTTTTAAGGTTTTATTTTTTATAGCTTATTTAATTTGTTTTGGCTGAACATATAAGGTAGATAAGTAAAGTTATTTTTTTCCCAAATGCTTAATCATATAGCACCTTCACCTCACTCCTACCAGTGGATTTTATTGTTTCCCTTATCATATACTAGATTCTTAAGAGCCATATTTTCACCTAAATAAGACATACCTAATTTCACTTTTTTAAGAAACATTTTAAGATTCTTTTTCCCATACCTAAATCAGAGGTAATTTTAAACTGATTTTGTAAAGGAAAACAGGTTTTGTTTTCTAGTATGAGCTATAGTACAGATGCAACAGATGTGTCTTCTCTTTTGCTTTTGAACTGATACAATACTTTAGGGCTCTGATCTCCATTTCACTCCTCCCCAAGAACTAGTTCTGCTTCCTGAAGCCCCAGGAAATGATGCTATTTCATGAAGTTATTTTGGACACCTTTCTTTTCAAAAATTTTATTCTATACACCACCAAATATTACCAGAGGCTATTTCCTAGCTGTTTTGTTTCACTGCTCTACCTGTGGATTCCTTTACCTATACTATTCTATTTAATGTTAGTAACACATTTTCTTATATAAGAAAAAGGAAAGGTTCCCCTTCTCACTAGGGTTCTCCATATGTTTTTCTTGATAAATTCTGCCTATTTATTGCCCCAGATAAACTCTAGATTTATTTTTGTCAAGTGCTTTCCTTCTTCCCACTACCCCCACCCTGAATTAATTTGAAAAGATCTGGCATCTCCATAATATTCACTCTTTCCATGTTTCCATTTATTAAAACTATGTTCTATCTCTTTCAGTTAAATTTATCATGTAGTCTCATGTATTTAATTTTGGATACTTAAAAAAGCTACTGATTTTTTTTTTTTAAAGATTTTATTTATTTACTTGACAGAGACAGAGAGATCACAAGTAGTCAGAGAGGCAGGCAGAGAGAGAGGAAGAAGCAGGCTCCCCGCTGAGCAGAGAGCCCAATGCGGGGCTCGATCCCAGGACCCCGGGATCATGACCCGAGCCGAAGGCAGAGGCTTTAACCCACTGAGCCACCCAGGCGCCCCAGCTACTGATTTTTAAAGTATTTATGTCATATCCAGCCACCTCCATGTGCTTGATTAATCTTAACCATTTTTACTAGCTTTTCTAGAACTCTAATCATATTGGTTGCAAATATTGGCTATTTTATCTATTCCTTTCCACTTCCTGCTTTGTTGCATCCTCTAGAACTTTTACAATGTTATTCAGCAATGGTTCTAGTGTATATCCCTTTTTTGTTCTTGATTTTAAAGAAAATGCCTCTAGACTTTCATCACTAAATATTTACTGTTTGGTTTGAGATAGATAATTTTTTTTATCATGTTTCATATCATTCTATTTTCAGTATTTAAAATGGGTATTGGATTTTATTGCATGATGTGCTTTTTTTTTTAATTGATTCACATTTTTAATTGATTCATTAATGTGTTTTAATAGATTCACTAATGTGTTCTTCTCCAACATCAAACTGTCCTTGAGTTCATTGGATATATCCTTCCTAATTATGAGTCCATTGGATTCAATTTATTTTTCATTTGCATAAATATGTAAGATTACTATAATTTTTTTCTCTATATGTCACAATTTTGACAAGATAATGCTACTTATTATAAATAATTTTTTTAAGGAGTTGGAAATTTATTGAATACACTGAAAGAGAGCAGTGGGCAAGACAGCAGAGGAGAGACTATCTGACTATAAATTTTAAATTTTAATCTTTTTCTGTGTTTTGGGCCAAATGATCTAAAGTTGAGACTTTAATTTTTATATAATGTTGCAATTTAGGCTTTTAAATTTGTTAGCATAGAAATATGAATAGCATCCATTCTCTTAACCTTAGAATCTCCTTTTTATATAGTATGCTTGCATATTATTTTCCTTTCCCTCTTTCATTTCTAAACTTTCCAGAAGTCACATAATGTTTTATTTCATAGCAATAACCCCTTGATATATTTATTAAATCTACTTTTAGACTGTTTTCTAAATCATTAATTAATTTTATTTTTGCCCTTTCTGTACCATTTGTCTTTAGTGAACCTGTACAAGAATATGGTTGGGTTTTATTTTGTAATCTAAATTTCAGGGTTTGATAAGAACTCTTTTAATAAGAACATTTAACCCACTTAATATATTTTACCACAGTTGATATGTTTGACCTTACTTTTTCTACTTTGTTTTATGCTTGTGGACATTTTTGTGTATATTTATTTTATCATTTTTTGTTTCATAGACTATATTTTAGCCTCTTGGTGTTCTTGAAAGCAAAAAGACCCTGGTTTTTAACCTTTACACTTATATGCATATGGAACAAAAACCTCTATAATTTAAGAAGTCCAAAACAAAACTTTAACTCATGGCTCCCCTTGTTAAGACAAGTATATTTAATATATTTTAAATATATGTAATACCTGCTTTCTTTGCACACTCACCATTTAGTTGTCATTATTATTTTAATATTGTATTATATGCTCAGTTTCTTCTCATATAATTATTCCTCAAAATATAGTATTTTAAAATTTAATTCCAATTTCTATTTTGTAACCACAGTTAACAAAGTTGTTTTTATTAATAATATTGACAAGATCAATAAAAGCTAAATTTATCAGGCCCTTGCTATGTGTCAGGAATCGCATCAAGCATTTTATCCACATTTTCTACTTAACTCATATAGAAATCCCACTTTTTCAATGAGATTCACAGAGGTCCAATAACTCCTCTATGGCCCCACAATTAGGAAGTGGTGGAGCTAAGATTCATTTGCTGGTCTCTGTGATCCCAGAGCCTGTGCTCTTAATTATTATGCCCTAGCTCTTTTTAGTTGGTTTCAAGTTCACCATTGGTCCATTTTATACTAACCTCAAGTTCTTGATTTTGATTCATTTCAGTCACCTGAATATTAAGGATTCATTGGTTCACTGATTCAGGTGGAGGATATGAATAGTTTATTTTCTCAGAATTTGCAAATCTTAATATGTTTTATAACATTTTTCTATTGGATTTACATCTTATTTAACAATCCAGTTCTTTGGAGGCTGTCGATAGGTAAATGTGTGGAATGCAGGCCAGGAATGTGCCCTGCAAGCCATCCAGTCCCACTGGTAAGAATTCCACTTGATTTTGATGTATGCTCTTGACTACTCCATAATTTATAATGTGATTGCCAATTTTAAACTTGATATGTTCATGGGTATTTTATTTGGAAGTTCTTAGGAAGCATGTCAAGCATGTTTGGTCTCCTGCCATGTTAAAAAGCAGCCAGCATGGATCTTGTAAATATTTTTTTTTCTACTTGTGGCATTACTCATCCCTCCCAACTTTGTATCTTCAACAAATGTGATGTTTCCTTTTTTCAGTTTCAATGCAGACCTGTTGACTAGCCCTGGGCACCATGGCATTGAACTGGAGGTCCCTCTCCAGACTGAATCAATCTGTTACCCCACATTCTTTGATCAGAGTTGGCCAATCAATCACAAACCTATTTTGAACATTTCCCCCCCCCCCCATGGAGAAATCATGATAGATATTTCAAATGCCTTATTGAAGTCAATACTACCTTAGGTATTGTTTTGATCTAAGCCTAGTAATCCCACAACTAAAGAAAATCTAGTTAATTTAGTGTATTCCTAAAATTACTGATTTCTTTCTAAAGCACACATATGCTATCTTTTAGGAATCTATTCTAAGAGTCTGTCAGGGAGTAACATCAAGTTTACTCTTCTAGAGCCTCCGGACTTTAGAAAATAAAAATGTTTGCCTTCTCTGGCCTCTATACACATTCCATAATTTCACTGAGATCACTGTAAAAAACTCTTAGAAAATATCAGGATATTCTTCCATTATTTAGGATAAAATTGGTCAAGACAGATTTTAACCCTTTAATTCAGATAGATACTGTAAATACATATGTACAATTCCTCTGTAACTGTATTGTTGTAGTGCTTTGAGCCTATATGCCATTCTCTCTTCCTATTATCCTTGTCCCCTGCAGGAAGCAAGACAAGGGTCCCAGCATTCTCCACAAGCCACTACTTGTTCTGCTCTTCATAAACATCTTCCCTTTCAGAGACTCTCATGGAATCACAAGACCATTCTCTTCTCTGTACTTTCCATAACATCCTTTCCTGATGTCTATGGGATGTGTTCTGTTTAGTAGTCTCCCTTTTATGAGTAGGAACCCTAGGATGACTGGCTGCTCTCTTCTACAAAGTCCTTACTCCAAACAGCTCTTCTTCTTTACTTGGAATTGAGTCCAGCATGGTGGTCCCCATTGTCGCTCCCCTTTCTTTTTGAGAGCTGGAACTCCCAGTAATCTATGGCAAGAGTATATTTCAATGCTCTGCTTTTAGCTGAATGAGACTTCTAGCAGAAGACAAGACTATTTTGCTTCTGTACCTATTTTATGAATTGTCCTAAGAAACCATTATTCATATCTTTGTTTATACAGGCAGTCCGTGGTACATTTCCACAACATGACTTACGTTCTTCCCTCTTTTGATCCTTGCTAAGTCTGCACTAGATTGTCACATCCAGCTGGGGGTTTATTTAACAATGTGGGCCTCATTGACACCCAGCATCTCTCCCAACCTCTTCTGCAGGAGGTGCAGGTGTGTTCCTTGATTGTCACTGCCCAGTCTTAAGTCACAAACTAACTCTCAGAGATGCCTGTAAAAATTGCATTTTCCTTTTGGCATTAATCTTTCTGATCTAGTTTCTTTATTCTTACATACATTCATGTGGCAGCCTTGAGAATCACAGTGATTACAGATGAACATGAGCTACTAGGAGGGGTGTCAGCCTTCACTCTGATCTCCCCTTTCATTGAGGTCTGAGGACTCACACCAGAAGCAGGAACCCTGGGAATGGGGATAGGACAGCAGACTGATGGGCTAGGGCTGCCTTTGGAGGCGGTGCAGGACTCTCTATATCAAGATAAGAAAGATAAGGACTCTCAGGCTGACAGAGAACACCCAGGTTATCTGCCTCAGCCTCCCGTATACACATCATATCTATTCTTTTACAGAAGAAAGGAAGGATGGAAAAAAAAAAGACAATCCTGAAAAATAGGAAGATGGGGAGTGTGGAGAGAAGACCCTAATGTGGGACATACAGTGGGTACTCTTAAAGTACCCCTCCACTGAGCCCCCCAGCAGCCTGAGAAAGGCCTCACTGACAAGGGAAGGGGAGGGCAGATAATCCACATTTCCTGTGACAGTCCTCACTCGTTTTTATTAGCACAGGTTACTAAGTTGTTTGGAGTGGACTATGGCAGTAGTTGAGCCAGGTCAAAATAATGTGGGATTTATAAAAATAGAAGTATAAAAAGTATAAATAGAAGTATAAAGATGACATGGAGGGGGCGAAGGATAATTCTGCCTGGTATTTTTCAAGATCTTCCCATTGTGTTAACAGATTAGCCAAGGTGGATTTTTAGAACGAGAAACCCTCCAAGGCAGCTTGTCTCCTGATCATCACAGGGAACTCCTGAGGATAGGCAATGCTTTGAGTTAGCCAAGGAGAGGGTGTGACAAGGGGCAAGAAAAATCAGGGATGGCTCCTAGGGTGAGCGCCACAGCCCTCTGAGAGCTGAAATATGATTATATGGGATTTCAAGAGCTCACTCTTGATAGAAAGAGACAGTTCATCTTAGATGCCTGTCACCTACTTACTCCTGGACCATTTTCACATATGAGTAATAGCATGTTACAACCACTGGGAGGATTTTGATGAAGACAATTTTTATGTGGAGGTTTCCTTAGGGTGAGAAACCACCCCTTATCATCCGGTTTGCACCTGGGGAGAAGACAGTCTCCCCTGTGTCTGTCAGGCAAAGCTGCCCTGGTCGCTGGGCTCAGAGTCTGGGCCGGGTGATGAGTTCCCCTCGGAGCCACACCATCCCTCATCTTCCTCACACTTTCCGCTTCTGCCTCATCACACACCCTGTGGCCACAGGAAATGGAAAAGGACCACAAGCCTGACCCAGCTCTCACAGGAAAAGAACATTCTCAACCTGCCAAATTCTGCTTTCTCAATGACAGTCCTGAGCACCTACTATATTTTCTGCATAAAAAGAATTCTAAAACCTGGTCTCTACCTTCAAGAAGAATACAGTCCAGCTGGAAAGGATGGGTGCACGTGCACATGTACAAGCACACCCGCACGTTGGCACACGTGCATGCAAATGCATGCACACACGCACACACACCCAGCAGGGGAACATGGTAAGCCCTGAGCTGTGTGGTCTTGACTGAAATAAATTCAGTAAAATGTCAAGGAATGGCTGGAATAGCTTAGATGGCTCCATGGAAGACGGCAGACATGGACAGGCCACAAAAATAGGCAGGCTTCAGAGGAGTAAAGGAGAGGGAAGAGAATGCCAAGTTGCAAGTCTGAGTGAGCAGAGGCCAAGAGCCCCACTTTAAGAGAGCTCCCTAAGTCTCTGATGTGCTCACTAAGATCACCTCAGCCGGCATCATGGCATGTAGACGCACACATGCTTTATAACTGGGCTGTGGCTATAACGCTGACATACTCCCCCGAGCCTGTGAGTGAGAGCAGGGGTGTACTGTATCAGTCTACAGACCCCAGGACATAGCACAGTATCTGGAGCCGGATGGGCACACAAGCATACATACACATGTAGTCACTACTTCTAACTACCTACAGTGTAATAAGACACCTTCTAAATATGACATCTAATACCTAGGAATAGCCTGTGACGTAGAGATTATGACTCTAATTTACAAATGAAGGAACTGAAAATCAAGAGGGTAACTTGGCCAAGGTCATGATTAGCCAGAGGCAGAGCTGGATGTCACACCCAGTCTGACTTTAAAACCTGTGTCTTTAAGTTAAATAAAAACAAACAAACAAACAAACAAACCCTGTGTCTTTTCCTGTGTCTTTTTCAGCTGCATAAATAAAACAAACAAACAAAAAATAATAGCGGCTTTGTTTTCCTCTCAAGTCTCTGTCTTAAAGGAGCTGGGCTGGGATGACAGCTTCATGGTCATTGAGACCATGTTTTGCCACCATCAATGTTTCACTTCCATCTTGTATCATCTAATGTGGCTGCTGGAATTCCATTCATTACAACTGCATTCCAGGAATCTGGAAGGAGGAAAGAAGAAAGAAAGAAAGAAAAAAAAAAAGGCTCATCCCTCTTCCTTAAGGAGGCTTTATTAAATTATAGCATGGAATAGTTTAGTTTCTACCTCTCATTGGCCAGAAATTGTTACCAAACCTTACAGGAGACTGGAAAATCCAGTCTTTTCAGTCTAGGTAGCAATGTGCCCAGGTGAACATCAAGGTTCAGTTACTAAGGAGGAAGGCTGGACTAGATGCTGGAGTAGACAACTAGTAATTTTTCTTATACCAAAACTTCATTATTTTTTTTTTCAAGTACCAGGTTTCTAGTACCTTAGAAGCAAAGTTCATAATTGTCATTGGAATTGGAATTGCCTTTTTTCTTTTTCTTCTTCTTCTTCTTTTTTAAGACCACTGCAGCCTGGAAGTCAGCAAGGATAAAGCAAATAAGGCCATGAAATTATGATTCCTCCCTGCAACATTCCTTTTCTTCCTATGAACAGTACTCTTTGATTATGGGCACCACGTTAAAAAACATACAAAACTGTCCCAAGGCCAAACAACAGGATCTGTAATTTGGAATGTTGCCTCCAAGTGAAAGAAATGTGTGTCCATGGTCCCATGTGGTGAGCAGCAGCCTCACACAGGAGGCAAATTACCTGGGGATAGGCATATTGGTATGTTCTTCTTTATCCATCCCAACTTGCCAGTGCAAAGTACGTAAAAAGAAAAAAAAATCACCAAATTTGAACCACCGCACTCTGAAAGACTGCACTGGACCTAAGATTGTACCTTCTTTAAGCCTGCTTCATGAGATCCAGTTCCTCAAATAGCCAGTGCAGACAGAAAGGAAGAGCTGGAAGGACTCCCTCATTTCCAGAGAAGAGCACCAGACCAGGAGAGGAAAAATGACCTGCTTCTGAGCAAAAGGGATAGTCTCTTCAATCCCAGCCCCACTGGAGCAGCTGTGGGGCTTTCAGAGACTCCCCGGTCCCAGCTAACTCCACAGAGCTGCCACCTAAGCACTGGGCCCTGCCAGTGAAGTCAGGAACAAAAGGTGGGATAAGCATTTTTTTCCAGCAGCTTCATGCCCATGCCTGAGGAGAGGCACCAAGGCTCCCGAGAGCTGTGGGCAGCCTCCAACCACACAGGACCCTTGGCAAGGGAGCCAGTAGGACATTGGGTGGAGCCACCTGGGCAACTGTGGTCTGGGTTCTGGAAAGGATCACGGGTGGTGAGAGACCTTGATGGATGATGAAGGAGGAAAGAGGAATTTGGGGCGTTGTCTTCTCTTTCTCCATATACGAGCCCTTCATTCTCCATGACTAAGACTCCTCTGGGAGAATTTGTTAAAAACAGACTCTTGGACTTGCCACGCAGGAATTCTGGACCAGGGAACATAGGTGGGATCCAGGAAACCGCATCCTGAATGTATGTGCAGAGATGCTGATGCTGCTGTCCAAGTGCTGATCAGAGCGCCAGCGACCGGGAGCTTCTGAGGGAGAAACTCCACCACCTGCTCCACCCAGCGCCGGGCTCAGGGTGGGGATGCCCCACCTTTCACCCTCTTGCTGTGTTCACCATGCTCTGTGGTCAGAAGTTCCTCCGGCAGCTTCACGCTCTCCTTCCTCCCTCGTTGAGTGTCTTTTCTTCTCTGGGGGTGACGAGGAGCGGGCTAATCACAAGCCTCTGTAGACTAACCCTTCACAAACTTGAAGTCTGCTACTAGGTCACCTGTCAGCCTGCTCTTCTCACCGTTAAGTCACCCCATGCCCCCCTGCCTCTCACCTCTCTGCTGTGGTCCCACTTTCCAGCCCATCAATCATTTCCACGCTCTCCTCTAAATGCTCTCCAAGCTCCCTCCAGTCCTCTCGAGCTGTCTTTGTTCCCAGTTCTTCCCTTGAACAGTTTGTGTCTTGTGAGATAAAAAAAAAAAAAAAAAAATCCCTGCTCCAAAAGAACTCGAAGGCTATTTTGACAGGATTAATTTAAGAAACCTCCCCGTAGCATCCCAGCACTCTGGAAAGAGGCAGGTTGCATAAGAAAGTCTAAGGAAGGGACTACGAGGAAGACTCCATCATTTCCATGGAAACACACCTCAAAAGTTTTCTGGGTGCTTGCTAAAGAGACAAGGTGAGTCTACAGAACGGAGGGCCTACTTGATGGCCCATCTGAAAATCAGGAAGGACTGCTTAGTTTTTCCATTGATCTTGGTGATGGAACTTGGTGGGCCGGGACTCAGCAATAGGGAAGGGTAGAAAACAGAATGAGATGTGGGAGCCAGAGTTGAGGGAAGGGGTGGGTCATCAGCAGCTCTGGTGCCAATGACAGCCATTTGTCATAAGTACAAATCGGATTTGGAGAAGATTTTTAAGGGATGCAGAACCTTCTTGAGGGTATAATATGAAAGAAGATAAGATAAGAAGGGAAGCAAGACAGAGAGTAGGATGCAAAGAGGGACAGAGTCCAGGGGTCAAGGCAGCAGGAAGGCAGGAGGAAGACAGTAGGGACAAGGGGGGATGCAAAAGGGCCAGGGAAATTGAGAAAGAATCTCCTTCTGCAGCCTCCAGGGGCCTAGAACAATTACCCTGTCACTCAGCAATTCCTTCCCAGTGGCACTTGGCTGAGGAAGTTAGAAAGTGGGCATTGGGTTCTAAATATTTCCCGAGAGTTGATCTCACCAACAAGTGGGTGAGTGTCCTGCTCTCCCACCCACAGAACACCCACCACTCTGTGGTTAACCTGAATTGTGCAGCTTCTAGAAAGTCAAGTGCACTTAGTAGCTCCTAATTTAGCACTTCTCTCTTTTCAAATCCTTTCTTATATGCTATTTTGGTCTTCCCAGTGAAATTGGTATTTATTAGTTATAAATTCCTAAGACTACAAGCAATGAATTTGGAGACGACAGTAAATTCCTGGTACTGTTACTTATTAGGTGTGTCTCCAAGAAGTCTGTATCTCTTAGCCTCAATCTCTTGGCCAATAGAGGAAAGGGTTGTAATGAGATTTGAAAGAGATGATGTAATTATATGCCAAGAAATGTTAGTGGAATATGAATGCCTATATCTCCTTCTGCACTGGGTATACTGAAGATGAGAAAGAAATAGAGAGAGAGACAGAGAGACAGTAAGGGAAGGGTACCACTTCCCCTTAGTCAACATCAACAAAAGGATGGGTAGGACAGAGCATACCCCTTTAGGAGAGTGGCAGCTCATTCCTTCTCTATCCGATGATGAAGCCAGGCATGCTCTGTGGGGAGCCTCTCTGCCCCCCCCCCCACCCAGCTGCTGAGGAGGTGAGGAATTCCCTGCAACCACTCCTCATATAGCATAAATATGCTGGCCATGGACATCACGGGTGTGACTACAATAAATTACTGAGGGCAAATGTGTTTTATTTTGTTGTTTCTCTTTTTCTTTAGGGGCGAAAGATAAGCACACTGAAGTCTTTCTTCTCCCTTTGGTTCAATCCCAAACTATGGCCCAATAGCTAATTTTGTTTGTTATCCTCTTTGTTCACTAATTAGTAATTACAAACAGCTGGAGAGGGGATTACTCACCTGGAGAGGAGGGAATTGTGTGCTCAAGAGAGATGTCACTTAGGGAGAAAAGAAGAGCCTTTCCAGATCCAGATGAACCAAACTAAACATGCCCAAAATTAGACACATCTTTAAGAGGGCCAAGAAAAGAAAACGAGCTTTATTTGCCTCCCGTATGGCCAACATGCCGCCCCCTGGTTTCTGGGTAGTTCCACTCTCTAGTATCTACTTTCATCAGGAAACAGAAATACCAGCTGCCTCCAAGCAAGGTAATTCTCTTGTAATTTTAGATCTGCTTGAAACCAGGGTGTATATAGCTGGGGAACAGTAGGTTATTCTGGATGGAACAGAAAACCTAATCTTGAATAAAAAGAAGCCTCCAATTCTAATCTTGCCCAACTTTGGTTCTAGTCAGTGAGTGAGAGCCCAGAGATCACTGTGTATGTTCCAAAAATGGCTTAAAAACACCCCGGCAAAATGGTTTTATGAAGAGGATGGAAGGAGGGTAGATGCTGCATTTTTAAGAGGTGGAAGGAAAGGAGGAAGCAGTGTTCTGGAGTAGGTAAGGCATGGACTCTGGCTTTGGGACCAGGCTCTCCCATCTGCTAGCTATGTGACCCTGGGCTAGCAATGCAATCTCTCGGAGCCTCAGTGGCCCCATCATCTGGTACAGGAACACTAATAAAGGCAAATGAAGCAATGTACATAGAACGCTAAGTATATTTTGGCTCAGGTACTGAGGTGGCCAAATCTAGCTCCTGCCTCAAAGCAGGTAAGAATCCATTATTCCCATTTACCAGTGAGGGAGCTAAGCCCACAGGTCAAGGTCAGACTGTCAATACTGGTGTAGAAGAGATAGGAACATTTTCTCTGTGGGCTACAACACAAGGGTGCTGTTCTTCTCCTTACCACACTGCCTCAAAGTCTGAATGCAGGATGGTCCTGCACTTCTCCCACACCTACTACAAAAGAGAGCTGGGGCAGTGGTATTTCTTAGCTCCATCTGTTTTGGGGTGATGAGAAGGTCATACTTTTTGCATTCCTGAGATGCATGATAAATGAGGAGTCAAGGCTACTCAGTGATACAGTATATGAACTGTGAATTAATATCCAGTCATCCCTTGAAAATATCCAGTCATCCCTAACGTCCTGTGTTCAACCTCCAGGACCCAGGCTAGCCTACCAGTGTGGGCTTGACCAGGACCTTCTCCACTTGGATTATGAAGCAAAGGGAAGATTGCACTACTGCCCAGGGTAATTGGTGCATTTGCCTACTGATTGGTGGGTAGCTTAGGTTCAATTCAATTTGATTCAATTTAACTAAATGAATTCAATTCAGTGCATTTATTGAGTGTCTAACTAAATGCAAAGGATCGCCCTGGTTCCTGAGGGGGGGGGCAGGGAGGAGTGGGCTGGAGTGTGACAACTAGCTGCAGTGTCTTGCCCTCGAGAGGCTCTCAGGTAGGAGCTAGGCAGACATGGAGACACATCGGTTGGCATTACTGACATGCAGGGCCAGTAATTCTTTGTTGTAGGGCCTGTCCTGTATTGGAGGATGTCTCCATTCATGCTGAATGACCCCTGGGGGGGCAACTGGTCCCTGTTGTGAGCATTGCTTGGTAACAGGAGTTCCATAAAGGATCCATG
Source organism: Mustela nivalis (assembly GCF_964662115.1). Classification (NCBI taxonomy): domain Eukaryota; kingdom Metazoa; phylum Chordata; class Mammalia; order Carnivora; family Mustelidae; genus Mustela; species Mustela nivalis. The sequence goes on along the minus strand of NC_139026.1, from coordinate 109,966,565 downwards.
AACTCAGTGTCATGTGGGCAAAGAAGCAGGTGACTCATTGTAACCAGAAAAGGTCTCCTCAACAAAGGGACATTTGGGCTGGGCCTAAGGGAGTGAGTAGGGTTTTGATAAGTACCATTTCTATCTTAATAAGGGAAAAATTAAGCAGCAGGAAATTCTAGTACTCTGTGATAAGGACCTTGGCATCGGCTGCAGACTAGAGTGAGAGTTTCTCAAAATATTTAGCAGTTAATGTGGCACCCTCTGGTCAGAAAGGGCCCAAGGACTAGGGTGGGAGCAGAATCCGGCATCAGCATTAGCTGTGAGTTGCTCAAGTGTGGGATGGTGAGAAGGTTCTAGAAGGGGCACGGTTCTTTAACGACTGATGGAAGAAGGTGGCACACATTGGCTAAATGCTGCCTGCTTTTCCCCTCTCTGGAAGAGAACAGATCCCAAAGCTTAATCCATCATTGCTCTTAAAGGAAGCCTCGAAACTGCTTTGGCCTGACAATGGTGAAAACCCTGTTTCCAATTCAAAAGTTCATGCTGATGCTATAGCCAACAGAAGGTACATACTGTAAATATTGTTGGGGAGGGGGTTAGGGAAACAACACTGGCTTTGCTCCTGTATGTTTAATATCCACTTGACAAAATGTTATGGTTCCTTCTTGGTCCTTTCCAGGCGCCACACTCCTCCCCCACCCCCCAACCCGCCAAACCCTGAGCATTTGGCTTCATTTCTTCAGGGTTCTTCGGCTTATCTACTGTGCAAACCTGGGTTATGTACAGTTGCTCACCGAAACAGCAGCTAAGGATAGAGCAAACCCACCAGTTCTGAAAAGAATATTTGGGTTGAACCTGAAAGGGAGAGGGTAGACCAGGGAGGGAAAGGAGAATGAACCAGAAATCAAGGCCCATCTTGTCATGTCTGGAGAAAGCACGAGTGGAGAGGCTAAGATTCCGCATTCTCTTGCCATGCTCAGAAAAATTAAGTTTTAACCCACCCTGTGGGCAGGAGTACCTTGGCTCTTTGTGCCAGGCAGATCCCATTTCTGGCCTTTTCCACATGACTGGCCACTGGACCAGTCAGTAGTGGGCCATCCCTGTGGCCCAACCAGAATGTATACAGCCAGGGAGATAGTTCCCCCACTTCCTGGTCCCTGGTTCTCAAAGACGGGATTCAGTTCCGTGGCTGACTACATTCTCAGTCCTTTTTAAAAACAATTTCCCATCCCACCAGCGTTTTGGTAATGACCGCACACTGTGGCAGCATTCATGGCTAGCCGCTTTGCTTGCTTTTGCAGCTCATCTAAAGAAAGATTTGGCTTATCGGAACTGCAAGCAGGTGGCTGGAGAATGACCCAGAGACACTGGAATAAACACAAAGCTGTTTGCTTGACTTCATGCTCTCCATTCCCTGCTTCATACCGGCTTCTGCGACAGGCAAGGTTAAGGGGGGCAGGGGTCTGAGGGTGTTGTAGTCCTGTGGGGGGAGCCTGGGGGAGGGGAAGCCTGGCAGCTTGCCCATGGCAGAGCGACACAGAAGGTGGGGCATGCATAGGTTTAGAAGTTCCTGGAGAACAGATTCCATCCATTTCTTCCTAGCCACCTCCCATCTCCCCACTGCATTTTGGAAGTAAACTCCCCAATTCCATCATTTTTGCCTGGCTCCCAGGCCACTGCAAGTGCTGCCTGCAGGGAGTCTGTCTCCAGATTCTCTCCAATCTCATCCTGGGCACACAGCTGCCAGATTAATCAGTCAAAAACAAACTTAGCACTGTTCTCTATCACCTCTCTGTCCACACTCAAAAGGACCCTGCTTCCTATGGCATGATATTGAGATGCCTAACTGGCATTTCAGAACCCAAAGCTGTGGTCCCCCCACCATTTGGCCTTGTCCCTCCCTTCTGCTCGCCACATGGCTCTGTTCCAGCAGGTACATCTAATCATAATCCCCGAGTCAGGCCTTGTCCAGAGCTTACGCTGCAGCACCCACACGGACCATTGCCCTCTTCAAATCCTGTCCACAGCTGAGCCACGGTTCATGCTCCACTTCCTCCAGGAAGTGCTCCAGACCAGAGTGCATTCCCTGGCTGCCTGGGAGGCAGGCAGCGCATCCAAGGCCCCATGGTGCTGTTGCCTCCTCCACGGGACACTTCAGGCTTTGACTGGCTTCAAGCACACCCTGGCAGCCCTTTCCCTCTCCACATCCTACCCTCATAAGCCCTGCTTGGGTGAGGTCCAGAGCTCCTGCAGGGCTGCAGAGAGGGCTCGATCCAGGAAGGTAATCTAGAGCAGCAGTGTACAAGCCTTCCTGCGGGGGACAGGTGGGGAGTACAGGAGCAGAGCCAAGTAGACACAGGTCTCCACCCTGCCACAAGGCACCGCGGACTTCAGAATTTCCTGAAACCAAGGGCGCCCACTCCCTAGGTTGAGTCAGGCCTGAGGAGACTCGTGGGCAGGGCTGGATACAGTCCACCACCTCTCCCTCTGGAGATCCCATCCATATGCCAGGATTCCGTGTGACGCCACCTTCTCTCACACAACACCCTTCAGCCTCGCAGCCTGAGTAATCTGGTCCTCCTCCCAACTCCCACTCCCCGGCTCGCCTTGATGCGGATTCAGCAGGTGACCTCCCGGCAGTACCCAGCACACTGCCTCGCACCCAGCAGGAGCTCCACCCTCCTCTCCACAATAACCATCTGTCAATCCCTTCTGTGCATGCTTTGGAGTCCAAAGACCTTTGACTTGTTGAGTCTTGTAGGACCCTCACCACTGCTCTGAGAAAGCGTGAACAACACTATCCGACTTTACAGACCGGCAACACTGGGGTCCAGGGAGGCTAACTGCCTCTTCAGCCCAGATCACCACCAAGAGACAGGTCAGGGATTGTCCTGAACTGGTTTGCTGTCCCAAACCCTCAAACACAGGATCTCTTTCTCCCAACAAGGAGCGTGGTGCTTACTCAGCAGTCCTTGGGTCCAAGCGCCTCCCTCCAAGACCAGGAATAAGGCTGCTACTGGTGATGTGAGGGGGAAGAGCAGTAAGGCAGGGAATTCACCTGGCATGTCTTGCGAAGGTCTTCAAATCCTACCACTTTTACCAAATCTTCCTGCAACCCACACACATCAAACGCAGGCAGCTTGTTTTGTATGATTGATGAAGACTTTTTTTTTTTTTTTAACATAAGAATTTAATTACAGGGGAACTGTATTCCCAGAGGGGCTGTCAATTGAGGTCTCACCATATAGACCTGACAACCTCAGGCTGCCTAGGAGACCTCATTAGCCAGGCAGGGAAGGGGGAGAAGAAATGGCAGTCCCCCAGAGTAGGATTTTCAGCAAGGGGTCTCTTGCCAAAGGCCCACAGCGTGGGCTCTGAGACATTAGGTGGGCATCTAATCTGATGGCGCCCCACACTGCCCATCTTCTCACCAAGCTGCTGCTGAGCAAACTAGAAGCACAGGAAGGGGGTGCTGTGACCATGGGGACAGAGGCAATTGTGCTGCATTTGGAGTAAAAGCCAGGCATTTTGGCCAACACACTTCTGAGTCAGGCCTTGGATAGGGCAGCTTACTGAGGCCTCCTGCACTGGGTAGATAGAAACCTGATAAAACAGGGCTCCTACTCCTGTTCCAGGCCTTTCTGGAACCCAGGGAACATCTCCTTCTTGCTCCAGTTTCCTCACTGGGTAATTTCTCATCCCAGGGCATATGGGTGAGGCATTGGGTGTGGATCTGGGGGTAGGGGTGGGGAAATGGACACTCTAGGGAAGCACAGAACCATAGATCCTATGACAAGAAAACACGTTTTCATGAAACCAAGCCAAAATGGAAACGTTTGTGATGTTTTCCATTCTGCAGCCCTGAAGACACCAAATCCAATGAGATGGTAACTGTGGAAAAGTTCTTGAGGAAGGATAAATGGGAAAGGAGGCATTACAACAAAATCGTCCCTCCATGCCTGGCCTCTCGACCTTACAGTCACCCAATGCTTGCAGAAGCCCTCACTCAGCAGACTGCATTAACTACCCTGGAGAGGAGGGACAGAGGAGGCAGGACGGGGCCTGGGGTGCGAGCGGCTTCCGATCCACCTCCAACTCCTGACACTGGTGACCAACAGAACCAAAGCACCCCTGGGCTGGGCAACGGCTGTGAGATCCCCTGATGCATTGACCCTGGGTTTTCCAGACACAGCCCTCAGCAGGGGCAAGATGGAGGAAGGTGATTTCTCTTCTGTCAGGACTGTCAGAGGCAGAATTAGAGCAGTGACTCATAACCAGGGACAATTTCATGCCCCTTCCCCATGGGGGTATTGGGCTGTGTCTGGAGACATCTCTGGTTGTCACAACTGGGGAGGAGGACTGCTCCTGGCATCTGATAGGTAAAGGCTAGGAAAACTGCTAAATGTCTTCTAGCGCGTGGGACAGCTCCTGACAACAAAGGATGCTCTGTCCCCAAACGTCAGTAGGACCAATGTTGAAAACTGTGAGTTAGAGTGTCTGATAGTTCCTTCAGCCACTGCCTTCATAAAGGCCCGGAGGGAACAGACCAGAGGTCCTGTGGGAGCCACTGTGAGGAGGAAGTCTCTGGCTTGAGGTTATAAACAAGAGCATTCCAACAATTCAGTGGGGGTGTTGCGGGGGGGCTCCATCATCTGGGTGATCTGACAGTTTCTGCCAGGAAGACCAAAGAGGGACATCTGAGTTGGGTGGGAGAATGACCTGGGTGACCTCCACAGTCTTTCCAACCCAAGAGACATTAGTGTCCAAGGATTAGAAGGCTATGGGGCCAGGCAAGTGTGGCGGCCAGAGCAGGCATGTGTGGTAATGGGGACAGAGCTCAGGTCTCACTGAATGGAAAAGAGCTGGAGAAGGGAGGAGACACGTTAAGGTTCAGGCCAACCACTGAGCCTGCAAGGAATGAATGCTACCCATCCAACAAGCCATCAGGGTTCACTGGCATAACGACCCCTGACCCAGTGCACTTCCTCTTCTACCTCCTGTTAATGGGCATATTCTGCTCCATTCTCTCCCTTTGATCTTTCTCTTTCTGTTACTTGAAAGGCAGTATGGTGTAGTGGTTAAGGGCACAGACTCTAGAGTCACATTGCCAGGGTTCAAATCCCACCTCTGCCACTGACTATTCATGTGACTTTGGGCAAATTACAGGATCTCAACTTCGTCATCTGTAAAATGTGGGTAATGATAGTATCCTGCTGCTTTTGTCTGCTCTGAAGTAAAGCAGCCAGCACAGTGGCTGGCTTGTGATGGCCATTCCATCAGAGTTGATTAGTATCAATTTCGTCACAACCTAATGCTCTGAGGAGGTCTGGTCCTTGGCTTTTCTCAGCAGTGGGTCCTTGACTTGGTGAAGTGAGGTGGGGTCTTTAATCTTATTCTGGTGTGGGGAGAGAAGACATATGCAGCAAGAAGGAATTCCTTGGAAGCCACCAAAACAAGGAAGTCACAAGAAGGAAGGGGTCACCTCACTAGAGTTTTCCAGACAAGCTACTGAATGACTAAACATGATGTCCAAGGTGAACATATAGCTAGAGCCCAAAAGGAACCGTGAAACCTTTTGTGAACCCTGGGGCCACTCTTTTCACCTTGGTCCATTTTTTTCTCTGATCTCAGCAACAACCACATCTTTATACTTTGATTCATGGGAAATTACTCTTCTTTCCTCCCCAAATCTAAGCAAATAACCAACTTGCAAATTCCTAGGCAGACTGCAGTATTTCTGGAGCAACTACTATATGCAGAGCCCTTTTCAGAGGACCCTATGCCAGGCCCTGGACATACACAACCCTACCCCTATTCTACGGAGGAGGAGACTGAGGCTCAGAAGATGAAAGAGCTCAGTCTTTATAAAGCCAGAACTGTGTGAGTCCAGAGCTCTTCCCACTCGTCTTCAGGACCTTCCTCCAGAGCTCAGGAGTACACCGCACGCCCATGACCATGGCATACACAGGGCTAATGTCTCAGTGAGGACAAGGGCAGTGTGGGCATGTGGGCAGGCATTCTATCCTTCCATGGTGTGTCCCTAGTACAGGTACCCCTGGCCTGGCAGAGTCAAACATTTGCCTGTAAGATGTTTACCCCCTGGGAGCCCTTCCATTTTCCCCTTCACCTTAAGAAAAGGTGTTTCTAATTAAGAAAGCTCTAGAGAATCTCCCTGATATTCTGTTGGAATTTTCTAGATGGTTAAAACCCAGGCCGAACTGCTTCTTTATCCCAAAGCCACCAAGGCCCCTTTCCAAACCAAGTCTCATCTCCATAAGCCGCATTTTGGTGCCATCTCGATCCAAAGGGAATTTTCATTTCCCAGCCTAGACGTGTTTTTACAATCATGAGAACGTATTAGAGCAAACCAATCTTGCAGCCTATAGCCTAGACTGCTACTCAATGGATGTGTGACCTTGAACAGGTCACAAGCCTGTTCTTGGGCCTCAGTTTCCCCATCTATCCGGTGAGGGGACTGGATAAGGACCCAAAGTCCTTGCTGGGGCCATCATCCTTCAATTCAGCAAGGGTCCAGCACTAAAGGCAGCCAGGGATCTGGTGGACTTCAAAGGAGATCTGTTCCCGCTGGCATCTGAATGCTGATGTCACCCGCTCACATCCACCTATGTCCCCATCTTTCATCTGGGAAGTCCAAAAGGGGAGCAAGCTCGGGAATTATTTCCCACTGTCCCCTGGTTCCTGAGAAAGAAACCTTTCCCCTGAGACATTCCCAGCTCCTTCTCTAGGGCGCCCCACGTTCTGGGTCCCTCCGGGAGAGATCTTAAAGTGTGGCAGGCAGACGGAAGTGCGAGTTTATATTCAGCATGCCAAACATTCTCAGGATGACTTCTAAACATAACCAGGCCTTAATATAGTGCCTCTTATTGTGCCGACTACTTGCCTGAAGTCCTTGCCCACCCGGCTTGTGAGCCCCGTTCCCTCCTGGAGACTATTTGTAGTCCTGTGCCAGGTGCCGCCGCTCAGTGAGAAGACACCAGAAACGCCAACAGGAGAGGGGGCTCTGAAGCATGCCAATCACCTCCATGTTGGGCTCGTCTGACTAAGTGGCTGAGAAGCTTCATGACTCAGCATGGGCTGGAAACCACTGGACGTCCCCCCAGGCTGGGCCTGAAAGCTCTAGCTCCTTCTGGCCGGGAGTGGGGGTTGTCTGCCCTTGCCCTGAGGAGGGAGGTGCAGACCTGTAATCCAGTGGCCAGGTGGCAGGTCCAGGAGGTCAGGACTGGCCTGGACTTTCCCTGGGCTGTCCAGGCCCCTACCCATCCCTGGGCACGACCAGCAAAAATGGTCCCACTGCTGGCAGCTGGCCTGGCTGCTCCCCAACTTCAGTAAAGGCGGTGTGGGGGGTGAGGGGCTCGTTCACAGCTCAGAGTGGGTCTGCACACAACCACCTCACTGCTTTTTCTAGGGCAAGGTTCTCTCCCTGAGACCTCACAAGAGTTCCCAGCTGGCATCGGACTCTCTCAGCATGTTCCAAGGGCTGTTCCCAGTCTCTGTGAGAACAGCCCCAGGGTAGAAATTCTCACTCCCAGCCCCTCCTCCGGATTCTCAGATCTGAAGGCTAAGATATTACCCCTGCACACACATAGTCTCCTAGAGCAGGAGGGAAGCAGGGAGGATGGAATCGGGGTCTGAGACCTATTCCCAAGGGGAACTGAGGGAAGCTCCCAAGGGAACTGAAGGGCCTGAAAGAACATGGCCTCCTGTGGAAGTTGCCAGGGGACATCTGTGGGCACCTCTGGCCCCATGTCTACAGATCAGGCTTGAATGAGGCAGAGGGAGAACAGGCCTATGTGGGCCACAGGGGTCCAGCTCCCAAAAGACTAATCCAACCAGCAATTCCAAAGGCAGGAGCTATGAACTGGGCCCTCCTGGCTCCTGGGTTCCCGTGCTTTGAGCTTCTCTGAGCCTCAGACCTGCACTCCTGCTGACCGGCGCATGGGGACTATGCTTGATTCTGAGCTGGCCACACGGAGGGTCTCTGCTAGAGCTTTTTACTAAACCCACAAGTAAACATGTAGAGCGGTGCTTCCTTCCTCCCTTCCTTCCTTCCTTCCCCCATCTCCTCCCTCCAGAAAGTAGATGCTTACACAGCTGGCAGATGCGTCGCAGAATCGTCTTCAGAAGGAAATGAAATAATGAATGCTGTGAATGGGCCTTGCACACAGCACCCAGATGTTGGCGGAAGTGCAAATGACAATGAAATGATGTGGAAGACAGGCAACCACGGGTGCTGGTAAATCTCAGTCCACTCATCACCGATGAAAGGGGGACAGTGTGGAGCATAGGGAGACAGAGAAGGAACTGCACACGCATGGAGGCTCACAGACCCTTAGAGATAGGACAGGGAGTGAGGCACTGTCTCTGCCCTGGAAGAACTTAGGGGAACGAGGAATAACGAGGCAGGAGATGCACTAAAATAGGGTATGTTGCCATATAAGGAGGGGCACCTCACTCCTTGAAAGAGGGTCAGATGACCTAAGTCTGACGGTCTGCAGCACTAGCCAGAGTCAAAGGGCTAGCATTCCGAGGAGAGAGGTGGCTGGGCAAAACCCAGAGGTCAGAAGATTCAAATCACGGGGTGCTCTCAAAAGAACCTTTGCGCAGAACGAGAAACCAGATGATTGTCACATATACACTGTTTTGTGTATATTTATGAATCTACCTGTATATTGCTGTCATGAAGTGGATACAAAGATTTATTAGAAATAAGTGAAACGTTGCTACCTTGAAAGACCTTCCCATCACCCCCTGCTGAGACCCAGCTAACCAGCGCTTTGTCACACTGGCAGACCAAGGGAGTCATCCTCAAGGCTTGGAAGATGTTGGCGGGGTACCCTCCGAAGCAGGGGCTGAGATGTGAAGGGGAGGTTCAGAGAAAGAGGGCAAGTCCTGGGCTAAGCCACAGCCACGCGGACACAGCGTCAACATCTATCTCTTCCTGGGGTCACAAAGTTTTAAAAATAGCAAGCCCATTGTCCCAAAGCATGGGAACAATGGACACATTCCCTCCAGAACCTGGGCAGTAGGAGTCCGTCCCGCCCTGAGGGAGGGGGTGGAGTAGCTCTGCACACGCATGCGCACAGACACGACGTGCGCGCGCACACGCTACGCCTGGCCTTCCGCACTTCCCCCACAGACAGGCAAGCCACGGCCATGGCCTTCCGGAAAGCAGGGTCTTCGGGAAGGGTTCCAGGGAGAGTAGGAGGATGGGCCCCCCAGGACCCGAGAGGGCCTGCAGTGGTTCTGGATGGAAGACAGAGGCAGGCTGTGCGTCGTAAAAGCTCCTTTGAGTCTGAGCACTAGCACATGGCCCTAGTTTCTTCACACACTTAGCAAGTCCCAAAGGCGACTCTTGGGCAGGGCAGGGCCCTGGGGGGAGGGGATAGGGCAGGGCGGTTTCTCCTTTCCTTACTCCAGGTCCTGGATGTTGGAATTGGGCAGGGCAGAAAGAAAAAGAGGAACTCCATGAAGGTTCCAAGGTCTACACATCAACACTTCCTCCTTTTTAGGGCCTCAGAGACCGCACTGTGACCTATCCTGTTCAGCCACCTCCATGCCATGGTTCTGATATGAATGATTTCAGGTGGCCAGCAGAGACCAGCCTCCAGAAAGAGCAGAGACAACTTGTAGGAAAGAGCCAGAAATCACCTTGTAATAAAGAACACAACCTTCAAGGTGAAGCAGAGCGGTTCAAATCCAGCTCTGCCACTTTCCAGCTGTGGGATCTTAGGGAAGTCACTTAATGACGCTGTGTCTCAGTTTCAATATCCGTGAAATGACAATATGAACAGACTCTAACTCCTGGAGTTATTTGTGAAGGTTGCCCAAGTTAATAAGTGTAATAAAGCACTTAAGGTCTAACCAAGTATTTAAATCATTAAAATACTTCAGGATTAGTTAGTTAATAACTACTGCCCTAAGCAACCCCCCTAGATCTCCCACAGCAGCCCGCCCTTGGGGCCCCGGACCTTCCCATGATGCGGCTGCTAAGGAGTTGACAACTGATATGCAGGTGGAAGGAGGAGAGAGGGCGGTGTCTGAGTCTGGGGAGGCACAGTGCCCAGCATGGCTCCACAGTGACAAGCCACCTCCCCCACCCCCAATTCTTGCAAAGTCCTCCTTTGCCTCTACATACTGGACAAGTACTTTTAACACCCCTCACCTACCCCTGTGGCGCTCTTGGGGAGAAACAAGCCTTCCAGTGAACTTTAGCCATTCCCATTCTCCACTGGTGGGAAGGGCACCTGCTTGCCTTTCTCCTCATTCTCAACAGGTGAAACTTCTCCAGATTGTTCAAACCAAGATGCAGAGTTCAAGTCCCCAGAGCTTGACACTGTGTGATATCCAGCTTCGGTTCTAGATGTTTGGGAAAAGCTGGACTCATTGTCCACACTCCTGTGAACCTAGGCAAAACCCCAAGCCCAGTCTCTTAGGGCCGCAGCACCAGCTTGTCAAAGTAAACCTGTCCTAAAGAAACAGGAGTTCTGTCCATGTAGTCCCACATCACTGCACACCATCAACCCTGCCCTGGCTTGTCGTCCCTGTCCTGAGTGATGTCCTGAGACAGGAGTTTGAATCTCCACTCTGCTGCTTATTAGCTGTGGGGCACAAGGCAAGTCCTGGCACCCTCAGCTCCTTTTCCATATTCCTTCTGGGAGCATGGGTGCTGAAGGGGAGGTAAAAGGGCCATCACAAGGTCAAGCACCCAGTCGGCATTCAAAAACCCATTAAGGGAAGAGGTTTGGACAGTGCGTCTTTCTATGTATCTGGTGTATGATAAGCACTCAAGAAAAATTAATATAAATATTAAAAGGGAGTTGCTTGGTCCTTGGATCTATAATGTAAAGCACCCTAAAAAGAAAGGAGAGGGAGAGAGCCTCCGACAAGGGGATGAGGAATGTCCCTGCTACTGTAGGGACAAGAGAACCTTCCCAAAGGTGTGTGAAAAGACACGTGTGAAACACTTGCACACCCAGAAGAGGCCTGTCACAAAGAACGCCCTGTCTTTGCTGCATCATCCCATTTAATAGGCCGGTGATTCTATTCTTTTCTTTTTCTTTCTTTCTTTCTTTCTTTCTTTCTTTCTTTCTTTCTTTCTTTCTAGATTTTATTTATTTAATTGACAGAGAGAGAGAGAGCACAAGTAGGGGGAGCAGCAGAGGAAGAGGAAGCAGCAGGCTTTCTGCTGAGCTTGATCCCAAGACCCCTAAGATCATGACCTGAGCTGAAGGCAGCGGCTTACCTGACTGAGACACCTAGGCTCCCTTGGCTGGTGATTTTCAACTTACCCTGTAAACTTCCCCTGGAATCTTTACAGAAAAATTCCCTACTAGCAGCTAGCAATCAGCCTTAAAAGCAGGGCTTGGGAGATCTCAAGAAGCTACTAGGAAAAAAACAATATCCCAGATTTTAAGAAATTCTGGACTGCCTAAAAGATGTCTTTAGCAAGCTAATTCCATTTTCAAGGCAGGTTGCTCCTTAAATTTACTGCCTGAGGGCACCAAAGATTCCCAAACTATCACTCTCAGACCACCCTGAGAGCACAGGGAAGGCAACGCCGTTTCCCCTCTTTCCCGTACAAGAAGCAGACTGATCATTATATTAGGCAGGGCATGTAACACTGTTAGGTTCGAAGAATAATTTATTTTTAGTCAAAGAAAACTGGCCCTTGTTTGGTCTGCGTGTGTGCCTCTGTCCAGCATCCTTTTCCAGTTTGCTGTTCTTCTGTTCCTGCGAATGGTTCCTTCTCCATCTACCTGCCAAACCTTTTCCCTACTGCTGTGTAAACAGCAGCTCAAGACCCATTGTTTCCAGGAAACATTATCTAATTAACACTATAGATTTTGCAACCTACCGGTTTCTTTTCCCTGGCCTCTATTCTTACTCCAGGCACTTCTGTCATTACCAAGCTGAGACCCTTCACGCAGCCAGAGCTCAGCTATTAGGGCTGCAGGTAAAATAAGGACACCGAGCTAGATCTGAATTACAGCTAGACCAAAAAAAAAAAGGTCATTCTTCTTTATAAGTACCTCCCAAATAATACATGGGAAACATGTACTAAAAAATGTTTATCTGAAATTCTAATTTAAGTGGGCATCTCATGTTTTTTGTTGTTGTTGTTAATGTTCTTTGTTTGCTTTGTTTTTTGCTAAATCTGGCAACCCTATCTGCTATCCATCTTCCTAGTTTATACATCAGAAAAAAAGGTCTGTCAATAGCCAGTAAGGAGAGAGGTCACAAACCCAGGCTCTAGATTTCAAAGTTTCTTGGAAGCCCAGCCTTTTAGACTTTACCCAGTCAGTCATTTATACCTTTTAACAAGGTCTGTAGTGGGTCACCAGCACCCTGAGATGAAGATAAGGAGTTGCTAAAGGAGACAGGCTGGGCAAGAAAGAGACCCCAGTTTTGAATCAAACACCTGGGTCTCGGTCCCATTGCCCCATTCCCTATTCACGTGGTTTTTGATACATCGCTTAATTCTTAAAAAGCTTCACGGATATCCCCCCCCCCCCCCCGCTTCTGATCAACCAATAGGAGATGATTCTATTTCCCTTGCAGAGTAGATGTAAGGACTAAATAAAATAATGCATATGAAAAATGCTAAATAAATGTATGATCCTTGATTCACAAAGAGACACATGGACAGAAAAAGAAAGAATCATCCCACAGGCTCACTGCAAGGAAGGAAACAACCTGTAGCAATCAAACAGAAAGACCGCAAAGACAACCCTCTGATTTACTTAATACAGGCACAAAGAACTCTGTCCCTTCATTACGCTCCAGCACTGATGTTTAAAATGATGGCTTTGGGGTATCTTGATTAAATATATGATTGCATATATGATTAAATAATTAAACTATATTCCATGTATTCTGTTGAAGAAAGCAGCAAAGCGTTTCACCCAGGCAAATCTTTCTAGGCCCCAGGGCTTCCGTATTTGACACAATCCATCAAAAACCACAGCAGTTGCTTTAAAAAAAAAAAAATGTTTTGAGTACCTACTATGTGCCAGGCACTGTGCTAGTCATATTCCATTCATGAGATTAGAAAGAAACTCTGCGTTCAAAGCAAGTGGCTACTATCCCGCTCGTAAATTTTTATGGAAGGAATGAAGTAGGTGAATGAGTCCTGAGGTGAATTCACGAAGTATTGACAGCACAGAAAGGACTCAGGATACACCTGCGTATGAATTAATTCCTCTCAGGATGGGTGAGAGCACAGGACACGGAACAGGAAAGGCTCTGGTATGTGCATGAAGTGGAAACCCAAGAGGACTCTGCTCCATCACTGAGGGGCCCCCAGCTTGAGTTACAGAGAAGGTAATATCATTGGAATTAGAGCTCAGCAATTACATTCCCATTATACAGTGGAGATGAAACTGCTTGATGAGCCAGAGGGAAGCCATTTCTAAAGATAATATTTAAGTGGCTAATATTAAATGAGTCATTCCTTTTCTGTAATATTTGGAAATAATATGTTCTGTTTTATTTGCTTAACAAACGGCAGGGCCCCATCATCGCTCCCATTGTTCTAGCCTGTGAGGGCAGGTGGAGACCTGCCAGAGCGGCACGGAATGACTCCTGGAAGGATACTTGCGAGAGTTCCATGCAGCTGTAAGCCAAGTGGGGGTCTTGGGAGTGGGCAGTTAGGCTGGAATAAACCAAGAGCCAGCCACAGTGGGTAAGACGTTGCAGTCAGGAAGGCTGACCCCATGAAATAAATCCCCTGTCAATCAAACTCCCTATTGACCGGTTAGTCATGCCTGAATGTGGCCCACCATACAGGTGCACGGAGATGAGGCAGTTGGGGGACTTGCGGGGGTGCTGTCAAAGAGATGATAGGCATGGGCTCGTCCTCAGGAAATTCAGGTTTGATGCTCGGCAAAAGCCACGAAGGCAAGAAGCTGCCAGAAGCACACGAACAACATTATGGTAGAGCAGGCCTGTGCGGAGAAGGCCTCCGTGTGAGTGTTGAGATCTGGACCTGTGCAAAATGCAGGGCCAGCAGAAGCTTCCCCTCCTGAGCTAGGATTCTGCAGCCACTCTGAAATCAATGCTTTCAAAGGCAGGACCTCACTTTTGCTGACTTGAAATCCTAAGGAAATTTGATCTAAAAGGGCCTTAGAGATCACATCATTTAATCCTTCATTTGAACCGAAGGCAGAGTGAAAGGGCAAAAGGTAAATGAGGTTTGTGTGCCAAGCTCTTAATGTGCTACTTGATCCTCATGAGGACTCTGTGAGGAAGACGGTGTGATCTCTGTGCACGTCACTTGACCAAAGTCATGCAGCTAGCATATGGGCAAGGGGCTCAGGGCCCTCTCCCCGGTGCACAAACTCCTTCCTTGCTGCTGCAAACCTCCACAGCTCAGGGCGGCAAGCGCCCGTTCAGGGGTACAGATACTGAGCAGCCCTGCCTGGTGAGGCCCAGGGCACTTGGCCCAAACCCAGTGCACTTCCCACTTCACTGCTACCACTGACGTGGTCTTGAAGAGGCCGGCGCTGTATTTCAATCAAAGTCCAAGGCCTCTTGGGAAACACAGGCCCCAGGGCATAAATTGAATAGTTGGACTTAACGATATTCTCTTTTTTCAAGGAATTTTCAGATAGGGACCAAATCAATCCCATCTGGCTATGTTTCTAGGAACTATCCAAATTTTTCTGTGGCACCAGAATTACCAACAATAAGCAGAAATAAGGATGCCCCTGGCTAGGGTCTGGCCATATTTTGTGAGACTTTACAGGTGGCTTTTTGGTTGTGTTTGAAAAGAATGAGGGCTGGTTCATGTGTATCAGTGCTGTATCATGTATATTTGTTATTTCCTTTCAGATTAGTAAAGATAATGCTGGGTCTGAGGAACTGGAAACTATATATTCTGTAACTGAGAATCTAGATTTGAATAAGCTTTTTTAAGGGTCTTGGCAACATACAGTAAGAAGCATAACATTTCACCTATAAATCTGCCTACTATAATACCAAAAGAATTGTATACTGAATAAAGTTACTTATTATATATATCATAAAGGTATATATAGAAGGATAAAGCTATTCTTAGTAGTGCTGTTGATAATAGAAAATGCTCTCCAAGCAGGCAATGACTTAAATACATATTTAACCTTCATATAATTCAATATCAGGTTACTATTAAAATGATACTATAGATTCATATTTAATGCCACAGAAGGATATTCAATGGCATGTAATTAAAGAGGAACCAGGTTACATAGTGTTAGGGCTAATTAAATGTTAAAACCTGTTTAACTATTAGGGCCTGCTTAGCCAGAGCGACTCCATATTGCCTAGGTAGCCATATTGTTGTTTACATCCACGGACTTCATTCTGGGAATAAACGCCCCAGTAGTTCCTGGTATCGGTTCCGGGAGTAAACACCTTAACAACAGAAGCCACGTACCTTGGGTGTGCGGTTATGCCCATACCAGCCTGTGAGATTGGGACGGGGTGGCTCTCTTCTGCGGGGCCCTGGCGGGTCAGTCTGACTTCTACTGCTTGGCATAGAATAAAGATTTGCATAACTTTCACTTTGTCTCAGTCTCGTTCCTTTGATAACAGACCCCAACAATAGCACCGTGTGTAGTAGGATTCTTTTTAAAAATTATATATTTCTGCATTTGTATGCTTAAGGATGGAAGGATATACACAGAAAAGATAGTAGTGTCCCTGAGGTCTGATATTTTGGATAGATTTTTTTTTCTTTTTAAACCTGTCTTTTAATTTTTCTATAATGATTATGTATTACTTGCATTTAAGATTATTCTTTTTTTTAAAGATTTTATTTATTTGTTTGATAGAGAGAGATCACAAGTAGACAGAGAGGCAGACAGAGAGAGAGGAGGAAGCAGGCTCCCCGCTGAGCAGAGAGACTGATGCGGGACTTGATCCCAGGACCCTGAGATCATGACCTGAGCCAAAGGCAGAGTCTTAACCCACTGAGCCACCCAGGCGCCCACATTTAAGATTATTCTTTTAAACAAAGGCTATTATTGAAATCTGGAGAAAGAAAGGGGAAGCATTTTTCCCACCAAACAATATGGTAACTCATACTAAGATGATCAGGTTAGCCCATAAAAGCTATTAAACCGGTTTAAAGTGACCAGTAGAACAGCTCCATTGGGTAGCTGATGGGGGAAGGGGATGAATTTGGTGGAGAAAGGGACACAGAGAAAAAATGTTTTCTCATTTCTTCGGGCCCAGGACAAGACCTTGACACCCCCTCTCCACTTCCAATGGCACTCCCTCCAAGGTGTCATGCTTCTGTTGAATCCCCCATTGGCGCCCACTCTCTGAGTCATTCTCTGCTCCAAAGTTATTTTGAATTCCCCTTCCCACCCCAAACCCTATCCTCTTAGGCCTCACCCAAGCACAGGGGAGCAATAGGATGGCTTCTTCCCAGCAAACAACTGAGATGAGCCATCCGTGGCCATTGCCAATGATTGGAAAGTGGCCATGACTTCAGCCACACAACTTCCACTGGTAGGCTGGGGCATGGCTCTGGTTTGTAGGCCACTTTTGGCTCCAAGACACCCTAACAACATACTCAGTCCTGCTGATGAGGTGGGTCTATGGGTCTTGAACCAACGTTCTCCTCTTCCCCTTAGCATGTGTTTCAGATGAGTCTCTCGCACACAGGGAACCTTATCTTGCTCTTGCCTCTGTCATGGTACTGTTATGTCTACACAGAGTCACTCTGATTCTCTGACTTACTGATTCCAAAAGGGCTTGCTGCTCATTAACTAGCCCCTTGCCAGATACCAAGGAGGCCATAATAGAAAGCAAACAGAAGAGCTGCCCATCTCCCACCTTACGGAGAGCCAACCCTGGGATCTGCAGCAGACCCAGGTATGCTCCACCATGGAGAAAATTCAGCCTAGCTGTAGGAAATGCCAGCTGGTGCTCGTAAGGAAGAGGGGGTGGGAGAATGAGATAGAACCAAGTGAAGAAGGGATATTCCAGTGTTAAGAACTTGACTGAATCTTGGAAGAGACATTATAGGTGCTAAAGCAGGAAAAGGACACAATTAAGGAGCATTTGGGGAAGAATTAAGTGGTAGCAGCCAGTGCCATTGCAGGGGACCAAGGCCAGAGGCAGCAACGCAACCGGCATTGGACGGCAGGGGTTTGGTCACTGAAGTTTTCAGAGGGGCTAGTGAAGGACCATGACTCTGGTTCAGGACTCAAGAGTCCTACATTTGGCCTCAGCAGCCATGGGCCCCGGAGCATGTTTCTCAGCTCCTCTGGACATTTTCCACAGGTGAATGGTTCACAATAAACCTGCCCTCGGATGGATCTCACAGGGCTGCTGCGAAGGGCTTTGTTAAACTGTAGAGTGCTATACAAATGTTAGTTATTATTATTAAATGACTGAGACAGTATTTTGTCAGCAGCTTAGTTCTGCTCAGTTGAACACTGCACTCCAAACATTTCACCAAATACCAAACAGAACTTTGTTATTTAGGGAAGAGATTCAGGAGCTTTCATGGAACACTGGAAAATCTAAGCAGCGGCTAAAAACACAACTATCCCAGCTTCCACCATAAGCATTTTCAATCAGGTGGGGCTGAGGGCTTCTCACTCCCAGAGTGCCCTGCAGCTGCTTGGTTCCAAAAGGGGTCGGGGTGTGGGAAAATTATGAAGGGAGGGGGGCACTCACGTGGCTAAAGCCAATAATCCTGCTTTCCCCTGGTTCGTTTACCCACTGAGGTACCCCAAGTGCTCACCCAGCTCTACAGAAACAGAGCCTCTACCGAGACTTTCTGAAGTGCTGAAGTTTCTGAAAACGTGCAGTCCCCAGCCCTTGCCCTTGGAAGGATCCTGCAGCAAAATCGCTTCCCTTCCTGTCTATCTTCCACCGACCCATAAGCTGCTTGAGGGCAGGCATTCCTCTCCGAGGATCTGGCCAAGAGCCCAGTATGGAGGCAGCCTTCAAGACAGATATCAGATGCTTGTGTAACTGGATGTGTGGATAGGTCGGTGCATGGACACGTGGTGAATGGCTAAATACATTCTGTGGCATTTCGGGCCCAATGTCTCATCAAGAAAATACCAATCCGTTGCTTCCCCCTTCTCAGATGCAGTCACCCGTCCTTCCAGTTTCTTACTCTTACAAAAGACAAATATTCTCCTTGTGACCCTCACCTGCCCCAACATCTGTACTCCATCTGCTTCCTTCTTCCACCTTTTCTGCCTAGGTAGAGGCTGTTCTGTTAGCTCTGAAGTCTGATGTGGCCCAGAAACCTCTTCCCCAGGATGCTCCTGAAAAGGGGGAGATGGCTAATGGGTCGGCACTGGTTCGTCCCTGTCTAGGGAATATGAGAAGTTTCAGGGAGGAGGGGGAAAGAACCCTCCGGAAGGGTAATAGAATTCTATTTAAACATCATGTTTTCATTTACGTTTTTCACTAAGCACAAAAGCTCCTCTTTAAGTCCTCATCTCCTGGTGAACAGACTATTCCTGCCCATCTGAGTCACGTATCTCTGGGCAGCCAGACCTTCTGACTCACTGGTGGTTGAAATCTCAGATTCACAATACCATGGAGCTACTAAAAATAGGAACCGTGTACCTGGGCCCCAAAATAGGACAGAGACAAACACGGCTCTTAAAAAAAAAATTCTGCCCTATCTATAATGTGAAAATCAAATAGGGGCTATAATTGTCCTCTTTCATACAGTCTTAAATTTAATAAAACTCCCTCGAATCTTTTGGAAATCAGCAGGCTACATGGATAGATACAGTAGACAGAAAGACAGACGGGCAGAGTTGGAACAATCCTGCCTAACACATTCTGGTTGTTTTTATTAGAAAATTCTAGATCTTTAAATTAGCATGGGGTATTTCACAGCGGTGGCAGGGAAATGAAAGTTCTTCATCCATGTTTTGGTGGTGGTTTCTCTCTTGAGAATCAATGCGGCTTAAAATAGTTTGGGAAATTGTTGCTGAGAAACAAAGAAGATGCTTAGGGTTTTTGTTTTGTTTTGTTTGGAGAGGTTTTATACTCCTTTTCAAGGCTTTTGAGGTTTCCCTATGCTAAAATCCTCCAGCTTCTTCTTCTTCTTTTTTTTTTTTTTCTTTTTTACTACTTAAAAACCATTTGTTCTGTAACAGCCTTAGGACCAGTCCTGAGGTTTTTTTTCCCAGCCTTATGCTTTTTGGGAAAGATATCTATACCACTACCATACATTCTTTTTGCCAAAAGTTGTAACAACTTCATTTGGAATCTCCACTCTAGAATTTACCATGGGCTTTCCCTTGTGCTGCCTTATTTGACCTCATCACAACCTGTAATGAGGTCAGCAGATGTCAGACTCTTAGTCTCTACCAGACAAGACTATGATGCTGGAGGCGCAAGGGCTCAGAAGGAGCAGGTCACTCGGTAGGCAAATGATAGAGCTGGGTCTCTAACCCAGGATCCCACTCCCACACATTGTGACCATGGAAATGCATTTGGTAGGAAAGCATAGAGCAGACCTTCTTTCTGGTGACAGGAGGGAGCCAATGTGTGTATCTCACCCTGATGTGCTGCTTACCATGGGAAAATGACTTTCCCTCTTCTTTACCTGCAAATCTCCGTACATTTCGGGTCATTTTTAACCTAATAAGCTCAATGCAGAGTAGGTGACCTCAAGAAAATTACCTCTGGAGACTGTCTTCAAGAGGAAGGAAACAGCTCTGACATAATACATTGCAGCTGTTTGTTTTCACTGGTGTTTTTAATTCCCAATGACTTCCGGCAGGTGGGAGGCTGCAGGCTTGTGGGTGCAGAACACTGGGTCACGGAACGTAAATCATCAAGGCCGTTGGTAGAACCCAGATGGAAACCCCAGCAGCCAATCTAAGGCTGCTGGGGGAGCGAGGGTGATGATGGGTGGTTGCAGTCACGTTCTGGCTGTGGAGCCTTCAGATAAGGCTGGGGCCCGTGAGTGGCCACCACCAACTCTGAGCACATTTAAGAGTCCTTAAATTGGGCTTTTAGATGCCTCCTCTTGGGGCATTCACACAGATCTGGGAGTGCAGAACTTGAAGAAAAGAGTGGGAGAGGCCCTAGAAATGCAGCTTAGGACACTGAATGAATTATGAGCTTGTCTTTTCCAAATACACAATGGGAACCCTAAAGTATGACATATCTGTTTAATTTAGGAGTAAAATAAAATTGTTGAGAGTTGATTATGGCAGGCTTTTGCTATTTGCCATCTATAAAACTATGAGAGAGTTTATCGTTATTTTATAGTTGAGGAAACTAAGAGTCATTGAGGTGAGAGAATTTTCTGGAAGTCATACAAATAAGGAAAGAAGTCGGCATCGAATGCTGATGTATCAGACTTTAAAGCCCAATTTTGCCTCACAACAGCATAATTCCTCTCTTAAAAAACTTGCCTAGTCTGCCGGGTGGAAATGGAGTCATCCTAATGAACTAACACCATTGTTCCTCTGAGCCTAGAGTGTGTTCTTTTCACTCAACCCAAGCAAGCTTTTCCCCTCTCTTTGAGCCCCCCAATTCCAGTAGTATTATCAGTGTGCACTAGTAAACACCTGCTGAACTTCAGTGGTACTGGGGGCGCCTTCACTGGGTGGTGGTCTCCTTTGGAACAGGACAAATTAAGAGTGGCCAGATGGGGGCTCCCAGCCATCTCTACCTTGTATGAATTTCTTCACTAGTTGGGGTAGCCTGAGAAAACTTTATAACAATGGACAAGGCCATCTAGCTGAAGAGGGAAGTAGTGTTAGAAATGATCCAGCTCGTCTCCTTGTCCTGGGGGTGGTCTCTCAGGAAGATCTTAAATCCCTAGGGGTAGAAGGAATCAGGTCTTGAAGTCAGAAGACTGACCTCAATGACCAGAGACAAGTAACATAATCTTTCTGAGCCTTGTTTCCTTTTCTAAGGGTAGTGATTCTTGCCCTGACCTTCTCATGATGCCCTTATTAAGGATCTGATGAGATGATGGTGCCATAGCTAGAAGATACCCAGACATTAGGCGTTTCTCCTCAAGGCTCTCTGGGAGAGAGTGAATGGCATCTTTGTGTCATTTATTTCTGTTTGTTTGCTCTTACTGTTTGAAAGTCTTGTGGCAAACTAAGTCTCTCCCTGCAGCATCCCCTGTAGTTACGACTTCTGAGGTGATGGAAAACACAGGGCCAGAGTCATTCTAATAGCATGGGCTCCTTGCTCCTTGAAGGCTAAGTAAATCACCTTTGAAAGTGGAATGGATGATATGTTAATGCTTCCAACATTTAGGTGAACATTTTAGCTTCTCCTTAGGCCACTGTGAGATGAGAATTCCAGAAGAAAAAGAAGGATGCTTGCTTTTTAAATAAGAAGCTTAAAGAAACCAAGATGGAGAGGAGGAAGCAAACAAACAGACTAGTCAGGCTGGAAACATAAGGAGCAGCAAGCAGGCTGATTCCACTCATGGCTGCCATTGCCCAGGGGCCAGTCAGGGCGGGGAGTCAGGGCACTCGTTTTGTAGTCAGCCAAGTTCACATGGAACTCCAGCCTCACCTCTTATTAAATGTTGACCTTGTACAATCATTTAATCTTCCTAGACTCAGTTTCCTTATCCATTAGGGGGTTAAATGGGATTCCATCGTGCCCCCCATGACCCACAGGAGGGTCCCCCTCCATATTGTCCCCTTGATCCTCTTAGTGTCCATCCCTCTTTCAAGAGCTAGAACAGGAGCAAGTCCAAGGAGATGGCTTCAGGGCTGCTGGGAGGGAAGACTGTCCACACATTGTTGCCATGATTTTCTGACTTCAGAATATTTGCTTGGGATAAGAAATGTGATATTATTGGGGCGCCTGGGTGGCTCAGTGGTTAAAAGCCTCTGCCTTCTGCCTCTGCTCAAGTCATGATCCCAGGGTCCTGGGATTGAGCCCTGCATCAGACTCTGCTCAGCGGGGAACCTGCTTCCCCTTCTCTCTCTCTGCCTGCCTCTCTGACTACTTGTGACCTCTCTCTCTGTCAAATAAATAAATAAAATCTTAAAAAAAAAGAACTGTGATATTATTGAAAAGCATTAGAAAG
The DNA here is from genome assembly GCF_964662115.1 of Mustela nivalis. Classification (NCBI taxonomy): domain Eukaryota; kingdom Metazoa; phylum Chordata; class Mammalia; order Carnivora; family Mustelidae; genus Mustela; species Mustela nivalis. The sequence goes on along the minus strand of NC_139026.1, from coordinate 109,944,529 downwards.
TAGAAGGAAATAGTACATGGGCATATCTTACTATTCTGGCTCACTTTCTTCTAGATTCTTTAATGTATGTTTTAAATGTGATTGAGATAAGCATGTACATTGTTTTCTGATATTTCACAGGATATTATAAGATAAGCATCTGGTCATGTTGGTAAAGACTCTTCCAATGTATCATGCAGCAAGCCCATCATGTTCCCTAGTGGAGCCACACCTTTCCCCACTGTTGAATGGTTAGGTTATCTCCAATTTTTCACTTTTGAGAGTAACATTAAAACACAACATTTGTGCATAAATCTTTACATATTTGTATATTTTCTTTGAGTAGAAGTGGGGCTAAAAGATGACTACTTTTCAGGGTCTGAATGCAAACTGCCCAGTTGCACTCCAGACAAATGGGGCAGAGCCATCCCTGTTGGAAAGGCTCAGGACTTCCTACTTTGCCCTCACGTCCTGCTCCCTTTGCTAATTCTGGAGGCAAAACAGGTCGGTCGTTATTGTTTAACTTTTTATTTTAAAATGATTTCAAACTTATAGAAAAGTTGGATGAGTAGTAAAAGGCCCTCTTAACAACACATCACCCAGATTTGCTCAAGTTTTAAAATTGTGTCATATTTGCTTCATCATTCTCTCCCAATAAATGTAATGACATACATATTACATGTGTAATATGTACACATGCATATATATATACATATACATACATATATGTATATGTATATATATATGCATATAATCTTTTCTGGATCATCTGGGAGTAAGTAACAAATGCAATACCCCTTTATACCTAAATACTTGAGTACATATTTCATAAGAACAAAGTCATTCTCATATAGTATGATTAGCAAAACCAGAAAATTTACATTGATAAATACTGTATCTATACATACTGTATCTAAGACCTTAAATTTCACCCATTGTCCTTAATAGCCATCCCTCCCCCAAATCTAGTTCTGCATTCAATCCAAAATCACGTATATTACATTTATTTGTCATTTCTCTTTAGTGTCCTTTAAATGGAATGATTCTCTCTCAGTCTTGCTTTGTCTTTCCTGACCATGACACTTTTTGGAAAGGAAAAGCCAGGATATTTCTAAAATGTCCCCCAGTTTGGGGTTTTCCTTATGTTTCCTCATGATTAGATTAAGGTTATACATTCCGGGCAGGAATACACATAAGAGATATTGTATCCATCTCAAGGTATCATAGTGGGGTACATGATGTAGGCTGTCCCACTAGCCGTGAGTTCACCCTCAGTCTCCTGATGAAGCTGATATCTGGGCTTCTCCACTGAAAGGTTACCATTTTGTAACTAATTTCTGGGGCATACTTTGAGACTGTGTGAGTATTCTGTTCTTCATTAAAACTTCACTTACTGGTTTTAGCCTACATTGACAATTCTTATTTGAAGCAATGAATGGTGACTTTCTAATGGCATCATTCTTTCCACATCTGTTAGTCAGCATTTCGTTTCAAGGGAAAGTTGTCCTCATTCTTCCCCATTTATTTACTGTTTGAGTTACTTATAATCAGTATGGACTCGTAACTTCTTACTTAACTTACTTAACTGTTCATGTCATTTACTTTGAAGCTCCAATCAGCTCAGATTGAGCCAGTAGGAGTCCCTCTGAACTGGCTTCTATGTCCCTTGACACATCATTCCGTGAGCATTACTTTCTGGCACGAGATGTCACAGGATTCTCTTGAGTTTACTTTGATTCCTTTTAGTGGAGAACGCTATTTAGAGACCAAGAACTGGATGCTAGGTTTACTTACTACTTCTCAGTGCTTTCAGTGGCCACAGAGCTAGGAAATAGGTGTATGTGTACACATAGTATACATACATATACACGTGCACCTGCATATTTATATATGTAGACAAGTCATATACATATATGTAATATGTGGCACATATATAATGATATTAATATGGCATTTCTTTATAAAGTAGAATTTTTATGAATTATTACCTACATCAAACATTTTCCCAAATGTTTATGAGGACATTGTGTGGCTCTTTTGCCCATTTCTCTATTAGAGTCTTTGTATTTCTTATTCCTTTAGATATATTTTTAAATATAAATATTAGGCAAAAACACTACATTTGTGGTTAAGTACCTTAGCGAATTCATTCTTGACTTTTTATTTCTGGTTGTAGAGATTTCTCATTTTTTGAAGTTAGAACTAGCATCAACTTTTGTAATTTCTTCCATTGTTTTGAGCTATTAAAGTCCTCCCCCAGCCAAAGATTTGATACTCACTTCTATTTTCTTCTCCTTCCATTAATCTATTTAATCAACTTGGAATATATTGTGGCAAACTGTATGAGATGAGGATCTAAATTGCTTTGATATTTTTTTCCAAGTAGCTAAACCAATTGTCATAGCACCTCTTGTTATATAATCCTTCCCTTCATCACTGATTTATCATTGTTGTTTTTAGAAATTGCTTTTGTATCTCCATCTGGCCAGGTGGTTTTTATAGAGGTTTCAGGGTAAACTGTTTTTCTCTCCTAATCTCACATAATTTAGAATCTTGGATAAAGAGCATCCCAGCTAAGCATTTGGCCTCTGCACTAAAGCCAAGCTCCCTGGATTTAAACCCAGTTCACAGCTTTTGCACCTGTAAAAATGGAAATATTAATTGTACCTACCTCACAGGTTATTATGAGCATTAAATGAGTCCAAACGCTTATAGTGTGCTTAAAATGGTACTTAATGCATCGAAGACCTCAGTATATGTTAGTCATTATTACTTTGAATACTATTTCAATGTTAACTCCTTTATTTCTCAGATGGGAAACTGAGTCTCAGAAATGTGTGATGACTGCCCGAGGTCACACCCACCACCCAGCCCTCCCACACGAGCACAAGGAAGGTGGGTTCCTTTTCACATCTCCTACTTAGATAGAGTCCCATGACCTGTGCTTTTAGCTTGTGCTAATTCTACTATCAGAGTGACAAGGATGGAGGGAGGGAGGAAGAGGGGTGAATGCAGTTCAGCGTGGGTGACACCAACCACCTCTACACTTAGCACACACACGCCCCTCTGGACGTGAGGAGATACCAACCAGTGGTTTACCTAGTCTTTCTTAGCTCCAGTGAGCCTCTCAAAGAGAGAGCATCTCACCACATTGGGTTGGTCTCCGTGTTTAAATATGGGTATTTTTCCAAATAGCATGGCCCCTAAATGCGAACCAGTTACTGCCCCAGCTGCAGACTTCTAATATGAATGGAGCACACCTGGCTGCTGTGACTTCTGAGAAGTGGACTACATCTCGGAAGCCTGTTCTTAAAGGATTCGTAGGGGATTTATTTTATTTATTTATTTTTTACTGCAAAGACCATGACAGTCATATCACAAGCACCTAACTGGTCCTTTTTTTTCTTTTTTTTTTTTGGTCTTAGAACTCCCCCTTCTAATTCTATTCTCCAAAATAACCATAAGGTGCATACAGAACCACATCTTTCCCATGCTTCAAACTTCTTACCACATCCCCATCTTCACACAACTACCTGGCCTCCCTAGCTATCTATTACTGAGGGTGGGTGACCAGGGGCTCACCATCTTGATGGGGGGGTGGGTGCGGCACTGGCCGGCACATCACTGCTGCAGTTGGCGGATGAAGGGAGTCCTTCCTAACGAGCACATTCCCATACTTGGCCTGAGTATGACAAGCAACAATTATAGCATCAAGATAGCACCTAACTCTGGCTATAACACTACAGAGTTCTATGTGTTTGAAAAATTATAATAACTGGATAGTAGAAAATGTTGATACTATTATTCCACTCATCAAAACCACTCTGAAGTCATGTCCAGGCAAAGGATGTGATTCTGGTAGGGAAGATGGGGAGAGACTGAAATGCAGTCATTGGAACAGAGCCTGGGGTATTTGCACACTCACTGTATCCAGGGAGGGATCAAAGGGATAAGAACGACATCAGACACCAACACTGCACTCAGGCATGCTCTTTAGCTCTCTGTCACAAAATGGGGAGGTGCTCCCAGCACATGTCATGAATGCCCATCCTGTGGTTTTTCCTGAACTAACTGATCTGAGACAGTGGCCATGTCTACGTGCACTGTCAAAGCATAGTTGCTGCTGGTCAAGGGCACCACTGGAAGACACAGGAACAGTAACTAAAAATGACTTCCTAATTGGGATGAAACAATAAAAGCCCCTATCTAGTCATCATGGTTGAATCACATCAAGATGGTAAATAAATGGCTTGAGAACAGACCAAGTGGTATTTATTCATTCCATTTCCAACATCCATAAAACTTCTCTGTCAAACCACGTGCTCACCTATGGATGCCATAGGAAGCTGCTCACATGGGTTGAAAGATGGCCAATCTGCGTAAGTTCCCTTGCATTCCTAATGTCCTTCCTAGGGTGATTGAACAAGAGTAGGTGTCTGACACTCTGGCCTGCCTTCGGAGCTCAGGTTGACAACACCATCCAACTCTACCTTCAGCCAATTTCAACACCAGTTTTGGGGGTAGAACTAAGTGACAACTGTGGACATGTTAAAAGAGTTGCTTTTTTTTTTTTTTTTTTCTTCAGTAAAATGATGCTGGAATCATGGTGACTTTACTGCTATGGTAACGTCTGAGAATGTACATTAAACCTAGACACAAAGCACCCAGTGGACAAACACTGCTCCCTGAGGGGAGTGGAATATCAGCAGGGACGTTCTGTTGCCCGGATGCCAAGTAGAAAGCACAGGTGGTCCATCTTGAGAAATCCAGGCCTCTCCAGTAAACCTACAAAGCTCAGAGATGATCGAAGGGGCAACTGACATCACAGCTAGCATCCTCTCAACTCTCCATGCATGGAGAGAAAAGGGGCAAGCAGCCTTACCTCTCTGATAGATCTAACAAGATTGCTCTTTTGCCTGATGTGCTATCAAAATCCTCCTCTGCAAAGAACTGGTGCCCTATCTAGGGCATCTGGAATATGTGTTTTCCTAAGGAGTAATTACATGATCTCATCTTTTGAATTAGCTATTCAGGATGACAGGCCAGAGGTGAAGGAGGAAGATAAGGTTAGAGGAAGCATCTGAGGCTTTTTCACCAAGATGCTAGGGTTCAGGGATAACCTCACCTCCTAGGGCTTTCACTCTACCAGTTCTAGTCACGTTCATTGTCTTCTTCTGAATCCATCTTCCTTTGTGAGTACATGGAATGAAGCAACTGAACTTTCATCTTGCTTTTGACATGGCGACACTCCGAGGTCACTATCTTTCTTCTAGTGAAACTGCTGCCCTGCCCCCTGCCCCCTTCTCTTTCCCAGTCATGGTTCAACCAGCAGGGTCACTGAGTGAACTTCACCAATCAGGTTCATGTGTTCTCAACTCCTGCCCACATCACACAATACCTTTTAGAACTAAGGTCAGCCTTGTAGTCTGTTAGAAATGGAGTGTGAAGGTTGTCTGGTCAAAAACTGTCCTTCTAGAGTGGATGGGTTAGCTACAAGGCCACAGAACTAGTTACTGACAGAATCAGAAAGAAGTCCCAGAACTCCTGACTCTACCAATGAACTAAATCTTCTTAGTGTAAAAATAGGAAAGGGGCAAACCAGTCAATCAGTCACTCAATCGACTGAATATTTCTGGTTAATTTTATATGCCTAGCAGTGTGTTCACTTTGCAATATTTGCAAAGGAAGTATGAGTACAGTGTGTAACGAGTACAAAGAATTTATAAAACTACTGAAAAAGCAAGAGGAATAGACATCCAACATCCAGCAGTTGAGTCTCCATGGACAGGTCCAGACTTTTTTTTTTGCGATTTAAACAAAATAGAAGCTTACTTGTTCCCTCTTCTATAAAAATCTGGAGGTAAAGAGTTGTTCTATCTAATTTATATACCCAGATGCTGCCAACTCACCACTTCTACATTTCCAGGGTGTAGACCTCCTATCCATGGATGGAGATGGCAGCCAGAGTTCCAGCCATCACATGTTAGGCAGAGGATGAAGAAAGAAGCAAAGAGTGATGGAGGGAGGGCAAGAATGGGTATTGGAGGGGAACTAATGTCTCTGCCACAGCATTATCCAGGGAATGTTCACCAAATCATGAGCCTCCTGGAACTCCTGAGCTTGAATATTTTTAGAAAGCTTCCTGAAGAGTTGTCCATAGGCACCCTCCTTTCAGACAATTAGACTAGATCACATCTCAATCACCTTTCAGTCATGAGCCATTCCGAGGGACATGAAATGAAGAGAGAGTAATGAGGTATCACAGTAGGCTGTGTTTCAGGCAGTAAGTCCCCTGAGCTGATGATCGAGGATGCCAGGCCTTGAGGAGTGGGTGACACATGGACAGGGTCTCCAAGGCCAGGAACAATGGGTAAAGAGCTGCAGGCGGTACTCACTAGAGACACAAGGTGAAAAGAGCTAAGAGGTAGGGGTTGTGCCCAATTAGCTTTGTGGAAAACAGTCACTGGAGTCTAAGGGCAGTGGGGCAGCCCCTTCAAGTTGGGTGCCTGGGCCATCTTCAATAAGACCAAGAACCTGCCTTATCCGGGGAGAGGGGCCTGAGAATTTCTGAGGATTCAGCCTCTTGGAGGCCCAGCTGAAGGTTCACTGCTTCCCAAAGTCTGGTCCCCAAACCTCTGCCTCAGAATTGTAAGAAAACTCATCAAAAGGCAGATGCCCAGTCCCACTTCAGATTCATTTAATCCAATTAAAATTCTATGAAATACAGTTGACTTTTTAAAATTTGTAGTATTTACAAGATTCCCAGATGATATTTAATGAACCTGAGTTCAGTGTTCCCTCCCAGAAAGTTCCCTCTGAAAGACATGCCATATGCCATATGGCCTTCTCCCCTTTGACCACACTCCCCGACCCGGCTTCTTTTTCTCTATATCCCTTTCTCCCATCCTTCATTCTTCTTCTTTTCTTTCTTCCTGCCTCTTTCAGTCCTTCCCTCAAAACCCCTTCTGAAAAACTTAATAGTGGAAAACAAAATGTTCCTCCTGAACCATGGCCAAGGCGGGCTTTGCTGCCCCAGGCCCCTCATGTGTCCTTCCCCCATGGTGACCAGCAGAGGGCGCAGAGGGCCCATGTCTGCTGTGAATGCAGGGGGGACCCCCAGAGAAAGCCAGCAGGGGACAGAGTGGGGGCCTGTGTCCTTCTTCAGCCCCCTTCTCCTCCCTGGTTCAGGGAAAGTCTCCTGCCGCCTGCATAGCCCGAGGCTGAGTGGCCCAAAGGAAGAGGTCAGGGCAATGCTGCCCTGAGCACGTGGCCTGGACTGGTCTCACTCACAAGTGGAGTTGGCAGCTGTTACAGAATTCGAAAGAAAGCAGGAAAAAACCTGTTCGCCCTCCAAAGGAACAAAAGTGAAACTAAAATTTATTGAGGGTTCCTCAATAAATGTACAGAATTTCACTTAATCCCGGGGTTACAAGTCAGACAGTGGGAGCCTAGACAGGTTGTGGAATTCATCTTCATTCATGCTAGTGAGGATCAGGATTCAATATCCCTCTTTCAGAGCCCATGTTCCTTCCAATAACCTTTTACCATGACCCAAAAAAGAAAAAAAAAAAAATGCAACCATTAGACAATTACTTGTTAGGGATAATCTGCAAGCATCCTACAGAGGAGCCCCAGGAGTGAGCTCATCTACCACTTGTGACCAAGTATTCTTACTGCATCATGGAGGTTAGGGGAGACTTTTCCGATGCGAAAGGAGCTCAGAGGAAATGGAACTGGAGATTAGACAGTGGAGGAGGTGGGCTGAGGTTGCTCAGGAAGGGCTTTCAGATAGGATGGGTGCTCTAGACACCAGGTGGCATAAAGTGGGGGGCAAAAGGGAGCTGGGGCAGGGCAGTGCACCTGCTCCCCTCACATCCTTGCACAAAGCTCTCGGATGGCAAAACTCTTGGGAAAGTGTCCATGCCCTGCTGGAGTTTTGGAACCAGACCTGGGGCTTAAATGTGCGAGACCTCGAGTCTATCATTTCACCTCTCTGAACCTGGGTTTTCTCATTGGTAGAAATGGAGGTGAAGATTGCCTTCTCGTGGGTCATGGTGAAGACACCATACAAATGTACAAGTGCCCAGCACAGTGCCTGGGGTACACGAGGTGTGCCATAGTTTTTTCTTCATGGGTTCATCAGACAGAGTACAGGACAAAGACAGAGGCAGACCATGCAGAGAGACCCAGCTCAGTTCCCCAGGCCCAGCACTTCACCTCTCCCAACACCCTGCCATGCAGGCCCATTGAGGAGGTGATTTATGGAGGGCTGTTTATTTCCTTTTCATATTGTTAATGACCTTTGGAGTCTAGCGGCAAGTCTGCCCTATTTCCTACTTCAGACAGAAGAGCAGAGCAAAAAAGCAGCTGAAAGCATCAGGATCCTGGCAACGCTCCTTCTCCAACAGGTTCAGGCTGAAGGAGGCAGTTTCCTGGGCAGAAGAGGCCTCCGTGGCTCCGAGCAGCAAAAAGGGTTGGGGGTGCCATGTACTCCTCGTGCAATTATGAAATTGCCTTGGGCAAGCATGGGAACAAATTCAGCCTGTTCTCCGAGTACATGCTCCGATGCCTGTGGGCAAAGTGGCTGCGCAATAAGGTCTCGGCCAGTCCCCTCCTAGTCCAGAGAAATGAGAACATGAAAAACGGAAAACCTCCAAAAAGCAAAACCAATAAAGCCATGAATGCTTGTCAGACTCCCCCAGATGTCCACTGCTGTGTGAGATGTTTGTAGGTCCTATGCAAAGCCCAGGGAGGTCCGGGGATGTTCACCCCATCCTCCGCTCTTCTGAGGGAAACTGAGGCTACAGTGAGTCACTGTCAAGCATCAGAACTGGGACTTGCACTCTTATTTTTAGACTTGGAGAGAAGGATTGACAGTTCTCTGGACACTTGGGTTATATATAGAGCCAACTGGCTTGTTCGCAAATGGAAAGGTCCAGGCTAACAACACAACTCAGGCTCACCAGCAATGGAAAGGGCTACCACACAGGGGCCTGGGTGAGAAGGGCTCGGTCTCATGTGCCTCACCACCACTATCCCACTCCAAGCTCCTACCCATTGCTTGGAAACAGGAGGAGGTCTGCTCCCACACAGAGACAGAAGGTCCCCAGGCCAACCCTCAGCTCCCACACATGGTCTGAAGGGTGCCTCTAGATAGTTGCCCAAACCTAACTGCCCCCACTAACTTACCACAAAGCCCTAGTCAACCTCCGTTAAGGTCCCTCTTGAGTTAATGCAGTTTCCCCAAGCCTGTATCTATGCAAAGATGCAACCCAGGAAAGAGAAGCATGGGGAGCCACTGGGAAGTAAGCCTTGAGGTGGGCTGGTTTTCACTGAGCGAGGAGTCTCATGTGTTGAGGGCTAGAAGGGAACAGGTTCCCCCCAGCCTGTGGGAAACCTCAGGGGGAGGGTAGCATGGGAGCGGGGGTTCCAGGGCTGTGTCCAGCCTGTGATCCAGGAGGCTCCACTCTCTAACCACCCGCAGCACCCAAGCACTCCCCTGGATCCTGTCACCGCTTTCCTAGTCCACCAAATGAAGCCAGACTCCTTCTCCCCACCATCCTCACCAGGAGCCTCGGGGCAGGGGGCACAACAGTACTTGGCCCCTGGAAGAGCAGAGCCCAGTAGGGCTGCCAGCAGTGAAGGCTGCTTGGGTGTTCTTTATTTTTATTTTTTATTTTTTGGGATTGTGAGCTTAAAGAACAACTTCTAAACTTCAAATTTACTTTGAAATGTGATTTACCAGATTGAGAAGACGGAGCAAGTTCTGCCGGAAAAAGAGCTGCAGCTGTGTTTGGCTGTCTTCGCATGTGTGTGGAGAAGGGCAGAGGGAGCTGGGAGGTGGGGGAAGGAGACGGAGGAGAGCAGTTGCTCAGAGCCCCCGTGAGAAGGACTCTTGAGCAGGGCTGAACCGAAGTGCAGATGCGCGGTGAGGACCTTCGGCATGGGCAGTCCCACTGCCAGACAGAGGTGGCAAACCCTCTCTTGCCTCATTCGGAGCTCAGATGGGACGGTGCAGCTGGGTGGGATTTAAAACTGTATGCCAGCACACGTGCCTGGAGCCTCATGACCATCAGGGGCCACGGGGCCCTCACGGTGGCAGGACACATCGTCCCTGGAGTTAATGTGCTGTCCCCCCGCCAGCCTCAGTCGGCCCTCTAGTTCCTGTGGGGGGGACCACCACTACTACTTTCATTAAAAACAGAAACCAGACTCTCGAGGGGCTCAGAACCACCTATGATTCACTGGGCTGCACCTCATGAGCAAGTGGGACCTCCTCGGGTCCCCCAGTCCTGCACCTGGCCCCCCCTCAGAGCAGGCACATTTGCTCGGCAAATACCTTGGAGAAGTAAACAATATGCACACCCAAGTGTCAGGCCACACAACCGAAAGTCCGGGGTTAGTTGATTTCTTAATAATGCTCTATAAATAAATGGGTTTTTAGCTCTCGGACAAAATAAGATGCCTCGGCAGCTGTGTCCTGTTCTGATAGCTCTGGCCCATCTGACAGATCCCAGGAACTCAGCAGTCCCTTGGAGGTGGAAGAGTCTGGCTGTACACACCCAGGTGCCCTCAGAATGTAACATGAACTTGAGCCGCACTATTCCTTGGAGGCAGGAACCAGGTACCCTCGCAACAAATCCGACTTCGCTCTTTTCTGCCTTAGGGCCTTTGCATGAGCTGTTCCCTCTGCCTCCAGTTCTCTTCCTCCAGATGGTTACAGGGCTGCTTATTTTTCCTCATCCAAGTCTCAGCTCCAATGGGAGCTTCTCAGATAGCCCTTAGCTGCCGCCCTGTATGAGTTTACTTTCGTCATAGCATATATCATGATCTGAAATTACCCTGTTCATTTACTTATTTACTGGCTTGATTGTCTGTTCCCTCCACGCATCCCACACTCACACAGCAAGGTTAGCTCTATCTTACTCACTGTTCTAGCCCCAGAACCTAACGTAGTTCCTTCCTGACACCCAGCAGGTGCTCAGTATTTACTGACTCACCAGAATTAATTAATTAATTAATTAGCTAATTCGTCCACGTCAACACAAGGCTAAGCAATATTGCATTAAATCATCCCATCAGGCCTGGAAGTTGGGTGGAAGTCCCCATTTTACAGATGGGGACTCCAGGGCTCTGCTGCCTTGGCTGGGGGACCGAAGGCAAACCATCCTTCACGCTCAGGGACAGAGGAGGGACAGCGGTGACACAGGCATCTGCTCCTTCCCCCTACCACACTCATAGAAACCAGAAAGAGGTTTCCGGGAAAGATGAGAGGGTCTGAAGAGCCATCGGGGCTGTGGCCAGCTGCAGGGACCCTGGCAGACCAAGCTGGCCCAAGGCAGGGCTCTATGGGCTGGAGGACCAGGCTGCACTACACACACCTTTAACTTTCAATCTTGCAGTGGCTGTAAACATGCGATCCTGGGCTGCAGCCTCAGCCGTCCGTAACCTCACACAGCTGCTGCTACAGTGATCACAGTCATTGAAACCCTCCTCTCAACCAAGGATTTGGGGGCGGAGGGGAGTACAAGGTCTGGCTCTCACCCAGGACCTGTAAGTGTCCTGGAGCCCTCAGTGTGTGTGGAAGGGACTTGGCGGAGGTTGGGGGGGAGGGAGGGGGTGCAGACAGGCTTGGGTTTTCAAGCATCTCAGGAATACTGTCCTCCTTGTCTTCTGCATCGGCCCCTAGCTGCTTTGGCCTAAATGCCTGACCAAGGCTACAAACCTCAGAGATGAGTTTAATTAATACAGTCCTTCTCTCGAGGGGCACTGTGCCCTGAGAGTGGGTTACAGAGAAAGGCAGCTGTAGAGGGAGGCGATGGCAACCCAGAAAGATCCTTGTGCACCCCAAGGAGGGAAAGAAAGCCCAGGGGCACTAGCCCCCTTCTCCCTCCTCTGCCCCTTATAGTATTCATAAATGCCACAGACATGCTCGCCACAGAGTGAGGGCCCAAGGATGACAGATCACGTGGGCATTCTGCTAATTACAATAATTGCTATTGAATGCTCCATGTGCATTTCCTCAGACTAAGTGCATGAATAGGGTATGGTGGTATTGGATATCTGGGTATTTAATGTTTTCTTTTTTACTAAAAAAAATATATATATTAATACATATATTTAGTATTTTAATATAATTAAAATTTATTTTTAAAATTTTTATTATTTTATATTTTTAATATTTTATTATTTTTATAATTTAAAGATCTTTATTATTTTATAAATGTTTAATATAATTAAAAATTTTTAATAAAAACTTATTACATAAATTTTTATATTTACATATATATATTCATATGTACATATAATACATATACTCAACAAACACTGGAAATAAATGAACTCACTCAAGACCAAGACCGCAAGAGAGGGCAGAGCTGTGGGCTGTTCAGGCTGCCTGGAGTAAGGTTAAGGCTGGGAAGCAGGGCTTAGGGAGCTTGCATCCCACAGGGCCTGCACTTGAGTGCAGTCACTGACTAACCACTGGAAATCCAATTTTTCTGCTCAGTTTGGAGCCAGGGGCCCTGGGGGTCAGTAACAACGGGGCTTGTCCTCCAGCAGGGGACGCACCTAGTGGCCTGAACACTGGACCATCTAGATGCAGAATCCCCAGAGGGCCAGGGGGTGGAGCAGGGACTGGCTGTCTGAGAAAGGAAAGGAAATACGTTATGTCAGAGTTAAGAGACCATCCTGCAACAAAACCCCCGAGGAGACCGGTGCTGCAGAGGGGTGGGGAGCTGGTGCCAAGACCAGAATAGCTCACAGGGCTTCCTCAGCCCTGGGAAGCGGTTTGTATTTTCCCTGAAACACTGAAATGACTCAAGCATGAGGGACTGAAATGTCTGGCCAGAACCTCCTGTGTCAGGGGGTGCCTCCCTGACTCGTCTCAGGATCCGGTCCCGTCCCCCTGGCGCTCCAGCTGCCTTCCCTCCTGGGAAATGTTCAACCCTCCCAGCCCAACACACCACCTGCCAGCCCCCAACACTTGTAGATGTGCCCGATCAGAGCAGACCAAGGAATCAGAGTCGACCAAGCCGACTTAGATGTCTAAGGAGTGTCTGACAGCTGGGAGAAGACAAGGAGGCAGCGCAGGTCTGTGTTGAGACCTCAGGGACATGAGCAGCAGCCATGCCCCCAGGCCCAAGGCTCACCTCTTGGAGCCCCTGCATGGGGACCCTGGAGTCTATCCAATGAGGACTGCCCGGCTCTTTTCCCAAGGAGCAAAAGATATCCAGGGAGTAAGGGTGTCAGGAGACTGGAGCCACACAGGACAGCTCGTCCACTTCCTGGACTGCAGTGTGGGAAAGTGATCCATCCCTGCACAGATCCCAGCAGCTGCATATCACATAGGCTGCTGTGGTAAGGGGAGAGAGGCCATGAGGTTTTGGGGTCCATGGTGACCCCTGCCTGGCCAGGACAGGTGACAGAGCTATTGATATACCACGGGGTAGGGACCTCTTTCTCAAGGACGGAAGTTTGTGAACCTAATGTTCCCAGGAAAGAACTGGTGTCAGAGACTTATGAGCACCCCCCTGGAGACCAAGGATTAGTCCCTTGGGAAGACATTACTATTACCAGAAAAGGAGCTCAGTTCTGAATTTCTCAGTTGTTGTTCCAGCAGTAGAACTCAGAGGAGTAGCTTGCCTGACTTCCTCTCTCCCCAACGTCCCTCACTCCCTCCTTCGCTCCTTCTCTCCATCTCTGCATCTCTCTCCCTTGGGGCACTTACTTCCCACCAGGCACTGCTCTACCTAGGTCCTAATGCATGAATGTCTGCCAGCCTGTGGGATCCACGAACTCACAGAAACACTGAGGCCCTACCTGTGTCCCAGCAGCCACTCTGCCTCCACTGTCGTCCAAGGTCCTTGGCAACAGACATCTAGACTCTGAGCCCCTGAAGGGCAGGAGCCCCGTCCTTACAGACTGTGTGGCCGTGACACAGACAGGGCATCTGAAGAAGGTAGGCGGCCAGTGGGAGGATAGATAAATGATGCCTCTTTTTGGCCTGCACAACAAACCCAAGAATAAGGAATGATATATCCCAGTGTCATTGGATCTGTCTGCCCTTGGTCTTCATCCAGGAAGGAAGGCTCTCGCAACATGGTGCTGGGCTGTGGCTCAACATGGCAGGCCAATACCATGAGATTCCCTCCACTGAGACCTCACTGAATTCATCGTTGAAGTGTCTACAGAGTAAGATGTCTTTTCTGACTTGAGGTCATTTGTCAGGTCTGTAACTGTGCTTCAAGGCTCTTAAATAACCTTTTCTGATTGTGTGGGTTCCAGCTCCAGAAGGAGACTCCACTGGGGGAGCCTACAGAAAAGTCTTTAAATGGCTCATGAATCTGATATGGGGAAAGTCAATGAGGCTAGAACAACTGGCACTTTTCTGGTCATTGCTAGTTACAAGAAAGCCACTGGTATCCACCAGCCCCACTCCCAACCCCAAACACAGCTTCCAATGTGTCTTGGGACCCCCCACCCCATTGCTGTCTACTTCCCGCCCCCATAGCACACATAGATGGCTCATTTCCTTAGGGCTTAGCCACCCTGAGCTTCTGCCCACTAATTAAAACATGATGTCAGCTACTTATGCCTTTGAATGAGTTGAATTCATTGTGTTATCACCTCTCCCAAGGCTGATTTCTGCTTGATTATGAAATGAAAGGGGACCATGTCTTTCTGCTCTCCTGAAATCTCTTCACCTAGACCAGGACAGCAAAGGGAACAAAGGAGTAACAGTCCTTCCCTCCAGAACTGGCCTCTCCCTCCTCTCTGTGTCCCCACAGCCAGTCATCCACAGAACCTGTCCTCATCCACAATGCTCATACCCTCCAAGACAGTTCTTCTGTTCAGCAGGATTCAGACACAACAAATATTTGTTTACTGTGTTCCTTTTGTGTTTAAAACATTTCTTTAATTTAAAAAAAAAGCCAAAATATACATAAATATAAAATTTATTTTATTAATCTGCCTTAAGTGTACAATTCAGTAGCATAAAGCACACCCATATTGCTGGGCAACCATTCTCCAAACTCTTCTTATCTTGCAAACCAGATACTCTGTACCCAAGAAACAACTCCTTCTCCCCTCCTCCAGCCCCTCCTCACCACCTCCCACTTTCTGCCTCTCTGACTTTGACTACTCCAGATACCTCATAAAAATGGAATCAGACAGTACTTGTCTTTTTGTGACTAGCTTATTTCACTCAGCATAATGTCCTCCAGGCTCCTCCATGTGGTAGCCTGTGTCAGAATTTCCTTCTTTTCTATGGCTGAGGAGTATCCCATTGTATATAGGGACCACTGTTTATCCATTCGCCCACCAATGGACACCTGGATTCCTCTCACCTTTTGGCTATCGTGAATAATGTGGCCACGAACATGAGTGCACAGATACCTCTTTGAGACTCTGCCTTCCATTGTTTTCGGTATACAACCGGAAGTGGGATTGCTAGACAATATGGTAGATCTGTTTTAAATTTCTGAGGAACCGCCATACTGTTTTCCATCACAGCCATGCCCTTTTACCTTCCTGTCAACAGATTACCATCCCGTCAACAGTCTTTCCACATCATCACCAATGATTCAATTTTTCTGTTTGTTTTGGTTTGGTTTTGAGGTGGGAGTTAAAGATATCCCCTCATGTTTCAGGCACAGTGCTGAGAACTTGGCATGCATGTCTCATTTAATCCACAAAATCACACGGACACTCAGTAGGTAGCCACTTTCTTCCCTGTGTCACTGGCCATCTTTTGATGCTGTATGCATGTCTCCCTACTAGCAAACAGCCCTCTCAATAGCAAGAACATACGCACAGTCATACAGGGCACCAGCAAGGCCTGGACTTAGCAGATCGGCCATTTTTTGTTAGTGAGCTAATGAGTTAATACTGTATCAGGCATCAATAGTAGTTGGGAACATCCCTGGCCACAGGGGTCTCCAGGGATCTGACCTTATAGATGCTGCTCTAGCCAGGCCTGAGCCCATGCTGGCATTTTATTATTCTTCTATTGTGAGGGAGGTACTTGAAGATGATTTAATTCAAATCTTTTTTTGAAGTGACAACTCCCAAGTATATACTATATACCTATATAATTTTTCATAATATTTTATATTTGTATTCTCATATATTTATATTCTTTTCCACAGTATTGTTATAAGAAAGCAGTGTTAGTGTTCGAGGAACAGAATTTAAGGTAGGAAGAACTAGAAATTTTGATTTTGAGATAATAGCTTATTTCCTCTAAGGTTGAAGTTTCTAATGAGCAAAATGCAGATAACATTATCTCTTTAAAAAAATAGTGAGATTTAGGGGACACAGGGTAGGTGTCAGATTTCTTTTACTAACAAGGGCTTTCCTCACCAGCTGAAGCAGACTTTCCAGGAAAACCTGTCCTAGGTGAGCCTTTTGGGTTGGTTCTGTCTTGGCTTTTGCATGGGGCAAATACCCAAAAGGAGTGTTCTTAAGTATGTGCCTGACAAAATCTTTTCCCCCAACAAAAATAATAGCCAACACATTTGAATGTTTCCCACATGCCCTGCACATTATACACGCTGACTGAGATAATCCTCCTAACAACCCAGTGAGGTCAGTATGAATAACCCCATTTTACAGATGAGAAAACTGAAGTCTCAGAGGAACACAGGCACTTTTGCTAGGTCCCATAGCTAGGTCCCAAAGCTGTGATTTGATACCAGAGCTCATGCTCTTAATTGCTCTGGCTGTGTCCAGCTTTGGAGGTCTGCTCCGGTTAGAGGAAGCTGAATAGGCCCAGACCCCATTCTCTTGATGGAGCTAGTGAGCTCCTAGGTTAGGGCACAAGGACACCAGTCACCTCTCTGTCCACAAAGGCCCTGTCCTCTGGTCATAGCGCGTGGCTTGTGTTTATTCTGACCTTCAGAGCTGGTTCTGAAGACGCCAAGACAGTCTTTTACACAAAGAACTGTAACACTGATCTTTCTGTTGATGAGAAGAGGCTCCCAAGGCTAGAGAACCTTAAGGGACTTTAGTCAAAAAGCCACGTATTCTTAGAGCACTTTTACTCCAGATGTAAGTATAATCTCAGATTTCTGTTCTAAGGAAGCAAGCAGAAGCTCTTTTAATTGTATTTTAAAACTAATCATTCATTCATTCATTGGCTCAGTCAGCTGTATCGACATGCCTAAAATAATGCCCAGAACTCAATCTTTGCTCAATGAATAGATTTTCTTCCCTTTCACCCCTTTCCCAAAAGCCCTTCTGGGGAGGCTGACTGAGGCACCCCTACAGCTCTGGGTTAGGCTGAGAGCAAGAGGTCTGCCTTAATTTCTTTCCTCGATTGGAACTGCTGGGCAGTATAAAGGACTGAGAGAACCTATTCTTTCCCCTCGTAAGTCAAACATGTTGACAGCACAGCTTCCTAATCAAGAAGGTAAGAAGGGCGGGTAGCTGGAAGGAAAAATATATAAGTATGTGACATGCTTACTCGCCCCTCATCAGTGGAGTTGATGGAGGCTGGTCCTGTGTTGTCATAAATCCAATCTTAAGCGAAGAGTCACTTCTCTCTCTTTCCCAGATTACGGGTACAAAAAAAAAAAAAAAAAAAAAGGCAGACAGCTACGGGTGATATCCATCAAGGGAGGGGCAGGGATTTACCCTTGCCCAAAACCAGATAAGTAAGGAAAAGATGACCACTCCTGTGGTGTTCATCTGTGTTTAAGCATTTGGGGTTTCAATAAGACATCCATGAAAAATCGTCAATGTAGAAGCATAGGCTGAAAAGAAAATTTGAGGGGGAGTAGGAGGGTGTACCCTTTTCCCTCATGTATCCATCACGGAAAGTTTATCTTGTGAGGGGTCAAAGAGACCTGACCCTTTCACCTGGGAGAAGTCACACCTCTGTGTTTCCTTCTGCAAAAGCAAGATGGCGGTTGCAGCTGAGGGGAGTGGAGAACTGTTCTTATGTTACTCTACACTGAAAACAATTCACACTGGTGGAACCACTTTATAAAACTGGCAATAATAGGGGCACCTGGGTGGCTCAGTGGGTTAAAGCCGCTGCCTTCGGCTCAGGTCATGATCCCGGGGTCCTGGGATCGAGCCCCGCACCGGGCTTCCTGCTCGGCGGGGAGCCTGCTTCCTCCTCTCTCTCTATCTGCCTGCCTCTCTGCCTACTTGTAATCTGTCAAACAAATAAATAAAAATTTAAAAAAAAACTAGCAATAATAAAGCTAAACATACACATACCTGATGACTCAGGAATTCTACTCCTAGAAATTACCCTTAAACGACATACATGCCTATGTTTGTTATTTTTTAAAAACCAACTAAACATCCATCAATAGCAGAATGGATAAAACACTGTGGTTTACTCATACTATGGGATACTAATCACCAACGAATACGAGCAAACAGCAACTTGAGGCAACAGAGTGGATGAGTCTCAAAATAACTTTGAGGGAAGAAAACTAGACCCAAAGGTACATATTATATGATTCCATTCACATAAAGTACAAAAAAAGGGCAAAACTGAGCTATGCAGTTACAAGTCAAAGGACAGTGGTTAAGGAAGAGGGGGACAGTGGCTGGAAGGAGATACACGGGGTGCAAACATGTTCTATTTCTTGATCTGGGCGCTGGCTACCCAGTGTTGACTCAGTGCAAACTTATCAAGCTTCGCTGGACACTTACAGCTTCTATGTTTGGCCATACTCATGTTATAAGTCAATAAAATTTATATTTATTTATTTTAAAATATCAGATCATGGACATGGGGAATTTTGAACTCTCATAAAGGAAAAGAAAAAAAAAAAGCCCTCAGTAAGATAAAAATTTGATCCTAAGGTAAGCCCTTCTGGATCATGTTCCCAGACATCTGGATATATGAGCGACACAACAGGTCCCGAGAATAAGAGAAAGTGGGCGCTCCAGGCTCTCTGGCTCCTCAGAGGGGGCAGGGGACACAGTGAGATTTCCTAACAGTGTTGCCAGTCCCAAAGAGACCAAGAAGAGGGAGGAGAAAGCAGAGTAGGGGCTGAGCCTTCCCAAAAGATGGACAGCATCCAGAGCTGGGGCCCTGTGGCCATAGAATCACAGCAGGCAAGAGGCTGTTGGTTTTCCCTATAGCTTCTCCGGCCATGAGAAAGATGCACGGCCGGTGATGGAATGGCTTTGATGGTAATTATTTCCTGCTCAGACAGGGAGGCGATAGATCATCTCAGGGGAGGCTCCTTAATTGAAAAAGTGTCAATAGATGAAGAGCAATAAAAGCTTTTTCAGCTGAAAGCCTGGTTTCCTTAGCCCCATCTGCTTCATTCTCAACCAACCTGCTAATGCTGCTTCACTGGGAAGGGCCCTCCTGGGTCTTCTTAGCTCTTACCTGACAGACTTGTTTCCTGAGGGAGGGAGGGAAGGAGTGGGCATTTCTGTCAGAGGGCAAGGCCTCCACTTCCTTGATGTCAGGAAAATCCACTCCCCAGATCTCTGAATCAATGTTCTGAGTGAACCAATGAAACCAAATGTTATCCCAAACTGTCATTTAGTTTATCTTCACTGATTACAGGGATGGTCTCCCTCCACCCCTTTGGGGATTTTCTAGGCCCTTAATCTTAGGGTTACTCCTCTTTCCAAATACCTCTGGACTAGTTTCCTGTTCAGTAGCTTCCTATCAGGGGTTCCAGGAGAAATCAAAACCCCACTTCACTTTGTGAGCAGTTTTAGAGAAACTCTTTTGGGGTGGGAGGAGGAAGTAAAGCCTGAATGAGGTTTGTGTGATTGAAGTAAAGCCTCACCTACAATGAGGTTTGGGGATGACCAGTATCTTCATGGATTAACTCACCCCACAGAACATACTGGACACCCACTACATGCCAAGGACCATGTTCTGCTTTTAGCCTGGCTTGACTGACATGGTCACTTAGCCTGTCTCAGGCAGAGGCTCCATCAGTCCTTGAGAACAGACTGTAGAATGAGGAGCTGAAGAGGGGCTAAGTGGATTCAGAGCGGCTTTGCCACATGCACAGAGCTTTGATTAATGGTTCGCCGTAAACTGAAAAGGTGGTCTCTGTGCTCCGTGACCCAATCCTGTCCAACATTCCTACCAAACCGTGATAGGCAGAACTGTAACTCGGTTGAAGATTCATTAACTCCTCCGTCGTGGTCAGGCTGCAGCAAGCTGGTCGGGAGAGCACAGGGAGCACACTTGTTTACCGGCCTTGTCCAGAGGAAGGAGAGCAGTGAGGAAGTCAAGATTCAATATCTCAATATCCAATGGACTAATTCAACATTCTGAATCATAATGAGGTTTATGGTAACTCCTAGGTTCAGGTTAAACAAATTTACCTAACTTCAAGAATGGGGAGATCTTAGGATGCCTGGGTGGCTCAGTGAGTTAAAGCCTCTGCCTTCGGCTCAGGTCATGATCCCAGGATCCTGGAATCGAGCCCCGCATCGGGCTCTCTGCTTGGCAGGGAGCCTGCTTCCTCCTCTCTCTCTCTCTCTGCCTGTCTCTTTGTCTACTGGTGATCTCTGTCTGTCAAATGAATAAATAAAATCTTAAAAAAAAAAAAAAAGAATGGGGAGATCTTGTTCAACAGCTATTCCTATAAAAAAAAATCTGGAGGATTTAGGAAACTTAAAGACCTTTCTTTAAGGTAACAATATGTCATGATGGTTAAAATATGACCCTGGGTCATAGTGTTGGATGTGTGGAGATCAGAACAGAAAATTTCTACAACCTTCTCTGGGCAGACCACCAACAGTACAGTGTCTAACACTGGGCATCTCTCCGAAAAGCTACTGTGAGCCCAAAGAAAGATGTACGAGATGGCAAGGAGTCTAGAATCGGACACAGGAGCATTTGAAAGAACTGAGTACGATCACAGAAGTTCAGGTAGCTACAGAAAGTTCGAATTCACTTTCAAATTCTTTTTTTTAATTATTATTTTTTATTAACATATAATTTCAAATTTTTTTTTTTTAAAGATTTTATTTATTTATTTGAGAGAGAGACAGTGAGAGAGAACATGAGTGAGGAGAAGGTCAGAGGGAGAAGCAGACTCCCCATGGAGCTGGGAGCCCGATGTGGAACTCGATCCTGGGACTCCAGGATCATGACCTGAGCCGAAGGCAGTCGTCCAACCAACTGAGCCACTCAGGCGCCCCATAATTTCAAATTCTTAAAATACTATTGAAAGAGGTGTTGGCGCTGAGTCTTGTAATATAAGTGAGCAGAATGAGGGTCAATGAATACGTTAGAGGGAGTTTCTTTTTCTTAATAGAAGGAGGAATTTCCAACGATCGCAGAGTTTGGACAACACAACAGCTGGTGTGTGGCCCCCCCACCTAGACACTTGCCCACACCACACTGAAGACTTTTTAAGGCCCTTTCATCCTGTAAGATTGGGGCTAACCTAGATGACCTCGACTCTCGACTCTGGCTACAGACAATAATGAATGCAGGTAACCAGTTATTCAGCTTTTCTTCATGCTCCCTGTCAAAAGTTGTCACTTAAGACGTGGAGGGGGATGTGAGGGACTGGTGGGTCCCAGGGGTGTGGCTTCCTGCTATTTTCCATATGTATGCCCGGGAGACACCCTGGCATTGTGTGGAACTCTTCCCGGAGAACAACTCCACCCCCTTGTGTTGCACGGTGGACGGTGAGGAATAGTCCAGACTCTCTTAGTTTGCATGGTCCCAAAGGGCCTTTACAGCCTGGTCATCCTGCTTTTTTATTGGGGTGGATTGGAAGACACACATAAACATAAAATGTACCATTAGAACCATTTTTAAAGATCTGGTTCGGGAGCATTAGTGCATTCCCATTGTCATGCAAACCACGACCACTGTCCATCTCCAGAACTTTCCACCTACTTTTCAATGCCATCATGAAATTAAGAAACTAGTCCCCAAACCCTTCTCTAGTTTTAGCTGCTAGGTACTCTATACCTTGGCTTTCTCTGCAGGACCCCCATGGCTGTCACCGTCCCTCCAGGTGCATACTGCATTCCTAGTTAAATAAGCTTCTGATGTCTGACCCATAGCAACTAGAAGGGGGTCACACCTGTCACTGGTTCTGGGGGAACACGTGACCCCCACCTGTGTTTCCCACATATAAGCTGTCTTATGTGCACCTCGGTGGGAAGAGGGCTTAGGAAGCCTCTTCTTACTTTGGGACTGATGGCCACCCCTGAGGACATGGGCCAGCTGGGGTCCAATTTCACTCTTTTTCTGAAGGAAAATCAGGAAAGTGATAAGCAAGGGTCTGTGCACACTCTGGTTGATCCGCCCGACTTGCTGTTAATGTAAATAGTTAATTGCAGTCGTGCGGGCCATGGAGAATACAGGGTAGCTTTAATTAATTCCAGTACATGCCTTGCACTGTTTACATTCCAAATTACCTTCAAGTCAGAAGTATGTGGCCCAGAACCGCAGTTTGGGGGCAATAAAATTCCACTGGCCGCTGCTTCCAGCATCTGGAAGTCATTTGCTAAAAGACACAGAGTTTGCTATTTGGGAAAGTTAGATGTGCTTCAAGGGAGAGATGAGGTGACAGCGGTTTTCTCCCAGGCTGCTGACATAAGGAAAGAACCTGGCCAGCTTCAGAGGAAGGGTGATGTCCTGTGGATTCTGAGCAGAGACAGGGAAACCCCACCATTTCCTGCTATCAGCATGAATGGAAGCCCAAGATGAGAGCCTGGGGAAAGATGTTACCCCCCATGACCAGGATTAGATTTCTAGAAAGTATTTTGCGTTGTTACAGGCACCAGCCCTTAATCTGCTAAAATTTGGGTTGTCTTCCTTTTCCCATTCCTTATCTACCTCCCACCCAAGTGCATTTTCCAGGATTCACAGAAAACTCCATCTGCATTAAGTAGAGTGTTTGGAGGCAACAGTTGGTTTATCTGATGTGCTTGAGAACATTACGAATTGGTTACAAGATATCTTCAAAACACACTGCGTCCTTGGCACCTCTTAAGCACTGAGAACTGGAACCCAGTGAATGAAAGATTCTTGTGAGTAGAAGGCCCTTGCAAATTTCATCTAGTCCATCCCCCTGCCTTCAGGCAGAGCTAAATATAACCCACTCTGTACTTTCCTGCATCGACCACATTATTTCCCTCTTCAGATCTGAGAAAGGAAGGCTGGGTTATGGAAAAAATACTTTGCATTTGCTCCTTTGGAAGTCAAATTTCCAAACGAGTCAATAATGCTAAAGGTTTTATAGTATCTCTCTAAACAAATCAAAACTTCATGTAAATCCTATTATTTGTCAATGTCATTTTGCCTCCCACTCATTCAAAAGCCAAGTTTGATTTGCTGGTGATACACGTGAAGGATTCCACATTCTCAGATTCTCATTGGGAGACAGGGGACAAAGTGTCACTCCAACTTTCCAGATGAGGAACCGGAAGGGAACAAAGGTGGGCCATGGAGTCAGACAGACCTGAATTGAGGCCTTGATTTGGGTTAAGTGACTTCTCTAAGCCTACCTCTTCTTGTGAGCTACATGGAGATACTGTGACAACTTTCCTGATGGGGCTATTAAGGGTTAAACCAGCTCAGAGTGGCAAGAGGGTCTGAATAGTAAATGCTCCCACCACGGTAGCCTGGGCAGCAGGAGTGGTGAGCTGAATGGCTCTGGGGACCATGCAGGGAGCTTTAATTGGGGGTCTCACAGCTCCCTCCAGGCCACCATGGGTATCTCTGACCACAGGCAGCACCAGGTATCCCCGGATTGCTCCCCTCCTGGAAACTGTGGTGATTCCAATTGTCTCCCATGTACTGTTAGGTGTTCAGCATTCCACCCCCCTGTTCTGCTCCACTCCCTCATTCCTTCCTTCCTGGATCGTGAGTCCCTGGAAGGCAGGGACCACCTCTGTGTGGATCACTGAGGGCCGTAAGGTGCTTGCAAAGCCACCTCGAAAGCAGTGCTTGATAAATACTTTTGTTTTTTTTTTAAGATTTTTATTTATTTATTTGATAGACAGAGAGAGATCACAAGTAGGCAGAGAGACAGGCAGAGAGAGAGGGGGAAGCAGGCTCCCCGCTGAGCAGAGAGCCTGATGTGGGGCTCGATCCCAGGACCCTGAGATCACGACCTGAGCTGAAGGCAGAGGCTTAAACCACTGAGCCACCCAGGCACCCCTGATAAATACTTTTTAAAATGATCAAGAGGATATCGCTGCATTATACATTTAAGGTGAGCGCTGTGAAGCGTGTAAGTCTGATGATTCGCAGACCTGTGCCCCTGAAGCAAATAATACATTATATGTTCATAAAAAAAGAAAACAAAACCTAAAATGCCTTATTCTTTTTCTAACCCACTTGGACAGTCATGGACTGGAGTTTCTAGCCTCCTATCCTAGCATGTGGGTGTTTGCTCCTATAATTAAGCAGTTTGGGGTCTTCACGACTTACATTAGCATTTTGCCAAGTGTCATTCAAGGAGTTACTGTATCAAAACCACACGGGGTGGGTGTAGAAAGGGAACTCACTAGTTAAATATGCAGATTCCTGACCTGCATCCCGGACCTCTCGAATGGGCCCAGAGCCAGGGGCCTTCCCTTAAATAAGCCTCTCTTAGAGTCTGCAGTAATGGGTAAAGTTGTACTGGTCTCTTAGAATTGAGTGTGGCCAGTTAGTGATACAAGTGGGCTTAAGCCAGAAGAATTTGCACTTCCTTGCCCTGGCCAGAGACCGTACAAATTCAAATGCACCAGAGAGCAGGTGAAGCTCCTTAGTGCTCAAGGACCATAGTGCAGAAGGGAACTCTCCATTCCCAGCCTCAAATGATGCAGTCTTTCCCAGTCGACGTTGCTGGTCTCATTCTGCAAGGTCCTGGTCCTTTGTGACGGGATGGCTCTGTAATTTTTAGAGGTGTTTTTTTTTTTTTTAAAGATTTTATTTATTTATTTGACAGAGAGAGATCACAAGTAGGCAGAGATGCAGGCAGAGAAAGAGAGAGGAGGAAGCAGGCTCCCTACTGAGCAGAGAGCCCGATGCGGGACTCGATCCCAGGACCCTGAGATCATGACCTGAGCCGAAGGCAGCGGCTTAACCCACTGAGCCACCTAGGCGCCCTTTAGAGGTGGTTTTTAAAGGTGGTTGTGCTGCACAGTCAAATTTGAGAACCAAACTTGCAGGGGATCTGCCTCTGCCTCAGTGAGTTTTGCCAAGAGGCACAGCCAGGCAGTGGGGAGACCCACAAATCCAGGCATCAGGGAGCTGGATTCTAGTCATGGCTCTGTTGCTTCCAAGAAGCTGTGTGGTCCTGCACAGCTCCCCAGGCATCTGGGAGCCTTAATTCATCTCAACTAACTAAATCTACAACTTTCAGATTTTTCTTGGCAATGATATCCTTTGCCAAAAAACCTGAGCCCACACCTGGATGTGGAAAATAAATTAAAATGCAGTGGTCAGCACCACCGGCAGCAGCCTCCGGGGCACGTCAGCAGGAGCCCAGAACACAACCCTGGGATGACCCAACGTCCAAGTCACACCTGCAGCTCTGCACAGCCCCAGGCTACGCCCCAGGAATGGATGGGAGGGAAGGGAGGGAAGATGCCAGCATGTTTGAGAACGGATGCAGAGTGGGCTGGCAGGAGGATGTCTCATGCTTCAGCTGAGTACCCCATAGACAGCTAAGAATGGGCTCCAGGTAGCAGGAGCGGTGTGGCAAGGGGGCTCTCCTCCCCCCCAACTCTCATCCCTAGGGACGTGGAATTCCTCCAACAACAAATGGACACTATCTCATTTCCTCCTGCCACTTCCGGAGAAGTTCCCAGACAAACAGGTTCAGGGACCTCTTCTTTCTCATTTGCCTGTGAGACAGATGTGCCTTAGCTCTTCTTTAAAGGATATTTGCACATTTTAAGACTCCAATGATAGGTCCTGTGACAAATCAGCTTATTTAGCATGTTTCTAAACCAGCATGTCTCAAAGTTTTTTGACTGACAGACCCTTTTCACAAGTAAAGTTTATCTGATATTCTTTGGAAGACTGTGAGATACACAGAGGTGGAGGGTCAGAAGTGCCTGAGTGTGGATTTTGGGAAAAGACTGAGTCTGAGGATTTGGACGTGAGGAAAAGTGGAGGAGGAATTATTGTTGGGGGGTTTTCCCTTTCACTTTATATTCCAGGGAACAAAAGCCTGCAGGACCTAACATTACGATTACTGAAGTTCTTGCACTCAGAGTAGCTATTTACGAGGAGATGCCTGGGTCCTGCAAGGTTGCACTCTCTTTAGGGGAATCTGAGGAGAAGACAGTGGACCTGAACAGGCGGCCAGTCTCTCCTCGAAGGCTGCCTGGTGGCCTCCTGTCTGGCCCTGGAATATGTCAGACCACAAGAGCACACAGGCTGAAGGTGTAGTGTGTCTGTTCATGGCACGCTTCTCACCATGAGCCAGAGCCTGGGAAACATCAATCCACACAACCAGACCATAGCTCCTGGAAGTTTCCAAACTCGTGTTCACACCCTAGTAGCCTGCCACCCAGCAGGACCAGTGGCACAGTGGGTCTTCTGTCACAGCAGAGACAGGTTTGGTTAAGAACATGGCATCTGGGGTGAGGCTACCTGGTTTCAAATCCTGGCTCCACTGCCCATAGCTGTATAACTTCCAGCAAGTTCCTTAATTTCTTCACGCCTCAGCTTCTTCAGCCATTAAAATAGGGAATGTCCTTGAGGATTAAACAGGTTACCCGAAGTACTATATTGGACCCCACGTCCAGCATATAGTAAGCATCAGAAAGGTGTCTGCTGTTGTTAATGACACATCACAACTCGGCCTCACTACCAAGCTGTTTTTTGTGGGGTGGGAAGGAGGGTACTCAGTCTGAGTTGTTTCTGAACCTCTGTGAGTATGCACAGCTGAGAGAGGCGGGACGGTGAGGAGAGCATCCAAGATAAGTACATGGCCACACGGGGCAGGAGCAAGCACCAGACTAGGAAGCAGGAGAGCTAGCCTTCCCGTGACCCCGCCGTGAACTTTGCTTTGTGACTTGGCCTTCCCCAGGAGAAAATGATGGGATCGAATGAGGTGACGCTGGTGTCTTTCTCAGATTTCAAACTCCGTGCTTCTTGGCACGGGTACCGGCAACGGGAGGGGCAGGGTGGCCTGAAGAGCTGGACCGAGTACAGTGCCACCCCTGCGGTGTGCACGTCTGTGCGCCGGGCGGGAGCTCAGGGAAGATGGATTGTCAGATTGTCAGAGGCCTCCCTCAGCCCCAGCTAAGGAGTCTCTGCCCAGCGGTCCTCCGAGTGGCTCAGGATGGGGCTGATGCCGAGGCAGAGATCATTCTAAAGACAGGCTCACGTGGCTGCCATCCAGCTACTTCAAGCTGCCTTCAACTAGGTAGAGATTTAATGTCATATTCAAGATTAAAACTCTAAAAATTGAAAGCCCCTGGACGCAGTTACTTTTCTCCTCCCCAGACTCCCCCTGACCTGTGCCTCTTTTCCCCTAAAGCCTTGCTCTGTGCCCACATGTTGAACCTCCCTGAGCTCTGTGTTCAGATGCAATAAGCATCTTTTGAATTTAAAAGCTCCTGGCTGTCCTAGCTCTGAGGAACTCACTGTGCAGGGCAGGTGGGGGGGTGGTCACCACTGGGAGGTCTGGAAGGGCTTAGTGGTCCGTAAGAAATCTGCTTTCGGTCCCTTGATGGAGGGGAAGGATTGCAGGTCTGCCTGCCCCGGGCCCTCAGTTATGTGAGCTGACGCTTGCTCTCCCAGGTTTCTGAACTCGTTCTGGACCTGCTCATGGCGGGAATGGCACAAACCAGGGGATCAAAATAGGCCTCACAAGAGGGGATTTCACATGTCCAGAGAAACCTAGCTTTTCCTAGATTGCTGGCCGGTAAACAAGTGTGTTCCCTGTGCTCTCCCGACCAGCTTGCTGCGGCCTGACCACGACAAAGGAAATCCTTGACAAGCCCAGAAGTCTCCTGGGCTGCACCCCTCTTCAGATTTCTCCTAGGACCCTGTACCTTCTCAAACCCCCTCCACCCCTATACACACACACACAGGCACATGCTTGCACACACACGTGTGCGTGTGCAGGCCCACATGGGCTGCACGGACTCTGGCTGACAGACTTGGAACTCACCAGAATCCACCGTCTGATGCTTCACTTTCCACCAGAGTTCAAAGTCCTTGACAGACATCTTCTCATCTGTCCTTGTCTGAACTCTCAGAGCTCTGACGGGAGAAGTGACAAACGTGACCTACTCCCCGCCCCGCATCCGGCAGGTGAGGGAGACCGTGCCATCTGCCCAGGCGCGCTGCGGCTCTTCAGAAGGAAGGGCCCCCTGTCACCTGGAAAGCAGCAGGCCTGCTGGAAGGACTCCCTCCACAGTCTTGGTGGTGAGCCGGAACAATCCGGATGAAAGCCAGACAAGATGGCCTCAACTGCAAGCAGCCTTTTGCCCCAAACATGCCAGTGTTCAGGGCTGCCTCCAGCCCCCAACGTCTGCACAACCCTCCACAGCCGTCTTGCCCATCCAGACAAATCCACTAGTGGGTTCTCTTAGGGCTAAATGTGTCCCCACCCCACCAAATCCACATGTGGAAGTCCGAAGCTCCGGTACCTCAGAATGTTACTATACGTCAAATACAGTTTTTAACAGAGCTAAAAAAGTTAAAATGAGGTCAGTATGGTGGACATGGATGCATGTGGAAGAAAGGTGGTGTGAAGAGACAGGGAGAAGACGGCAGTTTGCAAGCCGAGGAGAGAGGCCTCTGAGGAAACCAACCCTGCCAACACCTTGAGCTCAGACTTCAGGCCTCCAGAACTATGAGAAGATACATTTCTGTTGTTTACATCACCCCATCTGTGGCACTTTTTCTAAGGCAGCCCAAGCAAGCTCATACAG
This sequence comes from Mustela nivalis, assembly GCF_964662115.1. Taxonomy (NCBI): domain Eukaryota; kingdom Metazoa; phylum Chordata; class Mammalia; order Carnivora; family Mustelidae; genus Mustela; species Mustela nivalis. The sequence goes on along the minus strand of NC_139026.1, from coordinate 109,915,699 downwards.
ATTCCTTCACTGATTTTCCAATCTGTAAGACACTTGCCTAGCCTGAAGCCACGTTCATGAGCCAGGATGTTGGCTCCAACGCTCAACCACATCCCCTCCAGTTCATGCCTGAAGCTCCCACAGCTTGGCTGAAGGAGGAGATGGAGGAAGAAACAGATGATGAAAAGGAGACAGAGGGTCCACAGCCATGTTCCCCACCTCAGGCCGCACCCCACGGCTCCAGGCCGGCCCCTCTCCACCACACATAGAACCAGCTTGGAATCTTGCTCTCCTGCCTCCCCTACTGCGATATGTGTCCTGCATTTAAAAAGCCTCCCAGGCGGGCACAGACCCCTCACCAAGGCAAAGCTAACAGGACCCAGCCAGAGCATGCTGTCTGAAGGCAACCAACGTGGAGAAGGAGCCAATGTGCTCCCCAGTCCTGAATTAGAACGTGAAGGCCAGAGAAACAAAACAGACCAAAATACCATTCTTCTCATGAGGGAATATTTACTGAATAGTTTATATATACTGAATGAATCTTATGTAAGAGTCAACATGTTCAAAGCACTAAAAATAGGTCTGGATACATTTTGGTGAATAAGCTATTAATGTATTTAACCCTTCTAAAGAAAAAGTATGTAAGTAAGAGAGGGCAGGTGGCCAGTGCCCCTCCCCCAACCGTGGCTGCCTATGGACCATCAGAGGGGAGAGGATGGATACAGGTGGACAGCTGCCACCAGCCAAAAGAAAAGTCCACGGGCTTCCAGGAGGGCAGGGGTACAAGGGAAGGAGCTTCCAAGAACAGGTGGCTTCCTGCGGCTTACCTCTAGAACGGCCTGGCCACCACCCTCTTGTCTCTTCTCCGAGGTGAACTTCATGTTTGTTTCCCAGCACCCGGGCCGGCCACCCTCCATCTTACCCTCCCCATCCGTCCAGGTAGCGAATGGGTTAAAGAGCTGCGGATGTGGCTTCAGGGCAGGGACTCAGGGTGCACGTCTCACCGAGAGCATAGACGGCCAGATTTCAGTTCATAAACACTTGTCTGTCACGAAAACCGTCCAGCCTCAAAAGTGGTATCCTTTTCAGAATCCCAAACACTCCTTCTTGCAAGTGAACCAAAGTTTACAAATTTTTTCCTAATAAATCAGCTGGATCGTACTTCTTTTGTAAAATTACTGACCCAGAAACCAACCTAAAACGTCTTCAAAATAGCCTTTCCACTGCACTGATAGTTCATTCAATTGGAAAGGCAGACTCGACTCTACTCATTTTTATTTCCAGCTGGTTAACGACTAAGGGACATTACACCGGGAGCAGGATCTGGGGCTCCCAACCACTGTCACGACCACATGGGGAGTCTCAGGGAAATCTCATCAGCAACTTGGGCCTCTGTGAGCCTCCCTTGGAAGATGGAAGGGCAGAGGGTATCTATAAGGCTCCTTCATGCTGTGCCTTGTAGGACCTCATTAGCCCCATTTCCCACAGGAGATCAGGCTAGGATGCTCATTTTTCAGAGTGTACATAGGTGCTTGGTAGGAAGAAGTGCTCTGTGGTTAAGAAAGTTTGGAGGTGACCCGACTCACGCTTCTTTACTGCAAGACTTCTCTGAACCTTGAACATGTTAATGAGCAATCTGTGATTCTCCAGGAGGGGAATTAATAAGGCTGCCGCATTTCCAACATAAGGCAGAAAATCTGACTATTTAAAAAAATTTTTTTACGAGACTGGAAAACTTTTAAGATCCACAGAAGAAAGCAGGAAGGCAGTCTTCTGGAAGGAAGTTAGTCTACCTGGAAGGAAGCTAGTCTTCTGGGACAGAGGTTTCTACTGAAGCCCCCTAAGTGGGAGCACAGAGTCACCCACCCCAAGTCAGCCCAGCCCTGGAGCTGAGTGCCTCCCCAGACGGTGCTCTGGGCCGTGGAGGCAAAGACCACCACTTCCTGGGCAGCCCCCCACTGAAGACTTGCTTAGCACCAGAAGTGGACAGTGTGCCCACAGACCACTGGGAGCTGTCCAGAGGCCACAGAGGGAAATGGCTCCCATGAGAAGGGGCTGTGCAGCTCAGGGATCCCAGGCAGGCCGGCGGCTCATGACCCCGACCTCGGCTGTTTCACTCCTGTCCCAGGCTGCTCCTGGGAAGCCCCACCTTCCACGTGTCCCCTGGCAGGTCCCTGACTCAGGGCCCTCTCCCTCCACTCTCAAGAGGCCCCTTCCCATGTTCAGGGCTCACTGAGTGCCCACCCAATAATCTTTTAGCCCTGGAGAGTCCGAATTAACACTTAATTATACATCCTTTCATCTAGCTCCTGTTCTTCCAACAGTGCAAACTGGGCTTCCCATACCAGACTGCAAATGCCCCAAAGGAAGGGAATGCTGTCGTTTCTCATGTCACGCTACCAAGCATCAAGCTGAGCAAACAGTAGGCACTCAATAAATGAATGTCAACTAATTCATTTTGGATGGTAATGAGGACCTCACTGTTTTCCCAGAGGTGGCCTTCACTCTTTACAAATATGTCTTGGGTGCGATGTGTATAACATTGCTCCAGTCCTCCCCAGGGCTCTTGGTTGAGACACAAATTCAGAAGTAGTCTACACACTCCGGCCTCTAGAGTGGCCGCAGACCTCCGGGCCCGAATTTTTTACTTCATATTCTTTAAATGCCTAAATTTCTCTCTTAGCCTTTAGCTTCTACTTGAGTTACAAAATGGATCATGATGGTGGTTAATTACTGAATATGATGTGCCACGCACTTTAGATGTATTAATTCATTTAATTCCCAACCCTTTTATGAAGTGGGTACCATTGTGGTGATGATGATATGAGGCTTAGGGGAGGATGAGTATTTTGTTTGGGTCCCCCAGCTCAGAAGTGGTCTATCTAGTGGACCCGAGGGCTCTCGGAGGGTCAAAAGGAAAGTTGTAAAATCTCTTTTCCTGGAAAATGAAAACAGTCTTTGCCTGCCAGTGGTTTCTGAATGTGGATGATTATCAAATCCAATAATAACAATAATCATCATCACCATTCCTCATTCCTACCTGCTGAGATTCTGTTTCAGCAAGTCTGAGTGGGGCCCAGGAATCTGTATTTTCTCCAAGATCTCCAGGTGATTCTGATAGTGATTCAGGATTGAGAACCACTGATCCAGTCTGTGCCTTCTGTCCACACCAGGCATCAGACAAGAGATCTTGAGCAAATACTTAGTGACACCCACTGGGTGGGAAATGGGAAACAGCAGGTTGGCATGCCAACCCTCCTGGCCTCCTTCCCTCCCTGTATACACTGGGAAATGTATATAGTTTGATCCACTGGGCCTCCATAGTGGTGTCTGGGGAAGGTGAGAGCTAAGGAGAGGTGGGGCCCAGCGTACCCCCACATCAGGGATTTTAAAGCTTCCCCAGTGAGTCTAAAGTGTAGCTCACACATTTGTCTTTTTTAGGAAGAAGGACTCTGGTCATTAGGCCTTGACCTTCGAAAGCTCCTTTCTCACGTAAACAAAGTGAGTTGGGATCTCCTTAGCAGCTCTGGCTAATTTAAAAACTAATAACGTGAACATGCTTTAAGGCCCCCCCCCCCATTAGTTTAGTTCAACCTCATTAGGAAAAGTAAAACAGAAACATATTCCCCGCACATGATCAAACTGAGAAAGGCCAGTCCTTGGGAGATGGTGAGCACATCAGCGTCCCTCCTCAGGCCAGCTTTCAGCACAGGTCCCTGCATGGCTGGCGTCACAGACGCAAAAGGTCAGGGCTGAGAGGGACTGCAGAGGGCCCCACCAAAGCACTCTGGCCTTCGAGGGCAAGGACAAGTGACTCACTCACACCTGCCGGCAACAACAGAACCAGAATGGCCCCAGATGGCCCTGGGGCACAACAACAGTTAGCTTGCGAAACTTCCAGACTTTCCTCTCTGCTTTCCGCGCACCAGGGCAGAAATGAGTAATACCGGTCACTGAAGCCTCTGTGTGAATTGATGACACGGTCAACCCGAGGGATACCTGCATTTTAATTTCTAGCATGAGTGACTTTGTTTCTTGTTAAGGAAACCTGAGACCCTTGTTGAGCTTGTTGTGGGCCAGCAGGGTCCCACGCTGTCCACACACACTTCCCTTGACTTAGGCATTCCAACAACATAGGAGCAGCAGCAAGGGTTGTCCCGTTCCTCGGATGGGGAAACCGAAGCTTCGAGAGGACAAGCACCTGAACCAAGGTCACCAGAGCACGTGTGGGTGTTTGAACTGAACTGTCTGACTCCAGAGACCTTGGCCGTAACCAACAGGAACATCGTCCCCTCCAGACTTTATGTTTCCCTCAACATAAAGCCGGTGAGGCAGTACATTTTGGAACAATGACTAAGGGTCCCTGAAACGGAAAAGACGACCTGCTTCAGATACTTAGACCCTTCCGCTTCCCTCCAAACATGTGTGACGTTTTCAGTTTTGTTTTGTGTTTTTGGCAAATACTGGCGTGCGGCAACGCATTTGTATGGACATGGCTGTTAAGAATAGACACAGGTACACACAGGTTATGTACACAGGTATATGCAAGGGGTATGAAGAAATAGTCTAATGTAAGCCGTGTGAACATACAAGTGTCTGCACGTATAGAACATACAGATATTCACACGCATACACAATATATGGATAGTCTCATCTATTATGTATATATTCAGACCAAGCAGAAGGAGAGGACCCGAGATGCTCACAGAGATGCCACCTGAATGATTTCAATGTCAAAATATCACTCACAAAATCCACAAGCACACTGAGAGGCTTGGTGGTGGGTCGGGGGTGGCAGGGGTGGGGGGCACACAACACCTGGGTGTCAGAACTCCACAGGGATGGTTCCTTAGCAATCTCTGTCCTTTGCCTTGGCTCTTGGGAAGCAGAGGCAACAGCCCACTTTCTTACAACCCACTGTCTTTGGAGGAATTAAAAATAACAATCTTAATAACAGCACGAGGGAACCAGGCCCATGGACCTGTCCATTGATGACAACCTCCTGATTCCACCAACGGTTTTCTATTTGTTAGTATCCTCCTGGTGCAGGCAGGATTCTCTCTCAAAGCCCAGCCAGCTCTGTGGAGGAAACAATCAGCCTTTAAATACCTCTGGTAAATGCTACTGTCCATAAGGCCTCTCCCTGCCATGGCAGTCCCCGTGTGTTCTGTGCTCCGGTCCCCGGAGAGTCAATGACAACTAAAATTTGGAGGGCAGGCTGAGGGGATAACACACAGGAAACCTGCACACATCACTGTTTTTTAGTGATTTTTGTTAGTTTTGTTATTGAGTTGTTTGCTTCCCTGTCCTATACTCGAAGTCCCTTTTCTTCTGCATATTTTCCTACTACCAACTAACAGAGGGGTGCACCCTGAGGCAGAAACCAGGCAAAACGATGAGGAAGACACAGTTGGCTTTCTAAGCCCATCTCCATTTCTTCAGTCAGTTCCATGGATTTATTTGATCTGTGATGAGCTAAGTGATTCTGATAAGGTTGTTAGCAAGTTAAAGTTTTCTCTTTCCCTAGAGGATTACAGACTAGGAGGCAAAGTGAAGCTCTAATGGTAGAATTTCAGGCAACGGGACATTCACAAGGAAGGATCCACCCTGTGCAGTGTTTCCCCATTGTTGGACCACAGGCCAGTGGAGGCATTTTATACTACTCTGTGCCCTGTACAACCCCACTTTCCCTTCCCCTTTTCCTCACTCCTTGGCTCCATGGCAGCGAATTCTGTTAGCCAGCCGTGTGATGTGTGAAAGCTCACGGTGGGAGGCTGGGGCCGGTCTGCCTGGCAGCAGTGTGGGTGGTGCTGGACAGTGAGTGGTCTGGGTTGAGGCTATTCTGCAGGCAGCTCCAAATGCTTCTTTGGGTTGGCATTGGGAGGGAAAGAACACTGGACCTGGACTCTTTTGGAGCCAGGAACCTTCCTCCAGCCCATCCACATGTAGCGCTGCCACGGCCTTGGACGGAGGGTCCAGAGGGTAGGGAGCCAAAACCAGCACCAGGGTTAAGCTTTCCCTCAACATAAAGTGTCTTCGTTGCCTATGACCTGTCTTTTGGCCTGTGATGCCAGACCATAGAGAAATGCTTTGGCCATCGTTTGCTGTCAGGGTTTTTGGTTCCTCTGTCTCTAGGGGGAAGGCTCCCCGCACTTCTGCATTTTGCAGTGAGGAGATGGCTCCTCGTAACCATTAGGGCAGAGTGGCTATCACGTCCCCACTCCATTAGCATGGATAAACACTTGTGCTCACTCATCATCTGTCAACATCTCTCTTTTCCCCACTCCCTTTCCATTTTTCCATCTTTACTCTAAGGCACAGGGCACAAGTCATCCATTTTTATGACACCTGCTGAGCAGCCTCATTTTTCTGACCACTCTGGCATGTGACACCCCTTCCATTCTCCTTGCTTCCTCCCAAGGCTGCTCCTCTATTAGAGAGGAGGGCAAGACCCAATCACAGGGACAAAGAAGTGACATGTTCCCAAAAACAAAATGATTAAAAAAAAAAATCCATGCAGTCTGCAGTATGAGCTACTGAGAAAGGAGGCACATTGAGAGGTTAGGAGCATGAGTTTAGAATCGGACAGCTGGCCCTCTACCACCTCTGCCATTCACAAGTGTGTGACAGGGTCTCAGCTGGCTCATCTGCAACATGGAGGCGTTGCCAAGCAACAGGATGGTTACAACACTTAAAACATTGGATTGTAATGGGCCTAGCACTGTGCCTGACCTACTGGTATGAGCAGAAATGGTAGGTATTATTATTTTAAACATTTCCATTCTTAATACGATTTAGGACCTATTTGCCCCCCCCCCCCAGTTGAGCCAGAGTCATTATTATCAACACACACCCATTGAACAGTATTATTTTAAGGGAATTCTGTTATGTACTGGGAATCTAAGAGACAGAAGAAAATTCCTTGCCCTGGAAAGAGAAATTCGGGCACATGGGCACACTTGTCAGGTACCAAATGTATGACATATTTAGTGAAGGCTGCAAGATGTCAGAGGAGTGATATTTCATTGGGAGGGGAGTTGCTTTGAATGAAATCTTGAAAGGCACAATGGCGGAGGCATTTTAGGTTGGGGGGGTTGACAGAAGGCCATGATAGGAATAAGAAATAAGGAATTAATCAGCTTGGCTGTATTCATTGCATCCTAAAGAATAATGGAGAATAGGTTTGAGGGGATTGCTAAGGGCCACCTTCCAGATTGAGGATGTTTATTGTCTAGGCTTCTAGGACCCAAAGAACCTGTTTTAAAGGGGGATTAAAAAGCAAAAGAGGGTTTAGGAAGAAGACTCTAGCGGAGGCCTTTATGCACACCTCTGCTAGTAACTTCTTCCTAAACCTTGTGGGAGGCTATACCTAGGGAGCCAACAGGAAGACTACTGCAATGGTCCAGGCCCCAGAAGACATGCTGGAAGAGGAAGTGGGAAGAAGGGTAAGATGCAAGACAAATGCCAAAAAAAAAACCATTTCCCTAGAAGAGTATGCCACAGAACAGTGAGCCTAGTTATTGCTCAACTGACCATGAAGCTCTCATGGGTGGGGGACAGACAACTGCACACATGAACAGAGTACTGCCTGGCCCACCTGTGGCTGAATTTTCTTCTTGATTGATGGTGAAAATTGCCTTGACTACTTGTCTCAGTCAACGTGACCAACAAGGCATCCACAGTCCCAGCAGCTGCCAGAGATGCTCCTCACTCCAGTGACCTATGACCTACTAATTAACAAAGCTGCTTGTACCTGCAGGTCTTCCTGGGCTCTTTCGGCTTGGATGGCCTGAGATCCACTCTCATTGACTGTCTTCTTCCTTTCTTGGCCCTGCTGGCATTCTTCAAGCTCTGCGATGTGCTCTAACAGCCTTCGGAGACCATCCTCCCCGCCCACAGAGTCACTTCATTTTGGAGCTGCTTTCTGCCTGGATTCCCACCCTCACCACTGCAGCCCAGGCCTTCCTGACCTCTCTGACCTGCCAGCATAGTTCCCCACCAGACCCCCTGCCCTACTCTTCCTCCTCTACCCGCCCCCCACCACCAGACAGGCCTCCCCAAATGTCGGCTGAGTACTTGCCGACTGCCTACAGGAACAGACCCCATTCCTTCCCAGGATATTCAAGGTCTTCCCACTCTGACCCCAGTCTGCCTCTTCCCTACCAGGCTGCCTGCTTGAGCTTCCTGAGAAACATCAGTCATTTTCATGCCTCATGCCATGGATCATGCTCCTCCCTCTGTTTGGAATGTTCTTCCTTCTTTCTCTACCCACATCACCAACCTTTTTTTTCTGACTAACTCCCACTTATCTTCAAGTTCCAGGTCAAATGCATCCTCTCTGCAACTTTCTCCTCTTACACTAGGCAAAAAGCACTCCCTCCATTTAAAATTATTCATGCATACTTGGTATTAATATACTATTAATTGATATTTCATTTTAAATTATGTAAAGACTATATATATTTTCATATTGAGTGTCATTGAATGTTTGTCTTCCCATGTGGATAGTCAACACCCCTCACTCCAGGATCGGGCCTCAGATTGCCTTACATTACCAGCACCTGACAATGTCTGGTGGATATTATTAGATGGTTAACAAAGGGTTAAATTAATATACTAATACAAAAAAAGACTTCATAGCAGAATTACTATAAGAGCTCCCTGTTGCCTCAAGAAAAAAATGAATTAGTGTACAGACAGTGGCAGAACCTGAAAATGTCTGTGATCTATGGATAATTCGTCAAACTTGATTATCTTTAACAATAAAGCACTATTCTAGGCTCTGGTAGACATATGAGTAAAAATAATAGATGTATAATCTACTTGGGAAAACAAAGTATCTGTATATAAAAAATAACTAATAAGCCAAAGAAAGCTATCCTAAAGGTCAAACTGTGAAAGCCTCTGGGCTTAGAGGCATTCATGGAGTCAGAGAATTAAAGAGTATTACCTGTTATTAAGCATCCCAGATATTTAGTTGATCCCGGTGCCTACAGATAGGACCACACTATGTTGCCATGTCACAATCAGATGAGACTCACTCATATTTACACAAATTATTGTTTTTTAAAAAAAGATTTTATTTATTTGAGAAAGAGAGTGAGAGAGCACAAGCAGTGGGAGGAAAGCAGAGGGAGAAACAGGTTCCTCACTGAGCAGAGAGCCCAACATGGGGACTTGATCCCAGAACCCTGGGATCATGGCCTGAGCCGAAGGCAGATGTTTAACTGACTGAGCCACCCAGGTGCCCCTACTTATATCATTGTTAAGAAGCAGAAGGGTATTTTACTTCTATCAGAAAAAAACCTACTTCTAATGACTCTAACACAGCTCTGCTATGGTTTGAGTCTGTTTCTTTCACTTTCAGTCTCAGAGGAGATTTTCAAAGTATTACAGTTTCCTCACAAGAGGCTTCCACAGGCATGAAGACTTCTCTCCAGGCCGTGTTAGGGGATGGGAGCTCAGACTCGGGGAGGGGATGGGGACCAAGATGAGCAGTCAGCGTGACATGCTAAACCCCAGACTCTGGAACACTTCAATGTCCAGATGCCTCACTTTCTCCCCTTCCACTCTCTCTTCCCTCTCCCACCCCCAGGAGGTGAAATCACATCCACCAGTCCTCAGAATTTACAAGGAATCTCCATGAAAAACCAAGTAACACACAAGTATTTGTGGCCTGGGCATATACCAAGGAAAGTATAAAGAAGCTGTAGAGGGAAGTGGAATTTCCTGATTGCCAAGGGCTTTTTGAACTAATAAATATGCCAGAAAATAAAAGAAAGGAAACAATTATAGAAGGCTCCTTGGCAGTGCCCTGTAACCAGGCAAGCAGGCTCCCACCAGAATGCCAGTGTGGGCCCAGTGCTGCAGGGCACAAACAAAACGGAAAGAGAAGAAAGACTGGAAGGGACACTAAAACACATTGCCACTTGGCCTTTCACCAGGGTCTGTCCATTTGGGTCAGAGATCTGGCTGAAAACGGGAAGGTTCCCCAGGCCACTTCAAGAAGGTAGCTCAGTTTAGTTATGCTACCTGCCCTTCCTTCCACATTTACCTATATCTGCATATCCCTTATGCCTCTAGACACCCTAACCCCCTAGCTCACCTGCTTCGGCCACCATAAAACCCCAGTGTCTTTGCAGATGATACTCAATACATATTTGTTGATTGACCATAAGAGGCTTTACTACAGAGAAGTTCCATAACTTGGTCAAGGTCACATAGCTGACAAGTACTGGAGTTTTTAGACGTGGGCTGATTCTTGAAATAGTGCTCCTGACCTCTATGCTGTACAGTGTGGGAGTAGGAGGACACAGAGAACAGGAAAGTGTGCCTAACCTCATCCTTCCCCAAATGCTTTAGGGCATCTACAATGTTCTCCATACAGGGAAAGACACACAAAATGTACACGGAATTGAACCGTCATCTCAGAGGTCCAGAATCACTCCCAACTAAACACATGCATGCTTCCTTCTCTAAGATTCCACAAAGGATGGTCCTGTCTTATGGGACCCATCATTCACCTCACTATCATATACTTGCCTACTAAATTGTCATCTCCTTATCTCACTTCCCCACCAGCATCTTCTCAAGGATAAGTTCAAGTGCCAGGCCTCTCTGCCTCCCCAGGAACCAGAGCAAGGCCCAGCACTTAGTCGTGCTTAATGGAGGTCTGTCGATTGGTCTCCCCTTATTTCTAATCCTAGTGACACCCTCCTGCTGGTCTTACTGATAGTCGGGCTCAGAGCCACTCCAAACTGGGGAAGATCATTAAACCCAACCAAGGAGTGAAGAGCTGAAACAACCCTTTCTTGCCTTCTCAGCTGGAAAAATGCTTCCAAACAAAATGTAGGACGGCTCCCTAATTTGGATCTCTCTCTTCTTCTGGCACACTGAGGATTTCTGGAAAAGGATTCTTGCCTTGTATGTGCATCACTTTCCCCGTGTAGTAAACAGAGGTAATATTAATGACAAATGGACCATCTTGAGTGGGCTGGTGACAATTGCCTCTCTTGCTTCTTAAAATGGGCAAACAGCACGTTGACAGTGGCCTGGGTGCGCTACACAGAACAAGTGTTTCCAAATGCTGCCACTCAGAAGTCGTTCTAGCTCTGTCACAGTCAGATCCTGTGTTCTCCCCTGCAGGATGCTGCTATGACAAGTTTTAATAAAAACTATATTTATGCAGAACACAAGACCAAACAAAATCTCCAGACTCTAACATCTTATTTACAAACATCTCAATTTGAAGTAATCAAAACAGTTGCAAAACTACTAGTTACCTTCCTTTCCTCCCTCCTCTCCCTGGTGTCCTACTCACCTAGGAGCCCAATCTAGAAAAAGAGTTTGTAGTTTCAGGAAACGACGAGTAGGTGGCGCTGGCAAGTTCTCCCGGCAGGCTCCAGGGCAGAGCCCTGGAGTAGGGAAGCAGAAGGCCTTGGATAAACACCCTTCTGGGTTCCATTTTGATTGTTTTGCCTGTTGTCTCTGGATTCTGAGGCTCCCTCATTAAAACACTGCTCCATTTCCAGAAAACTTTTTTTGGCTGCAGGGGTAGGACCTTTGATTGTTCTGTTTTAGAAAGGGCTACCATTTAAATGCTTGTTGCGAACCGGACATATTACGGGGGGTTAGATACTCTTTATCCTTGCAACAACCCTATTAGTTATTACCTCATAGTACGTAGGATGTGGGACTCAGCAAGTCAGAGTGGCCTGCCTACCTGGTTGGTCGCTAGTCAAACTGAGGGTTTCAACCAGTTTACATAACTCCAAAATCCATGCCGTAAACCATCCCCATTTTTCCTCCATAGGTCAACTGATTCAGATAAGCCACTTGAGAAAGCCAAGGATGTGCTTCTTTGAGGCCGTCAGGAAATCACCTCTATGTCCCAAAGATCCCGTAACCATTGCTGCGGATACAGGCAATTTCTTTCCTGAAATATCAGTCTTTCACACATCTCACATCCCTGTGAAAAGTAACTTCTCCAGGCAAATTTAACATTTCACTCTCGTAAGAGTCTTTGGTTCCTTTTCTGCACAGGTTTGACTTCTCACTCTCTATGTCACTGAGTGGAATAGCGCTGGGTCTGGCAGGAGAGTTATTGGGTGGAGTAACTGAGCATGTTCCCTTAATAAAGTCGGGGGCGGGGATTGGTCCTGGGGTTCTTTTCATGTCCCCAATGTAGGATTCCCACCATGGCTTCTGCTCACATTTCCCCAGATCTGCATGGCTGGGAAAGGAAATTTTTTGACATAATTTCTTTCCCCCAAAGAAGGCTTTCCTCTCCAACCAGCACTTTCTCCATCATTCTTATAATTGTCTCCCAAAGTGCCTGCTCCAACGTTTCACTCATGGGAATGCCACCGATAGGCTTCCTAGAGAAAATCAGCATCACCTTTCTCTGAAAAATATACTTGCCTTGCTGAGCCTAGGGGTCCCAGAACACAGCTTCCCAGCATCATCCCTTTCCTGATGCACCAATCCTCAGTTGCTACGACATGTGCAAAGAGAGTCAGATGCTGACCAGAAGGCTCTTTTGACATTGATTCTCCACCTATCCACACTTACCCACCTGCAGACTTGGCTTTGGTGTGCCAGTTAAAATGTTAACTCTTCACAGTGAGAGCAGCTGGCCGTAAATGCCCCAGAACTTCCCATAAACTGCCTTCATTTTTGCAAAGGTAACACAAAGGTAAAGTGAAAGGAACACTAAGCTAGGAGTCTAGAAAGCAACTTGCCACCCAAATTCTATTGTTAACTAGCTGCATCATTTTGATCAAGTTCCTCAACTTTTCTGGGTTCAGTATCTTCATGTTGAAAGTAGGAGGGGGCACCTAGGTGATCTTCAAAATGCAAATATTCAGGGATTCTGTAGGACTCAACACAAACTTCCTTCTCTTATGAGCAGAAGAGTAAGCTGAGCTCACAGAATGTGAACATGTAAATGATAAAATGGAAAAAAAAAAAAGAAAGAAAGAAAAAAAAGAAAGAAGGCAGGCAGGCTGTGTTTGACCACTTAGGACCCTCAAAAGTCATTTCTTATCTGGGAGTCTCCACTGTGTGATTGTAGGAGCCGTGGTCCATTGCACACAAAGTCCTGATACACTCATCATGCAATACCGTATTTTGATATGCTCTGACAGCCCGGGAATCTCAATGAGGACCAGGACTGGGTTTATCTACACCAACACCGTGTCCCCAGGAACTAGCATCATGCCAGCACATTGTAAGAACTCAACAAATATTTGTTGCCTGAATGCATTTCCACTGTACAGATCTGCTTTCCTGATTATACTAGAGCCCACATGGCAAGCACACATTTCCTAGACTCCGCAGCTCTTCTCCATCCCTCCCCTGGAGATTTCCATAGGAAATCATTCTTCAGTGAGCTCTGTCCCAGAGGTTTGGCTCCAAACATGACTGGCTGCCCTCCTCTGTCCTGCTCCCTCTCTAGGCTCCAGCAGACCAAGCATGACTACTGGGTCTAAGGCCTTCCCAGCTACACCCACTGGAAGATACACAACTTGCCGACGGGCGACGTGCTCCACTTCCTCATGCAGAAACCCTGACTCTCATATCTTCTCTCTGCACAGTTGCACCCCTACCCCCAACACATCAGATGAGAGGAGACCCGCATTCCTCAGGAAGCTTTGGCTCTGGCCAGCTTTTCTAACTGCCTGGGGGCACATCTTCCCCATATGGGATGCCTTTGGTCCATAATTCATCAAAGACATCTAATGTCGATGGAGCCCTGGTTCTTTCACTGGGTCCACTTTGCATGAGTGGAGAACCCTTCGAACCTGACAGGCCTCCTGACAGTTCGGCATTTCTGTACCTTACAGATGGGGTGAGTTGGAGAACAGACTTTTCATTAAAATTTGCCTCCCCATACATGGGTTGCCTCGCCGTTTACCTTGTCATTTTCAGGTCATGCACGCATATGAGTGGCACTCTGGCTGCAAGCTGTGGCAGACTTGCCACAAAGGTCGCAACCACTGTAGATGGCAGCATGGGGCAGTGGGGCATCTTGACGGAGACAAGACCAGGGAGACTCTGACCTGCCAAGGACACGAAGCCTTGAACACAAGGAGGGTCCTCCACCCGGCCCCCGAGCTGGGAAGAAAGAGCCATGGTGGAAGGCCCTAGAAAACACAGACCCCAGCCAGAAACACTAGCCAGGTAACAGAGGAACTGACTCCAAGGGGAAAGTGGAAATGCAAACACACACGACGGGAGGAAGTGGAGGGGGCACTTTTAGGGTGTAATCAGCCTATTCTAGACCAATTGGTGATGCTCCCTGGGTTGCCATGGCCAGTGGGTTGACAGGTTCCTGAACCACCCAGCGTGGGCCAGGGTCTGCATAAGAGTCTCAAACTGCAGAGGGAGGTAAACAGCCTGTCATTGTGGGTTTGGCAAGAAATCATCCAAGCTCAGGGAGAGGCTCACTGGAGAGAGTAAGCAGGCTTAGGGCAAATGACATTGCTCTCGGCAGCCTGCTGCACATCCAAGCTCAGGAGGAAAGGGCAGGGAGAGGTGGTGGCTTAACTTCACTTCTCAAAAGGACAAGGAAATCCACTGGACGTCCTTGGGCACATCTAGGTTCGCTTAATCAGTGGGACTCCTAGAGGTCCCCTGCACTTCAACACGGGGCCTGGCACGCAATCTGACCAGAGAATAGAAGGCAGATGATGCAATAAAACCATTGATTTCATGTCCTTTGTAGCCATGGTCATCTGTTAGAATCACTTGGGGAGATTGAAAAATTTCTGAGGCTCGGGTCATACCAGCAGGGGTTCTGAGGTGCCACGGAATTGTCCACACTAGTGATTCACCAAGTATGGTCCCTGCCCAGCAGCATCAGCATTATCGGGGAGCTTATTAGAAATCCACACCCTCAGGCCCCATGTCAGGGCCCCTGAAACTCAGGGGTGAGGCCCAAGTTTTCCAGATGATTCTGATGACCATTAAAGTCTGAGAACCATGAGTGTTAATTATATTGTAGGATCTGGGGGGCACTGTTTCTCTCACTCCCAGGTAGTTCTAATGTGTGGCCACAGATGAGGATTTGGCAATCCACACCATCATCCCCAGTGGCACAGGACCTCTTTTACACAGAATCACAAAGCTGGACATAGTTTATCATCAGGTAAGACCCCTTCTGGACCATGTAGGATGAAACTGCTCTCCAGGGCAAGGAGCTCATCCTAAAGAACCACTGAACAAATGAGTCGTTTTCACTTGTATCACCTTGTTTCTCTTGAATTGCACTAGGAGTAGTGTGCCTCAGGGGACAATGGTCATTTATCCAGTGACACTCCATGAGGGCACATTCTCTGGACCACAGTCTTGCTCTTGTCCCTCACCTTACTGAGGTCCACTGAGAAGGGTGCCATTCCCAGGTACCCTCCTCTCTAGAACACTCCTTGAGAAGAAACAAAAAGGGATTAAAAATGCCAGGAGACCAGAAGGGAAAGAAAGGCGCCATGGTGAAGATGCCAGAGGGGGTCTAAATGGCCAACAGCCCCTTTGCCAACTGGAGGCAGGCTCCCAGGGGAACCTATGATGTAAGGGTAATGGAGACCAGTTAGCCAGACCAGACACCGGACACCCACTTACACAGGCTTACACAAGCCCCCACTCCTGGACTTCAGATTTTTGTCTTCAGAAAAAGAGAAAAAAAATTGCTGAAAATTCCACTGGGGTTCCAATGTACTTGGAATGGAGGTTGGTACCAAGTATTGTCCTGGCAAATGTCAGCCCCTGAGGCACGCTCCTTTGGGACAGGAAAGAAAGCCTTTATCCTATCAGGAGTATCACTCAGTAAAAAAAAAAAAAAATGACACAACTGTAAGAATGATTCCCTTGACTCCAATTTCCTCTCTTCAGAGGACAACTGCTCTAATGCCTGAGCTATGTGGTGATTTGTTCTTGGCTTATCTCCCCCAACTGGCCGGTGAGGTCTCCAGGGCAGGGACTGAGTCCCCCTCAGTGCCCCTACCTGCCAATGCCTAGCACCTCATCTAGGCTTGATCAGTGTGAGCTGCTGAATGAGTCTCTTGAACATGGGTTTCCACCAGCAGGAAGAACCCAAGGCCAGACTGCTGCAAAGCCACTGAGTCACTGGGTCGTCAGGCTCCATCTTATCTGTGATGTCTTCCCCAAGGGGCCTATAGCAGATTCTTGGGTGCACGTCATGTAGACATTGGCCCATAAAGTCTGGCACGCAGCCTAAGGCACATTTCCATCTGCTTGCACCACCTCAAAAAAATTCTATTCTAGGAATACCTGCCTCCAGGACATTTCCTCAAATTCCTTCATTAAAGAAAGTTAAGAGCAGGGAAAATCAAGGCTCATCTTTTCTCTTCCTGTTCCATATAAATAGCCAAGTCTGTTTCCCAGACCACAGTAATTTTTGACATTAACTCCAAAGGAAAGTCAAACAGGCCAGTCTAGTTTCAAAGTTCTCTGCAAAGAAAAAGGATAAGACAGAAATGGCCAGATGCAAATTTATTTAGCTCCTGGTGATTCTCTGTTCACTCTAATAACGCCAGTGGTCATTCATAATTCACAGGAAGCAAGGGCCTTTTCAACACTCAAGCTTGGTACTGGGTAAAGGTACTGGGTCACCTTCACTTCCATTAGAGTTGGGCCCCTAGGAAACCTTGCTGGGCCTCAACCTCCTTGCCTGTAAGATGAGGGCTGGAGTTAAGAGTCTCTGTGGAGACTTTTGATCCTAAAAATGGATCTCAAAATGCTACAAAAGATACACAAGGATGTACTGAAAATACTACAAAATCTGTAAAGCTGTGTGATTTGAAACATACTTCCTTCCCTCCAGTGGTAAATGAGAGAACCCCACTCTCAGCTCAGTATTCCTTAGAATTACAACTTTTATCCCCAATAAAACACTCCCTTCCCTGCCCCCAGAATGTCCCTGGGTAGGAAGGCACCAATCTCTCTTTGAATGAGCATATCAGCGGCAGGTTGTTTAAAAAGAGTAGAAATAATGTCAGATAAGAAAACAGGGAATGGTGGAAGGGGTGGAAGGGAGGCATGGAACACAGAAAGTAAGTCTTGTCTATAATTCAACTTGGAGTACCTATGCCAGCTCTGTTTCAGAGCTGATGCCACCAACAGAACTGATCAACCCCCTTGGATAAGGAAGTGTCCACAGAAGTTTCCAAGAGCAGAGCTCCTCATTCCAATAAGCTTCTCCGTGATGGTCATCACAGGTCATGAGGAAGAAGGGGGGGGATTCCCTCTGCTACCAAGCTCTTCCCCAGCTTAAACCCGACCTTCACCAGTGGTATGCTGGTAAGCACTCAAAAGACCACTTTCCAGGGGTCAGTGGGCCGGAAGCCCTGATCTGTAGCCCTTGCTGGATTTCTGTGGGGTAAATACTCCTCCCATTGTCCATTCCAAGCACTGAACACAGGGTTCTGAGCAAGGACTTCAGTCAGCTCTCAGGAGTCATTCCAGCCCACTTGAACCAAGGAAGGGGAAATTCCTTATAGGTAAATATGGAGAAACAGGGAAAGCTTCTTAAGAGGGAATAGGGTCTGAGACAGGCTGTTGCCAGCACTTTGTGGTCCCCGGTTCTCCCCAGGGGAGGAACTGGCCGCCATGGGAGCCCCAGCCAGGACCCTGCAGATCTGCCCTCCCCCAGCTCCCCACTGACTTCAAGCAGAGGGCAGGCTGGAGAGCAAAAAGGAGCTGCTCTCTGGCCAGGCACATTCTGTGGCCAGCGGGAAGGTAGTGGGAGGAGGGTCGAGGTGCTGAGAAAAATGAAGTTTGGGGATCACCAGTTGAAGTTAATTATCCCTGCCCCTTGGAGCAGCAGGCGTTGGCTGGAGCAAGGCTGAATCAAGAGCCTCGCAGCTCAGGGGCAGGCGCGCCGTCTGGACCAGCTGCCAATCAGCTGGGAAACCGAACAAAGCAAGACCCCATAGGGTGCAAGGCCCCGAATGATGGTAAATGACAGAGGCACGCTAAT
Source organism: Mustela nivalis (assembly GCF_964662115.1). NCBI lineage: Eukaryota > Metazoa > Chordata > Mammalia > Carnivora > Mustelidae > Mustela > Mustela nivalis. The sequence goes on along the minus strand of NC_139026.1, from coordinate 109,897,725 downwards.
CGTTTACATGTGTCCATGTCCTCCAGCGTGCGTATCACTTTCGCATACCCCCTTTTGAAGACTGGTACAGTCCGTTCTTTCCCTAAAATGTTGACTGCCTAGAAGTGGGCAGTGTGCCTCGACCAAGAGGGCTGTTTGGTGAGGGCCCTGGGGTCCTGTCCTGCTCACCCCTCACCCCCGAGCCCCTCATGGGCTCTTCCTTTCAGCAGCTTTTCTCATTCATTCCATCTTGGCAGTGGCCTCTTGTGTAACTGAAACCGCAAGAAACTTTTGTTTGGCTTTTAATTCAGGAGAAATTCCAGTAACTGTGTTCCTGCTACTTAGGGGAAAAAAAAAAAAATCAAAGCTCTCCTCTAGAGAATTCAGCTTTTCCCCTGGGCACAACTGTTCACAGAAAACGTCTTCCTTCTCGCTCTTCTAGCTTCCCCCAGCCCCCCTCCTGGAGCCCATTCTGTGCCAGCAAAGCTTGGACATCTGCAACGCATCGGCCCCTCACACAGCTCAGCCTGAGCCCTTAGCACTTCCGGAAGGCCGGGACCAAGACAAGGGTGGCCACGCACGCCAAGCGACTTAGGAGCTGTTGATAGATATGCTTGGCTGCTTTCTCTTCTCACCCGGGGTATGCTGCTCCTTTTTGTTTGGGGCAGGCAGGGGCCCAAGGAAGCAAGGGATGACATCTACAGGCTTCCAGGCCCCCTGCCCTGGAAACAAGCACAGCCAGGGTTGTCCCCCCTACCCCCACTAGATGTCTATTTCTAATATCTGATAACATCCCCACAAACAGCTGTTTGCCCTGAGTGAATGACTAAGAAGCAACCGCTGCGAAGTCAGGAAGGAAAACTTGACTTTGTATGGTTAAGCCCTTTCTGTTCAAAGTGGGGCCCAGGAAGCAACACCACCTGGGAATTGGTTCAAAATGCAGCAACCTGGATCCCCTTCCTTGGTGTACTGAATCAGAACCTGCATTTTAATATGGTTCCCCTGTACGGGTCAACTCTATATAAAGTCTGAGAAGCACTGTCTTTAGAAAATATGCTAGCAACATTTCAATTCATTCAACATTTTATCAGGTACTGCTGAGTGTCAGCACCATGCTTGGTGCTGGAGGCAGGGAAGTTCAGTAAATAGAATCCCTGCCACCTTGCACTCATTCACAGCCCAAGTAGATGGGACTGACGGGCCCGGGGCAGGGATTCCCCATCCCCGTGGTAGGGATATTGTGGAAGCATGTCTCTCGTTCTCTCTTGTGGGGACAAAGGCTCTAGCTTGTCCCAAGTCAACCTATGGCTTCAGAGGCTCCCATAGCTTGCGTTTTCAGTAGCATTCTAGCTGACAGTCCTAGGAACTCCCTCCTTCTCTCTTCTCTTTTGCCCCTTCCAATATAAAGGCAGGAGAAAAGCAAGCTACTCTGTCAGCCTCCCTTGCAGCCAGTCGTAATTATGCGACTAAGTTCTGGCAATAAGTTGGAGAAGGAGCCTAGCACCTTGCCGCTTAAAAGGCTCTTTCTAGCAGCACTGACATATCCTGGGAGCTTGGTCAAAATGTGGAATTTCAGGCTCCACCCCAGATCTACAATATCCAAATCTGTGTTTCAACAAGACCCCCAGGTAACACATACATGAAGTTCAAGAACTATTATCCTGGGGGCTTCTGGGAAAGGCCTCTATTTTGCCTTAAAGGGGACAGACTGCCGCTGGCACCATACCTTCCTCCCTCACCCTGCTTTGAATGTGGAAGTGATGCCCAGCACTGCATCAACCACGTTGAATAAATGAGAAAGCAAGTCTGAGAATGGAAAGGTATAGTATGAGGGAGTGGAGAGAAACAGCCGTGGTCCTCAGTGGCATCTTGAGCTGCCAGACAGACCTGAGGCTACTCCCAGACTTATCAAGAACCCTAGTGCTTGAAGCTGAAATCATTCCTGACTGCCACGCACTATAAGTCTTTGAGAATGAGGAAGGATCTTAAGTGAGTTCACCAAACTAGAAAAAAGCTAAATCTATGGAGACTGGCCATACACAGACCCTAGGTCTCCCTGCTCCATACCCCTTCCTTGGCAGGAACTGGGTGAGACCCACCTGTTCCTGAGAGCTCATTTAGGGGGCACAACTGGCTAACATACCCTGCTCACACACATACAGAGCACATTCATCTCCTCCTCCTAAACTCTTACATGGGCGCCATTTTCCCCTCTGACATGGCTATGGTAGAAGAAGTGGTCAAGGTGAACTTCTCCTAAACTCACTGCCTCAGGCAGGGTCTTCAGGGCCTACATGGGAGACACTCAGCCCCCACAGAGCTGCCAGTCCTGCCTCACTCCTCAGACCAGTTCCTTTCCTGTTGGGAAGGAAATCCAAGCATTAAGTTCTGTAGGCCAGGAATGCATTCAGGCTGGCTAGTGCCTTTTGGCTCATAGGACTGCCCTGACTTTGGGAATAGGAATGAAGGAGAAGGAGAATGCAAGAGAAACTGGATATATCCCAATCCGGCCTCCAAAGTGTGATGTTATGCAAGTCCACTGAATTCCAGAATTGTCACCCTTGGATCTCTTCCTTCCAGAATTTCCAACCAGTCATCTGGCTTGGAGGAGAGAGGGAGATGTCTCAGGGTATGGAGTATAGGTTGAAAAGTTCTGGGTTGGTTTTAAAATAATAATCATGTTCAAATTATTAAGTAAATTTGCCTAGATTTTTCTAAAGAAATCTAGGTAGGAGGGCAAGAAAGAAGGTAAAGAGGCAGGAGGAAGGAGGGAAAGGATGGCGGGAAAGCAGGCAGGCAGGAAGTAAGAAAGACTTGGGCTTGCTGCATGGAATTTGCTCTTCTCCCCTTAATATCTATGGCTCTTTGGACTAATTACTCCCACATCACTGGCAGGACTGTGATCCACGCATGCAGTGGAAAACTATTCAGCAATAAAGAGGAATGAACCACAGTGACATGCAATGACGTGGATGACAGCAAAATCTGTTAGATTGAAAGAAACCAGACTCAAAAGTCAACAAACTGTAGAATCATATTTATACAATATTCTGGGAAAAGCAAAGCTACAGGGATGGAAACCAGACCAGGGGCTGCCAGGTGCTAAGGAAAGAATAAGTACAAAGGCAATGCTGGGGGAGGAGGGCAATGCTTCCTGTCTGGACTGTGATAGTGCTTATACAATGATACACATTCGACAACATTCGTCCAACTGGAGACTTCTGCTTCTGGCCAAGATGTGATAACAGGGGCCTGATTTACACTCTCACCTGAAACAACCCAAAACTAAAACAAATAGAAAAAAAAATAGTATGAAAGAATGTTTTCAAGAGGCTGAACATCAGGCAACAAAGGCATTGCCTGAAATCCTTGAGTCGTGGGGAAAAAACAAGATTAGCTCCACGACTGTCCTAGCGCACTGCCTCGTTAGAGTCTGTGGGCCACAGCATGAGTAGGGAGAGCCCAGGTGGAGAAGGAGAAGGAGCTGAGAGTCTGGGGAGACCAAGGTGGCTATACTTCATAGGACAGAGCAATAGAAAAGAAAAAGAGAACTCCAGAGATTTGCAGAGGGTCCCCTTGGGTGATTCAGTACAATACTGACTGAAGCATGTAAGTGAGGAAACTGCCTGAGGCACAGCAAAGAACTATATTAGTTTTTATTACTGTGTAACAAATGACCACAAATGCAGTTGCTTAAACAACCCATATTTATTATCTCACTGTTTCTTTAGAAGTCCGGGCATAGCTTAGTTGGGTCCTCTGTTCAGAGCCTCACAAGACTATAATCAAGGTTTGGCCAGGGCATAATAACATCAGGAGGCTCCACTGGAGAAGAGTTAATTTCCAAGTTCATTCAGATTGATGGTGGAATTCATTTCATTGTAGCTTTATGACAACCTTGCGCTCTAGAGACTGCCTATAGCTCCCTGACATGGGAGATTCTCCAACATGACCCCTTACATCATCAAACCCACAGGGAAACATTTCAGGCCTAAGCTGAAAGCTTATATAACATAACATAACATAACATAACATAACATAACATAACATAACATAATCATGCAAGAGACACCTTTACTATATGATATAACCTGGTCACTGAAGTGGCATCCCAGTATCTATATCATATTTCATTAGTTAGAAATGAACCACAGGTCCTACTGATGCTCGAGGGGAGGGAACTACACAAAGGCGTGAAAAAGAAGAGGCGGGAATCACTTTAGGGTCTTTCTGTCACAAAACCATCCATCCAAGGGGATTAAATGGAAGAGTGCCCAGCACTCACAAAGTTGGAAATAATGCCTATTCCTATTAACCAGAGTGTAAAAATTTATATTTCATAGGGCATTGGGCAGAGTACTCAAAAAGGGTCTTGTCTCAGTTGTGGAAAATGATCATCCCCAGACCACATGCTTCTTTGCCTAACAAATGTTAAAAGCAAGACAAAAAAAAAAATCTGTTTCCAAATAGCTTAACTGAGTCCCAGAATAAAGTTTAAAAATATTTATGAAGTTATTTTAATTTAATTTGTAAGAATTCAACATTAACTAAAGCAAAACCTACAATGTCTTTCATCCAATGCAAGAACACAGGAAAATGCAACCCACAATGAGAAGAAAAATCAATTCAAATTGACCCAGAATGACACAGATGTCAGAATTAGCAGATAAGAATATTAAAACTGTAATCATAACTATATTCCATATGCTCAAAAAGTTAAGTAGAGATATGAAAAATAGTAAAGGACCCAAATAGTCTTTCTGAATATGAAAACTTCTGTGTCTGAGATAAAAATATACTGGCTAGGATCAGATTATGCATGACACAAAAAAAGATTAGTAAACTTGAAGACACAGTAATAGAAACTATCTGAAATGAAAGAAGAAAAGATCAATTAAATAAAATGGGAAAAGCATTAATGAGCTGTATGAGAGCTTCAAGCAGCCTAATATATATGTAATTAGAATTCTCACAAGAATGGGGAGGAGGAGACAGGAAAAATATCTGTAGAAATAACAGCTGAAACTTCACCAAATTTAATTTTTAAAATATAAACTCACAGATTTAAGAAGCTTAGTGAATTCCAAGCATAGGAAACATTTTTAAAAATTACACACCAAGACATATCATAATCAAATTGTTCAAAACCAGTGATAAAAAAACCAAAACATTGAAAGTAGTCAGAGCATAAAGACAAGTATTTACAAAGGAACAAAGACAAGGATGGCAGCAGATTCCTTGTTGAAAACAATGTAAGCAAGAAGACAGTGGAACAGCAGCCTTTTCATTATGAAAGAAAAAATTGCCAAATTAGCGTTCTATACTAAATTAAAAATATCTCTCAAAAATAAAAGTGAAAAGTATTTTTTTCTTCAGACATATAAAAGTTATTACAGGCATACCTGCACTATAAGAAGTGCTTAAAGCAGGAAAGTGATATGAGATGAAAATGGGGATCTACATAAAGAAATGAAGAACGGCAGAAAAGTATGTGTGATGTTTTTCTTTAAAATACTGCTTAAACAAAGATAATAACAATGTATTATGAGGTTCATAACAAATGCATAAATAGAACATATGACTACAGCATAAAAGCCATAAAGGGAGAAACATATTGTAAGTAGAATGCTAAATGGAAGTGGGATAGTAACACTGGTAGGTAGACTGTGCTGAATTAAGAATGTATACTATGAACCCTAAAGCAACCATTAAAAACAAAACAAAACAAAGAATTTTAGCTAAGAAGCCAACAAAAGAGATGAAATGGAATAAAAAAAAATACTCAATCCAAAAAGAGTCAGAAAAAGAGGTAAAAGGGAACAAAGAACATATTGGACTCACAGAAACCAGTAATAAGATGATAAACTTAAACCTCAGAATATATCAGTAATCATATAATGGTCTGAATACCCCCTCTTAAAAGTAAGAGACAATCAGATTGGATAAAGAGGAAGATTCAACTATATGCTGCTTATAAGAATTCTATTTTAAATATAAAGATACAAATGGTTACAAGTTAAAGGTAGGAAAAGATAAATAATACTAACACAAATCAAAAGAAAACCAGAGTGGCTTCATTAATATCAGGCAAAGGAGAGCTCAGAACAAAGAACACCAGCAGGGATATAGAAGGTATTTTCATAATAATAAAGGGGGCAATTCCTTAAAGGGACAGAACAACCCTAAATGTTTATGCACCTACTAGCAGAACTTAAAAATACATGACACAAAACCTTTTTCTTGTAGAAGCTGTATAGTTTCTAAAGTATATACAGAAATGTGAAAGATCTAGAATAGTCCAAACAACGTGTTTGGAAAAGAGAAGAACAAAGTTGAAGAGGTAACTAACATTACCTGATTTCAAGATTTATTACAAAGTGATGGTAATCAAAGCCGCAGTATTGGTGTAAAGACCGACATATAGGTCGGTCACAGAATAGAGAATCCAGAAATAGATCCACACATATATATGGAAGCTGATTTCAGACAAAGAAGACAGAGAAAAGACTAGCCATAGACTGCCATTAAAAATATTTACAAAGCACATATCTAACAAAGAACTAGTGTCCAGGATATATAAAGAACTCTGAAAATGCAATAAGAAAACAACGCAATTACAAAATGGGAAAAGATGTGAACAGATACTTCACCAAAGAAGATATGTGGATGGCAGATAAGGATATGAAATTTGCTCAGTATCATGAGTCACTAGAGAAATGCAAATTGAAAACATACCGAGATACCACTATATACACGTAACAGCGAAAACTAAAAACACTGGCCCTACCAAGTATTGGCAAAGATGTAGGGGAACTGAAACTGCCCTACACTGCTGATGGGTGTGTAAGAGGCTGCAACCACTTTGGAAAACAATGTGGCAGCTCCTTAGAATGTTAAACAAACACTCCCATATGATGAAACCACTCCATTCTTTGGTATTTATTCAAGAGAAAGGGAACATATGCCCATACAAAGATTCGTACGTAAGTATTCATAGTGACTTTACTTGAATAGCCCCAAACTGGAAAGAAGGCAAATGTCCATCAACAGGTGAGCAAATTTTGGTATATCCATGCAATGGAACATCAGTCAGCAATGAAAGGGGACGAACTATCAATATGTCCGGCAACATTCATGAACTTCAGAATAATTATGCTGAATAATTATGCTGAATGACAGATATGCTTCCTGTCTTAACTACAGTAATGGTTTCACAAGAGTACGTACATGCCAAAACTTTTCAAAGTATGTGCTTGAAATATGAGTGGTTTGTTGTATGTTGATTGGCCTCTGTAAAGAAAGCCATTTAAAAAAATTTCACATAAATGTAGACCTAAGATGAAATAATTTTATTGTATGAACATTATACCTCAGTAAACAAAAAAGATCTTTAAAAATAAACAAGTGCTATAAAAGCCAGGAGCAAGCATCTGGGTATCTGGTGACTTCACACATTGATCTATTCCTCTCCTACACTTCTGTGCCCTATGGACCATATCAGCAGCAAGGGCAAAGTGCCCAGAATCTGTTCTCCAGGCAAGCTGTGGTGAGGAGTGACGGTGGGTCCTCACTGTGGGCCTTGAAACAGACCAGCAATCAGTTCCCTGGGAGCTGGTGCCTGGGCCACCCCCAGTCTGTGAAAAGCGGTGACAATATGTAACCACCTCGGTGTGATCAGATTAAAGGTGGGCCTCCAATGTAATATTTACCGGCCCTTTTGCTTGCTCTTTGTCAGCTCAGGTATAAGAGGATCAAGTCCAGGAATTAAGTGTTAACATGCAGTAAAGCATCAGAGAAAGCAGACCTGTTTGTAGCGAGCAGCTGGGGTGGGAGGGAGTGGAGAGGACAAGGGCCACCTTTCTGTTAGGGAGAGGATGCAAGAGAGAAGGCTCCTTCCACTGGCCCCGTCACTGCCCGGTTGAAACTCAGCAGAGAGGGACTCAAGCCATGCTATACTGGGATCCTTGAGAGGACTTGGGGCATCCCCTTGGTGGTCTTCCTAGGAGCCTGTGCTTGGGCTGGGGGCCCCACAGCTGCTGCCTGAAGCCTCCTTAGATTTATTTCTAAGCAAAGGGGACTTTGAAGGGGTCTTTTGTTAGAGAACGAAGACAAAGAAATTGCTATTGAGAAACCAGGAGCAAAATCCTTTCCCTACCCGTCTCAGAGAAAGAAATAGAGGTGTGTACGTGTCCTTCTGTCTGCCTGTCTACTAAAAGAGAGAGATGAATTAAACAAAATGTTTCTAGGCCATGAGCTGATAAATATAACTGTTAGGAGTCACTGTCAGTAATGGTGCTTCTAAAGCAATGGCTCATTATTCCTACATCTGTGAAATGGGGATGGCAAGAACAACAGCCAGCTCGTGTGGCACTGGAAGAATCACCTAGCATATGAGAGGGTCTTAGAGAGCACAAAGTGCCCTGTGAATGTGAGCTCTCATTGCGAGGGGAGGGCACAGTCTCCAATAGGAAAACTTAATGTGATTTTCTGCAGTGACTCTGCAGCCCTTCTGGCATGCTGGAATGAATTCAGGTTATCGCAGAGCTGTCAGAGTCTGCATACGTTAGGTCATTTCATAGAGTGGCTAGAGTTGGTTGATGTTTGCGAGTTTCTCCTGGTCTCTCTGGTCCTTGTATCCCTGATTCAGGTACCCAAGCTTCTTGACCTGGTCCACCCTCAACCCAAAAGCACCCCAGCTGCACCTGCCTTTCCCAGACTGCCAATATTTCCTTCTGGTTCCAAGTATCCCCTTATTCAACAATTATCCTACTGGGAATTCCATTCTTTTATAGTCCTGGTCTCGAGGGCAAAAGAGTTGAGGCTGTAGGCTCACTGGGCAATCCACGGGGGGCATGGAGCTTCTAGGCAGACACCACCTGCAAGACTGCCCCCTTATAGGGTCATGGTGTGGATCCAGGACACACGACAGGCAGCAGACATACCTGGTAGCACGTGGTCACCCCTTTCCCCTTGCCCTCAACGCACACAGAAGCTGACACAGATCGGGGAGAAGGGAGTAAAATCATGTTTGCTCGGCTCGCGCTGCCGACGAGGACTGCTTGCTGGCGGGACAACCATTACATACCAAACACACTGTGGCAACTAATTTTCCAGGAGATCAAAATAAATCAGAAAACAAAACCATTCTGACAGCAGAGAAATGCGGAAACGTGTTAAGAGGTAATTATAGTCCTTTCCCCCTTGTTTCACCCGCGTTTCTCCTGCCGCTGGAGCAACCTCTGAGTCACAGCTGTCACTCTCTGTCAAGAGGTCCCCACGTGCACGGAAGGCATCGTGCAGGGCGTGCCCAGGCCGGGAGTGCTGCCAGCAGGCCCCGCCGCCTGGAACCAATGTCTACTGACAGAGACATGAGGCCCGTGCCCAGCCCTTGAGGACTGCAGGGAGCCAGCTCCCCATCCCGACCAGGAGCCCCTGGGCCAGCCCCCTCTGCCACTGCACCCCCATCAAGTGCTCCTTTAAAGCAAACCTCATCACCTCTTGCCCAGGACTGCACTCCTGCACTTTGTTGTAAGAAGGGCACAGTCTGGGACCCGGACAGACCGGGGCTTGAATTCGCCCTGCACCGGCTTCTAGTTGGGTGGCCCTGGAAAAGACAATGGAGCTCTAGAGGCCTTGGTTTCCCCACTTGAAAACAGAAAATGTGAGAGCCTCCCTGGGGCTGTTACCATGAGCATCAGAAACCACGCATCTCAGACACCCAGCCCACCCTCTGGCAGGCTTGGCTCACCGTTGCCATGCTCGCCATAACTGCTGTAATCTTTCTCAAAACTGAACCGAGCAGCCACCAACCGCTGAACCCTCTGACTACAGCTTACTGTGGGCACATGGGAGGCTCCCTGGGAGCTGGCAGCATTCCAGAACCTCTCTCAATCGGACAGAGGCAAACACTCCCTCTTCTGGGACAAGCCTCCTTCTATGAGGTGAAGGGACCACTCCTAGCTCAGAAACATCAACAGACACCTCACAGCTGAATGAATGAAGACAATGGGGCTTCTTCTGATCATAAGTCCTCAAGGATGCTAACACTTGGGCTCCTCAGCATGTTTGGAGATGGCTGCTGGATCCAGCTTAGAAATAGGTCAGACAGAGTGACGACTTGCTGCTCTAAAGGATAGAGCCATGTAGGATGCGGCATATGGCCTTAAAGGGATATCACCATCAGCATCACCAGTCAAGCCCAGAAGTATGATGTTACACCACTCCTTAAAATCAGGGCAAAGATAATTCCTGCCAAGGGCTACGCGAATGAGCAAGCCTGTCTGCTAGAAGCTGAGTCCACGTCCTTTGCACCGTAGAGTCAATCAATGGTTACCTATCAAGGGCTCACCAGGGCCAAGGGCAGAGCCTTCATATAATTACTGTCAGGCCTGGGTACTAAGCGAAGCAGAGCCTCCTCCCCACTCCCATCCTCTGCCCCCAGACCAGCTCTAGCCCTCCAGGTACGAGAGCCCATTTCATCTTTTGAGCCTGCCCAAGTAGAGCATGACCAGAAGCATCCCCAGGACCAGTGCAACTCTCTAGCCCCATTCCCTGCGAGCCTCCCACTTTCTGCTCTGTGCTAGTTGTTACCATATAAAGAGTATGAGTTCTGAAAACCCTGTGGGAAATTTCTCGTCTTCTGAACCACTCAGAGTCGAGCTCCTGATGCGACTCTCACATGAACTCAGGAGGAGTGTGTCCCCTGAGTGCTTTCATCCATGAGCCCCATTTGCCTGAGCCAAATGTGGTTGGGGGTTGTTAACATTTCATCATCTTTGGATCTCTCATAGGGCTGGGAAATAAGGTTCGTAGAACCCTCAGGCCAAAACCCGGGACCAGTAAATCTGGATGAGGTGGGAAAGTAAAAGGGAGGTGCTGGACTCACCTTAAGTCATTAAAAGGCAGAGACTTTCTTTGATAAATCCTGAAGAAAAAAAATAATAATATAATGATGATGATGATAATTATAATACACTTCTTGGGTACTTCGTTTATGTCAGGTTCTGTCCAAGGCATGTGGCATGTGGCATGCCTTAGCTCAGATAATTCTTAGCTTCAGATAATTCTGGAAGGGTGGTACTGACCCTTCCAAGGTGGGTACCATTATCATCACCAGGTTACAGACAAGAACACCGGGAGGCAGAAAAGTAAAGAAACTTGGCCAAGCTCCCACTTGTGGTGGAGTTCCCATGCAGGCAGGCTGGCTGCTGAGTCTATACTGTGCTGTCTCTCAGGAACCAGCCACCTTCCCAGGATTTTGCACCAGATATCAACGTTCCTGTCACCTCCTGAGCACATGGGACTCCTGCTTGGCTCAGAAAGTGGCCCTCTCCCTTCTCTGCAGGCACACTCCCTATTGTGCCCAATGACTGGCAAGGACCCCACAGGTCAGCTTACAGAATTCCTTGAGCACCTCTATCTGCCTGGGCTTTCTTTGCCAAGTCATTCCAAGAAGTCTAGATTCTTCTGGTTTTCTTTTTATTTGATTCCCAGGAAAGATGATGGCCCTCTCCCCAGCTCGGAAAGGAAGAGCATGTCCCTAGGGTACCGGCTGCCCTGATGGTCCTTACCCAGCACCCAGGGGAGACCCACAGGCTGCACAGAGAGTAAGATTTTAGGGGTCCAGCTTCTCTGCCAGTTCTGTTCCTTCTCCTGACGCCATGTGCCTAGGCTCCTGGATCCCCACTTAGAACTGAAGTTTAGATTTGAAATGACAGACATCTTAGTAAATAACACTCAACAATGAAGATGTAGTAATATGCAAAGGTAACAGCTAGTCTTTGTGCTTCTAATAGGGACGATATGGGGGCACCTGGGTGGCTCAGTGGGTTAAGCCTCTGCTTTCTGCTCAGGTCATGATCTCAGGGTCATGGGATTGAGCCCCGCATTGGGCTCTCTGCTCAGCGGGGAGCCTGCTTCCCCTCCCCTCTCTCTGCCTGCCTCTCTGCCTACTTGTGATATCTCTCTCTCTCTCTCTCTCTGTGTTAAATAAATAAATACATAAATACATAGATCGGGACGATATGAAAGTATAACACATATACAAAGTAGTTTCTTTTTAAGGGCCAACATCAGAGTCTTACTCGACATTAAAAGAAATGTCATTTCTTTTCATTGTAGGCTTAGTTTATTCAAGTCCTGGGCCTACAAACATGTGTTCAGTAGAAGAGGTAAATACACTGTGGCACTGGTCCTATGGTGACCTGCCTCTATTTCAGGAAAAGACAGCGTCCAAGGTGACCACTGCAGCCCTTCTGCTGTTACCTCACAGGCGTCTGAGAGGCAGAGCTGTCTGTCTCTACATTACAATACTGTGTATCAAAGAAACAAGAAAGAAGTCAACCCCCGTGGGAGTAGATAGGCCCTACAAACCCAACCATGCAAATCCCTGTACTGCCGGGCCCTACAAAAACTGCTAGGAAGAAGCTCCTTGTTCTGTGTTCTTAAAGAAGTGTTAGAAACATAGAAGTAAATCCACAGGTAATAGCAAATCTGGGGGGCGGGGGTAGGGACTACCAGATTTCCCTGCTGAGGCTGAGGATTTGTAGTAAGCGTAGGGCAGGTTGGAAGCCAGATTGTGGAGTGGATTCAGACTCTATCTTCAGGCAAGCAGACTCGCTGCAGGTTTCCTGATGAAAGAGATGCTCAAGGGATGCTGGCCCCCTCAAGGCCTCACAGATGCTCCATTTCCCCAGAGCCTCAAGAGGATGCCCTGCCCAGAAGAGGAAGCCTCATGGTCATAACAGCAAATATTCACATGGTGCCACACTGTATGCCAGACACTTGAAGTCGTTCGGCCCTCAACTCAGTTTCCCTAATGCAGGTATGATGGTGAGCCCATCCTACAGATCAGAAAACTGAAGAGCTAAGACATTAAATAACTTACATCCAGCCAGCAAGCAGCAATACCAAGACTGGAGTTCAGGCCGTCTGGCTCATAACCCAGAGTAGGGGACAGTCTTTCCAAATGCTTCTCCCAAAGCCCCGGGCTGTCTCTAGTTTCTGTTTCGTGTCAAAAAGGAAAATACCAGCTCTAATTCTTCACCTTGGCCTTAAATCTACAGACATTTTTTCCATTCAGGGAAGAACTGGGAAAGAGAAACACAGAGTGGAGGAAAATTTGCATTTCATCCAAATTGGCATCAGAAACCATGAAGTAGATTCCACACCCCACCCTGCTCAGGCCCTTCCAGCCCAGCCTCAGTGGTGGCAGCTGGCTGACTCCTAAAGGCTGCAGATGAGAAAACCCTCCCGCCCTAGGACACTGCCAAGGAGGAGCGCCCAGCAAGACTCTGGAGAGCAAGAGATCGCTACCCAAGAAAGACTGGTGTGGGCTATGATCCCAAACAGGTCTGCGTTTGTCCTAAAGAACAAGACACAGAACAGCAGCCCTTGGCAAAGAGTGTATCTGATGCCCTTTATCTCCCCTTGCTCGCACCCCCACCCGTCACCCCGTCACCGGGCCTGGCCCAGGAGAGACATGACCATCTGGTCGGCCTGGATATGCTAATGCCTTCATGTGCTCTCCCCCTCCAGTGGTTAAGACTCTTTGCCTAGAAGAATCATCTAAGTAGTAGCTTCAGGATGCCAGAGACATTCAGGAATGAGAAGCCCTACTTGAGACATATTCATGGCCAGACTTCAACCAGAGGGACCGTCTGGTGACTTCCATCTCTGCCTCCTGATTCTTGTCCTCCATTGTCACAGGCTCCCGCTGGTCTCATGGCTGTGGTCTTGCCCCAGAGAGGCTTTACTGCATCTTTTGAGTGCTTGTGGGCCTTGCTCATTTCCACTCCTTCAAAGGGCCACCTTGTCACCACCTTGTCAGCCTCAAGGGGCCCAAGTTCCTGTCTTCTGTGAAGTATAAGACACTGCACACAGGTGGGGGTTGTTAACATTTCTTCAAGACACCTGGTTAAAAAAAGACTGGCGCTGCCCTCCAAAGGCTGATATTTCACAAGAGGATGTATGTGGCCCATTTCAGAGTTCCTTTATTCTTTGAGCAATGTGTTTTGCAAGGTAGGCATGCTCATCCTGGGGACAGAATCATCAGAAAGTGGGTAACTGCTTTATAAACTCCCTTCTCAGAAAGAGCCTTCCAGAGTTGGCTAAACTAAGCTAATACCCCAAATAAGTTCTTGCTCACTGCCACCTCTCTTTGAGCCACTCTCTGCCCTCCCCACCCTACTCTGTGACCTGAAGGCATCCCCCAGGCGCTCCCGCCCTCTGGCTTCAGGCTGGTCTGTCCAATGAGAAGCACTAGCAAGACACCGGAGCATATGAAAAAAGAGCAGTCAGGGGGTCTTTTTTCCATGCCTGCCAGATGTGGTGCCATTGTCCTGCCAGTGGTGGCCATGTCCTTGCATGGCCGCGACTTCCAGCTCATGGTCCCTCCTTCCCAGCTCCCACTCTCACTGTGCCCCGAGGGCACTACTTCTTCCCCTGGAACCCAGCTGGCTTCCATTGCTAGCTCTGGGAGCCTCAACAGCCTTGCTGTCTCCCTTGCCCTTGATGAAAAGGGCCTACCATAAGGTCTTCTCAGTGGGTCCATCAGTGTAGAATTCCACTTCTATGGAGATGCAACTGGACACTTGATACTCATTCTTTATATGTAGTCGAGGAAGATATATAGAGAAAACACAAAGCTTCCGTGGTTGGTTGGTCCCTTGCCTCCAGTAGTGACTCTCTCAAGACCCATCCTAAATAGGCAATCACCCTTCTCATGTTACAAATTCTGCAAGAGACAACATAATTCTATTGTCCACAGGATGGCGCGTGATGCTGAATCCAGAACAAGGGGGCTCAGAACCCCTCCACTCTCAACCTTGCTCTCATTCCCATCAACAAAGAAGAGGCAGCTTTTCAAACCAAAGTGGGCCCATCTCCTTAAGCGCACATGTGGATAGTAGAATGGAGGCAGGTTTCCGCGAGCTGGTGTCTCTCAGCCAGCCTATAAATCAAGCACTAATCTCCATTACTCCTCCTGGCTCCAGGATTAGTATTCCCTCCTGGCCTCCACGGAATGTCTTTTGCATATTGAAGTCATTTTGCTCATTGCTCACCCTTCCCTGAGTAGATGCGGAGGCATTTTGTAACTGTCAGTGTTTTGACAAAGTATGAGTATTTAATCATAGGCCCATTACACCCTCCCCACCAGCACACGTGGGCTTGCTGCTGCCTGCTGCCAGGGGCAGGGCAGTGGGCAGGGAACAGGCAAGGTCTGGAGACCCCGGGCCCCGGCAGGGGACTGGAGGTGAGACGAGGAGGTGGGGCCCTCCCTTTTACAAGACCGTTTGCCCAGAAGTGCATTTGCCTTCACTTCCACTTGAGGAAAGGAATGCTCGGTCTGAGTGAACGGAACCGAGATTAACTAGGACAGAAAAGACCATCTTGTTCTTTCCCTTGCCTCTTCTGGAACTAAATCATCTTTGGCAGATGGTGTTTCTAGCCACGGTCTCCCTAGGAAACCTCCCCCAGTGCCTAGCAACCTTCAGCCCTGGGGAGTCCTTGCTGTGGTCTAGCTTAACACCCAGGATGCTCCTGGACTCAGGAGCCATACTCCTCTCTCCACCAGACCTTGCTGGAAGAGATTCTTGGAGGAACCCTCCCAAGAGCGTGGATGCCATAAGTCCAGTGATTCCCTCACTGGGAGCCCCTGGCCATCGCCACAACAAATATGAGGCCTCCCACCCCCTCCAATACTCCCCCAGCTCCCCAGCCCCCCAGGCTTCCCATAAGCATTTCCTTTGCAGCCACCTCCAAACTTCCCTTTCTTAAAAAGAAACAATTTTCCAAAGCCCTGGGAGTTAATCCATGAAATCCTCTGGAACTAAAGCAGCTGGCTTGGGCCCTGGATAAGTCAATCAACAAACATGCCAAAGCCCGGCAGGGTTCAAAGTGTTCTTTGTTCCAGCCATGGAGCTTGGATCTACCCAGATCCTGCCAGTGACCTGTTGGCTTCTCCAAATCTCACCTCACGGGCTCTCCGCCCCTCTCCTGCCCATACCCTCGAAAGCCAAGTTCCCTTCCAAAGGACAAGGCATCATTTGCCCTCACAGACTCTCCCTCTTTCAGAAGCTACCTGATCAAAACTTTGGGGAGCAAGTAAAGCTTCAGTACCAAATGAAAACCAACTGGTCCCTTGCAAAAGCCACAGGCTGTTTAACAGAAATGGAGGCCCCATGCCATTGTTATTCTGGAAAATAATCAAAGACCCCGGAAACCTGTTTCTTAGATGACACAAGGGGAAAAAAATATGGAGGGGGAAGGGAAACAAAACAAAACAAAACAAAACCCACTCTTCGTTTTACGTGCCATTGAGCCTGAACGGTGTCAGATGTTTGGCGAGTGCTCCGCGACCAAAAGAACAGTCAGGGAAACAGGGCCGGCAAGACCAGCCAGGCGCCAAGATTTCCCAAGAATCACTTGTGGTGGGGAGACACCCCTCCCAGAAGTGCCACACGGAAGGAATTCCAGCGTGCTGTGCTCCTTGCTTACTGCCCCAGGCAGTCGGAGACATTCCAGTCCCCCCACTCCCCGGACAGGGCAGGAGCACCATGTGGGCTGCCAGGCCAGAGCTCAAGACCCTCTGGTGGGAAACAGTTTCCCAGATGCTTTCAAGCTGAACTAGCAGTCCTTCAACTTCTTTCCCTCTCTGAGCTTCAGTTCTGCATCTGTAAAGTAGGCATTGCAACTCCTAGATTTTGAGGGAAATGTATTTTTGAGGATGCAATATGGTGTATCCGGTTGGTTGTTCAGTTGTTTCCTCTGTGGCCCGTCCTGCCCACATCCTACTGCCAAACTTTGCAGGAAGCGGTAGCAAGTACTGTACTATGGGCCTTATCTCACCGTTCCCCGCTCTGTGACCTTGGGCACATCCCTCAGCCTCTATGGGTCTCATTCTATTCATCTTTAAAATGTGGATATTAACCCTATGGCATCTAATGGTTTTGGTGTAGGGGCTAAAGGAGAGTATAAGTCAGACTCCTAGTCTCCCCTTACTTGATGAGTATTCTTGAGCACCTACCGTGTGCCTGGCACTGTGCTTGGTTTCGGGAAAAACCCAATTCAATAAATAGCAGATGCCCTTGTTATTATTATCAGAAACCAGTGGTAGTTTTACTATCCTTCAAGGTACAGATGGGGAAAGGGAACCCCAGAACAGTCAAGTACATTCCTCCAGGTCACACATCAAGATTCAAACCCACACCTGCCTAGCTCCATACATGACACTGTTTGATACGTGAACTCCAAGTCTCTAAGTCTGAGTGCTTTCACATCATATCCCCAGATTCCCACAGCGTTCCTGGAAATGGGAGGACTTTACTAAGACCTCCTTTCTGCTTACAGGGAAACTGACGCCCAACGTCACTCCCCCAGCACGCCAGGGCCGGGTCTGTTTTCCCCACACTGCGACCACACCAGCTACGGCCTCTCTCTTGGAACCCAGTGTGACTTCCCAGCTCAAGGGACCATAAAGGGAGAAGGCGGCACAAGCATATCAGGCCAGCCCCGGCAGCGCCAACCTTGAGAGCTGCGTGGGCTGTCTCACAGGTGAGAGGGACCCCTTGGAAGGAGCATGAGAGCAGGTGTTGGCAGCCCCCTGCTGCCTCGCTGGGTCAATCTGCACAGCTTAATTACTTTCCGGACCTGGCCAGTTGCTAGTGTGTCCAACTTGGAGCTGTATGCAGGATAACAAGGCCATATGCTCCCAACATCAGCCCTTCCAGCACATTCTCAGAAGCTAACCAGCCCAGAGGCATTATTCTGGAGGTAGAGGAAGGGGAAAAGTGAGGCAGCTTTGGGGAAAATGAGGGCTTGGGGGCTGGGATAATGCGCTTCATGGCTCCCACATGGTGATCCACTTGCCCGCCTCTTCCTCCTCGGCAGCCTGTGTTTTCTGAGCTCTTTGATAGTGGGATAGGAGAATTGCTACTCTGTGTCCACAGAGCCCGAGGATGAGGCATTTATCTCATCAGATTGTTGAGATACAGTGTGGGTGTTTTGATGTCATTACCGAGAGGATAGCAGTGTGCAGTGGAAGGGAGCAGAGATCCCGAGATAAATAAGATGGGATCCTTTAAAAAGACACTAGGAACAAGACTATTGGCAGTGTGTCTGAGCCAGAAGGGACCCCAGGGATTGCGGGCCAACCCAGCGCCCCCTTTCAGAGGAGACAGAGTCTGAAGGCAAGTAAGGGAACTTGCCAGCTTCACCGAGCGAGAGGAGGAGAGCCTAGGTGCTCCCTCTCAGGTTCAGGCTCATTCCACTGCCCCAGAGCCTTGATCTCTGGAATCTCCAGTGGAAGAAAGATGACAGGGGAGAAACATGCCTCATTCTGCATTTATAGGCAAGAGAGTCTCCTGGGAGATGCTAGTCAGCAATCACAGAAAGAAAGAGGTTTGAAACCCTATAAAGAAGGGACAGGAGGAGAAGGATGTGGTAGGGATACAAGAGTCCCTGATTCTCACTCACATTCCCCCCTCACTCATTGCCCAGGTGAGGCAAAGCAAGACCCAGGGACATCACCTTCCTTCCTTGCTTTGAAAGAAAGCATCAAACCCCTGTGGGTTCAGGGGGGTCCGGGCCTAGGATCTCCCCACGAAACAGGAGTAGAACAAACGCTCAGTTGGCTGGCTTCAGCTCTGTAAGCTTGGAGCCATGTTGACTGGAGGGCATGGGGCTGGGAACTCTTCACCTCGAGAAGCAGACGGACAATCACGGTCACCAGCAGTTCCCTCCTAAAGCCTGTGTGAAAGTCAGCGTCACTCTACCCACTTCCAGAAGGGCCAAGAGCCTCCCACCAGGCCAGTAAAGATGCTGATCTTCAAACTCACTGTCCTAGAATCCGTGGTATTGTTGCTTAATTCACCAGGTCACTTGAGGGTAGAGATGACCTCAGCTCATCAGGCAGGCGTCCTGGAGCTGATATTTAAGAAGAAATCCAGAGGCTTAAAAGGAGTAAAGAAAAAGGCAGCTCAGACAATTGCAAGGAGAGAGGGATTTGCAGAGAACAAAAGGGACCAACGTGTGGGTTTGGGCAGGCCAGAAAAAACAGCTCTGGGATGGGGTAGGAGGTGGATGCTGACAGATGAAGAACACCACATTGGTGCAGAGCTAACTTTCTGCCCCAGTGCAGACGTGGGGAATAGCAAAGCCAAAAGGGGTGCCATCAATTTGAAGAAAAGCCTTTCTTGAGGAAGTACTAACTGCCAAGGAATCCATGTCTCATCCGATGGGATGGCCGCATTGCCAAAAGGGCTGGGTGACCTCAGGGCTGCCCATCATCCCCTAAACCCTGATCTGGCAGGGAAAAGCCCATGTGGAGGAGGGTCGGGGAACAGGAAGAACTATGAGCACACAGCACATTTGGGAAGGTGCTCTCTGCCTGGCATGGATACTAGGGTTAAGTGATTTGCTCTAGGTCATAAAGCTTCTAATTTGGACAAATCACGTGATCTCTCTGGAGCTCAGTTCCCTCATCAGTAAGGAGAGAGGCTTGGCCAGGATGCTCTTTTTGTCAATCCTGACATTCTGCAGGTTTAATCCAGGACTTCTGATCTGCCAATTCCATCTCTCTGGACAACTACAGTCATTGAAGACAGTCCCAGGAGAACCACAGTACCAGAGGACTGCTCTGGGAAAGGCAGAGCCTGAATCCTCCGCAGAAGCCGCCACCCCCCCTCCCGCCCCCGACGAGGCTCTCCCAGAGGCAGCCCTTATCTTAGGAGACACCATGATAAACTCTGCATCCATTCCAATCCCATCAGAGCCTCGGCCTTCCTGCCCATTCCCTGGCAGTCAGCCCTGCTTGAAGGAAAGCTTTCAGTGCTGTCTCCTGCTGCCCACTAGGGAGCACCAGCAAGGAGGAGGAGGAGTAGATGACCCCAGCTGCGCGCAGGGTTTGAGGCTAGCACTAAGATGCCCCTTCCTTTATTTAGCATTTGATCCCAGGAGTAAGACTGGTCTACACAAGAGTTGCCCATTGTTCCTCTCTCTCTCTCTCTCTCGCACTTCTTAGGTCATTTCTCTGATTTCTCCCTGCTGCAGCCTGGGACTCTCCAATCATCCTGACCTCTTCACCTGTATATCTCAGACTAAACACGTCCAAAACCCAACACCCGAACTTTGCCCAACTCCCATCCATCTCCTGCCCATCTCAGATGCTGGCTATCTCCAGCCTTCCAATTGCTTAGGCCAAGAAATGTAAAGTTGATCTTTATGCCTCTTTTTCCCACACCTAATGTTCAATAGGTCAGCAGATCTTTCCAGCCGTACTTCTAAAATATATCAAGATTTCAGCAATTTCTCTCTGCCTCCGCGGTTATCACTCTGGTCCAAGCCTCCTGGATTACTGATCTAGCCTCCTGACCCATCTTCCTGCTTCTGTCAGCTCCAGCACCCTCCCCTTCTATTCCCTTTAAAAACATCATCAGATCATGTCACTCCTTTGCTGAAACCTTCTATAAGCTTCACACTTCACTCGGAGTAAAAGCCATAATCATCACAATGACCTATGAGGCTCTCAGTGTTCTTCCCTAATTCCTCCTCACAGACCTCATCTCAAAGAGCTCATTGTGCTCCAGCTGCACCTGCCTCCTCCCTGTTCTTCAAACATACTCTCAGCATTGGGTCTTTGCACCTGTTGTTCTCTGTGCCCTTGAATGCCCTTTCCCCAGATACCTACTGGACTCACTTCCTTAACCACCACCCCCCAGGTCTTGCCTCAAATGTCACTTCTCAATGAGACCTTCCCTGACCCCTCAGTTTAAAATTAGAACCCCACCCTGGCACCCTGTTTCGTTCCCTGCATTAATTCCCTCTCTGTATCTAACCTGTAATATGTTTTACTCTTTTTTCCTTTGTTTTCTCCTACTCTTTATTTTCCTTCTTCCATGAAAGGGGGAGCTCCCTGAAGGCAGAGAGTTTTGTCTGTTTTATTCACTCACATGAACAACGGATGTATCATAACAAGTACTCACCTGATATTTGCTGCATGAATAGATCTCCTCCCCTGCAGGTACCCAGAGGATCCTTAAAAAGCAGGGGCCAGAAGCCAGAACTGCCACATGTTTCTGCTCTCTTATATGTTGTCACTCTTTCCTGTTCCCGCTAACTTTCTGGACCCTTAGCACTTGTTCCACATTTTAGACACGCTCATCCCTATCCTGAGCCTGTGGGGCATCTCTGTGGTGGCTGGCCGCTTCCTGACCGTCTCCCTCCATGGGCTCCAGCTAGCTCTGACTCTGTCACCCGCAGAGGCCGATCTGCTAAGACAGCAGGCACCAGCTCCTGCCCTTCCTCCTCGGCCTATGGCTACGCACCACCACGGCTGATGCCCAAGACACAGGTGTTGGCCACAAGAAACACTGCTACTGCAACTGCCAAGTCCGAGGCTGCCTCTGATTGGTCAGTGTTCCTATATTCTCTCCCTTGGTGGCAGATGAGGGAGGAAACAGATTGGGAACTCAAAACACACCAGGTGTTTAATAGATGGCTAAGTGAAAAGGGTTTCCAAATTACATGCCAACACAGCAGCTTGCTACAGCACTCAGCCCACTGCTTGCATTATGGCTTTTGGACTCAAAGAAAGGCCAAGGGAGAGGTGGTTGTGAGTGCCAGCTGATTGTCACGTGGTGCTCAGGTCTCCCGCTGGGAGGACAGTCGCGGACGCTGGGCCTGCCTCCCCAGGGCGCCTGGCCATCCACTAGGTTGAGCAGCACAGTGTCTGTTTCCACAACTGTGAGTCCTGAAAGCACAGCACTGGGGCCCTTGGGCAGGGCTCTGCTGGGCCTGCCCATTCCATGCTTCCCTGACTCTGCTCTAAGGCAGAAAGCTCGGATTCTTCTCCTGACCCCGGCTCTGACCCGCCTCGAGACCAGACCGACGTGGGGATGCCGAGAAGACAAATGAGATGATGGAGGGGCAAGTGCGTTGCTTCTTAGGAGGAAAGGCCTCTCTATGATGCCCACGTCACATCATCTCCATATTAGTCCGTGTGCACAATCCAGGCGCTGCTGCCTGAAACACGTCCAGGCCCTTGCAGGGCCCTCGCCGGCCAGACGAGGTGTCACGGGACGGCTCTGGGGCAGCAGCAGAAACACCTGCTGGCTCTGTGGGCTTGTGCACACAGGAAGCAGGAAGCAAAGTCCCACTTCCTTCTAGTGCTCTGCTCCGATCTGCAGGGAAACTGTCTCTGATGCTGTCCCCTAGCTGATGGGGACGTTTACAACTATAATTTACTATTTAGTTTTTTACCATGTGCAAAGCAGTATACTACACTCTTCTCATGATTTTTTTTAACACAATGGTTCTCAAAGTGTATCACAGCGAACCCAGAATGGTGGCTAAGAGCCTTTCAGTGTGTCTTTGAACTCAAAACTATTTTTGTAGTAATTCTAAGATGTTATTTCCCTTTTGCACTTTAACAGTCTCACACTGGAGTTTTCCAGATACTACGTAATCACACAACACGTGACATTGCGTCATATTGAGTGACAAAGCAAATACTGGAATCTGTCCTCTGTTAAGGCAGACATTAAAGAAACTCTTTAAAAGGTAAAGCAAGCAGTGGGGGGTGGGAGGTTGGGGGAACCAGGTGGTGGGTATTATAGAGGGCATGGATTGCATGGAGCACTGGGTGTGGTGCAAAAATAATACTGTTATGCTGAAAATAATTTTTTTAAAAAGGTAAAGCAATGAAATTCTTCTCACTTAATATTTTATTTTAGAAAACAATTATTTTTCATTTTAAAAGATGTTAACATGGGGGCACCTGGGTGGCTCCGTGGGTTAAAGCCTCTGCCTTCGGCTCAGGTCATGATCTCAGGGTCCTGGGATCAAGCCCCACATCAGGCTCTCACTCTGCAGGGAGCCTGCTTCCCTCTCTCTGCCTACTTGGGATCTCTCTCTCTCTCTCTCTCTCTCTCTGTCAAATAAATAAATAAATAAATAAATTCTTTAAAGTGTGGTTGGAACACAGCAGGTGCCTCTCTTAGGCCATTGTGCTCAGCACAGCAGGAGTCCATGATCTCACTGAGAAGCAGGCATCCTGCTCTCCTCTGGGCTGACTGAGCTGGCAGGACCAACACTCCTGAGATGGCTGCTTTCTTTGGGACATGAGTGTGCAACCTGGGGACGCCAGCTGGGAAAGAGGAGTTCTTGGAGTATGACATCCAAACACCCAAGAAACCAGGAATAGAGCTTACACTGCTGTTTACCTATGCTTTTCCCACTCAGTTTTTTAGAACATAAATTGGCTGATTTTTAATAAAAACAATTTTTAAAAGTACAATTCTTGCTCTACTTATATAAAGAAAGTTACACACCTAGATATGAGACAGTTCTTTCTTTTTTAAAAAAAATTATTTATTTATTTGCCAGAGAGAGAGCACAAACAGAGGAAATGACAGGCAGAGGGAGAGAAAGAAGCAGGCTCCCGTTGAGCAGAGCGCCCGATGTGGGACTCGATCCCAGGACCCTGAGACCATGACCTGAGCTGAAGGCAGAGGCTTAACCCTCTGAGCCACCCAGGTGCCCCTCTGAGACAGTTCTTAATCCAACACTGCCACACAGAAGACGGGCTTCCCAACCACTTCCTGCAGTCAAGAGACCCTCAAAAATTCAATCCTGTTCCTGGCTTTCTCTCACTGGAACACTTCAGAGAACCTTATTTCCGGTCTTTAACCACTAACTCATGAAGGGTTTTTATTGTTGTTGTTGTTGTTGTTTGTTTTTAGGTTTGTTTTAAGACAGAGACATTAATTTTCCTCATTAGCATTTTTAATTCCTTCAGAGATGTTTTAACTCCCTGCTTCCTATCCAGATGAAGAAGTGGCTTCCAGCTGATGTTGTTTTAAGTCACAAACTTCAGCCTGCACTAGAAAAACCTGGTGTGCTTGTTGAAACACACATGGGTGGGTTCCAAGATTGGGGGTGGGGTCATTTCCCATTCTGTCATGTGGGGCAAGACATTTCTAGTAGGTTCCCAGGTTATTTTTGATGTTAGTACAAGACCACATTTTGAGCTTTAAGCAACTATTCCTGGCATCTCCATGGCCCCCAATTTTTTTTTCCCATCCACACAGAAAAGAAAAAACCAGAACGTGAAGGAAATATTGAGCTGATTTCCCCAAGCCCATGTAAAATACCTCCCATTAGGAAAAGCCACTGTTAGTAATCATGCTCACTCACGAGTATAATTTCATCTCCTTCACCAATTTTTGGAACTTAAAAGCATATACAAGTTAGTTTATATTGAATTCATAACATTACTTTATTAATTCAGCTCTCAGTTCTACTTTTTAAAAGGGCTTTTTGCCTCTCTTCCTCTTCTAAAACCTTAAAAATTCATTCTAATGGAACAAAAGTAACCAGAACTTGAAAAAATATGACTTCCTTTTAATTAGATGATGTTCCTGCATCTATAATAATACGTAGGATAGAAAATAATCAAGTCTCTTAAAATACGAGTCATGTGAAATTGGGAGGGAAGTGATTAAAGTGGTAATGGGCATTTTGGACAAGACGGCATCATGGATGGAAAGAGTCTTAGAGTTCTAGTGACTACACTGAGCAGGGCTCAGAAAAATCTATTTTTATGGACCTCAGTTCCATATATGTAAGATTAAGGTAATAGAGTCTTCCTAAAAAGACTGTTATGATATAACTAAAAGTACTTGTTTTATCCCACACCATTTTTAAAAAGGGACTTGAGAGATTTTTAATCTCACATTTAAAAAGACAAAAATGACATTGTCAAACATTAATAAGTAAATTTTTGAAGTATACCAGCCAAAAGCATAGTACAATTATTCTGACTAATCATAAAATGCTGGCCCAAGTTTCCTGGCAGCTAATCCAAAGGAGGAAATTATTATGTAACTTGCATAACTCATTAGTTGAGAGGTCGACTGCTCGAAGCAATTGAGATAATGTATATAAAAACTTTTAGTACATAACCAGAAATCAGATGTCATTATTAAGGTTCAAGGCAGAGGTAAGAAATGAGAGCTTCCTCTTAGTTGGGGTAGGGCAGACCCAAACACATCGGGTAACAGCATTGAAGGCCAACCCCGCCCACATCTTTTCTCTCTTTCCTTTGGCTTGATTCTCAAAGAAATTTCTGCCTGTGGACTGGGAGTGCATTGATGGCAGGCAGATCTAGGGTTCTCTCAGGAGAAAGCTAAGAGTATAATGTTAATCAAACCATATGAAAATGGCATCTTTGTAGGGCAAAGAGTATCAAATATCAGTGATTTCAGATGGTTGAGCCTAAGGAAAACGAAGTGCAGGAAGAGGAGAAAAGAGGGGGAGGGAAGGGGCAGGTGCAAAGAATGTACAATTTCAAGGCCATCTTTGCAGTTCTGAAGAGTGTGAAAGAAGTCCGAAGATTGGAGAGGTGAGACTCGCTGAGCACCTCACTGCTCGAGAGACTGGGAGAATGTGGCAGTGGAGAGATCAGGGACAGAGGTTCTAGAAGAAACCATGCTCAGGAACATGCTAGGGCAGAGATGGCTTGTTCACCAGACCCAGTTCCCTCTCCCCTGGGTACTCAGGGTGACTACCTTTCCCAGCCTCCTTTTCAGACAGATGTGGCCCCATGACTGACCTCTGGCCAGTGGAACATCCGTGGGATTGACAGTCACCACTTCCAGGCCTGGCCCATCAGAGCCACCATGGTCCTCCCTATTCATTCCTCTGGCTGGCTGGCTGGCTGGCTGGCTGGCTGCTGGAGGTCACATCCTTGGAAGCCACTCCCCAAAGATGGCAAAGCCTCGATCCCTCAATAAATAAGGAGCAGAGCGACCCCCAAGTCCCTGACTGGACTTAATGAGTGATGAGTAAGCTTCTGAGTGAAGCCCCTGTGATTTCAGAGTCCAAATGTTACTCAGCTTACAGAATAGAGGAATGGGTAGACCAATTGATGTTCCTGTGCTCACAGAAAATAGAACGGAGCTAAATGGGGGGGGGGGGGGAGCTGTTCAGTATTGGAAAAGATAGTGTTCCGGTTCCCAAACCCCAGAACATCTCAGAATCATAGGTGGAGCTTTTCATCAGTACAGATTCCCCTATACTTGCATCTCTTGAATTTCCCCAGGACATTTCAACTTCTTTAATAGGTTAGGATTCTGGTCAGCAGGCTGGAATCAGAGGCTGTCTGGAAGAGATGTGCCTGCAACTATGTCCCCCATCAACGGCTTTATTTCTGCATGCCTGGGAACTTCACTTGCCCTCCCTCTGGGCCCTTCATCTTCTCCTCACTAACTGGGTAACTGGTGTGTCTTATCAGCCCAAGAACCCTGCAAGCTCATCAGGGGCCAAGATTATAGCTTTTACATTTCTTTTCAGAACAGCATGAAGCTAGGCAGGTAATAAAAGCTCAATCAACACTTTAGTTCATTTGATGTGAGCATTTTCCATATGACCACAACAGGGGGTTGTGAGGAGGACTTCTAGCAACGGAGACACGGGAGACTAGACTTAGCAAATCCATTCCAAGTGTATGTATCATTCATTTTTAAGACACCGGTGTGCTCAAGTCAGTGATCACTTTTCGCTTTGACAGCAAAGATGGTCAGTTATCAAATTTTAACACACACAAGAATCATGAAGCCTATTAGAAATGTAGGTTCCTGGGATCTACCCCTCATAGTCTGACCCAGTAGTTCTGGGCAGGATCCAGGAATCTGCATTTGTGACTGTCCTCCTCCCGCCCCATCCAAAATCCTAGCAAGGGGCAGGGAGCAGTGGGGTGTGATTGTTAACATCTGTGAGGTGAGGTCAGGGTCAGGCCTATCTTGTTTAGTATTACATCCACAGAGCCTACCATACGGCTCCAGTCACAGGAAAGCCATTAACTATCTGTTGAATGAGGACACTCATCTGTCAGATTTATCCTAAAAATGCCCTTCCTCGAAGAAAGGAAATGAACTAGGTGACCCCTCTGGTTCTCTGAAGGCCACCAGCTCACTCTCACAGACTTAGTCAATTGGGAAGCGCCCCTCCCAGATGCCTCAGACCCATCTGCTCCGAGTTCTAATTGAGGAGGTCGACCTTCTTTGATTGGCACTTCCCTCTCGTTCAGCCAGAGACCATCTGTACCCACCACCTCCTCACAGCTCAGACATCCCTACTTCTCTGCTGGTGTCGAGAGGGGAGGGCATTCGGAAGTAGGCCTGGACCCAAAGGAGAACCTGCCTCCCACACTGCAGGATGACCCCAAGACAGTCTGCAAGCCCTGCCCAGGTTCTCAGGGGAGACATCATCCAGGGACTGATGGTGTCCTCGGAACAGGGCTTTGTTCCTATGGCAGAACGTGAGCTCTTGGTTCTGCCATCTTCTCACACTCTCAGTACCTCAGTAAAACCAGTAGGTAGCAAGCATCTTTATCTTCACTTTACAGATGGCAGAGAGAGGAAATCTGACTTGCCCAAGGTCACACAGCAAGTCAGCTGTGAAGCTGGGGAAGGCATCCAAGTTCTCTGTGTCCGCAGCAACTACTTTTCCACAGCCAAAGCACCTTTAGGTCTGGGGGAGTCATGGCTGCTTTCATTCAAGGCTGCTGCTCCTGAGTTTCGCCTCAAAGCATACATTCTTCAGGAAACTATCCAGCTAAGCTTTGTCTCTTCATTTATAAGACCTTTGGGATGAGTCTCAAAGAGGCCATTCCTCAATCACCAGCCAACGTGAAAAGAGGAGAGAGGGATAACACAAGATCTTTCTCTTGATGGTGGAAAGGAATGTACAGTCCACAACATGGGGAGTGGGCCATATCATAATCTCCTGAGGAACTTTCTCGACAGACATCTTCTCCCTTCCCCAGAGATTGTGATGAGTCGGCAGAGCTAACATCAACCCCGATCCCACAACAGCCCTGACAGCCAAATAACAAAATGGAGCACTTGGACTGGATTTTCTCTTTGCCCTCATCCTCTGAGGTAGATGTTAACAGTCAGGTAGAGAAAAGGTGAGCTGTAGAGGAAACCCAGGCCCTGAACCATCATTAGCTCAGGATGGGAGGCAACGCACGCCTGCCTCGGTTTACTGCAGCCTGGGGGGAAAAGACACAAGAGCAATGGGAAGCGACCTGTTCCTGAAGCTGCCTGGAGAGCCCCCGAACCTCCATTCCTTACAACTGGAAAACTCAGGGGCGCAGAGTACACCTCCAGAACTAAAACAAAAAAGGAGCCTATTCCTGTGTGAGAAAGAAACAAAGCAAAAGGGTTGCTCCTGACAATCAGGGGTACCAAGATAAGTAAGATGCAGGCCCTGTCCTCAAGAAGCTTGAGAAGGAGGCGTCTGGATGGCTCAGTCCGTGAAGCGTCTGCCTTCGGCTCAGGTCATGATACCAGGGTGCTGGGATCGAGTCCCACATCGGGCTCCCTGCTCAGTGGGGAACCAGCTTCTCCCTCTTTGCCATTCACTTCGCTTGTGCTCTCTGGCTCTCTCTATCTCTCTGTCAAATAAATAAATAAAATCTTAAAAACAAAAAACAAACAAACAAAAAAACTTGAGAAGAGTTCTGGGTTGCTTTAAGATTCTCTTCTGTATTGATACTCCCCTTCCTGCCAGCCCGGGAGCAACTGTCTAGGGGTTCCACCATGGTGCACACAGTACTGACACATACGGTAAAGTTCCAGAAAAATGAGACAATTTTATGTCTCAAGTTGTGAGAAAGAAAGCTATACACTAATGTAAGATGCCTCTAGCAACTCTTCCCAGACCTTATCAGTCTTTCCTTTAAATAAGGCACAGCCGGACTCAGGAGTGCCCAGATGAGGTCAGCCAATGGATACCTGAAGACTCACGACTGCCCGTCTATGGATCAAACTCTTTCAAACGCAATCCCCCTTCCCCAGATGCCCTGGCTGTCCCTTCTCCCTCTTGGCATGCTTCTCTCTATTGGTTCGGAGGTTCTTTCTCTCAAACAGTCCCCTAAAACAGGTGTACGGGATGTGAGGTTTTCTCATCATTTGTAGCTTATATATCGCTCTCAATGAGACAGAAGAAATGGCCTTCAACTGTAACAAGACAGGCAAGTTTTGGACCTCGGGATGGACTTTCTGATAGCAAGCAATATTTAACTAAGGTGGAGGCAACCAAGGAGAGGCAGACATTTATTGATGACCTAGAATGTTTAAGTGTGCGACATTTCATTTACTCCTTGATGCCCTCTTAGGTGAGCATCGTTCTTTCACAGATAAAGAAAGGGGAAAATTCTAACATTTCTATGGCAGACATTCTCAAAAGCAGGAGCCCTAGACTTAGGTTCTTATGAATTCTAAATAGTTCTCTGGAGGGAGAAAAGGGTCCACAGATGTTGTCTTGCCTCCATTATACCTAGAGCTGCTCAGAGAGCCTTCTATAACCAGTGATCAAGGAGGAGTTCTGGGGCTTTGGGTTGTGGCCAAAAACTAATCGGCCTTTCTTCCCTCTTGCAAGTTCAGAACCAATTAAGAAATAAGATATGGGAGACACACAGACTGAAATCAAGCTAAAAGCTTCATTACGAACAAATTCTAAATTGGAGAATGTGGCTTAGATGGGTGGTTATGGAGGACTGCCTGACACTTCACTCCAAGTTAAAGCTACTCACCCAACCCAAAAGGGGGACCATTGTAGGATTTCCCCACAGGGCCAGAGCCAGCCCCAGCAACTTAGTGACCTCTTCTTTGGGGACAGTAGAATCAAAAGAGAGTCCCAGAAGGGGCTAGGCCAAACTCATGAATCAGACAAGTTACATCACCTCCCCTGGGGTCAAGGGCATGAGGAGATAGGGAGAAGCGGAAAACGTTCCTCCCACACCTTCCACTCTGGGGATGTGGCATAGAAATGCTCTCCTCCCTTCCCGTGGTCACAGAAACAGTAGAGAATAAAATAAGTGGTATTCCTCTACGGGAGGGTGGGGGGTGAGTACGTCATCCAAGTTTGCAGGTTAGTTTGAATGTACAGGGAGGGGAAAAAGTAGTATAATCCAAGCTAAGGGACACCTTCTAAGTGATGACCCAGAAGGCCTCAGAAGGACCCCAAAAGATCCTTGGAGGTAAAAAAAAATAATAAGTGGGAAGGAGTAGAAGCGTATAAAGAGTACAGAAAGGGCTTGACTCCCAGTTCTGTATATAAAACACTCAGCTGTCCATGTACAAATACCTTGATCCAGTCTGACGTTTGCTCTCAGTAAAACTGAATAATGTCCCGGACAAAGCAGGCCTCTACCACCTATGGAGACAACCTTGACATTCAAAGCTCGTCACTCTTGTCCCTGCTTCCCAATGGACAGGAAAGTCTGTCTGTCGGGATAAGCCATGAATTATGGCAGAAGCCTTCAACCCTGCTTCATGGCTTCCCACCCTCAGCTCTCAGGTCTTCTCTGTCCTGCCCCCAGCCCCGCACCTCCCACTCAGCACTCTGCCCTCCTCTCCTCCTCTTTCCAGATTATCCCGGAGACTCAAATGTTTGTGTATAATATCAGAGCTGATGATTTGAAGAGGCCCTTGACTGTGGCCAGATCACAGAGGCCACTCTGGATAAACCAGCCCTTTTTTGGACTTTCTTTTTTAGGCAGACAGAATATTTACACACTGGGAGCAGGCCCCATAAGCGCTCCCCAGCAGATAATACATTCATGCAAGCAGCTGTCCCTGGTGGAAAAAAATCATGATTAATTGGGGTTACAGCGCTCATTTGAACTGCGGCAGGAGCTGAGCTCCCTCAATTTAGTGGTGTGCGGACTTTTCCTGAACTCCAGTGGATACTTCACAAATAACAATAAAAATTTTAATGGCAGGACAAACATGGAGTAGGCTCCGCAGCTTCACTCATTAAACAACCTCCATGCACCGTGCTCGAGGACTCAAGCTGTTTTATGTGGCAGGCCACTTTGCCTCAGCCTGCTGCAGATGACAGAATGAATTTTCATGGGGTGTGGAGTTGCAGGAAGAAACAGGTTTCATTAGCCCCGTTGAAGAGATGCATAAACCAGAGGCCAGGCAAAGGAAGTGACTTGGGGTCAACCCGAATGGGGTGCCAGGAGTCCACTCTGAACCCCACCTCTCACCCTGGCCCTTGTTCCATTCTGATTCCCGAATTGTTTTCACTTCATGGAGGCTAGGAAGATTCCATTCTCTGCAGA
The DNA here is from genome assembly GCF_964662115.1 of Mustela nivalis. Classification (NCBI taxonomy): domain Eukaryota; kingdom Metazoa; phylum Chordata; class Mammalia; order Carnivora; family Mustelidae; genus Mustela; species Mustela nivalis. The sequence goes on along the minus strand of NC_139026.1, from coordinate 109,866,614 downwards.
GCTGTGGGGCAGCTGTTTCTGATTATTTGTCCAAGAGAGACACAAAACCAAGAGCATTTGGGTTATAAAGCAATTTCTGGTTCTACCCACCAGAAGTTATGCATACACATTCACAGGGGACTGAGGCTGAGTTTGGTGACACTTGCAATGGCGAGGTCTAGAAGGACTTCGCTGAGCCAGGAAGGTCAGTGATGGGGACCTCAGGGGCTGTGGCAGGTCCCTCTGGGTCAACCCCCGAACATCTGGCTGTTTCCCAGTGCCCTTGCTGAACTACCTCAACCTCCCTGCTTTGGAAAGCTCTGCTGGAAATCTGCGGGAATGGCTTCTCTCCCTGTAACACCTGTTTCTCATGAGGAAGGTTCCGGCATGTTTCATCCAAGCCATTTCATACCGTTGCAGTTGCAACCTGGATGCTGTTCTGACCAGCCGTCGACTGCCCCCTCCTAGGTTGAACTGCGGTCCCCAAGAAACAGGTCAAATGTACCACATTTTCTGCTGGTGACTTGATCTCCCTGGCCCTTTATCCCCATGGCCTCATCATGACTGGAAACATGCTCCATTTCTTCCTGCACTCTTCAGAAACTTTCAGGAATGGTTTTCTTCTCCCCAGATATTGATGAGGCAGAAATTGCATGAGCATTCACAGACACACACGCACACACATCCAACTCAGGGCTTTCCGGAGGGACAGAGCTATTCTAGAGAAGGGCTGAGCTGTCTCAGAACAAACTGTCCCTCCTTCTGCTTCACACCAGAAGTTGTCCGGAAGTTGTAAGGACAGTTCATAGTAGAAGTCGCTTTGGTGGGTAGGATGGATTCTCTTCCAACAAACCCACAAGGTCAGAAAAGCCAGCCGAGAATGGTAGGGCCGAAGACACCATCAAGACCAAAGATTACAAATTCGTTATTTTTCTGGGTAGCTTCTTTTCATCTCCACTGAGAGTGGAACAAACTCCTAAAGCACAAAGAAGTGTGGGGCAATGACTCAGTAGACGATGGAATGAGTGCCTGGGGGTATGGTGTTGGCACCACCACAGGAGGCCGCCTGGGGTAGGGAGAACAGCCGGACTGAGCTGAAGACCAGGACACCATGTCTGACTTAGCCATTTAACACATGGCCTTAGGTAAGGGGTCAGGCTCTCTCAGCTTAACTCACAGGCACACCATCACCCACCTCGTCCCTTGCCATGAGGATCAGGTGAGTTAATGGAGGTAAACGTGCTCAGTGAACCACCCCGAGATCAGTTATCATCAGCTACACCCATAGTTCTGACTAAACATCCGGGGACAGAGAGGATCTTGGGCGGTGCCTTCCCAGATCCCTTGTTCCGTGCATAAGCAGAGGAGTTTTCGACACAGTAACAAGCCGAGCCCTCCTGATTGCAGCAATCAGGCACTGAAGCTGTCCCACATGGAGAGCTCAGTGCTGGGAGCTGCGCAGGTGGGGGCAGCAGGCATGCATTCAGTAGGCGACCCTGAAGTCAGGCTCTGTGTGGTGAGCTGTGGGGGCCTGGGTTGGGGGTAAAAGTGGAAACAAGGATCAAAAGACACAGCCCTGTCCTCGAGGAATCACAGGGAAGGCAAAGCAGGTGTCTCTGATGCCGAGCCAACACCCGAGTGAGCCCTGAACTAGACTTTATGGCTGGCCTTTGTTGGGCAGGTCACCTGAGTGCTCTAAACCCCAGGTCCTCAACAAGAAGGGGATGATCACAAGCTATGTGTGCCAGATGCATGAGAAAGCCTAGCAGCCACAAACAGTAAATGGTTAATAGTAGTGACAATAGCAAACAGTCTTCTAGCCTTTACTCTGTGTCAGGCATTGTCAAAACCTCTTACAGCCAGAGGTCAGCAAACCTCTTCTGTAAAGGGCCAGGCAGTGAATAATTTAGGATCTGTAGACCAGACAGGCTCTGCCACAACTACTCATGTCTGCTGTTGTAATAGAAGAGCAGCCACACATAATATGTGAATGAGTGAGCATGGCTGTGTGCCACCAAAACCTTATTTACGAAAACAGGTGGCATTTGGGCTTGTGGGCCATTGTCTGCCAACTCCTGCTTCCCATATATTCATGCCCCATCACCCTATAAGGTATATTATCCCTGTATACTCATTTCTCAGATGAGAAGGGTGAGGCCCAGAGATATTAGTTAATTGATCAAGGTCATACAGCTTGTAAGTGGCAGAGCTGGGATTCGAACCAAAGCAAGCTGGTTCCAGAGTCTGTGTTCCTCACCTCTCTCCTGAGAGGCTCCTCAGCGTCCTAGGACTTATAACATGTCCTAAACTCAACAGAGAGGCCAGTTGCATGTGACAATAGTAAGAACACCCCAAACTCACTGAGGGCCCTATTATATGCCAGGCACTGTGCCTGGTGCATAGGGGATCGTCGCAGCAGCCCTGTGAGACCCGTGCTATTATGACCCTCATGTTAAAGATGGAGAAACTGAGATCAAGAGTTGACGTGATTTGATCAAGGTCCCAGAGCCGTAACAGAACCTATGGCTGTCAACTATTAGCCAGCCCCTGTCACCTCCATTCTAGGGGGCACCATAGCTGGGAGGCCATGTCTGTCCCCTTCTTTGGTTCACTTTTGAAAGTGGAGTTGAGTATTGTTCTCTGCAAGAGTTTATACCCACTGAGGCTTTAAAGTCTGCATGGCATCTATGCGTGGACCTGGGGATTCTTACACCTGCTTAACCCCAGACAAAAAGGAGGACGCGCTTTTGTTCCCTGTTGTTGCCATCCCCTCACCAGCATCATCTCTTGCTTGTCCTGGATGTCACTTAGCAGCACATGATCTGTCAGTTTCTATGGCACCATGGGCTTAACATCTCACTTCCAGTTTGCTAATAAAACCATGGGAAAATGGAATGCAGGAATGGGCCCCAGCTCCTTCATAATGGAAAGAGATGTTCCCTTGGGTCCTTGGCCCTACTGTAGAGGAATGTTTCTTGGAAGGACATCATGGACATTCCCAGCATTCCAGCTCTGGCCTCCAAACTCATCTGCTCCTCTCCTTAGCTGGTCAGGAGTTGAGTAGGAAAGAGACACTGCTCACTGGTTTTGTTTGTAAGAAAGAGTCCATCCCCTGGGAAGGAGAAGTTGAGTGTTATGGACTGAATGTTCATGTCCCCCCCACCCTTCCAGAGGATCATATGTGGAAGCTCTAATCCCAGTGTGATGGTATTTTGAGGGGGGGCTCTGGAAGGAAATTAGGTTGAGATGACGACATGAGAGTAAACCCCACGGTGGGATTAGCAACCTTATAAGTAGAAGAAGAGACACCAGAGGTTTCTCTTTCTCTACCCACTCACACGTGCCAGGAAAGGCCATGTGGGCACACCGTGAGAAGGAAACTTTCTACAAGCCAGGGATCTAGCTCTTACCAGGAATCAAATCTGCCAGCACCTTGATCTTGGACTTCCATCTTCGAGAACCAGAAGAAACAGATGTCTGTTGTTTAAGGTACCCAGTCTATAGCACACTAGGCTAAGACACTAAGAGAATATATGGTATAAACAGAGCATAGAAGAGCTGTTGCTTCGTTACTTTACAAGGAACCAACCCTCCCAGGTTAACTGAGTCTTGAGATGTTATCTCTCCTTCAACAAAAAGAAAGGCACACACAGAATTAACGAGTTTAAAAAAAGGTCCGAGTAAACAAAGGCACCTGATAATCCAGCTCAACTTTAGAAATAACTACTTTTTTTTTTTTTTTTTTTTGAGAATGGGAGAGGAAAGAAGAGTTGCTTTTTTTTTCCCCCTGGTCTACAAAGGTTCTCAACCATCTGTCCCCGCTCGGCAGTGGCCACAGCACTGTTTCTGTTTTCCCCACATTGTTATTTGCTTTGCTCTTAAAATTCAAGTCGGCTTCCTCTCCCTTGGAGAACAGAGAGAAGGGGCAGCAGGTGAAACGAGGGGAAGTGGAACTGACAGAGAATTCGAGGAAGGACAGAGAAGCTTGTCAAGAGTTGGGGGTTTAAGAAGAAAAAAGAACAAGCGATTAAAGACTTCAGAAATTTCAGCAAAAATTCTTTTGTCCCTTTGAAAAATCTTGCCATCACAGTCCACAGGGAACTGAGGAAGAACGAGGAAATTGGATCCCACTTTGGTCCCTCACCAGGAAGACGAGGAAGCCGAGAGAGAGCTCAGGCCCGGGAATGACGTGGGCACTGGGAGGATGAAGCCGGAGGCCACCCTGCCATGGCAAATCAGGACATTCCGTCACCGTGTGGCACTGCTGTTCTTTCTCCCACCCCAGAAATCCCTAAAGGATCTCCCAACAAAGGTTATAGCTCATCTTGGCACATGCGAATTAGGTAATTAAACCCATGTGGAATATGGAGGCCAAGGACAAGGGAGCATGGGACTTACGGGAAGAGCAGACCCTACATCGCTGACAAGGCAGAGGGGATGCAGGGAGTCCAAGAGTGACCTCACGGGAAAATGCAAGGGTGCCCCAACCTCCATCAAGTGTGCCATGACCGTGGAAAGAAAGCAAGTTTCTTCCCCGAAACGTATGTTTAAGAAAAGCCTAAGATTCATTTCCAAAATGATCAGGGCGAAAACGGCAGAAGACAAAACAGAATGATTTAAGGGAAGCTGCAGATTTTTCAGAGTCAAAGGATTAAAGGAAGAAAGCTGATGTAGCCTTTCTTAATGGATCGTCTTAGCTTTCCTCAGTTTTGAGTGAACTTGGTTCTGCCCCTTGGAGATTATTCCAGGAGTAGGTGAGCGGATGAGGGAAGAGCGGCCTGACAGTGGATGGGAGAGACGGAAACAGGGATGTGGCTGCTACCCACGAGGCTGTCACTGAGGGAACTGGTCTCCTCGAAGATACCAACTTACATTTCTTACGGACTGGGTCACAAACTTCAGGACCTCATGTCCTGCCCCCGGCAGCACATTTGTCTAAAGCGTCCTGGTCACCACCTGCCCTTGGGCGTCGCTTTCCCCCACCGTCCCATTGTCCAGGGCAAGAACAGAGAGCTCACTGATGCTGTTAGTGCCGCGGCATCACTTCATACCCAGAATGCAGCGCTGATTTTTAAAAAGTCTCATTACTTGGCTATGTGGAAGAACAGGTGAGGGCAGAGGGTATTAATTAAAATACAGGTGCAGGAACTGTGCTGGCTGGGTCCTCCTCATCACCGTCCTCACGGCACGTGGGGTGTGAGGCAATTAACCTAACCTCCTAACTTCTCTGAGCTTCAGTGTAACCATCTACAAAATGGAGACAATGATAATATCTATCTCATAGCAAGGTTGTGAGTAATAACTAAACAAAATACCAAATACTCTAACTAAATACAACTTATATAAATATAATTTATAACTAAATACTAAACATCATAACTAAAGAATTACGAATAGTGTGAGTGTTGGCGGTTCTCCAAATTCATTTCAGGAAAGGAAACGTGGCTTACGGGACAAGGGAAGCCTGGGGGTGAGGATCTAACTCATTCTGGGAGCTACCATCCAAAAAGTCTCAGTGAAGCACTATATTCAGCAGATTATTTCTTGGCTCAGAATTCTGCCTTAGTTTCTATGGCTGCAGCACTGGGTCCATCCTCCCCTGCTGGGCAGTCAAGGCTTCCAGAATCTGCCCCTTCCTGTCCAGGACTGCTCGTCATGTCCTGGGTCTAGATATCCCCATCCCAGCTTCTGAACCCCTGATCCCCTCCAGCCCCACTTTCTCCTCTTGCCTAATCAGGGTCTATCCCCTTTTTAAGGACCCACGCTCATTAACAGCCCAGCTCTGTCCTCTCGCAGCAATGACTGTGGACACTCTTCATCATGTCGCCATCAGCACAAGGCACCTCCTCTCTTCGTTTCTTTGCCGGCCCTTCCTCTCATCACCACATGGGGGTGCCTAACAGAGACTCTGGACAGGGAGACTGGTTTCTATGACCCCCTTGCTACAGGCACGTAGCATAGGACAATCACTGTGCTGAGGTCTCCCGCTCACGGAGTGACCAGGTGTAGCCCGTGCTTGTTGGAGGCCACAGTCCCTCACCGCAACCTCAGGGCCAAGAGCATTTCGGAATTCAGAATGTTTCAGATTCTTGAAAGGTCATTTGTGTCTATACTGTATCTAACAGCACTGCAGATGAAGGACCCCACAAGTCAACCCATTTGTGCCATGAATCCTATAAATAGTCACTCTAAGTGAGTTAAATGAAGACTACACCTACCCTCATGTCAGTTGAGGTCACTTGGCTCCCATAGGAATTTGGTCAAGTTTTTTGCCAAATGGACAATGATGGAACCTTCCATTTTTCAGAGATGTTCAGATTTCAGAATTACAGGGCTATGGGTCTATACTAGGTGCTATGGGACTTAACACAAAATAAAAACGAAGAGTATTACTGCTGCCTTTAGGAGACACAGTGAGAGGCATGTAAGCTCCAACATCTAGACCAGCCCCTCTCAGCTCAGCAGCTTCGTCTGTGAAACAGAAGGACACATACCTGACCAGGACCGCTTTATCCAACACCCAGTCTATTCCTGGCCAAGCGGCCTGTAAGGATTCTTCCCTTTACTATCCCATTAGTAAAAACCTCAACCTGGATGGCTGAGTACATGTGTGCTCAAGGATTTTCTCAGGAGAACTGAGCTGAGAAAAACTTATTATTAAAGAAGCTTCTTAGAAAGAATGAGCTCTGAGCAAATCCTTCTACTTCGGTTTTGTTGAAACTGTTATGCTCGGGTTTTGTTGTGTACAAAACAGGAAGAATAGAAGACCATTAGCTTTAAAGTATGCCAACTTCTGAGGAATAACACCTCTTCCACTTGGTGTCACAAAGCGTGGGGGCCTCTCCACACGGTCCTGTGAGCTCTGCCTTGTTTACTCTTCTTTCAACACTTCCCCAAGACACTTTCATGTCAGAAGACATCAAATGCACCAACATAATTAGGCAATCCGCTCAGCATCGGAGCGGAGTTTCCAGGGAGGGAGAGAAAGCCAGTGGGATGTCAGGGTGGGAGCTCAGACCTAGGCCTCAGGCTCCAGGAAGCAGGGTTTACAGCAGACTGTTTGTTTTTGTTGCTAAAAGTCAAGTCTTCTCTGCAATGTCCATTGTGAAAGGGGTTCCTTTTTGCATAAATGAACTTAATCCCCCTGTTTATTAACACTAAACTTGACATTTATAGCCCAAGTGCTTTACCGGCATTAACCAGTAATCCCCAGCACATTCCTGTGGGGGAGTTCAACCCAGGGCCCCAAGCTGGAGCCCTTGCACAGGACAGAGAGGGCCGAAGGCTCTGCTCTCAGGAGTTGGGTGCTCCCACGACCCACCCTAGCCTTATACTTGCAGAGGCCTACACGCCAGGACTCCGCACACCATTCCGCCAAGGTCCAAGCAGGGTGGGCAGTCAGTGTGTACTGACTCAGCCACCGTGAGCACAGAGGGGTGGGCGGCACAATCCGGATCTGCCGCCCAGACCTGAGGGACCGTTTCAGAAGGAGCTGGCTGTTCCATGGTTTACAGAGGAGTGTCGTGGCTACTGGGCTGTGCTGAGGCATGGAAGGGCGAGGTCTGTTTGCACCTGGACTTCACACTTAGGAAACACCTTTCTCTGCTTGGTGAAGAATACAGGCTCTGGCCCCAAGCGCTTCTGTTTGAGGGCGGAGCCGCAATCGGAGTCAACACTACGTTCCTAGGCTAGTGGTCATGAGCCAAGCAGGCAGCTAACATTCTGCACAATACACTAGAGAGCCAAAGGCCCCTTCCCAATGAAATTAATGAAGGCCATAATGAAAAGAACCTTGGAGTGAGTGCCTGACTTGAGAGCAAGGAGGCCGAAGGCCTGAGACAGAAAAGACTTAAGTCCTAGCAAAGAACAGCAGGGATGGATCCAGAGGTATGGGGAATGTCTCAGAGCAATCTAGAGACCACACTCTTAAGCATACTGGCTGGGGCTTTTAACCAGTTCCTTGGGAAGAAAAAAAAAAAAATTGAATGGGACTTTTATCATCACTCTGCTGAATCTCCAGGTATACGTAAGTTTAAGCAAATTCAAGATTATTCTTTCCATTATGTCGACCTAGTTGTTTCCCACTTATTTTTACTGTCTTCGTAAAATTTCAAGTTAAAAGGTTCCTCCAGGTACTCTTACAAAGGAACATTTGTGTTGTGTGCATCCCATCTGACAATTATAGAGGGGAATTCGGTGCCCGGCACTGGCATAAGGTGATAAACAGCACCCTAGTGAGCAGTGCTGTGACAAGGGCTCTCCACGTGGGGCACAGCATTTGAGCACCCGTCGGGTCTGGGCCCTGGGCAAGGAGAGCAGCACATTTTACTTTCCTCAGCCTTTCGCACCATCATCGAAGGCAGACTTTGTGAGCCTGGGATTCGGAGGGCTTCGTGATGCAGAAATGGAGGCTCAAGAGTGAAACTGCCCACAGCTGAGAATTCCTCAAACACAGGACAGACTCCAGCATGCCACCAGGCCATTTCACTCCTTCCTGTCTCTCAACCGGGGCATCTGGGATGGTGGCCATCTTCGTGGCAACTGCCACCCATGCTACGCTCCACCCATGACCAACGGCCACTGGCTGATGATGAGCAGAATTGTGAGAATCACAGAGCCACCAGGTCCTGACCGTCTGCAGGCACCGCCTGGTTTTCACATCCCTCTCAGGGGACATCACACTACCACCTTCCTCTGGTCCCATTGATCACCCAGTACTTTACTAAAGCCTCTACAGACGTCTCTGCACTAGGATTCATCCCTGTCTCCAGGTACTCACAGTCTGGTCAGAGAAGATCACTACACATTGAATAATCCAAGATTGATCTTGTGCTGTTCAGATGAGTGTGGAAATGTACGGCATCTGCCTTACGCATACTAACCCATGTAATAGCAAGCTTCTCACTCCTTCTTAAGTGTCGACACAGTACCTAAAAGCTTATCAAGAAAAAGTATCCCATTCTGAAACAAAATATCAAACCTCAGGAAACAAAAGACCCAAGTACTGGGGCCAGTTCCACCACTTATAAGCTATATGACCTTGAGTAAGACATGTAACCCAACTGAGCTTCAGTTCTTTCCTATTAAGTTAGGAATAAGAACATTTTTCAAGCCTACCACACAGGATTTTTCTGAGGGTCAAATGAAATCATGCATATGAAAACACTCCAAAATTATAAGCCAAGCAACTGAAAAGGTCAAATATTCCTCCTGCTCCCATTTATAAATGAGGAAGTGAAGAGCAGAACCAGGACTAGAGAGTATGTCTTTAGACCCTTTGCCAGCGGTCTTCCTACCACATGACGCTGCTTCTCTAAGGGGCGCTTGGGATGGGAAAGAGACGGTCGGGCTCCTGTGACCTAGAAGATTCTTTGGACCAGAAGTCACACACCCAAGACCAGTGGGCCAACATGACCCACAGAAGTGTTCTATTTGACTAGCATAGTTGTTTAAAAAAAAATGTTTTTTGAGTCAACACTTACAAAGCATTAGTTTTCACCTAAAATCCATATAACCTTTCTTAACTAAGAAGGACTGATGAGAATAAGTAGACATTCCCTCATGGGGTTAATCTGCTGTAGCTGTATCTTGAGGGAGCCCGTATTCCTGTGTGTCACCGATGCCATCATCCCCGACTGTTTCGTCAACCTGGAGGCTGAGTGTCAGAAGGTATTTATCATGATTCTTGCATTGCTGCTTTTCTGTAACACTGGAGATGAGCATACATCTATGGGAATGAGAACCCTCTCCCTGCACCTGGCAGAGAAAGGATTCTCACCTGGCTCTGCAAGGCATAGGAGTCTGCAACCTCTGACCTCCAACCTGAAAGCCAAAGAGAATCCCAGGAGGTAAGGAAGCAGGCTGGGAAAAGGGCATGGCCATGTGGTGACCCTGAAGAAGTGGCCTGACTGGAATGAGGGGCTATGTGGATGGGGATAGAGGTGGGGCAGAGGACTAGGAAGAAGTCTGGATCAAGAAATGAGGCTGCATTATGAAGGAAGGATCTTGAGTAAGGATAGTGAGAGCATGGTAATATTACATTTGGGCAGAGATGGAATGGAGGTGCTCATGAGTGAAAATTAGGAGAAATACTTTGCAAACTCATTCATTCGACACAACTATCTTGAATGTTCATTGTGTTCCAGGTACTAGGAATACAGCAGGGGATAAAACCAGACAAAAATCCCTGCTTTCATGGCATAGACAGCCAAGCTGGGAGGGATCTTGCCACAAACCCTCTGTTAATGATGCTGCTCATTAGGTGTTTTTGAGGAAGGGAGGACAGACAAATGGAAGAGTTGATGGTTTCCCGGCATTGGACTGTTGAACAGAGAGAGGGGAGGGCCGAGGGGAGGGGAGGGTGGTCAAAAATAATCCGCCCACCACTGCTCAGCCCACGAAAACACAAAGCAACTCAAAATCCCACTCATTAATCTTCTAAGACATGGGATGAACCTCAGAATTACAGCATAGACAGTGGGCCTGTCATTCCTCTGACCTATTTTTCCAGGCTTCTCACATTGTGTGATTGATCGTATATTCCCCAATACAAGTACTCTTTTCTGCTGGCCCGCTCTCTGGCTTGTGTACACACACACACACACACGTACGTGCGCGCACGCAAACACACACAGTTACCTTCAAGCTTTTTCAGAAAGGGTCACCTTGACAACAAGATGGTCTTATGGAATGAGTACTCTGCATTTGAAAAAGGGGGGAAAAACACATTCATAGCTCATGGTACCTCATGACAATTCTTTCAGTTCCATCATGGAGGAGACAGAAAAACTAATTACTGGGGCAAGTGAGAAAAATGACCAAGTATTTCCATGTAAAGTAGAAGCATGCTAAAGGCTTTCTTCCTCCAAAGAATGGCCAAGGGCAATGTAAAGAGGAGAAATGTTTGTAATATTTCTGCCCATACATACACAACCATGAACTATGTCGGCAACAAATGCTGTCCTTCTCACTGTGCTCCTTTGTTCCTTGATACATGGGGGAGGTTTGGCCTCTAGGTCCACATGGAAGTCAGATAGAAGGCTGCAGTGAGCCTACAAGGAAATGCCTCTCCTCTCCCCACCCCCATCACCTCCTACTGTTAGAAGATACACAGCCAAGACTGGCTATGTGAACTATGCCTGTCTCTGGCATTATTTAAGAAATCCTTGAAATCCCCTCAAGGATCATTCCAATTGGGTTAGGACATACATTCCCAGTAACCCCTTATTCAAATGCAATTGTAATCCCTGAGAGGAACCTCACATGGGCCAAAACACCCACCGACATGGTGGGATGAGGGGATGTGCACTGTGGAAATCCAGGCCTGGTGATGGCTTCTCACAAAGGGAGGGGAATTTCAGAACAAGAGATCCTGACTGAGTGAGAGGAGGCCTGGGCAAGGGCTCCAGAGGGAGGCTCTGGGCTGACAGAGGTCAGCAGGGTGGGTGAGGCATGAGAGAAAAGGGCCACAAGAGGGGTGGAAGAGGAGGAAAAGTTGAGGCCAATGTGACCTACTTTACTATTTGCCAAAATTCAGATATGGAAGAAGAAAGTATCTTCTTCCCTTCAATACCCATCAGTACCTCTACACAAAAAGGTCAACATCAGTCTTTGGGGCATAGAGAGTGAACCCAGTTCTAACACCTGCCTCCAAGACCTTACAAAGTGTCTTGCCCCTTCAGGAGCCATTCCAGCCAGCCTGGGGGCTCAGACCTGAGTGCCCAGGCTGTAACCAGCTCCTTCACTGCAGCCCTGCCTTATATTCTGAGCCCAGGTCAATCTTTTTTTTTTTTTTTTTTTTTTTTTTGCATTTTGCCTACTTCAGTAAAGTTGGAGATGTACCTTCACATATCAAAGACTCCACCAGAAGACTTCTAAAATGCAATCCAGATTCTTCTTTAACCTTCTTACTTTCCAAAATTGTTCACTATCACTGACTTCAAGAACGACTATGTTACATCTCTTTTTTTCCTAAATAGGGGAATATTACTGCAACCACTACCCACTTTTAATGCCAATAAGAAAGCCAGGACTGGAGGGGAGCCTGTCAGTAGACCAACTGTACAGACTCAGTGTCACTGCTTCTTGGAAGACGACCGACCAAGCGGAGCGAGTTATCATCGCAAGCTCTCTGTGTTTCGTGTAATAATGCCCTAATGATTCAATTAGCATTGATTCTTCAGCAGCAACAATATTTTCTGACTGATCCAGCAATTTAGTGCTCACTGTTGATTGATACAATTCCTGTGAGTAATAAAGCAGTTTGAAAGACATGTGTTGAATTCTTCACAAATCATTTTTTAAACCCTTTTCATTTTAACTCGATCTCCATTTTCCCCTTTCCCCACCCACCACCCCTGGAGGTCACAAGGGCCCTATGCTCTGCGTCTCCTGCTGGGCATCCCTGCTGCAGGGTCCTCACGTGGCCAGGTCCTCCCTGGCCCCCGTCTGGGTCTCTTCAGCCTTCGCCACCCCCCACAGATGCTCGGCGGCTGCAGCCAGAGGAACAGATGGGGCCCAATCGCTGAGCCTCGGTGAATGGTACCCGGCACATAGCCGCCGTGGAAGCGGCCCAGGCGAGAACCACTGAAGCAGGCTTTCTGAGAGCTGCCCTGGTAACACTGCTAAAATTGGAAAGCAGGCAGGGTGTGTAGGGGGGCAGAGTGGGAGGCTGGTGGGAGAGGAGAAGGACAAGCAAAAACAGAGAAGGGAACGAAAACAGATGATTGGAATAAAATCCCTTACCAGTTAAAAACTGGGCTTCCCAGGAAAACAGCCGAAACACTACGGCTGGCTAGAGAAACTGCGGGGATGGAGACCCTTGTGACCCCAGGGACTGGGCTGAAGGGCGGAGACTTGACCTCTCCGTAGGCTCTGTGGTAAACTCATTCTGACACTATCTCCACACCCATAACCTCCTCCCGGCTGTGGCTCCCACTTACAGCCTTTCCGGGGTGTAATACATGTGGGGGGAAGGCCCCAGGAGGCTAGGGGCAGTGCTGTTGTCCCAACCCTTCCTGTCCTCTCAATCTCCCAACTCTGTCCTGTCTACCACATGACACTCAATGGCCTGTGGATGGAGCCAAACTGGGTGCTCTGTAGGCAACTTCCCTTCAAACAGTTTTGCTGCCATTCCAGGCCCAGCTCTGATGTCTCGATCTTGACCGCCTCTATGGCCACTTTCTCCCTGCCTCAGTTGGCAGCTGCAACAGAACTAGAAGTTGTAATAACAACTTGTGACATCTGAAGAGCTGCTATGTGAGGATTGATGCTATATATTGTTACTTCATGTGATCCTCTTCATGGCCTTCCAAAACAAGACTTTTCTCCACTTTACAGGTGAGGGAATGAAGGTTCAGGGTGGTTAGGCAATTTGATCAAAGCTATGCAATACGTTGAGGAACTAAGCAAGGCAAATGAAAACCTGTGACCTTAAACACCAGAGTTAGGGGTGTCAGAATCTCCTGGATCATCAGTTCCTATACGTCACGCACAGCCAGAGAGGTCTCCTAACTTTACCTCTTCTCTACTTTCTGCAAGTACAACCCTCTTATTCTGCTTGTCATAGAGAAAGATGGGCAACACCTCTTGAAAGCCTCCCTTTGGACACAGTAACCTTCCACCCAAAAGACCAAGTAATCCAGATCCCTTCCCCTCTCTGAGCACAGCCAACCCTTTCCTCTCCAGGGCACTTCGTGGACCCACTGAAGCCCATTCCACATAACTCGACTCTTCCTGGTCCCCACTGAGCTACTTTTCTGTTTCTGACTCATAAGCGAGACAGACTGACTGAGCACCCCCCAAGTCTTCTCTAAGATTCAAAGTGATTTCAATGCAATTCATACTGTACCTCGTCATTTCCCAAATCGTTCACCCTTCACCACCCTTCACCAGCCAGAAAATGTATGATGAGAAACTTCTGGGTCTGACAGACATCAGATTCAAGGAAGGAACTGCTCTAATACTTCCTATATTCAGTAAAAGTGTATCTTGGCTTCAGTGCCACTATTTCTATGGGAAGATGATCTCAAGATCAACTAATCACTTGATTACCCCTTCACAGGAAATACTTCTTGGTTTATAGACATAGCATGCTTACTATCTATACTGGTTACTCTGAAAAGAAATGCTTCTTCTGCATAATAGTTTGCTAGTTTCATGTGCCTGAGCCTTGGTCCCAAACCTGATTCTGTCGGCTTTGATAATGAAGACTAGAACAAAGAGTCTCTGGAAACAGAACCATTGTTTGGCTTTTAAATAAACCTACAAAAAAAAAAAAAAAAAAAAACAAACACGGACAGTAGCAGCAGTCAAAACTGCATTTATTAATTTTAGGTTTTCAATATTGAAATCAAGCACTGTCACTTTTACACCACTTAAAACATTCTGGAGGGAATATATAAGAGTAGAGCTTGGGAGGGCAAAGGGAAGCAGTGTAGGTTTTAATTTAGACTGACAGCAAATTTGTTAATTAATGTTCTATCAAAGGATGCCCCTTCCTGAAGTTTTGCTTTGCAGTAAAAACAGTGCTGTTAGCTAACACTGGTTTCTTGAAGTTTAGGTATAAAAATGAAGAATAAGGCGAGTGAGATTAAAAAGCATTGTCTGTACCAGTTCTTCCTTAGGTCATGTCTTCATAAAGCCACATCATTAAAAGTGAGGTTCCATGAGAGGCAGGAAGACCTGTCTTTCCTTTCCAGTTGGAAATGTCTCAAAAGAGGTCAACCATTGGCCACTGGGAATTGAGTGCTCAATGTCTCCTTAGAGCCTCAACGCAACCCTCTAAAGTGTTTCCATATCTGAAAGGTGCCTTTCAAGAAATCATGCGGCCAAGCTAATGCAACTGAGTTCATTGTTTCTATCAAATGATAATAACTGAAATCAGCATTTACGTTCCATCGGGTCATTTTGGTTTCTTTTTTCTCAGCTCCATCAAACATTAGGTCATCTCATGAGTCTCAATGGAGAGGTACAGAGTGCTTCTTTGATGATGTCATCCAAATGAGATGGACAAAGTGAACCCACACCATCGTCCCTTAGGCATTGGAGGCCATGGAGAGAGGCAGGAAGGAGAGATTGTTCCAAATTATAGAAGGTAGCCTTTTGTCTTAACATATAAAATGAAAACCTGATATAGCTAGCCACACTTTCACTGATTCCATACATCAGAATTAAGATTCTCCATGAGATGGGGTCTGGTCTTCCCTGGCCCGTTCACTACCGGATTTGCCACATGCCCCACACCACCAGTAAGCAGATAAACCAAAACAGCGACACATTAACACAGGAAGACTCAGACGTGGTTATCCACCAAAACTCAAACCAGAAGAACAAGAGTATCCCAAGGCATTGCAGTATTCTCATGGTGTTGGGCAGTTAGGATCAGAAAACACCCCGGAAGGCTAACTTTAAGATTCCAGGGAGGGGAAGAGGTTCTGAGAGTCTAGACCCTTCACAGCAAGTGGAAGCCCCTAGTTGCAGGGGTGAAGAGATAGCAGCCTAATGTAGGCAGGACACCACTTCCCCCATCTCTCTGGAGAACAACTTGGTTCACTTCAACTACTGGCTCTGCTCGGGTTGCTGGAAACACACAAGACTCAAAGGATGTGGTTACCATGGTGACTCTGCCTCTCTGATGGAATCTAACTTGGCGTCTGATCCCTTGTACGTTGCTGGGGTGTGGCTGGGAGAAAGGTTTGTAATGCGGACTCAGAAAAAAATAGGACTGAAACTAGCCCAGAAGTACTGAGGTTAGCCCAAGAACAAATGAAAGACCATTGGCTACTACACAGAAAGGGAGAACATAATCTTTCCATTTTCTATTAAAGTCCTAGGAAAATTAGTTTTTTTAAACAGAAATTGATTACTCCCTGCTGTTACAAGTCTTTTCTTTGCCAATGGATCACTCATTAAATTCATATTGGTTATTACTCTATTGCTGAAAGAGCCCTCCATTCAAATGCAAGCGTTTCTTCTGTAGCCAGTTAAGTGCAATCTGACAGTGAAAACCATAGGATAGACTACTAAGGCTTTCCTGCTTGATGAGTGGACCATGAATTAGCCACATAGACATCAGCTGGGAGCTTATTGGAGCTGAGACTCTGAGGCCACTCCTCAGACCTAATGAATTAGAATCACATTTTACCAAGATCCCCAGATGATTCACATGCAAATTTGAGTTTGAGCCACACTGACCCAAGGAGCACTGTGGATTCTTCTCTGAAAACCCTTGGGGCTGGGAGAGGATGGAACCCATGTGACTGACAGTATGTCTTTGGTATAGCAGGCTGAGGCCAAATCCTGAGGTCAAAATACTTGCTCTCTAACCCTAGCTCCAGAAGCAAATGTTTGTGAGCAAATTTAATACCTCCTCAAAGCTTCAAGAGTCCTCCCCTATTAGAAAAAGGGATAACAGTAGTACCTACCTTATCAGGTCCTGTGAACCCTGAATGAGTTAATTATGTGTAACACTTAGTTCCAGTCCCATAATAAGCTCTATACATGGCAAGCAGATAGATGGTAGGATGTCCATGAGCTGGAACTGAAGAATGGAGACTAGAAATGGCTTTTACATCTCCTGTGCACCTGTCTCCATCTAGCTTAATAGAGACAATTCTTTGTTACTCATTCATTTCTTTGTTCCCTCCCTACCCGCATCTGACACAGCCCTGTTTTGTACCCTATTCCTGAGGAGTCATACAGATAGAATTTGAAGAGTACTACACTTTACCTGGTCACAGCCCTAAGTAAATCCCTACCACCCCCATCTAGTGGGCACATTCTAAAGGCAGTATGTAGGAGAGATGGCCACTCGAGTGACTGTACAACTTCCTGAACTCCTATTTAAAAAACAAACAAACAAATAAAAAAAAAAAACCCAAAACCAAAACAACCCCCCCAAAACAAAACAAACAAAAACCCGAAACAAAAAACTCTTCAAAATAAGTCAGCAATTTAAAAATATCTAACCCATGATTTTCTGGGTGAAACAATTAGCCCTCAGTTGCTCCAGCCCTTGGCATCTTCATCCCACAATGTCGGGGTTGGTGCAATGCCCAGCTGCTGAGCTGGGTGAGAAGGGGAGAAAATCTATGCTGGATCCAGGCCGAATGTCTTTCCTGACTTGGTAGCTCCAGATGTTAGCTTGTCATTGTAGAGCAACTGAGCTAATTAGGAATTTCTGTGGAGTCAGAATTCTGAGCAGGAAGGAAGAACTGGAGAATAAGAATGGAAGAATGGCTACCATCTACCATAAACAGCATTTCCTCTCCACATTGAGACAAGGCTTGGAGAGATGGGGAGAGCACCACCCCTTCAGAGAATCACGTGTAGAGACAGCTGGCAATGAAAGAGTAGATGTTTGGAAAATTAAGGAATAACACTGTCCTAATTCTTCCCCAGAAGACAATTAGCCTGCCTCAATCCCATAAAGACCCCATACAGGTCCATAGAACGGGATACCATACCAAGAAGCCACCTTCACAAGAGGTGCAGCCATAGCACGGTGTCAAAGCAGGCATGATGGCTATCAGTTAAGATTCCCCCCAGAATCCCTTGTCGCTTCTATTGCCTTGCCTGTACCAAAGCTCCTGGGAGGGACTTTTCCCTCTGTGCCCTCCACCTCTCACCAATCCACACTCCCTGTTATTTCTGACTGAAATAGTTAAGCTATGTAGGTCACCTCACTTAAAATTCTCAAGGGCAGACCACTGCATTACAAACAGGATGGGGCACACAAAGGTGTTCTCTAAACTGGATTTCATGTATTAAAATAGAGAAACACACAGGCACACACAAACAAAATTTCTGTGAAAAGCATCAACACAAACACTGAGATAGGCACTAAAGATTTATATCCATAATCTGGCCACTAGCCATCTACCTAGCTCAAGGCTGGAGGATCAGCCACCCTAGGTGAATGGCACTATATGCTAAGAAGTGCACACCTAGTTGCCCCTCTTTGACACATCCGGCAAATGGATTCTCAGAGCCTAAGTTACTTTTCAAGGCAAATACCATTGATCCTGTTGTCCTCTCATTTCTAACCAGAGTGCATGACTATCGACTTGACCACAGCTCCACTGTTCCCTTCCTCCCAAGAACAGGTAATAAGTCAGCCATTGCATGTATACTCTGCATGCCAAAAACACACATGTATTCAGTGACACAAAATACTCATAATTTCATGGATCCCAGAAAGGAACAATGTAGGGAGAACAAGCCTTAGCATCTGTTTTCAGCACTCCCATCTTTTCCAAAAGTAAAAAAGACCAACAGATGCTTCCAGACAATTGGCTCGTTTGATAGGATTGTATTGCCCTACCAACAGAAGTCTCTTTGCCAGAGACACCTTTCCGAGCTGTGAAAGAGATTCTTCGTCCCTGCATGCTCAAAAAGTTACAGGAAATACTAATAACAAGCCAAAGTCAGAAACACTGAAATAATGCCAGATTGTACTAAACCAGATGGGAAGTACAGGAGGTAGGAGTGGAGATAATGCACATCTAAGTGACCTTAAGTGATTTCACTGCTAATCTCTGTCCATCTGAACCCAGATCCAACTAGATGTGCAGGTGGAGTAGATTAAGGTCAAGTAACAAAGAGTCTTTGGAAACACACTTTTGCCAAGGGGATCATTTTGAGGTCTGAGACTAGTTTGAAGAGGACTCCTATCTCTCCCCCAGCCCCATGGGAGAGGGAAGTACTGAAGATGAAGCCCTCTTCTACAGCAAACCTCTCCTCCTTCCTGCCAGCAGACTGCTCTACACAATGACTAAAGTGAGCAGTTAGACACCAAAAGTCGTTTCAAGTCCATATATGTATTTCCAGCCTCCTTGCATAAGGCCTAAAAGAGTCAACTACCCAAATGTCAGAATCAAGTCACGGGCAAAAGTTTTTAATGATACCAAGTGCTGCTGTGCTAGGGAATAGTCTGTTCATATTCTAACAACTTCTGGATCCAAAATCAAAATTAAAAATCCCTGAGGCTGAATCCCTGAGGTTTTAGAATGCTGAATAATCTTAAATGAGTTCTTATAATGTGCAGTGACCAAAAAAAGGAGTACCATCTCCTAGATTTAATAGAAGACACTGTATTATAATCTCCTCAGGAGAACATCATGCATATTATAAGCCTAGCACCCACTGCAAGGCCCAACACGTATTTTGTGCTCCACACATACTTACTTCATGCATGAGTGAAAGAATAACATTGATTCATAACTTTCTCCATGAAATTTAAATTACCACCAGATGGGTGACATGTCCATGGTGACAGATCTTCAAGACCACTAAGACTCAAATGGCAGGGTCACAAATTGTTACTGGCCCATGAAAAGATAAGGAGCTAGTTGACTCACTTTCAAAATGGGAAGATCTCTTCATCAAGGAAATACTGACATAAAAAGAAGTTGATAGCAATGAAGACACCTAGTGCTCAAATCTTGGTTTTTAAATATCATTCTCCAATAAAAGAAATCAGGGATCCTTGGAGAAGTGTTTGATTCCAGGGCTGAGAAAGAAAAAAATTTCAAGAAGATTCTGGAGTATCCTATGGTCCAGAAGCAAGAAAATGCTTGAGGGCTGAGGACATATTGAAGGCTACAGGAGCTGACCTGGAAGAGCTCTCAATGACCAATGCTAGAACAATGGCCAAACTAGAACAATTGAAGAGCAAAATAAATAAGAGTAATATTAGATTATAGCCCATAGAAGAAAATAAACATGACAATGATGTAAGTTCGTAATTGAATAAAGAAAAAAATGGGGAAGAAGGGATAGCTCTTCCTTATAGAAGAATGCCAATTAATAGGTGTAAAAAGAAAGACAACAGAAAAATTAGGCAAACACCACAGTAATAAATGTTGCAGGCAAGATCCATGATGTATGCTAAAATTATAAGCAATAGTTTGAAAAGCAATGAAATATTTGCATAGTCTGAAAATATCTCACCTAGGATATTAATTAATTGGAAATGGGGAAATAGCAGCTTTACAGTGGAGTAGCTCAATAGATACCACCTTCACCAAATGATGAAGGTCAGTGGCCCCAGCAAAAACACATTCTAACATCTTTTGCCCCTATAATGATAGAATATGGAGGGCACATTACTTCTGTGATATTTAGAAGTGATGCATACATTCAGAAAGCAAAATGCATTACTTCAATCTAATGACGAGGAAAGAGACAAACCCAAATTGAGGGGCACTGTCCAAGATAACTGACCTGTACTCTTGTGTCAAAGTCATGGGAAAACAAGGTGAGGCTAAGGGATAAGCCCATGTTTTGGGGGGACACTAAGGAGACTTGATGACTAAATGCCATGCGGGACCCTATATTCAATCCTGGACCAGAAAAAAAGCATAAGTGGAAAAACTGGTGAAATCAAAGTCTGAGTGCTAATTCAAGTATTGTACTAATGGCAATTTCTACATTTTAATAATTACATGAGATAAAAACATAAGAGGAAGCTGGGTGAGGGATCTATGCACACTTTCTGTGCTATTTTTCAACTTTGATGTAAGCCTAAGAATATTTCAAAGAAAAAGTGAAAAAGGGAGAAAAAAAGTCAGGTAAACTAAGCAGTGTTTATAGACACAGTTGATTTACACTCTGCTACAAGCTCATAATCTCACCATGGGTTGGTAACTGATAACTGGTCTACCAGCTTGGGTCCACATTTTGAGTAGCACTATACCAAATTATTTGCAATTTGCCACAAAGAAAGGAATCAAAACACATTCTTGTTCATGCCTAAAGAGTATCATTAGGTCCCGTGTTCAAGCTTTGTACTCAGTAGGTACATGCTGTTCACAAAATAGGAAATTGGGAGATGATAGTTCCCATTCTTCTCTGATTTTAAAAACAAAATAAAAAAACAAAACCAAAATAACCCTGTTTGTGACCTTGGATAGATCACTTGTTGACACTAATGTCGGTTTTTTCCTAATTAAACTGGAAAAATAAAGTGTGGCCCACCATCTTTACAAGGGTTGGCAAAGGGACAAAATGAGATAAACTGCGGAAGGGTTCTGAAAATCATAAGAGCTCCATTCAAGTGTAACCTTGTCTTATGAGTCACATGTTCAAATGTCCTCTTTACATTATTTTCAGAAATGGATAACTTTAGAATTGGCTACCAAATACATCCATTCAACTTGAGAAATTATTTCATATTTACTGAGAACCTACTATGTTTTAGGCATTGGTGTAGATCCTCTAGTAAATATAAAAGTAAATTCCTTGTGGACTCTGGCCTTAGTGAGTTACCAGCCATAGGAAGAAGGATGACACATATGTCAATAAATGACCAAGAGGTGGAAATAGCCAGATGCCAGGCAGGTACCCCACACACATATTAAGTGTGTAGGGAAAGGGAGAATTAAGAACTTGAGCCATCTGCTTTTTCCTTTGTGACCACCCAGCTCCTTTGTGTATATTTGTATGGATTATTTCCTAAAAAGAATTCCACATAAGAAATAACAAATGATTACCAGATTGATAAAGGGAAAAGAGATGAGGCTTTTGGAGTCAGAATCATGTGTGCCAACAATGGCCAGCACTTATTAACTGTAGGTCTTTGGGCAAGGTCCTTAACCTCAGTTTCTTCCTCTGCAAAATGAGGCTGATAATTCTACCTCTTAGAACCATGTTGAAGATTGAAGGAGTTAATACAAATCAAGTACTCCAAACAGTACTTAACACAAAATGAGCACTACCCAAGAGTTAGTTTTCTTCCTTCTTGTCTTGTCTTCTTTTGGACACTTTAGGTCATACTCTTCAGCTCTTGGGTCCTCACATCTTCTTGGGGAATTGGGACAATCCACGGACACACACTTCTCAATGACTGTGCTTCCAGGCTCTCACCCCATCCTCCCACCTCTACCAAGAATTCCCTTCCTCCTTATTCCAGCACGGGAAAACCACAGTGGAAGGGTCCCTGCCTTGCCCTCAGGTCTTGGCTTGCTCTTGTTTCTGACACACACCAGAGTGTTGGGCCTTTCCCACAATGTCCATTCCACCACAATCTGGCATGTTCAAGGCCCAGCCCTGACCTGGTGGAGAGGCCAACAGCCCCTCACTTCCTGCCACAATCTCCCCAACCCAAAGCAATGGGAAATCATTCAGACAAATAACAAGGAAGGGCCAAACCCACAATGCGAACCATATTTCTCCATATTTCTCCTCCTTCATCTTCTCTGATCTCCATTCTCATTTGTCCTCGTAACCCAAGGCAATCACATTCTCAGCTTACATCAAGCTTCTCTGATTCGATGCTAACATGCACACACACACAAACATGCACAAACACTCCACGCACGCCCACATGTGACTCCTTCTCCCACATGTGATTTCTCAACATGGCAACCACAGTCATCCTGGTATTACATAGTCAGACCATACCACTCTCCAGCTCAAAATTCCAATGGCCCCTGTCTCATTCCAAGAAGTAATCTCCTTCCCATGGCCTACTAGGCCCTGCTCCATCTGGCCCTCGGCCCCACCTTCAACTAGCACTCCTCCCAGCTCAGGCCCCACCCCTCCAGATAAGCTGGGCTCCTTGCACTTCCCTGAGCACACCAGGCCACTCGCCCCTCTGAACTGTTGCTCTTCCAACTCCTTCCACCTGAAATGCTTTTCTCACAAATATCCAGCTGGCTGCTTCCCTCAAGCATCCCCTTGGGAAGACCGCCCTAATCATTTTATTTATAATGTAAACCTCCACCCACAACCTCCACCCCCGTTTTCCTGCTTTACTTTTCTCAGTAGCACTTGTCGCCATCCAACATCATGTGTTTTACTTATTTATTTTATTTACTGTCTCTCCCTACTAAAACCTAAGCTACCTGTGGGCAGGGAGAGCTGTTTTCTATACTGCTAAGTCCCTGATATCAATAAATACCAGAAGAAAGGAAAGAAGGAATTTGAAGCTGTAGACATACATGCAAATACATAAACACATAATGCTAGGTATCCAATATGTAGCTACTACTTATTGAGCACCAACTATGTCTCGGGCATTGGATGAAGCCCGCATGAACCACACGTGCTTTACAGGGGCAGCTAATTAATGCTTTCAGTGAGCCCGCAAGATAAAATATACTTACGCACCTTCTAAAGATGAGGAAACCGAACTTGCCTAAGTGACTCAGCAAGAAAGAGACCACGTTGGCTATGCCTTTCAGAACTCCAAATCCCATAGTCCTTCTACCAACCAACGTCATGTCTTTGTTCTCATGTCCCTTAACACTCTCGCCTGTTAATGACCATTGGCCAGTACTTCCACTGTCTTTCCTACCAGATGGAGCCTCCTGGAGGTGGTGGGAGTGTCTTTCCTGTCTCTGTTTGCCCAGGACCTGCATAAATAGTATAATTCCTCGTGCATACTCAGTCTGCATTACTCACTGTTAGAAATGTTCATTTTCCCTCTATCTGAGTAGACAGCTCCTCAAACACTATTCCTCTTTCTTGGCAACTAGGGCACTAGTCAGAAGAGAGCTGACTCAAATCAGAAGAGAGAGAAGCATCCTGCTGTGTTTATCTTCAAGAAGAAAGAAAATCAGAGGCCAAGGGCAGCCCTGATCCTGCCAGGCAGCCACAGGCCCTCTGAGCCCAGGGGATCTTGCTGACACAAGGACAAAGGTGAAAAGATGGAATGAGTGCAGCTGGAGGTGAACTGAAAACTCAACTGCAAAGTGCAAAACTCAACATCTCCACAATGCTTCCTTTCTTTCCCATCTCCCTTACCTCCGAAATCCATAACCTAACCCCTACGTCTTTACCCAACGGCATGTCGACCAGGTTCCTAGGGACCTGAAATTCACATGTAAGTGCTGTGTTGTTTTATCCTTACCACTAGCTGTGGGAGAGTGAGGAGAACACAAGGACCAATTTGCCAGCATAGGCTAGAGAGAGGAATAGGGCAGAGTGGTTCATATCATGGACTTTGGAGTGGGGCAGACTTGAGTTCAAGGCCTGGGCAAGTAAGTTAACTCCTAAGCTTCTATTTCCTCTGTGAGGCATAGAGTGAGCAGCATTAGGCATTGTATTAACTAGAAGAGTTTATACATGTCAACATGAAGGAGAGCTTCCTGTGTAAAAGGTTGGAAAGGTATCTCGGGGCCAAAGACAGAGTTAGTGCAAACCACCTGAGCCCTGCAGCAAAATGCAATCCTAAGTGTCATTTATACCCTAATCCAATATGTCCCAGAAGCCCGGAAACTCCTCCCACTGCTTCTGTACCCAGACACTATGCCACATGGGGAAACTGACAGATGACCCAAAACAAAGAGCCTGGGAAGAGGCTGAATCAAGGACCACCAGAGCAGAGTAGTTGTTTGACACCTGAGGGAGTTTAAACTCAGATTTTTTAAAAATAGGGGCGCCTGGCTAGCTCAGTCTGTTAAGCATCAGACTCTTGACTTGGAGTCAAGTGGTGATCTCGGGGTCATGAGATTAAGCCCCGTGTTGGGCTCTGTGCTGGGTGTGGAGTCTGCTTAGAATTCTCTCTCTCCCTTTCCCTCTTCCCTCAATCCCCAACTCTGGCACTCGTTCTCTCCCTCTAAAAAACAAAAGAGAAAAAAAAAAAACTACTGAACTTCTTCAAATTGAAGGAGGAATAGATTATGAGACACAGCCATTGCCTTGCAGGCTAAAAAGAAAGAAAAAATGTGGCCCACTAAACTACAACACCCCATCAATTAGAAAATGCATCCCAATTTTAGAGGAATTTAAATTTAAGAGGAAGGTATTCATTTGAGTCAATGAAATATTGTATAAAACCAGAAAGAAATCGACACTCAATGTGTATTGTCCAGTAAAGGTGATAACTGCTGTTAAAAGACCTTTGGTCCCTGCCTCACTGGCACAGTGTCCACTGGCCTGAAATGGAAAGCTAAAGGAAGATACCTCATGGGTTCTTCAGTAAAGAAACAGAAAGGAGAGAAATGTTGCGGAAATATGTCCAGTGACTCTCCACAAGCCAAGCACAACCAGGGATTCCGTGTGGTCTTCTCACAACAGCACAGCACCACTATCTTCATTTTACAGACTCGGGAAGGTTGAGTAGCTTGCCAAAGGTTAGGCAGAAGTGGAGCTGGGATTCCAGCTCAGGTTGGTCGGACCACAAAGCCCAGCGTGCACATCACTAGACTACACCGCCCGTCAGGGAAAGCCCTTTAGCAGGACAGGGTCTCCACTTTGCACTGAAAGCTTGAAACGCTAATACCCTCAGTAAAAACTGGTACTGATGTACAAGGATCATTTTTCCAGAAAGGTGGCCTCAGCAAGAGGGAGAAGGAAATTGCAGCGAAATACAATCCTAACTGTCATTTACACCCTATTCAGAAGGAGGTCCTAGGTATATTCAGGGAGACAGAACTTCAGAGAGGAGGGTGACTTGCTGAGAAGAGGAGGCCAGGGCACATGGAAGAGCCCAGTGTCCCACCCAGAAGTTCTGGAGTGATCACTTAGCTGGGATCCCCTCCGTACACAGGGGTTACAGTGTCAGCAGTAATGACATTATCTGCACTTGGTCCCGGACAGATACCTCTTTCCACCTCAGGCAAGGTCAGCATCTTCCACGGGGGCAGGGACCCAGGGGCAGCTTGTTCAGATTTACTGCTTACACTATACATTTGTTAGAAAAGAATTTGCACCACCACAGGCTGTTTCTTAAGAGCCCTCCCAATGCCAATAGAATACTCGAAACTCCTGCTGAAAAACACCAGGGAGAGAGCCTGAGACCTGAAGGAAGATGGGAGTCAAGCTCCACGTAGTTAATAGCTGCTTATGACCCAAGCGCAGTAAAGGACAAGTTCTGAGCTTGCTGGCTTCCATTCTGAATCTCCTTAGAGGAAACAAAGACACGTGTAATTATGAACAGCAGCAAGTCAGTCATTAACCATACTGTGTGCTGTGGGGACAAATAGTAATTTTAAAATGTGAGATACTGAGAGGAATTCCAGATACCTTATGGGGCTTGAAATCTTGGTGCAGAAAATCTGTCACTGACAGGTGGTCTTTAAATACAGGTGGCTTTAGAATGCTGATGACCTTCCAAAAAGAAAGACAAGGTGTTCAGAGTGAATGCAGAGGTCAGAAAGCAGGCCTCTATCCTAGATCTACACTGGCTGTGTGACCCTGGCCATGTCATTTGGCCTCTGAGTCTCCTCAGATGCACAAGGGCAGTCATCAGTAATGGTCCCGCCCCCCACAGGTACTAGCTTTTGGTGTCAGAGAGGATCGCAGCAGTCGAAGGATGCTGTAAATTATGAAGAGAAACACAAATAACAGCTAATTTAATTAGTTTTTGACAGGTCTTACCACACCTCTAGGAAGAAAACCATGTGTGTGTGTCTCTCTTGTGAATGTTCCTCAGGATGATTCCTACTCAGATGATTTGCTCTTGTTGCCCTCTAGGGTCTCACCCATGTCCAACTTGGTTCTGATCTCATTCTCACGAAGTCCTCCAATGCGATGACCACAAGGTTGAGAACGTGAAATGGTGGTTGTCTACTGCCCTAGAACACCCTCTCTAAGGCACAGGCGTTCTTTCATTCAAGATGGTAAGCCTTAATAGGAGTCTCGGTTGCACTGGGGAAGAACCAGTGGCAGAAACCTAAACTACCAGAATCTCCAACAAAGTTCTCCAGAGGACTTCCTCTGTAGCCCCACCCCCAGCTCGTAACTGACGGCCCCTCGCTCAGGTCCCAGGGGCAATGTCTGGCAATTTCATTTACAGAAAATAAGGTTCCTGGAGCACTCAGTTCCAGCTAGGTGAGAACTTCCCCTTTAATCTGTAGATTTTTGATGTGAGCTCCATCTTGATAAGCAGATTTCTCCCTGTTCAGTTCTTGTTAATTATTTATGCTACTGTTATTTGTATCTTACAACACAAAGATAGCATTTGAATTATTGCTCTCCTCAGCTGCCTAGTTTCTGCCTTTTATGAGGATATTAGAATAGAATCTAGCAGGCCAGGGAGGAATATAGTCTTTATAATTCTCTGTGGACAACACTACATAAGTGATGAATAAATGCTTTTTAATGATGCAGCACCTGGAAGGGTTCCCACACATTATCTTATTCAGATTGAAGATATCCTGGCAAAGTGAGCAATGTCTCACAGACGGAGAAACAGAAAGCAGAGAGGTGAGGTGACTTGTACAGGATCGGAAAGCAAATCAGAAAGGGAGGCCTGACGACCTGCCCGTTCTTCCAGCTGGAGCACTCCTGGTCACTCATTCATTCTAAAAAGCCACCACCTTAAAACATAAAAGTTCTACACTCCTATAAAATTTGGGCAGGACAGAAAGCACTTTGTAGATCGTGCTAGAAGAAGAAGAGCCATCACAGCTGGCTCACATACACATTGTCCCTTTCACCCAAACATCTGAAAATCACTTTGTAAGCAAAAATACGTTACCATCCCCACGTGCCAACAGCGGCAATGGCATAGCAGTGATTACACGTGACCTCCCGTCTCTGGACCCCAAGGTGCTTTACAATTTAATTATCTCGAACACCGCTCTATTTGCTTATACAAAAGAAGCCAAGTTGCCTTTTCTTCATTGGGAAATCAATGGCAAGTTATGCTGCCGCCCAAGCTCCCAAAGTGAGCCAACAACAGATCTCGACCTCCAAAGTCACCTCTTAATACAAGACTCTATCCTTTTTAATATTAAAATGCAGTGTAACTGACCATCCCTGCGACTGCCATGAGGTGTCGGAACAGGTGGCTGGGGGGATGAGAGCTCCCTGTGAAGGGAAAACGGGGAAGGTAGTTCATTCCATTTTAGACTTTAGTCTAATAGCATGTTTGGATAACCAAGTTGAAGTGCGTGGCCAGGTGGATTTGAAGTGCTGGAGAGAGTTCTAGAATAAGACGTGTGTTCCACTCATATACAGGTGATAGTGAGGGGGAGACAGGAAATCCTACTTTTTCATCGAGGTCTCTTGAGACCAACTGTGTTTGTCATAATAAAAACTCCATTTCTAATTTCTGAACATCTCTGTGAAGTCAAATTACAAAGTGAAATTAACCAGGGCATGAGGTCAGTTGCAAGAATCAATCAGCAGGGAGCACATTCAGTTTCTAATCCAACAATCAAGGCCAGGTGGCAATTCTTACCTTGCTACCCGTCTCAGTCCCTCCAAACTGTAAGGCCCATCACAGACATTACATTCAAATTGCTTTTATCCCAATATCTCTGAACAGAAGTGTTCCCTCCCTTCTTTAAACCCCCAGAAGATTTTATGCATACATATCTTATGGGATACATCATACTCTGAATAGAGCTGTAGGTACCTGTAAAGTAACTCAGAATGTTATTATCGTTTCTTCAAAAATTACTTATTGAGACTTTATAGACTTTATCTAAACTCTTAAAAATAATAATATACATAAGTTTAGACTATGTATAGACTAAACTTGCTATAGACTTTATCTAAACTCTTAAAAATAATAATATACATAAGTTTTTTAAGGGATGGAGCCACAATTTACTCATTTAAAAAAAAAAAAAAACAACCTGAGTAACAGTACAGAGCAGGCCCTTATTAATATACGTGGGGTAGAACCACATTCAAAACCATCAATAGTGCTGGAAGAACAACTCAGGAAGAGGCAGGATCTTAGAGGAGTTCAGATCATGAACCCTAGAGTCAGAAAGGTCTGAGTTCCAACCCCAGATTAGTAACTTCTTAGCTTTGTAACATTGTACATGTTACTTAACTCCATTTCCTTTTCTGTGAAATGGGCACAGCAATGTCTATCTCCCAGAGTTAATGCAAAGATTAGACAAGATGGTGTGTATAAAGCAGTGGGCACAGTACCCAGCACGACTGTCCCTGTTGTTATTATCCTTCCCGTATAATTCAACAAGGGGATGGTAGGGTCATCTGCCACAGGAAGGATGACAAATAGTACATCGAAAGGAGCCACACTACCAGCATACCTAACTGGCAGCTCCTGGTGTACCTGTCAAAAATGGCAAGGCTAGGGTTCTTAGAGTCAGGAGGCACTTCTGGGCACCAGCATTCTTCCCAGAGTAGCAACTCAGCCCAGTAGCAATTACCCCTTAACGTAACTGGCGCGTGCTCTATCCCACCTCAGTGAAGCTGGGAATCCCCAAAGAATTCAGCCTCAGAGATTGGTCAGGCTTGGCTGCTTCATATCCCTTTTCCCAGAAATCCCAAGCTGAAAACAGAGGCTCAAACCCTTATACCATAAGGGACCTGTTCTCTCTACAGCTTCTCTTTGGAGGGGTAACTCTCCAATGAGACACCGTAAAGTGGACACTACCGTCCAATACAGTAGGAGACTTGCAGAGCCATGGACAATGTCCCTGGCCTGTCCCGATTTATGAATTTAAAAATCAAGTGCCTGAGAGCTGTTCATCAGAGTCTTCGTGCATATCCATTCCATTCCATAAAGACCATGACATTTCCGATCCCAGTGCCCAGGGTCCATTAAAAAGCAAATAAGTCTTTTAAACAGAGAAGCAGTGCATTTCTCCTTCATCCTTATTCTGACTGGTACCTCCCTCCACTCGACTCCTTTACAGGTTCATTTCCAATAGGTTTATGTAACAGAACAGCTGAATGATATATCAAAGGGGCTCGGGTGCGGCGGCTGCTGAGATGGCACTTCTTCTACAGCTTTCCAGTGAATGAGAAAGCACTCCTCATTTGCGAGCTGCCTGCTGCTCGGGACAAGCTAATGGTACCTTAAGTTCAGATTGTTGGCTTTTCTCAGGGCATGGGATCAGAAGCAAGCTGGCCTAACGCTTAGTCAAAGCATGGCCCTTTATTGCATGAGCTATGCACTAGAGTACACTGCAAATGACCTGTCCCCAAATGTATTTGTGCCAACAGTCACGTCTGTGTGTGAAGGCATGGACCCCAGGATATTAATATTTACATTGGGATTTCCTCCTAGAAACTCTTTTCTCATCCCTATCACTTAAACCTCAAAACAACTCCAAGAAAACAGTATTACTGCTTTCGTTATTATGATCGTTCTTTTCTGCTTGGAAACCGACAAAGCCAAGTGTCTATGTGTTAGAGGCCGCATGTAGTGCCTACGATCCAAAGCCCGTCGATGGTAAAGCTGGGACTCCAACTCCATTTTATTGATTCAAGATCAACGTTTTTCTCAACCCAAACTTTCTGAAGACAAATGCTGCCCTCTGAGTAATAGAATATTTAGCAGGGCTGTTATCATACCGATTTATTCACTATTCTATATAATCAGACATGGTAAGACCACCCATTACCTTTTTAAAATAACACTTGTTTTTTCCTTTTAATATCAAAATGTTAATCACTGACTATTGATAAGAATCCTATTCAGAAAATAAATCATTTATAATTTCATTCCCTGAAGATGGCTTGTCCTTAACACTCTGATATACACCCTGGTAGACTTCTCAGAATATAGTATATTCTATCTAGATCTATATGAGATGTAAATAAAGTTATATGTTTTATGGAATGGAGATCATATTATAGATACCATTCTATATTTTTCTCTTTAGCTGTCTATCAACATCTTCCCATGCCATTAAATATCTACCACATTATCACTTGAATAGCTACCTGTGTTCCATCACATGGATGTACCCTAATGTAGCCAACGAACTCCCTAGAGACTGAAGAATAAGGGAGAGCAATTCTGTTATTTCAGGTTTGACTCTATTATAAATAAGACTACAATGGAATCCTTGTAAACAATCTCTGTGTGTGTTTCTGATCATTTCCATAGGATAATATCCTATAGGATTCTTGGACTAAAGGAATGAATATTTTTGTTTTTAAGATTTTATTTCTTTGAGATAGTGAGAAAGAGAGAGGGAGGGCACTCACAAGCAGAGGGGAGGGGCAGAAGAAGAGGGAGAAGCAGACCCCCTGCTGAGCAGGGAGCCTGATGCGGGGCTCCCTCCCAGGAACCTGGGATCACAACTTGAGCAAAAGGCAGACCCTTAACCAACTGAACTACCCAGGAGCCCAGGAATGAAGATTTTGAGGCTCTTGAACATTTTGAACAAACTGCCTTCAAAGTGAGTATGACCATTCCCACCGCCCAGCAGCTCTGCCTCCAAAAAACACGCCCCATTTGTCCCAGGGGGCAAATCACATCCACCTGTCTCACCTCCACTGCTGGCACCTGGTATTGGCCTCTATTCCTCCCAACTGGTCTCTCACACCCACCCACCCCCAACAAAGTCCATTTTCCAAACTACAGGCAGATGACCTTTCAAACAAAATAAAACTATCACCCTCCCTATTAGTCATGATCTAGGCCCTGCCTGACCCTCCCACCTCCCCACCCATGACCATCCTGGTCATTTACTCTGTGCCATCTTCACTCTTGTTTCAGATACACACCACTTGTCCTGCCTTTGTATTACTGTTCACTCTCCCAGGAAGCTCTTCCTCTCTTTCTTCGAAAGCCTAGCTCCTTTTTCTCATCGTGGCCCCAGAGGGGTCTTCCCTGGTCACTGACTTCAAGTAATCCCCCCCACATAGTCATTCTATCCCATCCCTTTGTTTCTCTTAGATTCCTTTCTTACAACACCAATCATAATAGGAGAATCTCTTATTGATTTGCTTGCTACTCTACTTTCTGTCCCTTCCTTCCCTTCCCCTCCTCCTCTATGCACGGAAAATGTAAACTCTTGCCAGCTGCTACACCACCTATGCCCGTCCGTGGGCCCGAGCATCAGACATTCACAGTAAATACTTGTTGAGTAAATGAACACACATAAGAGGAATCTCAGTACAGCCCTAACTAAGCATAATATTGGAGCCAAATCACCAATATAAAATGTATCACCTGATTCCTTCTAGAAACAAGGAGATAAGACAAGAAATGCCGTAAATGAGGACAAGGCAAGACTGAGGGGTAACTGCAGCCCACAGAGCTTGGGCTGGGATGGCTCGCCGGCCTCACACAGATCCAGCAGAATCTAACCGGGCTTCAGAAGCAGGGCCCCTCCCATTCAAAAACCAAAAAACTGCATCCTTCAAAACTCAACTCAAAAAAGAAAAGGCAAATTTACCATAAGAAATTACAACATACAGGAAAACACCTGAAAGTGTATTTTCCCGCATTATAGAGATATTTAAATCGTCTAGCTTAGTAAATTACAGGTAGCATCATACGACTGGTTTCCACTACCCAGAGACCCGACCTGTTACTAGAAACAAAAGAGTGAGAAGCATAGATGGTAGATCTCTAGATGACAACTGCTGGGGGGCTGTGCAGGTGAGGCTGGCAAACACATCCGCACAGTTGTCCTCCCGGGTGGGCTGCGGCCGTGCCTGTACCACCCGCCTCGTGCTGAGTGCCCACCAGGAGCCTGTACCTCACCTGGTAGAGGTGGCATGCGTGACCACCTCTGAGCCTCCCGATGACCCTCCGAGACACCGCGATCCCCAGTCCTACGAACCAGTGGCTGGTCTTCGTTGAGATCATGGCACAAAACGATTACTTCAAGATCCCAACATGCACTCATCTGACACGTGCTTTATACACACTGGTCCAGCTCCCCTGCAGCCCAGCTTGAGAACTGGGGTGCCCAGATTCCCAATCCCCCACCCCTTCCTCAAACTCCTGCTGATTCGAGGTGCAGGAGGCAAAGCGCCCTTTCCCTCCACCTCTGGAGAGCAGGAAAGCCCCTCTACCGTCGAGAACAATCTTCCCTGTATGATTCTTCCAGTCTGTGTCAATGTCTGCAGTTTATCCAGCGTCAGAGTCCTCGTCAAGGGCAGCCACTCTCCTGGGCTCCCCTTTGTCCCTGGGTCAGCAGGCCACAAGGCACGCGCATGTCTGAGAGAACACCGCAGAAAATCCTTTCCAGATGCAATAAAGCCCTTGGTGTGTGTGAAAGGTAATGCTTCCAGGGTTTCAGGTGCTCCAAAGAGAGACCTTCACAGTTGTTTTAAAAGATTCATTTCTTTCTCTAATCTATATCATCGTGAAGGGAGATGCCAAGCCAGTTTCAAGGAAGAAGGCTGGAGCAGTCCCTCTGGGAGTCTGACTGGAAACACTGGACATGAGACAGATTTGACTGCTTCTGTGTACAACTCCAGACATTGGCACAATCTTTGAAAACACTTGATTCTGTATCTCTTTTTTCAATAAATGAACAACAATGATAACAAAATGTTTATTAGTTCCTAGTTGGCCTGGAAAATTGTTAAGAAAGGAGTTTCCTGAGCTGAGTCAGCAGCCCTTGTTGGCCGGGTTCTCTGCCTCGGCGAGGTCCTCTGACGGGAGGTAACATGAGGGTGGAAGAGGGGAAGAGCTTCTCCGACCTCACACCAAAAGAGCAGAGTGAGGAGAGAGACACATGGAAGTCGTAAGGGACAGGGACAATGTGAAAAGTAAAGCAGTTCTGTGGGCTCCGTCCCTAATTATCTGCAGAGCCCACACAGGCAGGAGGACAATCCTCTACTGAGAAAGAGAAGTGTGCGAAACCACAGTGCTCATGATGGTCACAAAGGACACAGCAGGTCTGGAAACAAGACTCCACCAGCCTGACTTCACAAGTAGACACGTATTCGCCGGATTTGTTTAATGTGGCCCAGGTTTAACTCAACCTTTCCTCCCCTATGTCAAGCACACAAATGCACAGCATTAACATATAATGATTTTTTAAAATTAACATATAATGTTTTATTTGCCCCAGGAGTACAGGTCTGTGATTCACCAGTCTTACACAATTCACAGCACTCCCCGTAGCACAGACCCTCCCCAGTGTCCATCACCTAGTCACCCCATCCCTCCCGCTGCCCTCCACTCTGGCAACCCTCAGTTTGTTTCCTGAGATTAAGAGTCTCTTACAGTTTGTCTCCCTCCCCAATTCCATCTTATTTCATTTTAAAACTGACAGCATCCCTCCCATGCTGAGTGGCCTGTTTTTCTTGACGGCATTTCCCAGACTGAAATGCTGAAACATATATAACTCATACAACCATGTTCAGGCTGCTAAACACAGACTAGCCAACCCATGGTCAGCAGCTTCTGGGTGATTAAAAAACAGTGGAGGGGCGCCTGGGTGGCTCAGTGGGTTAAGCTGCTGCCTTCAGCTCAGGTCATGATCTCAGGGTCCTGGGATCGAGTCCCACATCGGGCTCTCTGCTCAGCAGGGGGCCTGCTTCCCTTCCTCTCTCTCTGTGATCTCTTCCCTTCCTCTCTCCTACTGTGATCTCTGTCAAATAAATAAATAAAATCTTTAAAAAAAAAAAAAAAACAGTGGAAATGATCAGATTCCCGTATGTGCAACCTACAGTGGATAGGGGGACCTCTCTGTCGCTCCTTTTTTTTTTTTTTCCTGTTGTAACAAAACAGATCTTCTTAAATATATTTCACATATTGCAGTAGCTCGGACATCAAATGTTTCCCAGAGTGAAATTAAATATAGCATTTTATTTGGAACAAGCCAGCCTAACTCGATTTTCCCTCCCAACATTGCCACATAGAGACCTTCCATTTGGCAGCTGAAGGATGTGCTCAGCTCTAGGCAGGACTTAGAGCTCCTTTCTCCAGCCTTAGCATCCATCTGTTTCCTCTGCCCTCGTTTAAGAGCTTCAGAAGTCATGGAGGGGGCCGTCTGGCCCCTGCCCCAACCTCAACCCTGTCTTGAGGGGAAAATACCTCTCTCTTGTGACCACTGTCCTGAACCACTGGAAACAACTTCCTAGAAAAGGTAAGTGAGTCTGCCATGGAGCAGTGTGCCCTGGACAGAGGGAGGGCCTCCCATCTGGGACGCGGCTGCACGTTGCTGGTGTGGGTCCTAATGGGGTGGCAGCAGAGCCAAGCAGACTGGACTTCCATGGGAGGTAAATGTGACCACACATCCACTTGAGGGCTGTGCGTTGGGAATGGGAAGGTTATGAAGAAGCAAAGACTGTCAGCGCAGGTGGCATGAGGGGAGCCTCGAGACCCCAAAACCAACATGCACCTTACAGGTGCAGGCACCAGACCCAGAAAGGGCGTGGCAGTGTAAGGGTGATGGCACCGGGTGGCAGCCCCTAGGATTTCCAAAATCTCAGGTCAAGGCTGGCCCATAGCCCTTGGGGAAGTTGAGAGAAGGACAAGCAACAGGTTGCGGCATCTTCAGTGGAGGCGTACAGTGGATTTTCAAAGACAGCTGCCATTTCCTGAGGGCCCGAGAGGGTAGCCAGCCTCTCTTTAATTCCCAAAACAGCCTTGATCCAAGGAAACACATGCTCAGAATCAGGCCCAAGGTCATATAGATCCTGAACATCACAGCCACAAGGTGAGTTCAGTTTGGTTTTGACCCCCAACCCAAGTGTGCCTTGCTGCCTCGCTATCCCATGACCTCCCTAAGCCCTCCCCCCAAAGGGAGCCATCCCCAGGAAGCCAAAGCAAGTCCAAATGAAAACCCGTGGTGCACAGCTGTCTCTCAAGTCGGATCCAAAATCTGTCTGTGTGTGCGTGTGTGCGTGTGCACACGTGCACCCATTTACACACATGCAGAACAAAGGACACATCTAAATACCAAGTATTTTTAAAATTTCTTCTTTATCAATTTCTATTTTTCCAAAAGATTAAAAGACAGTTCTTATGAATCTGGAAATATTTTTTTTAATTGTAGCAAAATACACAGGACATAAAATGTCACTGTGCCATCACCGCCACCATCTGACTCAAGAACACCCCTCATCCGGCAGGACGGAAACTCCGTACTGGTTCAACAATCACTGCCGCTGGAAACCGCCATTCTACTTCCTGTCTCTGTGAATTAGCTTCTTCTAGGCACTTCCTGTACGTGGAATCACAGTATTTGTCCTTTTGTGTCTGGGCTTACTTCACTCAGTGTCAGGTCCTTGAGGTTCCCCCAGGCTGCAGCCTGGGTCACACTCTCTTTCCTTATTCCCCCATGGACATAACCATTTTAAACAAAACTGTTTAAAACTGTTTAACTGTTCAACTCTCCCCAGACACGTGGGTTGCTTCCACTTTTTCTTTTTTTGATTTATTTATTTATTAGAGAGAGAGCGAGCACAAGTGAGGGGAGGGGCAGAAGGCAAAGGAGAGAGAGACCCTCAAGCAGTCTCTGTGCAGAGACCGACACAGGGCCGATCCACGACCCTGAGATCACAACCTGAGCCAAAACCAAGAGTCAGATACTCAAGTGTCTGTGCCACCCAGAAGTCCCTGCTTCTACTTTTGACTATTATGAATAACACTGTTATGAACATGGGTGTACAACGAGTTTTTTTTAAAGCACTCCAACTTCTTAAATCCTGAAATATATTTTCAGAATGTGCACTGTGAATTAAAATCAGGATAGGTCTTCTATTGGTCCTAGCCTAGGAAATGAGCAAATTCTATGCTGGGATCTATACATTTTGCCTTCTTTTTTTTTTTTTTTTCAAAGATTTTATCCATTTATTTGACAGAGAGAGAGATCACAAGTAGGCAGAGAGGCAGCAGAGAGGGAGGGGGAAGCAGGCTGAGCCACCCAGGCACCCCTTGCTTTCTGTCTTTGAATACCTGAAAACCAATGGTTTTCAACCCTAGCTATACATTAGAATCACTTGGGAGTGATTTTTTAAAAATACTGATGTCCATGGGGCACCTGGGTGGTTCAGTGGGTTGGGTTTCTGCCTTCGGCTCAGGTCATGATCTCAGGTCCTGATCTCAGTGGTCCTCAGGGGATTGAGCCCCACATCAGGCTCTCTGCTCGGCAGGGAGCCTGGTTCCTCCCACCCCCTGCCTGCCTCTCTGCCTACTTATGATGTCTCTCTCTGTGTGTGTCAAATGAATAAATAAAATCTTTAAAAAAAAATACTGATGTTCAGGCCCAGCTGAAGACGTTTGAATCCCAATTTCTGGGTTAGGCAGAGGAAGTCTTTTTAAATCTTCCCCCTCCCCAATTATTCTGAGGAAGAACCACTGCTGTAAACTCTCTTCTTTGGGGGCCCCTTCTCTTTCCTTACAAAATCTCTTCCCTGTGAAGAATTCCTTTTTCCAGTCTAAAGTGGAAAGGGTTTGCTGGCCAGCCAACCACCCTAGTCATTTGCCTGGTTACAGCTCAGCCTGAAAGCCTCACTGCACATCTGCCTCCTTCAGTGCAAGCCTTTTCTAACTGGGCAAAAAGAATGCGCCTCTTTCTTGGAAGGAATGTCGATATGTGTAAGCAGGTAAGGAGGCATCTCGGGCTAACTCAGTCCTTAAGGGAATTATAATCTAGTCCTTTTAAGGCAGCTGGAACAGGAAGAGAGAGAGAGAGCGAAGATGGGGTCCCAGACCCCCTCCAGGC
Organism: Mustela nivalis; assembly: GCF_964662115.1. Classification (NCBI taxonomy): domain Eukaryota; kingdom Metazoa; phylum Chordata; class Mammalia; order Carnivora; family Mustelidae; genus Mustela; species Mustela nivalis. Next base: position 109,829,340 of record NC_139026.1, on the reverse strand, counting down.
CAGGAAGAAGCCTGCTGATGAGGCTGGTTCCTTGGAGGGGAGCCAGGCTGGACTCAAAGGAGGAGACAGAGGACCTGGGCCATGCTCACATTCCTGTGACCCTAAAACACCCCCAGGCCCTGGCTTCCCCCCATTCTCACCCAGGATTCCTAGGTACTTCCTTTGGTGTGCCTGGTTCTATATTCAATCATTTTCCTTCTGTAACAAGCCTGCTAGGAGGCATCATCTCTCCCGCTCAGTTCTCAACAATAGAGGGTATGGCTAAAAGGGGAGCATCGTGACTTCACCAAGAAGATGAGTGCTTAACATCTCAGTCAGAAGCTTCACAACAAAAGTGGCCGTGGCAGGACATACCCTAGGAGAGTTTCACCCTTTGCTGCTCCCCCACAGGGCTTTCCTCTCCCAGCAGGCAGACCTGAGCCTCTAAAGTCCTTCACACCTCACCTTGGGGCTCTTCTGCCCTTTGGGGGAGAGCCCTCCAAATAGGATGTTGGAAGACCATCCAGGCTGCAGTCCCAGCAGCAGCTTCATGCTCCCCAAAACTGGCCCCCCGGAGACCTGAGAACCGAGCCTTTTGGAGGGCCTGCCTCTAAAGGGCTGGGACAGGTCTGGATGCCAATGGGCAGGTGAGCTCTGCTCTGGGGGCCGTTCCTCCATCCACATGCTGGGATGGGAGATAGCAACCAGAGCAGGAGTTCCAAGGAGAGAATGAGTGTGAGCTAGTGGAGGCAGAGTGCCTGCAGAATGCCCACAAAGCGGGGCGGTGAGGGGAGGAAGGGTGGTCCCAGCAGTGGGAGAGGGGTTGGGATATGAGGTAGCCCGGCCTCGCGGGAAGGGAAGGGAGAGGCCGCTCTGCCTAGGGGGCAGGACCTACCTGGGTGTGGCTGGGATCTGGGAAGAGCAAGCCGACCACTGAACTCTTCTCTGCCCTCTCAGGTGTGCTGGCCCCCCAAAGTCCTTGGCACCGAGAGAGCTGATTAGAATCTATCCTAAGAGGTGTGCGAGCTCATGGAAGGGAACAGAGGGGAAGTGTGAGGGGTAAGGAGAATGAAGACCTACAAAAAGCAGACTGAAGCCGAAGCTGGGGAGCTCAGATCAGGAAGTCTCTGACCTCTCCCTGACTGGGAAACCCAAAATAAGCATTTGCCTATCTTATGCAGCAAATTCTGGTGGAGTGTGTACTAAGCATTAGCAGGGAAGTGCTCCCACATCGTCTCCAGGTTTCCGTGCCCCTTGACTCGTGACTTCCCACTGGCTGGGTGCTCAGACCCAGAGGACTCCCTCTGCGACATCAGAAGGAGGCGGGAGGACAGACCCTGAACATGACCTGTATCACCTCTTCAGTACCTGTTTTAGGTGGGGGCTGGATAACTGCACATTTTATGGGAAAAGAGACAGAAGCAGAGACAAGCAGAGATGGAGTTTAAACGAACCTCACACATCAATAAAAGCTGTTTGCTAAGCAGAAGCGTCTGGCCATGGATAAAGCCAGGCCTGCAGGAGCAGGGAAGGCAGGCCGGACAGGGGGACTGCTCAGCAATGTCATCGCCACAGAAAGGGGTACCGGTCACTGGCAGGGAGCGAGCTCCTGCAGCCCAGGCCTGTGGCTGAGACCCACTTCTGAGCGTGTTTACATAAGAGAAGGAGCACAGTGTAACCAAAAGGGTATAGGGATGTGGACACAGATGGACTCAGGTTCATTTTTAGCTCAGTGACTTTGGATTTCAGCTTCGTAACAGGTGAAGAGAAAAAAAATGGCTGAGGGATTCAAGAGAATCCTGGTATTATCATCCTGGTGATACTCAGTAACAGAAAACTGTTACTATTAACTTGCTGCTTTCTTAAGCTTCTACCACAGTTACTCACGAGTTTATTTACCTAGAATACAAACCCAATAAAACTTGTCAGTTGGCTGTTGGAAGTGATTGAGGTCACTTCTCGTTGACTGTGTACTGATACGGAGCGACTTCCCGAGGCCAGTCAAATTGGGGGAAAAACAATGCAGGACAGAATGTGTGAGTGCTCGCATCAGGGCTGAAGAAGTCAGTACACAGCTCCATGTTCTCTGACGCGTAGGTCTCCTTGCAGGGATAGGCCCTGGAGGCGAGGAGCGAGGAAGGAGAGAGACTTTTCACAGTATGCTTGTCTGTGTATTTTTTATTTTGTGCAATGTGATTCTGCTACTACTTTTTAAAAAAACACATGGAATAATTTACTTAGAAGAACTCTGAGGGGGAAAAAAGGTGGAGGTGTTACAAGGCGCTGAAAGTTCTGGGCGAGCCAGGGGGAGTAAAGGCGGGGGGCACGCTTCGTGGCCCAGTGGAGATGCTGTTGCTGAGGACCCTGAGAACAGTCCAGGGCCGTGGAGAGGTGGCTGTGAAGAGTGTGGATTCCATCGCTCATGATAGAGCTGTGCCGGGCCAACCTCAAGACGAGCTGTACCGGCCGTAAGCCATCTCCCTGGAGGAAATGCTTCATCATGATTCCAACACTCTGGTTCACACAGCACCTTTTATCCAAGGAGCGCAAAGTGCTCGTGCACACCCATGAGGCCCCAAAGTCACCTGCAGGAGAGGAGGCAGCTCTCCACAGCTGCGAGGACGGTGGCCCTGAGAGTCCTGGAGGGTAGGTGCCGCCAAGCTCACTGGGCCGAGGCTCTGTCACTTCCAGCGATGTCCAGTTCCACCTCTCCTGCCTCAGTTTCCCTCTTTGCAATTTGAGAATATGAACAATACTTATTTCACAAGGTTAGTGTGAAGATTAAATAATGGCCAGAGTAATAACTAATATTTATTGAACCATTGTTTTATGCCAGACACTGCTTTAAGCCACCTGGCCCATATTTACCTGATGCTTATCCTGAATTCATAAGTGAGGGAGCTAAGGCACAGAGAGGTGCAGGCAGCCACCCGCATGACAGAACCAGGTGGGGGGGGACCCGAACACTTCACACGCATCCCTGTTCAGTAGGCTGACATGGAGGGTGGCCTAGAGATGGAAACACTGAGGCACAAAGAGGCTGCTGACTCTGCTGCTCTTTTTCACATATGACCTTAAGGCCACAGATGACGACCTCTATCAACAGATGTCAGGGAAACTGAGAGAAGAGGTAAGGTGGCATCACTCCTTCTCAGCCTGAAAAGTCTTGTGGATTGTAAGGCCCTGGTTCCCTCGAGACTAGCAACAATCTCCCCTCCCTTCAGGACCCCGGGATTCAGAGCCTTGCTGACCAACTGCTGAGAAGGTGCCAGAAAAACCTGCCCAAATCCCAAGGTGCCTAGAACCTGAGAAAACTGGTTATGGTTCAAAAGCCATAGGCTGCCACTGAAAAATGTACAGGGAGGGAGGCCGATGAGAGGAGGGGCTGCGTGCAAAGCCAGCAAGCCCATCTGTAAATAGAGACTACATTAGGAATGTGTAAGCAACACCATAAATCCCTCATCAGCTGCCTCCCTTCCTCTCCTTCACGGACAGGGCCAGGGAGGCCTTCTGCAGAGAAGGGAGGCTGGCAATAGGCCTCTGATGGCCAGAAAGATAGCTCCACGCCGAGTGTCTGTCACCGAACACAGGGTAAAACAGACACACAGAGAGCTTCACTCATTAACATTGGCGTTGCCATGACAATGAGCTGTTGCCAGGTAGCAGCGAACTAGGAGAAGAGTGAGAATTAGCAAAGCCTAAAAATAAAGCCGTTATGTTTCTTCCCCCGTCTAGATGTCCATGTGTAACAGGCAATAATCTCGCCTCCGCCTCGGCCCGACCCTCTCCCGAGCCGGCCCCCACTGCTCCCCACCTGGCAGCCCACAGGAGGCGGCGCCCCACCTCCATGCCAGGGGCCCAGGAGCGCCCCTCCCTAGCCGAGCACGCAGAGGGCACCTGTAGACAGGTGAGAACTTACACCTGGAGGCCGGCTAATAAAGCAGCACTGGAGAAAGCCTCAGCACAAAAGCCAAGGGGCATTTTCCCCTCCTCTGGAGGTCAGCCCGGACTCCAAACCGAAGCTGGGCCCTCTCTGGGCCGTCACACACGCGCCCGACTCCCTGTCTTGGAATGAATGGGAAGTGGCCGGTGCCCTGTCCTAACTGACCATTTCTATCTTGGAACATAAATCAGTAAGCCTCAGCTCCAGAGGGTTCTGTGGAAGTCAGGAGCCCGGGGTGGGCAGCATGAGTGGGTCATGGTTTCCTTTCTAACTGTCATCCCACCACTGAAAGAGCCATCATCACACTAATTCCAAAAGGGAAGATAGCATAAGGATAAAAATCATGGAGCAATTTGTAAACTGCTCCAAGGGACAGGTAGTGGAATTATTTTCAGGGTCTTCTGGTCTGGCTCTGGGAGCAGAGGAGAAAATTCAAGTGTCTGGCGGTTACAGGTTTCCTTTGTTCGTCTCTCCCATCAGACCCTAAGCTCCACAAAGGCAGAAATCACACCAAACTGTTCGCTCTCATAACCTTAGCGTCTGCTGCCATCCCAGACACACAGTCTGCACACAACACACACACAGTGGGGGGAAAAAAAGGGAGCACGGAAGGAGCACGGCCTCAAACACGACAGGGACAGCATTCCGAGTAAACGGCAAAGATATTAACAGTAATAATACATGACCTAGATAAAACACCTCTCTTTCTATAAAATTCTAAGCTCTGCCTTCTAAGAACCAAATCCTACTCTCTATCCAGGTCTCTAGTCTTAAAAAAAAAAAAAAAAAAAGGTTTATCACATATACAAGTTTCTCATGCTTTAAGCAGATCCAATAAATTAAAATCCAGTATTCTGTAAGTATAATTTGTTTAATTCAGGTAGTATGTGCTAATTCAAATCTCTACTTCAAGTGAAGCAAACAGCAACAACTAAATCTGTGGTTTCTTTCCTTCCCCCAAACTCACCCTTGAGTTCTCTCCCTTCACCATGGTGGACATGCACTCAGCGAATGCAGACAGTAACTAACTTTAATATCAGTGCAAGAAGTATGTACTTAAGCTAAAGTCATTATTTCTTTCACCATCACCCCATAAAAATATATGACCCAGAACAGAACATAAACATTATTTCTTGGTTCTTCGACTGTTCTGGATTATCTAGCCATTAATCCAAATGCCAGTTCCTACCTCTGGTCCCCCAAGCTTGTGCAAATAACATAAAGGTAGCAGAAAGAATGACAAGTAAAAGAAGGAGCAGAACAACTGGGGATTTGAGAGCGAGTCCCATTGATCATCCCACTCCCCATCCCAACCTCTGAGCAAGGCCAAACCTGTATGAATTAACTTATGCTCTTGAAAGAATGAGAATCAGCAGGTAAGTAACAGTGACGCTTGTGATGGCTGTATTTCAACAAAACTCCAGAAAGCTTCATATTCTTACGAAACTACAGCCGCAGTAGCCATCAAGTCTGCTTTTAGCATTGTCTCTAGAGATGTTGAAGTTCATGGTCACATTCCTTCTGTTCCAAAGTCAGACACCCAGGCTTCTAGTAGGGGGACCATGTACCCACAGGGCCTGACATTCTTGTGGCCAGGCACAGTGCAGACCAGTCCAAAAATGCTACTGGAGCACAGTTTCTACAAGTATAAGAAAGTGGGGTAGCATTCTGGGAGCTGCAGAATCCCAAACTATAAGTGGCCCTGGCTTGATGGCCTGGGGAGGGCTGCTAAATCAGCAAAATCTGCCTGATAGACCGCTCCTGGTGCCGAAGCTGAGGGCACCTGCGTGCCAACGTGCACCTGGACCCCTGGGTTTTCAGCAGGTCCTTCACTTGACCGCAAAACAAGTGGAAAGTCAGGCCTAACACTGACTGGAAAATAGGGCCTTTTTGAAAGCTTCATGTTCCCTTCTGCTAAAAGGTACCCAAGAGATGGTTCTCACCATCACTACACAACCACGCTGACACATAAGATCCCAGCCGGTGCTTGTTACCCATTCACATACCTTCTTCCTTCCATATGGCACAAAATAGCCAGTTACAGCTGCAGCTTCCAATGGGAAGGGGCTATTGAACTGATGGAGATGACAAGGCAGCCAACTCCAATGTGCCCCAAGTAGAAGCTGGAGCACGGTGCTGGACACTTCACAAGTGACCAAGAAACAGACATTGAATGGTTGAACCAGTGAACGAAAAAGCCAACCTAATGAGTTTCCCCCTAATACACTTGAATTACTGGGATGCTGCCAAACAGAGAAACTTGGCCCAGTTCTCTGAGATCCCACCAGTCTACAGTTGATCACCTCTGCCCATCACTGCCTTTGAGATCACAGGCACCAGGACCAAATGTCATCGCCAGCCCCATGAGGACTGTGTTGGGATCCAGCCCTAAACTTGAATGCCTTGCTCCTCCTCATCTCCCTAGACTTCCGAATCGAGGCAGCCCGGCCTTCCTCATACGAAAGGAAAGCAAGGCGAGCCACCTGCATGCTCTCAGAGAAGGACAGCATAAACCCGAACGCTGCTGTTATTAGCAATATCGCCAACATCTCACTTGGGACACGCTTTCATATATCCCTACTTCCCTCTCCCACAAAGAGTTTGTAGTTTCCAGCATGGCCCTGGGGAAATGGATCTCTGAGAATGACCCAAATGAAACTGTGGAAACATGGGTAAGACCCCAACTGCACTAGCCACTCCCCCCAGATGTTCTGTTGCAAGAACGGTCTGATAAAAATAAAATCACACCAAGCTGAAGATCGGATTCCTCTCCCTGCCCTTCCTTCCTTCCTGCAACAGATAAACTTGTTTTCTTACTTTGCATTTGCCATTTTTAGAAACGGGTTAAAAGTGAAATGCAAGCCTCTCCTAGAGGAAAGGATAAGGATATCAGTCAGTCTCTCTCTCTCTCCCGGCTCTCTCTTCTCTCTCTGTCTCCTCTCTGGCATGTGTTACTAAATTTTATATAGCTTGACTTGCTGCATCTCTGATATGAGCTGCTTATACACAACATAACCAGACACATATTTTTAAGAGTACGCATCACTTAAAATAACTGGATTTTAAACCTTCTGATGTTAGATGAGAATGTGGTTGGAGGACTGGATGGGTCTTGGCTCTTGAGAAAGCAAGGCAATTAGTGTTTTAAAGAAATGGATGAGTAACCTTTCAGGAGTCCACCGACTGAAATGTAGAAAAATCTGACCTGTTTTTGCCCCAGCAGACCCCCTTGGAAAGTAGAAATATCCTTCCGTGATGGTTTCCAGAGATGAGTTTTCTGAAGCTCAAGACAGTTATTTTAAACTTCAGCTCCCTTAAACTGTATTTCTGAAATATAATTAGCAATTCTTTATTCTTGGCCAAACAACTGCTAATAGAACACTGTGTTGTATGGTGGTACAAGCCAGTTAAGAATCTTATGAAACAATGCCCAAGATACAGAGTGGCACAGACACCCTTCTCTCTGTCTCCTTCTCTCTTTCTGTCTCCCTGACTCTTTCTCTCTTTCTCTCGGATACAAGTAGGCACACAGATGGAACACCATTTGTCTTCCCAGAACCATCAAATTTCAGGCACGTGATGACTCCTTCCAGTGAATTTCTTATGATTACAACCATCGACGGACCATTTCCGACTGTTTATTTGTTGGTTCATGAGAATTATTGATATTTAGGTTGTTTTTGTTTTTGTCTTTGTTTTTCATTTTGTTTTGTTTTGTTTTTACCATACTGATAGATAGAATTGGTGCTTACAAAAATTTTAAAGGTATTTGATTACTGTGTTTAGGAAAACAATTCTAACAATAATACACCCCAGAAGACCAAGACTTCAGTGGGGTAGAGTGTGATTGGTTGCTTCTCACTGAAAGGCCTAAGGACCAGGGAGCAATATTTAAAAATCGCTCACTTGTCAGAATGGATACCACAAGCCAGGAGAGCTGGCCCAGGGCTCTGAAGCCCTCTGCCCTGCTAGACATAGATCTTCTATTTACTGGATGAAGGGGTCTGAGGCAGGGGCCTCAGGTGGTGGGGGCACTTGGATTAGAGTAACTCAAATGCTCAGAGTAGTTGGAAAAGGAATCACGTTTCTCCAGTATTTCTATGTGTGGGGGGTAGGGGGAGAGAGAGTGGTAATCAGGCTCTAAGACCTTCTGGTTAAGCCAGCTAAAACCACCTCAAAAAAAATACAAAAACAAAAACAAAACAAAACAAAAAACCAGCAACAACAAAAACTCCCCAAACCAAGCTATTTGTTATGGGAGAAACATGGATTTTTTTCTGGGGTGGGGTGAGGAGAGGGAGATAACCTGACTTCATTGGCTGACTCACCCCACGGGCTCCAATTTGGGCTGATCTTTCACTACTAGGTACAGTAAGTACCAACTAATTATGACATATCAGACACTCCATATTGGTTGGTAAATGGCCATTTCCCTGAGTTTCCCAAATGCCCTGCACCACCCAGGCCCCCTTCCTCAGGCCCCCCAGATCCTCCCTTAAATCCACTAAACAGAGGGTTAATGCCAGGCAGGGCAGAAGGCTCCAGAACCCTGCAGCAGCTCTCCTAGCCATGGTATGCATTCTGATGAGTGCTGTTGAACCAGCCATTAGTAACGTGTGCAGCCCTAGTCATGCTCTGGCCTTCAGACCATCTCCACCATCACAGCTATCCTGGGCAAAGCCGTGCTGACCCCTCGGGCACACGTCACCTCCCCTCTTGTGAACAGTGCTCTATCCAGCTGTTCCTCCCTTTCAGCATGTTGTAACTGTTGCATTTGCATTATGCTGTGTGTGTGTGTGTGTGTGTGTTCAATGTACATGTCTTCTCATCCACCTCCATAAAGAGATTAGAGGCTGGCATCACACAATGTTTTATATTTCTTGGCTTACCACTTTATACTTAACACAGTACCTGGTGCATTATAGGTATCTGAGGAATGTTCATTGGAAGAAACTTCTAATGCCTTGACATTCCAACAGCCATGCCCTATAAGTTGATTCCTATCCTAACCAAGCCCTGCCAGTCTCAAAGCTCCCGCAGGTCTAGTTCCCCCCCATGAAGCCTCTCCAGATTCTCCCCCAACCCAAGGGATTCTGTTTTTTCTAATCCCTACAGAATCAACAGACCAGACTGCACACTCCAACACCTAATTTAACTGTATACCATCTTATATTACGTTCCTTATGAGAAAGTTCCATTCTTGTTGTTTGTCTTATCACCCCGACTAGACTATACATTCTTTGAAGATAAGGACCACATGGGAAAAGGCACATTCTGGCAATCCGTTACTGAAAGTCAGATGTTCTGTGGGAAATAGTAACCTATTTCCCATTATTTTAAATAGGAAAAATTATAATGTGTCGTATTACATCAACCCCAAACCAAAATATATTATAATGTATTTCCTAAAATGTAAGCAAAATACATACAGCACATAACTATCATATGAACGATCACATTAGGATGGAAAGTGTTTAAAATAACACTTCCCGATCTCTCAGTTGAACGTGCAGAAGTCTGTCACCTGGTTTCTCCCAGAGCCTTAAAAGGGCCCAAATGAATGACCTCCTTCTAGGAAGGTTGGCGGTCAGGGAAAGAGAAAGGAAGACCATGTTGGGGGAGGGGGGGTGTTAGGGGCTGGAAAAGCAGTCTGGTCTACCTCGCTATTCTGGCTTTAAATATCTCCACTGGCTTTGAATATCTCCAACACATGCGGCCAAGACTCCTCCCATGGGGCATGGATGAATGTTCCTTTGATATAGTCAGATGCCCCTCTTAGCACCCAAAACAGCCCCAAAGCCCATTCCCTTCATTGGCAATCAGTGGTTCAACAAAACACCTACAAATGCTTCCCATGTTCCACCAATTGTATTTGAAAGATAACTTGAGACTCTTCTTTAAAATGTTATATTGAGTTTAAGGGATGTCAATATACACTTTTCCTATATAAACATCAACTGAAAATCACGGTATTCAGAGCCATGTATAAAATATGAAACAGGGGTATTAGAAACAAAGCTACATTCCCACAGGAATATGTTAATGGGCGAGACATTCTATAGGAGACACCTGTTTCTTCCGAACCCTTACCACCCCTAGCACAATGATGGGCACATGCCCAGGGCACAACAGGTACCTAAGGACGGAGAGGTAATGTATCTGGTCATTGACTACAGAAATAAGAGGAGACCGGGTTAGAGAGCAGGAGAAATCTTAAATGGGCCATGTTGGCTACTCAAAAAGAGAAAAACAACTAAGAACCAACACTCACTGGACACGTGTCAGCTCACTGAATATTCACGACACCCCAGAGAGGGAGCTACCACCATTCGCATTTTACAGGTGAAAATACAGACTGCATAAACAACGTGGCTAAGAGCCCCACGACAGGTCTGTGGTGGAATCTAGAATCCCAGGCGGGCTTAAGGGCTAAGCCTGAGCCCTTTGCTCCATCCATAGCACCTGCTCCCAGATCAGAAGCATGCTCAACCCCCAGGAGCAACCATTCTCCCAACCGCCAGTGTCGCATTTTATTTTTGAAAATACTATCCTGTGCTTCTGAAATCACTCATCTACATCGTTTAAGTTGTCAACTGGCCTTCTTCCCTCTGGCTCTCATCCCAAGGCCTGGATTCTACCGCGCATGGTGTTCCTATGGAGGCACTGGTTCTCAAGGGGGCTGCTTGCTTTACACGGAGCAGTCCCAGGTGTGCCCAGCTTGCCCTCTTGCCTCCCTGAGCACCCCCAAGTCAAGGTTAATCCCCAACACAGGCCATGTACACCAAGCCCTCTGCCTACCCCCTTGTTCAAAATCACCATCCCAAGAGGAGTGGACTGTCACTATTTATTCATCCCAAAACTATTTCTTACCTGTAGACCTTGGGCTAAGTACGAGGGATACTGCGGCGGAGAGAAGATAAGGTCCTCCAGCTCACCCAGCTACCAGGGTGACAGACAATCATACAAATAAATACATAATTGCAAATTGTTTTAAGTCCTCTAAGAGACAAGAGCAAGAGAAAAGGGCAAGACAGGGCAAGATAAAAGGTTATAACAGAAAGAGGATTTAGAATAGGAGCTTAGGGAAGACTTGTCAGATGAAGTGACAGTTAATGAGACCTGAATAGAAGGATAAGAAAGAGAAAGCCAAATTAATAGTGAGCGCCTCCGGTTGTCGGCCTCCTCCCTGTAACCACCACGACCTGTCACGTCCCAAACCCCCACCTCCACCAGCCTGTCTCCAGGTTGGGCCTGTGAGAAACCAGCCTCTCCAGGTGGCAGTGGGAGGGCACCTTGAACTTCCACACACAGAGGTCTCCCAGTTGAGTGTGTGGGAGCTTGTCACCGGGTTTCACCCAGCCCTTTACAGGGGCCCAGAAGCACAGTCAGCGGCCAAGGAAAGGGAACGGACGAGGATGCAGATAGGTTGTGGAAAACGACCCTGGCTTTGCAAACCCTACAGGACACATGGCTGAGATGCCCATCCTCTGGGAAGGGATGGATGTCCTCTGCTATGTGTGTAGAAAGTTTTAAATATACATTTGGAGAGAACTCGTCTGGTTCTGATTCATTCATAACTCATCAAATTTGTTTTGCAAACGTTGTTTGATGTCCAAGAAACTGCCAAGCCTCCCTGACCCCGCATCCCCCTTTGAAGTGGTGGGTGTGCATACGTCACATGCCGCCTGGGCACCAGAGAACAGAGCCTGGGGCTCTGCGCCCTGAGATGTGGTAAGAAGCAGACCGGCTGTGAAGGTCTTCCGGTCACAGTACCCTGCACAACCCCCTCGGGCTCTGTTTAGCAAACTCTCTGGTGTGAACATGCATCCAGAACACACAAGTGAAAGGTCCATGGGTGTGCAGGGAGAAGAGGAGGGGGGGGTGATAATTAATGTTTATGTCATTTGTTTGCTGACTGACACGGGAACGTGTCAGCAGCCAAGTGACCAAAAAGAAGCGTCCTCCTCCTCTAGAGTCAGAAAACTGCCCTAAAAACAGAGGAAAGGACAGGCTTGCACATAAGAGTAAGCCAGACCCCAGAATTCTAACATCCTAGTCGGTTCTGTGCGGAGTGGGTCTTCTCCCAGTTGTCACCGTACCTGCGTAGGGACTTAAGCGGGGGTGAAAGCCAAGGGTTCCAAACACCCTGCAGTGAGTGAGACTACCCCTCACGGAGAATGGTCTTGGCCCGAGCACCCTGCTCTGAACGAAGCTCCTGGAAGGGGAAGAAGGCGAGGCAGGGGCCCTGGGGAAGGACAGCTCAGGGATGGGATTGTAGACATTATTGCTTATGCCACCTTCTTGGTAGTAGCATGTTGCTTCCCTGACCTGATGGTCTGAAGGGTCCAGAGGCACGTGTATCTCACTTTAAACAGCATGCAGTGTGCAAGTCAAGTCACTTTCTAAATACACCCGTAGGTACTCCAGGGTAAAAACGCTAACTACTCCTCTTCAGGAACCCTCTGATGATTTTTATCTGCATGGAAAAAACAAAAAACAAAACTTTTGTAGTACAAATAGGCTTTCTAGCCTTCTGTGATGGGGCACTTAGATTTCCAGATACAAGGCATCTCCTTATGGAGAAGAGAAGTCTACCTGGATAGCGGGCAGCGGGGGACTGTGTCGGACACATGCCTTCATCTCCGGGGCCTGGAGCATTCTCAGGGCCTGTGGCCCGTTATCCAGGAGCCTCAGCTCGCCCTCTGCTTACAGAGAAGACAAAAGAGCTCGTCCTATACTCACAAAACATGTTTGGATCAAATGAAGGGTGTAAGGATGGTGTCAGATGGGACGTTTTCCCACGTGAAGCAAGATCCCTTCCTCTTCTCTGCCGTGGCTGCCGAAACCGTTGTGCCTTCCCAGATGAAGAAGGCTGGCAAGGCTCTGGTGTGCTTTCCAAGGACCAAGGAGAGAACTGAAATTCTCCTACTTCCAAAATAATTCTCATGCTGTTAATAAGTGCTTGGAATGTCTTAAATGATTCAAGAGATGACTTAAAATATGAAATATCTAATATTCATGCTGGGCTATAAATGACTGCTATCTAGGTCTTTAGTTCTTGGGCGAGTTTTAACAGGGAGAGAAGCTTGAAAGTGCACAATAGCACTGATTCTCTGGAAGGCAAGGAGTCCAAGCACCATGAAAGTAGGGAAAAGACATGAAATGAGAAATAAGGCATTACAGGCGTGCTCAGCTAAACTGGCTATGGGACACAGGGCAGATCCCTCCCAGCAGGAGCCTCAGTTTCCCTATTTGTAAAATGGAAAGTTTGAGCTGCATGTTCTTAAAGGCCTTCTGACTCTGAAGTCCTGTCAGCCAACCCAATGATCAAAAGCAGGGACTCCACCTTGTCCAGCTCAGGCAAGGAGAAGCAGAGGCCCAAGATCAACAATGAGTCATTTCTGTAATCATTGTAACTTAAAAGAGAAAAACAACACATACTTTTACATATGACAAGAGATTCAAAAAATATAAATGGTTAGTATCACCTTTCCTCAGTTGCTGCAAGGGCGCTCGGTTTTTCTGAGGGAGCTAAGGCCACACTGGGGTGAGGTGCTCGCTCTACCCACAGACCAGCAGCGTGCCCACACCATGGCCTCCTTCTCGGAGTAAGCCTCCATCTACTCGGCCCTCATCCTGCCTAACGATGAGGTGACAGTCACGGAAGATAAGATCAATGTCCTCACTAAAGCAGTGGGTTAACGTGTTGAATATTTTTGGCCAGGCTTGTCTGCGGGGGCCCAGGCCAATGTCAACATCAAGATCCTCAGCAGCAAGGTAGAGGCTAGGGGGATCTACACCAGCAGGAGATCCCGCTCCCCCCTCCACAGCTGCCCCAACTGAGGAGAAGGAGCTAGAAACAAAGGAAGAAGAATCGGAAGAGTTTGGTGATGACATAGGCTTTGGTCCTTTTGACTAAATGTGTTCAGTAAAAAGCTGAACTCTTGGGGCACTTTGGGTGGCTCCACTGGTTAAGCGGCCGCCTCCTTGATTTCTGCTCAGGTCATGATCTCAGGCTTATGGGCTCGAGCCTGCATCCTCACTGGGCTCCGTGCTTAGCGGGGAGTCTTCTTGTCCCTCCGCCCCTCTCCTTGCTCCTGCTCTCTCTCTCTCTCATAAATGAATAAATCTTAAAAACAAAAACACTGAACTCTTCAACTAAATAAATGGGTGGACAGCACTCTCTGAGTCCAGGAAGACTAATGGACGAAGCTGACATCACTGGCTCCCCAAAAGCCATTGTTCCTTCTGCCTGGCTGGAAAGGCCCAGATTCTGTTTGGTTGTGACTCCCTCTTCCCATCATGGAGGGAAGTCCTAATTCATCTCAACGGGTCAACATAATCTCACTCTCCTGGCTAAAGGGACATTTGACCAACTCTTGGCCAATGAGACATGGCAGAGTCTGCTGGACACTTCTAGGAAAACTTCCTCGCTCCTAAGAGACACCCAGGGGAGAGAGACCTCCAGTCCCCTGGGCTGTCTGAAATGGCTGTGGCCGTCTTGTGACGTTAGGGGAGCTCTCTGCGGATGGAGCTGCCACGCTGAAGATGACCGAGCAGGAGGGACCAGAAGGATCCACGCCTCAGGAGATGACAGGCATGATGTGGTGAAGGAACAAATTGGAGACACCTGGCAGAGGTCAGAGGGGACAAACTCCCAGCAAGTATCGGGAGAAATGCCTTTATGCAGCCAATACTTAATTTACAAGAACTAAAATACTTCCTTCGGGAAAATTTTAGAAAAGAGTTTTAAGTGGTAGCTTATGATATATGCTTAAGAACATTTAAGAGTACCTCAAAATTCGTCCCTCATTGTGAAAACTAAGAATCACATAAAATAAATGTGCTGCTCTGCACGTCACCTTCTGATGGCCTTGTCAAAATGAATGCCAGCCCCAGCAGCCAGGTCGGCAGGGCTGAGCCGGCAGGTCCTCTGTCCTTTCCCCTTCATTCCAGGACCCCTTGTCTGACCCCCCACCCCCCAACAGAGAGCCCTACCCTCGTGCTTCGGGAGATCTGCGGAGTAGAAAATAAAGAATTTCTATCAAAGACGCTGTACGATTTCACCTTTTCTACCAAGTTCAGTTTGATTTCTGTTTCTTTTTTTCTTTTTTTTTTTAAATAAAGATTTTTATTTATTTATTTAACAGAGAGAGATCACAAGTAGGCAGAGAGGCAAGCAGAGAGAGAGGAAGGGAAGCAGGCTCCCTGCTGAGCAGAGAGCCCAATGCAGGGCTTAATCCCAGGACCCTGGGATCATGACCTGAGCTGAAGGCAGAGGTTTAACCCACTGAGCCACCCAGGTGCCCCGATTTCTGTTTCTTAAACCTGAAGTCTTCATAATTCAGTAATGGAGGAACTCAGTGACGCCACGAGCACCTTCCAGGCACTTACAGGGCCTATAGTATCTGGAGTCCTAAGGAATCGTGAAATGGGGAGTCATTCTCGTGCCTGAGGAACACGTCCAGTAGCCTCGGAGGGGAGGCCTTTGGTTCGGTGGAGAGCAGCATACCTCGAGGCTTCCTCAGAAGCCACTTCCTTGGGGGGAAGGGAGAGGAGGCAGGGAGACAGCCAGACAGCTCCCCAGCTGCCTTCAAAGATGCTTTTGGCTGAACTGCCGTATCAGAGTGTTTTGTCCTAAAGGATGAAGGCACAAACACAAGCACTTTCCTTCCTGAGGGTGCCCTTCCCACCTGCCTCAGCCGTGGGTGCGCGCCTGCGCAGCCTGGAAAGGTAACTCGGGGTCCTCTCCAGGCCATGGCCAGCACTCAAATGTCAAGGCCATCCCACCCTCTGGGGCAGGCAAACCACATAATGACAGGAGATCATTTCCATACAAGGGCCTTCCGGTGGTGAAAATTCATTTAGGAGGAAATAAATTTGAATTGAATTTACTAAAGCCAGAAAACGTAAATCAGGGAACATTCCTAATGAAACTGCAGCATGGTTTGGAAACGATCTTCAAGTTGCATTTCAAGATACAGGTTCGTTTCTGCACTGAGCTGATCACTCGGGTGGCGATTTACGGAAGCCCGGGTTCTACTAACGGGTCCTCAGAGTGTCAGATTTTGAAAATAATAAAAATGCAGTTCAGTTTGGTGCTTCTGGTTTAAAAATTAGTCACCCTCCAGTTTGGTCCTATTCAATCACTGCTTTAAATGTAGGAAAACTTCAGTTATCTGAATGTTTTTGGAGGAAGAGGCAGGAGGAAAGTCTTCTCTAAATTGATGAAAAAAATCCAAATGGTTGATTTTAGAAAAATGGTTCTAGTACTTGTAGTATTGAACATATAATAAGCTAAGATTTAAATGAACACTAATAAGTAAAATTGAGTTAGTCACTGAAAAATTACAATCCATAATAAGCCTTTATTACATAATAATGAATTACATTATATCACTGAGTCTTAATTTTTTAAATCAATGGGAAACACAGTCTGTGTCAGAATTCCTGGGGTACAATTTGAATATAAGTTACACAGCATTCAGGATTTAATTGGGCATTTCCAATGGTCAGTGAGTAGCTTTAGTAAATGCACAATGCAGGAAAGCAGGAGAGGGAAAGAGAGGAAGAAGGAAGAGCGAGAGGAGGAAAGAGGACGACAGGGAGAAGAAGGGAGGTCAGAAGGGAAGGAGGGAGGGGGAGAGTGGAGTTGGAAGGGAAGAAAGGGAAAGAGAGAGGCGGAGAGAGGGGATCCACCCAGGGAAGAACAAATAAATTCTTAAGTTGGGAATCTCCATTTACATGCCTTGGTAGCGAAAAGCAGCCAAGAGAGTGGAGGGATTTAAATTTCCAAGAGCATAGTGTGCCCGGTCTGGGCTGTACTGAGGGACCTTACGGCCTGCAGTCTCCTTGTTGTGACAGCTTTAGCGTCCATCTTAGAAGAACATGATGGTGCCCCTGGAGGAAGGGGTGCTTTGGGCCAGCCAGTGCCCGGCAGAAAGCCACCTCTCTGTGTACTGGTGGGTGTGGGACTGCTGACCTGGAAAGGACCAGAAGCTGTTCTGCTGGGTGGGCCCGGCCCATCCATTCTGAACCAGAAGGTAAGCCGCCAATGGCTTCTGTCCTGCTCAAAACTACAGAAGCCCTTGAGTCTTCCCTGCCTGCAACCCACCTTGCTCCTATCGGCTCGGGACCTGCTGGTCCACATGATATTTAGAACAGAAGACCCAGAAAGAAATGCTGACAGGAGACCCTAAGGGCTACACATACAAGAACCTCAACAGCATTGCTCTCCTCGCTGCTTCCCCGACCAAGAACCACCATCTCCGGGAACCTCTTGCTCCTTCCTCACTTCCCTCTTATCAGAGTCAAGATTCATCAGACATCCTGCTTTTACACTTCAGTGCAAATGTGTTTATGTTCTGGCTGGGACTGCTGACGGCCTTCCAAACTTGGTTCAAGACAAAGAGTCTATAAGTGCAATTCTATACTCCTGATTTGCAGAAATATTATTTTCTGTTATGATTCATGGTAATAGGGAGTGTTTCGGCTGTGGTGTGGGTTAAGCAGGCCAGCCTGGAAATCTAAATGGCATTTACAATTTTCTACTTTTAAAACGCCAACCTAACACTGAATAAAGGAGCAGTTCAAAAACTGGGGACTGTCTATAAATGATTTGGGGGTGAAAAACTCAACATCTCTTACAAATGGGACTCCATGCAGACTTTCCCTACATCTAAGCTAGGAAATCTCGATTATCCTTTATCCAGGTTTATCAACTGAGAAGTAGCAAAGAACCCTGGATTCATTAATTCCTGCTAAGAGGGTGGTTAACTGTAGAGTGAGCTAGCAAATCACAGGTGTTTGGGGTAGATGGACAAGAGGAGTTTCCTGAAGCAACAGGAGGGCTCTGGACTCCTTGTCCTGACTATACTGCATTCAGTTAGGCTGCAGATGAGCCATCAGAAGAGACGCTGAAAGAGTCTTCTTACTAGTTCCATATTCAAAAGAAAGCCCTACTCTAGCACTGCCTGCTCTTGAAGACACAAGTACCACAGAGGGCACAGCTGGGGGCCCACCTAATCTGAATTCTCTGGGAGCTTGGGCCATATGGCTTCCAAGGTCTCTCTCTTCTAAGGGCTGGGAGCCCCACAGACACAGAATGAAGGGGTGAGCTAAGTGGTGCTGGGGACCCCTGCTAACCTGTCGCACAAGTTTCTGAGTTCAGGGCTAAAAGGAGGACCCTTACCAACTTGACATTCATTATCTCCAGCAGGCTTGGACTGCAGTGTAGAAAATCGATGGATAGTCCCGTGGCTCCCTAAGCACTACATCCCCATTCAGTTTCAGAAGTTAGCCCATCACCCCCTGCCCCTTACTCTCACCTCTACCTCCATTTCCTGTGGTAATGGCTTCATACCTTTGGCACTAACTCTGTTCATTCACTTTGTCTGAGAATAGAAAACATTTTGATAGAAGGCAAATTTTTCTTGTGACAACAATGTTTCCCAAAGGAAGCTGGCTCTGAAATGACAGAGATGTCAAATCGCAGACACGTGTAGCTGGTAACAGTCTGAAGCACATCTAAACCAATCTCATCTTTACCAAGGGGGAAACTGAGACCCAGAGTGGCAGCAACAGTGGCACAACCACGATCCCAAGCACTGTGCTCCCTGCTGCCCATGGGAAACCATGACTTCCTAGTTCTGAGTCCCTGCCTGCACAGGGAGGGACTCACCCTGGGTCCGCTCTCAGCCATGTGATCAGGGCAGGCTTGAGGACCCCCCCAAGGCTTTGATATCTGCACACCCACTCTTCGTGAGTTGCTGTCTGGACTGCACGACAAAGGTATAAACAACACAGAGCACAGTGCCAGGCACGTAATGACCACTACCATCATCCCTGCTAGTATCAGCAACTTAAAAACACACACATACATCTCTTCTTCCATTAAGGGGAGTGTATTTGGTTCATTTGCAAGACATTAGAACATATTCTCTGTTTTGGTAACTTGGAACTTTTCTACCAGATCACATCATAGCCAAAAAGACATCTTGGTCAGTGTTTCCTCTTGGGAATAAAGTGTCCCTAAGTGTCCTCACAGGACCTTTGTTTGGAAAGTGCTCCTACTTTCCCCAGGGGTGGAATTTTCAGATATCCCAGTGTAGGATGCAGGGTAGACCCAGAGGAGCCTGAGGGCAAGAAACACAGGGACACTTTCCACGGGTGTTCAATGGCAGGGTCAGGATACAGGGAACAAGTGTGCCTGCGTGGGAAAAAGCAAGAGAGTCAGAGTGGGCCTTAGTGTTCACGGGCAAGAAAGTTCAGCAAATAGATGAGGCCCCAAACTCCTCCAATCACTGAAACATGGCATTCATAATGGGAAAGAAAATGAGAATATCACAGAGCAGGAAAGGGGAAGGGGGGAAAAAACCGGCCAAGAAGCCCCAAAAGTGGCAAAGTGTGTCAATGAAAAGGATTTCTCAGGAAATTTCTAAGAGAAGGAACTGTCTGTGGACAGAAAGGGAGAAACGAAACTTACCAGCACGTATGAAAAATGACTGAGGAATTCCAGTTGTCTGAAAGTTCAACATAAGTAAACAATGTGATGTGGAAGGAGAAAGGAGGAGGAAGAGGAGGAGGGAGGGGGCAAGAAGGGAGAGGAGTGGGAGGGTGGAGGGAGGGACAAGGAGAAGGAAGAAGGGGGGAGGGGAGAGGAGGAGGACCAGGAGGAGGGGGGAGGAAAAGGGGAGGACAAGGAGGGAGAGGGGGTGGACAAAGAGAAGGAAAGGGGGTGGGGAGAGAAGAGAACAGGGAGGAGGGAGAGGGGGAGGAGGGAGAGGGAGAGGACGAGGAGGAGGGAGAGGGAGAGGACCAGGAGGAGGGAGAGGGAGAGGAGGAGAGAAGGGAGGAGGGGAGAGGAGGGAGGAGGAGGAGGAAGGCAACTGGTAATCTCAGGCTACACTGATGAAAAGGAGCTGCCCTCAAGGAAGCAATAGCCTCTTGTCCCCGGGCCCGGCAGAGCTGGGGAACTGTGGGTCAAAGGCAAACAGCAGAGTTCGGATGAGGTGGCCAGCATGGGGGGAGAGGGTGCAGGGAAGCAGATGGTCAGCCTAAGGGAGGATGACCAAGAAGCACGGGGCTGTGGTCTTTGGTATCAACAAGGATGTCCCAAGGAAGAGAGAATACATTTTCTCCCCTCCAGATGGCAAAATAAAGAGCAGCCCATAGAAGATAAAGGAAGGCTGCTCTAAGACAAATCTTTCTTGCGCCATTGCAGATATCTCCCAAATGGATTTCCATCCCCAGAGGTGTCCGGCAGAGGCTGGATGGCCCAAAGACTTGTCAAGTTCTAGACAGGAGAAGGACCGCCTGCTGGCGGGGCCCAGGACCCCACACCTCTGGGAGACTGCAGCCCTGCCAGACACTGCCAACTGCCCCCCTGGCCCGCAGCCTTCTTCCTCTACCTCTTAAAGAGCAGTGAAGGTGCAGGGCTCTCAAAACCAGCAGCCTGCTAGAGGAGTACACCGA
Organism: Mustela nivalis; assembly: GCF_964662115.1. Lineage (NCBI taxonomy): Eukaryota > Metazoa > Chordata > Mammalia > Carnivora > Mustelidae > Mustela > Mustela nivalis. Next base: position 109,808,945 of record NC_139026.1, on the reverse strand, counting down.
TCCCTCCAGGTTCCAGCTTGGTCAGCCACCCCCTGGAGGATGTGTACCGCAAACCAGCTCATCAGGTAACAAGTTTTCATGGATCCTGCAGGCAGGGCCGGTAGGCAGCAGCCTGCATGCCTGGGAGGAGAAGGCGACCTGCCACCCTCCTTGCAGGTATGGGGTCCTAGAGCCACAAGCCCGCTTCTCCTGCAGGCGCTCTGCAAATTTAAACCCACTTGGAGCCACATCGTGAATCTTAGTAAAAAGATTTCTGCTGAAACAGACAGCTACTTAAAAATGTTCTCCTCCCATTTATATCTAATGTGCTAAGTTCTGACTTCTGAATACAGAGGATAAAGGCCCATCTCCTTGGGTAAAAGCAAAGCATGAAGCTACCGGGTCCCACTCCTCCTCTGCATCTCCATCTCTCCCCGGAGTGCTGCGTCACTGACCACACTGCACTGTGCCTTCGAGTACCCTGTGACTCTGAAGGCGGGCGGGAAAGGACAGGACGGCTGTGTTTTAATTGAGGATCTACTATGTGCCAGGCACCACAGGACACATTTTTATCAATTATCTTATTTCTCTCAACAACCTTGCAATTGTTGTGGCAACAGTCCTGTTTAACTCATAGTGAAATTGTATCTAAAAGAAAGAAAAAGTAACTTAAAACAAAAATGGGCCCCATCTACTTCCACCTTGAAAGCAATGGGGAAATGAATCTCTCTACCACCTCTTTTCCCTTGTCCAAGAAGGTGGGGTCAGTCCCCTCTTCGATTGCCCACTACGTGGGAAGGCACGTAAGCAGATGTGCAGAAGGCGGCTCTGAGCTGAGTTCAGGGATAGGGACTAGATAGAGCCAAACTGCTCTGCATATAAAAATGGGGAGAGTGTGTTCAAGCAGTCTGGGAGCAGAAAAGGGGGAGAAGCAGAAAGGGCAAGAAATATATTAAAACCCTAAGGCCTGGGTAGGCAAAAATAGCTGAAGGGCCAAGCACAGAAATTTCAAACATTCAATATTCACATTACAATGATGTGAACTCTCTTGAGCTTCCCAAAACCTGAGTACAGGCTGATATACTCACAAAAACCTTGTGTGAGACTGGAAAGAGAGAGAGAGAGAGAGAGAGAATGTAAATCAAAGGGGAACACGTCCCTGTCAGGGTTTGTCCAAAGCAGGGAGAAGGGCATGGTCAGAGAGAGTGGTGGACACTGGAGACAGAGGGGGCTGGGTCATGAAGTCCCTAGGTGATGGTCACAATCTGGGAGGGGGCATGGGATGAAGGGCTGAAGCTGACACCTGGGACACACACGGACCAGGTTTGAGGTCTTATCACTGCTAATTGTGGGCCAATCTTTTAAATCCAGCTCCAGCTGAAGCCACATCCAACTTACTTCCACTTCCTTGCCCTGAAATCCTCTTCTCACAATGCTGCTCCCTCCAGGCATCCAGCACGCAGCATCTTCACCAACCAAACCCTGCGCACCCTTAGGACGCCCCTCTCCTGGAACTGCACACTCTTCCCAGAGTGAGGGAGTTGCTCCTTGCACTGAACAGACCACTGATGTTCACCAAACCTGTTTCTCCTCCACGTGAGGACAGAACCAGACCCCATCTCCCAGAACTGCATTCAAGCCAATGGAACACGCAGGAGATGGTGAGAGCCACCTCTGGGCCTGGACCTTAAAACTTTGAGTGCAAACCTCCATTCCTTTCCTTATCTCTCATCTGCCAGCCAGATTAAGGGAATCTCATCTGCCCAGGGGGGTGGCACGGCCTCAAAACAGAAGAACCCTGGGTCCCTGAGTGTCCCCTGTCACCACCCTGCCAGTCTAAGTTGGACTGTGATGTGAGAAATAAACCTTTATCCTGTTAAGCCACCGACAGCTGGGCGGTATTCGTTACAGCAAACAGGTATTCCGACAAATACACTTTCTCAAGGCTGCCAAGAAATTCCTTCCCCTCTATACCATCCTCCTTGCTGACCAGGTTATATTCCAATTTTCCACAAAAACATCTGCTTTTTCACTCTGCTGACCTCCTCAAGGAAAGGAGCTGTATTATTCTCGTTCTATGTTTTTCACACGTAGGACACAGAGTTTATTTATGTCCTCACTGAGCTTGTACAGAAGAAGGAAAAAGAAGAATGGTAGATCCCAGCTGAACTCAATATCCAGCTGGGTCTGTATTATCCTGAACATTTTTAATTAAAAAACAACAACAACAACAACAACACCAGCCCAGCTCTAGGACCAGCTCGGCCCTGGATGAAGGAAACGGAAGGGCCAGAAAACATGGCCGGGATCAGGAAGCTGACTGCTAATGAGAATTTCCTCTCTTCTGCTAAATTCCCATTATGCAGGCATACCTTGAAATGACAAAAACCTTACTCTAGGAGAGTACGTTACGGGCTGGCAGGAATGTTTCACCGTGCTCCATCCTACAGTATTTTGAAATCTTTTGTTTAAATCGATTGGCAATGTTTAAACACACCATTTCACACAGCAGTACAATATTACTAATGAGGCAATAAGGAGTAAGACAGTGTCATTTTATGGTAATGCATCAGACACAAAGAAGCCCTCCCTCTTTCAAATAAATCCAAGATTTTACATAATCTCATTTTTAGTATAGGAAGGAGATTTCTTTGCATTAACAAAGAGTGGGCTCTGGTTGGATGTGCCACTCACTTAATAGAGAAAGGCTAGGCATGACCCCAAAGATGCTTGTCCCGGGTTTCGCCAAAAACCTGTGCTCAACCTTGAAGCACTGGCTTTCCCCTTGATCAGAGGCGGCCACATCCGGGCCTCCTTTGTTCTCCTATATCAGTGATCTCGAGGGATCTGTTTTCTTTTCCTGCAGTAAACCTCTTCATGTCTTTCTGAGAGGGTTTTTCTTTTTTCCTTCTTTAAATATCACTAGTTATCAGAGCTCTCAATGAGTATGTCACATTAATGGAGCCTGTCACAATTTCATGACGCTTTATTTTCATTTTTCTTACACCAGGGAAACCTCTGTGGTTGAAGATAGCCAAATGTTCCTTCCTTTCCCTCTCCCTACAGGTTCCCACTCAACTTGCTGATAGTTTTCCAGTTGGAAAGTGGCGCTTGGGAAGCTAGGCAAGAGAGCCAGAGCCCAGCCTCAGTCCCTACCTAGGAGGCCAGGGTGTCCCCACACAGCAGAGTCTCTTTCTGTTTCTACAGGCCAGGCCCTTCCTATGTGTCTGGGTGAGCCAGGCCCCGGCCTAGAGGGGGTTTTCTCCAGTCTCTTTGTACAAACTCAGCTCTTGTCACCCAAGTCAGTTCCCCACTCTGCCCCTCTGGGGCCCAACATTGGCACCTCTGTCACGGCTACATCCAGCACGGGTCTCTTCTCTGGAGCAGGGGGCAGACTCCAGCATCTACACCGTAGTCATACCAAAATCCTACCTAAGGCCTCTGGAAGGGCCAGCATTTCCCACATCTCTAACTCCTTACTTCTGAAAATCGGAACTGGTTACTATAATCACACTTAGAATTTATACCCTCCTGGGGCGTCTGGGTGGCTCAGTGGGTTAAAGCCTCTGCCTTCGGCTCAGGTCATGATCCCAGTGTCCTGGGATCAAACCCCACATCGGGCTGTCTGCTCCACAGAGAGCCTGCTTCCTCCTCTCTCTCTCTCTCTCTCTCTCTCTCTCTGCCTGCCTCTCTGCCTACTTGTGATCTCTGTCTGTCAAATAAATAAATAAAATCTTTTAAAAAATAAATAAATAAAAAATAAAAATTAAAGAATTTCTACCCTCCTTTCTGCCAAAGGATCTGAAGTAACTGATTTAATGTCATCCGATCAGGACAGTTAGAGATTTTCTACATTGCTCACGGAACACGACCTATATTTTATAGTTATAAACACAATGCCAAAGAGGAGACCAGAGGACATAAGAACCTGGTATAATTTAGGCCTAGAAGGTAAGTATCAGCTCACTGAAGGAGTCTCCTTCTTTCTCTCTTTCTCTCTGGAGATGGGAGGTAGGAAGGGACAAAGGGACAGAAGGACTGTGTCTGCCGAGCACAGGGGTTCAGTGCCTATGCCCCACCAGCTTTTCATCATCCCACACAAACACTTGGAAATTAAAAACAAAAAGAAAAAATGTAGGGTGAATCCAAAATATAGAAGAAACTGCGAAATCAAAATGGATATTTAATTCAACATCCACAAAATTTAACACTGTGTCAGCCAGTCAAATGTAACTGAACACACAGAGTTATCTGTCTGTGTAACAGAGTTTCTCTCCTAAGACCAAAATGAATAATGTATTCTTAATAAATTCAACATTATAAAAAATACCACCATTGTTTCCAACTTGGTTACAGTGAAAATATCCTACTTCAGGAGGTTTGTGGGCACATTTTAAGATGTCTGATATGCTGACTTATGGGTGGGGTGACTGACTATCAGAGGGCTCCAGGCCTTGGGAAGCCTCACACAACCCTGGGAAGATGGAAGTTAGGATACCACGTGGCCCCTAGTTATTGTTTTTCTTTTAATTCTGAGTGAAAAGACTTGCTCATGGGCTGCTTGTTCTATTGGGGTATTTGCTTTTTTTCTGATAGCTGTTATTTCAGCCAGGGTTTCAAGGAGAGGCTGCTCCAAGTTGTTGCTCTTCCCACCGGGGCTGGGGCACCTCCATGGGCACCCTCCTGCCATCATGCAGAGGGGACAGCTTAGTCCCTCTGAGGGGTCAGTAGATCTGGCCCTGAGATCAGGACATGTCAGGGGCCTTAGGGCCTCGGGCCTCCTACTGTAACCATGAGGAAAGGTAGCACCAGCACAAAATCTGCCTTTGCTTTTTTAGTTGCCGCCCTTTAGAGAAGGTAAATGGAACACTAAAAGGCAGAGATCCTACGCTCTGCAGACACTGCTTCTGCTCCCTTCAGCCACACCTGCCTCTCTCCATGCTGCCCTACTATCAGGCCTGTCGGTCACTAACACACACGCCCCCCAAATAGTGGGTCCCCTCACACCTATCTGACACATCAGCACTTTACTCTGTAAGATGGCAGACATCCCAAAAGCCCCCAGAAGTCAACCACTAAGCCACAACTCAGATGCCCTGCTCGGGAAGAGGCTACGGCTCCAGTTCCTATGAGCCCACCCTGTCCTTCATGGCCTCAACATCTCTCTACCCACCACCATCTCATCTCAATTCCAAACGCACAATCACTTTCTGGTTCCCTGGTCATTCCTTTGGCTCAAGACGGAGTGGTGCTATGAGGAACACAACTCCTCAGAGAGGTGGCCAGCAAGGCTAGGAGAGTGCTGGATTTGAATTCTGACCCTGTGGATTTGCATCCAGGCTCCACCCCCTGATGCAAATGTAGTGCAACCGTAGGCAGTCGCTGAAGCTCACTGAGCCTCAGTTTCCCCTTCTTTAGGATGCAGAAAAGAATATGTGCTCACAGACTCACTGCCTAGGAAAAGCTCTAGAAACTCACAGTGGTGCACAGATGTAAGATAGGCTTTCACAGTGAGTCTGTGTGCCCAGCTGCTGGCAAGAAGAAAGCCAGAACCATGGCAGAGGTTGGGGAGGAAGGGGGCAAAAAAGGGCTGGGGGGAACTCACAGCCAGTTTGGGGAAAGAGGACCGCTTGGGATCCAATGGAAGAGAAGAAAGCAGTGTAATATATGTTTACAGTGACCTGAGGTCAGAGTCCTGGCTCTTCCTTGCTACCCACAAGCCCAATTCTGAGCACCTGTTTGGGTTATATAAAATGAGGATAATGATAGCCCCCTCAGGGGACTGTGATAAAAATTGAAGGAGGTCATGTTAAATGACTTAGCACAGTACTTGGCACACAGCAATTGCTCCAGAAGTCCTATTATTATTAAATGGATATCTACATTAAGACTGTACTTGAGAGAGTGGTAAGTACTTGATCCCGGGCATGAATTGTGGACAAGTCAGGGATCAATAAATCCATAAGCAATGTCACCGCAGGCGCTTCCTGGCCGCCCTCGCCTGCTCTCAGTGCTTCTCTCCCTGTAGTCTCCCTCTCTCTGCCTGCCTGCTGCCCACTGTCTTGCTGTATATCTCGGGCTCCGTTCTTCTCTGACACTCTTTCTGTCTCCAGCTCAGTCTCGAGCTCTCTCGGCCTCTGACCTCTAACATTCTTTGTCTTTTTCTTCCTTGCTTCGTTCATTTAATAATAAATAGCTCAGTAAAGCAAACTTCTGTCCGAGCAGAAGGTACATTTTCTCCCTGGAAGGTGCCCTCACTCCAGTGGTGGCCGTCCCTGGGCCCCCCGCCCCCAGCCAGCTGTCGGGCTCTCCACAGATGCTTGCTCCCAGAGCGGGGCAAGGAGGGGGCATCTCACCTCACCTAGTTCCCTGGGCCCTGCCACAGCAAGAGCCTGACTTTAGTCCCGCATGGGTACCAGAGCCGAGCGGACCCACCACACAACTGCAGACCAGGGGCCCCGGGAAGGAAACCCGCCACCGCGTGCCGCTGACTCTTGCTGTGCTCAGCTACTCAGCCCCACTGGAGGGAAGGGAGACCTTCCTTGCCACCATCCAATTCTAATCAGGCCAGGGCCGGGCAGGCTTCCCATAAAGATGAGAGGCCTGAAACGCAGCTCACCGAAACCACAGCCCGCAGTGGGAACAGCTGCTGACGTGAATCTGGCCGCGGCCTCCTTGGAGAAGGGGCCTGGGGAAGGCACTCAAGAGAGAAGCCAGGCTGTGGCTGGGAAGCCACCGGTGGCCTAGCTGGGAAACCTGTCAGGCCACCAGTGTTTGCTGGGCTCTCTTCACAGGAGGCCCACAAGGATGGCCCTAATGTTGTGGGAAGTCTAGGCTGGTCACAAGGACAGGAGGAGGAAGACATGGTCCACGAGGAAAGGTGGCTGAGGATGCACAGCAGCTTCTGCCTGGGGCCACACAAGCAGGGCCTCAGGGCAGAGCCAGAGGCCTGGCCAAGGGACAGCCCCGTGGACAGGACAGGCCCTTGTGCAGACTCAAGGCCTCCCGGCAAGGCCCTGAAGGCGTGTGGGGATGCGGGGTAGAGAGTGGTGGAAACTGGGGGCAGAGGAGGCACTGCGGGCGAGAGGAAGAACCGCCTGCCCCCGCTGCTGCTGGCCTCCCTCCCTTTGTCTCTCGACCGCACCTGCCAGCCACACACAGATACAGAGCGAGACTCACCAGCGGTGACGTGGGAGCGATAAAAACCAGCGAGGTAGCAACATGAGAGAGACAGCTTGGAGGGTGTCAGTGGAGACATCTGCACCTTCACAGGGCTTGGCAGTGGGCACGGTGAATGAGCTGTACCCGGCCAGGCGGCAGCAGCCACGTCAGAGGGAGATTCCTGGTCAACTCCACCTTCCCGCCCCAAATTCACCTCCAGATCCCTTTCCATACAACTTGAACCCCAGGTTAAAGGCAAATAACCATGGAACAGGAAGCATCTTCAGTGATTTCTATTACTATTCATAATTAAGATCCTGGTGCCAAGAGGATTTTGTGAGGACGATGAAGCCATCAGACCGCCAAAGGAGAAAGCAGTCGAGAAAACAAGACTCTCGTCTGCTTTGTCACGTGGCCTGTGCACCTATCCTCCTCACCAGAAGGAGAGCTCCAGGAAAGCAGGACTGAGCCTTGGTCCTCACTGTACTTCCAGTGCCCGTGACGGCGCCTGGTGCACAGCGGACAAGCAGGAGGCAAGTGTGGAAGGAACGAATGCACGACTACAAGCTATGCGGAGAAATACAGCTCTCACTGACTGTTTCTGATTCTACATACGGCCGCGTGGCAGAGGGTTCTGTATGAGGCAAATCACCTCTCACATCGATGTGGTCTGTGTTTAGCTCTGACAGGAGACAGCAAAGGCACGGGGACCCCAAAGCTGACGCCAAAGACTACAAACTAACATGAGCCTAGTTCAAATTATCAGGTGTCACCCACCTGCTCTGTGACCAGAAGCAGCTGCGAACTTCTGTCCTTGCAGTGGGAAATTTGAGGGCTTCCCAGGGGAAGTCAGAGTTCCCACCACAGCTCATGGAGCATCTTAGGAGACTCACCAAGAATACAGAAAACCAGGCAGAAAGTCCAAGTCTCCTAAGCTCTGAAGGCCTGTTGAAAAACAAGTCCCCTCAGCTGCCAAACAGAGAGCCAACATTCCTCTCCTGCCTGCTTTTACCATCCCACACCTGAAAACCCTCTGGAATAACAACATCCCGGCTCTGGTGCCCATTCGCCTTGCCAGGAAACCAGAGGCTACGGGCAGTGGAGGATGGGATGGAGAAAAGAGAAAAGGAGACTCGTGGCGGAAAAGATTGGGCCAATTAGGAAAAATTGCAAAAGCTTTCAGACCACGCAGAGGCTGGCTGTCCTGCACACACACCACAATCCCTGTCTCTCTCTCACTTGGATGGCTGTAATTCATAACAGACTTTACATTTACGGGAACCAGACGGAAACAATTTCCATGTCAACTTTTTAGGCCCGTTACAACCAAGTGTCTCAAGAACCTCTGGAGACAGAAGTGAAGAGGCACCCCATCCGCTTGCCTACCTGCCAGAAAGTCAGGCCACCAACCACCTGTTCCTACTGCCAAAGGAATCTCTGGAACGAGGGGGAGGAGAGCCCAGCCCTGGTGGCCTCGGAGGCCGGCTCAGGTCCCAAGTTTGTGTTCTCCAGCCCACACTCTGTGCCAGCAAGCACACAGCACACAAGAACTAGCCTTAATTTTTGTGGGATCATGAAGCACTTTGAGGATCTGATGAAAATGAGGGGGCCTTTCTCTGGAAAACTGTACACGTGTGTACACAGGCATGTACATGTGTGCACGCGCGCACACGCTTCTGTATGTATTTCCAGTACGTCTCCAAACCTAAGCCTCAGGACCACTTGGGCAACCTTTCAGATTATGGTGCAGCCCCTTCCTACACTCACCAGCATAGAATCTCTAGAGAAAGTGTCCCAAAGTTTGTATTGAAGAAACCATTCCTGGGCTTATCATATCCCGCTGGGCACCAATCTGTGAGAGGAGTTCAGGAACCACTGCCTTAAGGACTCACAGACATCAAGTTCAGGATCTCTGGCCCCACCCTTCACCCTTGCCAAGGTCAGGAGACAAGGGAACTTTCCTTTATTGAGCCAGACATGATGTCAGGTTAGTTTCCCTAAATTAACTCATTTAACTTCACTTTCACAGAAATTGTGTGAAGGAAGCAGTATTTTGCTTTTTATATAGGTGGAAAGACAGAAGCTCCAGAAAGTTAAGGAACTTGCCCACGAGATGGCATGTGGCGGGTTGAAGACCAATAGTCATACCTGCCTGACTTTTTACAAGGATGACACCATCAAAAGCGCCTGAGGAACATCCGGGTAAGTGCCCCTCCCACGTGCCACCCAGGGCCCTGGGTGCAGCTTTTTCCCAACGCTCCTCGTACTTATGTTGTTGGCTTGCTTGCTTCACTGTCTCCCCACACGGGAGAAACACGAGGGCACAACTGAGTCACCTTTGAATCTCCAGCCCCAGGACCTTTCTGGCCCATAGGAGACATGAGACAAGTATTTCCTGGACACACTAAACAGAGAAAAGAAGAGAGTGTGCAGGTGACCTGACCACTTCTCCCTCTAAAAACTCCAATAGGGAAGCCACCTCCCCAGAATGACCTGAGATTTTGTGCCCTCAGTATGGTGACAATGACCCCCCACATGGTTCACCAATTGGCAAAGGACCGACACCTTCACCAACATGCATAGGTTTTGATCTCAGGTAGTGTAGGAGAAAAGAGGAGAAAGATGTGGGGAAGGCCCAGGGGAGAAGGACTGGCAGGGGCAGCAGCAAAGGAAAGCCACGAAGACCTGCACCCCAGGAGTATGGATCCCGTCACCGCAGCACGCCCTGCTTCCATGCAGGGGTCGCTTTCCCCTACCTCCCTGCTCACACAACGGCAGAGTGGTTCTCACTGGGGAGGTTGTGAAAGATGACTCGGGTTCCGTCACGGTTACTCTTCTGTAGACAGAAACTCACACGTCAGACGGCCAGTCCTCCCAATGCCAAAACTCCCTCTCCAACATCGCAGACAGTCCTCCAGCCTCTGCTGGGATGCTTGTGGGGATGGAGAACACGGGACCTCTTGATGTGTTCTAGTCCTGAACAGCTCTTTGCAGAACCCACAGCATCTGCCTACTGTCTTGAGTTCTAACATCAGCAAGAAAACCACAGTCAGTTTACTCCCTCTTTGCACAACCCCCGATGATACGTCTTCTGGCCTCAGTCCTATGGCTGTTCCTTATGGGCCCTGGGCAAAGCCTCCCTTGCAATCCGCTACTTAGGCTTCAGTGTTCACATCTATAAAGTGATAACAACGACAAAACCAACCCTGTGGGGTTACTGTGGGGATCTGACAAGCTGTAATTAAGTGCTACCATGTACGTAAGCTCTCTCGGCCTACAGTAGCTCTCTTTCTTCCCCCACTCTACAGCCTAAGCACTAACCATCTCTGAATGCAGCTTGGGACGGTGCCAAAGTTTTAGCAGCCCCAATCATACAAGAATAAGATACACACCTGGACCATTTTCCCGGGCCCTGTTCTCTGGTCTGCTCTCCCCGATCGTGTCTTTGAACAATTGAGTTTAAGAGCCTAGATATCAGAGCCCAGCATTCTCCCATTTGCTTCAGTCACCCTGCCAGTCTATCGTGCTGTTGATCTTAACTGAATCCCCACACGAAGGTCCACATGCTGCTGCTCCCAGCGGCCCCTCCGTTTATATCTCACAGACTCTAAATAACAAGGGTGAGCTCCAAAATTTCAGCTTAAGCTGAGAGGCTGGGGGCCTTCCTCTTTGAGATTAGCTCAGCTCCACATTTTATAGAAGAAACCAAGGTGCAAAGGGGTGAGCTGGTTTATGGGAAACCAAAGAGGTAGTACTGACCACTGTAACCACCGTCTTGGCTGAGCCCCTCCAGTCTGCGGGTACAAGCACAGGAATGGGTCTCCTCATAGCGGCCCTCCCAGCCAGCATCCTGGACCCCAGAGGGCAGGGCCCAAGCCCGCAGCCTTTACCTCCATGTGCTCTGCATGCAACGATGTCCCAGACACACAGTAGGTGTGTAGTACACAAATTTTTGTGTAGTAAATGAAAACGTGATCTCATTTGACATCACAAAAGCCTTCACTTAAAAGATAGTAAAAACTAGGCTTCGAGAGACTCAGGCATCCACTCAAGGTCCCCAGCTGCTTCTGGGAAGTGCTATGATCAGAACCAGTTTGCCTCACTCTAAAGCCAGCCTTCTTAACCCCTCACTTTGCTGCAAAAATGTTCCAGTATGCAATACTCTGGACATTCAGGGGAATGCTTTCTGCATGACATCTGAGAGCTTATCCACTGCAATCACATGCCCCAAACTTATATCTAAACAAGAGAAATGGGAAAAGACTACCAAGACTAAAATATCTTTGAACAGAGAAGATCCTTTAGCCTCTCCTCCCAAAGTGACTCACTCTCTGGTTCCATTCTCCCACTGACTCATCCTGCCAGGACATTTGCTTCCTCTGAAGGGAGAAGGGCTCCATGCCAGGCTTGCCAGTACTCAGGCCTGCTGGGCTTCCTAGCAGATGCCAGCTCCAGGGAGAAACAAGAACTGGAGCTTCTGTATCTTAACGCTCTCCCCTCCGGTTGATGCTTCTACTTCTCTAGGCCCTTCGCCCTTTGCCAGGTGCCAGAAAAGAGGGATGCCAGGGGTGATCTCCGAGTATGCTTAGGAGGATGGGGTGTTTCTGTGTGTGCAGACACGTGGGTGGGTGCTTATACCTGTATGGTTGTTTACCTAGAATAGAGTCTTCGTTCATTCATATCTCTATCAAATACTCAAGCTCATGGTGGATAATAATGGAAGTTACAGGCACCATGAGCAAAGGCTCTGAGTAAGGCCTGCTCAGGAAGCAGCAGGTGAACCCACCTGCCAAAATAAAAGCTTGTATCAAAGAGTGGAGAAAGAAGGGTGGAGCCTTGAAGATCAAGTATAAAAAGCTCTAATTTCTCCAGTTAGACAAAGAGAAACCTTGAGAGTTTCCTTCTTTGCAGAGGAAGTAGACTCAGAAGACCAGTCTAGCAGTGATGTGTCCAACGGTTCAGAGGGTGAAGAACCAAAGGAAGGAAGGCAAAAGCTCTTCCTGAAAGAGGACTCATATCAAATAAGTGTGGAACAAGGGTACTTTTATTTAACTACTGAATACTCGTTGGTGATCCTTATGGTGAAACTCTGATTGTTCCTTTTGAACCTACTGACTTACTCTTTGCTCATTCTGTCTAGTTTCCAACTTTACTAATGTCCGTTGCTTCTTCTGGATGTCTTTACTGCTGAATCGCTTCCAATTTGTGAATTCAGGTCTGGAGCCAATATTCTAGCAGCATTCCATTAATTACGATAACATTCTAAAGCAACACCATGGGCCTGGGTCAACCTTTGGAATGCAGAGCCCAGAGTTTTTGCATCAATTACTAATCATGCATTCAGTGGGCAATGGGCTGGATGACCTCAGAGGCCCTTCTAACCTTAAAGAGTTTATGGGTCCAAGGTGCTGACTTCACTGATAAGTTTGCATTTTTTCCCTTCATCAGACAGCTCCCTGGGTCAAAAATCTGGCACAAACCACGAGTTCACTAACCTGCCATCAGTAAGCCCAGGGAATGCTTCATCTCTGGCAACACATCGAACACTTACTTCTGTAAAAACCATGGACACTTGGAGATACAAGAGGACACTCAGATTATAATAAAAGACTTTGGATTTCAAGTCTTCAACATTCATTTTAATGACTTATTTAATGAATTCATTCATTAGACAAGCTTTAGGAAAAAAATTTTAAAAACAAGCTTTAGGTATTTCTGACCACAGAAAAGACCCCCATCACTTCTATCTTTTTGTTTTCCTCTCAAGTCCTGTGCAATTCATCTGAAAAAATGAGCACACCCATAGGTCCAAAAATCTGGTACTCAAGCAGCCCCAAAGTCTCCCTGGTAGGAACCAGGTAATGAAGAAAGTTGCCAAGCCTGCCCAGGGACCAGGAAAGAAGGGCATTTCCTAGGAGCTAAGACATGTTCACAGCCTTTTGTGACAACCTGGAAGAGGGCCAGACTCTGGGTCTTAGCATCCAGCTCCCTAGACACAGATGCTGTGACACCACAGGACAACCGTTTGGATGCTTTCTCAAGACCATGTGGATCCGGCTGCTCTGCAGCCCACCTTCCCCCTCGGAACACCAATTCTGAGTTAGACTCATCTGTGCAACAAGCAGGGCTCAGGCCTCCTACGGGGATTTTTAAGAGTAACAGCTACGGGTGCATGACCCTTGCAGATAGTAAATTCTGAAGCATTCCCTTCCCTTCCCACCAGCCTCTGGCTCCTTAAGAAGCCTCCTGGGATGAAGGCTCCATGTCCTTCCCTGTCACATTGCTGGGTTTTGGCCACCACCAAGGACTGGCATCCATTCGAAATGTTTTGCCCCTCCCCCAGCAACCAACTTTCCTTTCAGTAAGAGGCAGAGAGCCCATTCCAAGTGACGAAGTCCTTTCGTTGGAGACTCTGCTCCCCTCATTACGTCCTTCTTTATTCTCTAGAACCTGCACCTTGAGGCACCTTGCAGGGCAAGAGGCCCGGCCTCCTCCTACCTCCTCACCTTCCCCTGGCATGCCTCACCCTCTTGGTAGGCCTGTGGGCAAAAATCTCAGAAGGTTACAGAGAATCACCTGAAATGATGACAGAGAATAAGGAGAAGGGACGCTTGCAAGCTTTCTTTGAGGCAAGACGTGCTTGAACTAGATTCAGTTGCAATTTGTTTTTAATTTAAAAAGTCACGGTTTAAGTTGACATTGAGCGTCTCCAAGGCTGCTTTCATGGCTCACACAAGCCCAGAGGAGAAGATGAGAGAGGCAACAGCTCCTTGACAGGCATTTGGGCCGCTTGTATTGTATCCTCTCCTGGTTGCTAAGCACCCAGAAATTCCTCACAGCCTACGACAGGCAGGAGTTACAGGCAAAGACAGATGCTCGTCCACGAAAAGGCTCTCTGGATGCTGAGCCGGCGGCGGGGAGGAGAAGGTGTGCTCCACACTGACTGGGAACTCTGGAGGGGAAGGGTGCCCAGCTGATGTGTAGCCGAAGTCATCAGGCACCTCTGAGTGAGGCTGCCCCTCGCTGGGCTTAAAGGTGTGCCCCTGGCTAGAGGGTTGATCTTTGCCACCACATATGTGGACCTAGCTCTAGAATCATCAGACACCTCCACTGGTAGCAAACACCAGTTCCTCAGAGGTAGTGAAAATGTTCCGATAGGCTTGTAACTAAGAATAAAAGGACATGGATCAAGCGGTGGCATGGCCCCCCAGGTATCATAATTTTAGAATGGGATAGAATTCGATTTCCCTGGGATGAGGGACATAGAGTCGTTCTGTGTGGAGTCTGGGGGAGGAAGGTTTCTACCCTGGGATTTTATGTTATGATGTGCTCAGCAGTGCCAAGAAAAAATGCTAAACTTGGGAATTTAAAAGGATAGTCTAAGAGGCAGCATCTCCTGTAGTCCAACCACTACCCAGATGCAGAGTTCCCCTCCAAACAGAGGAAACCCCTTGTGTCCCCCTTGCAAGTACCAGCTGACAAGGAAAGAAGCTTTTTATTTTTAAGCCTAAACTCAGTTCCACCCTTACCCAACTACTCCAACAGGAGTCCCATCATATGCCTCTGCTCAAAATCCTTTAGTGGCTGCCCTGCTTATTCAAGGGAAAACCCTACATTCTTTTTTTTTTTTTTTAAAGATTTTATTTATTTATTTATTTGACAGACAGAGATCACAAGTAGGCAGAGAGGCAGGCAGAGAGAGGAGAAAGCAGGCTCCCTGCTGAGCAGAGAGCCCAATGTGGGGCTCGATCCCAGGACCCTGGGATCATGAGCTGAGCTGAAGGCAGAGGCTTTAACCCACTGAGCCACTCAGGTGCCCCAAAACCCCACATTCTTAAAATGATCCACAATGTCCTACATGGCCGACCCCCACCCCCACCTCTCTGACCTCATCTCTTACTATCACTCCACACCAACCACACTAGCCTCTTTGCTAGTCCTCAAATACAGTAGGCATTCTTCCATCTCAAGCCCTTCTGCCTGCAATATTCCTCTCCAACATGCAGATGGCTCATTTTTTCACCTTCATCAAGTTTCTGCTTAAATGTCACCTTCCTGTGAGCCTTCCTGACCCTATTTAAAATTGCAAACCCAACTCCCATCCCCAACTATACCTATAGGTATAGCACTCCCTATACCCCCGTCCTGTTTTATTTTTTTCCATAGCCCTCATCATCACCCAACACTGGTTGGTTTAGTGTTTTTCTTCTCCCAACAGAATTTAAGTTCCAAGAAAGCTGAGCTATTTATCTATTTTGTTCACTGCTGAACCATCAGGAGTTAGAACAATGCTCAACATATAATTGGAACTCAATAAATAGTCGTTTAATTAATTAATGAAAGATCTATCCTCCTTTGCTAGGGCGCCAACTCATTGTTCTGAAAATTGACAAATGATGGGAAAGCACTTGTAATGCTTTTTCTGTCAAACCGTATTTCAGGAAAACCAAATAAATGATAAGAGAGCGTAGTTCTTTACAAAAGACTTCCAGCTGCTAAATGCAAAAGGAATGATGGAATCAAAAATGGACATTTCACAAGTCCTAATGAAATAACAGCTAAGGGCAACAATCATCACCGGATGCTGACAACACCAGGTGGAAGGCTGATGGGGAGCTGCCTGACGATCAATCCCTGAGCCCCCTCACCAGTCCCAGCATCCCTAAAAGTGATTGCTGATGTACTGCAGCAGGAAGTGCATAGCCCCGAGGAGAATACCCTTGACCCTCCCTCCAAAACAAATGGAGCGTGAATCTCGCTTCTAGGTTACAGGAAACAAGGAGGATAAAGGAACAAATTAAGTGACAAAATGAGGAAGTAGTCAGCCAAATTAAAATGTGGGACATTCTACAGGACAACTGACCCAATTTCTTCAACAAACAAATGACATTCAGAAGGGGAGAAGGGACAATTTCTGATAAGAAGAGATTTAGGATGTACAAGCCAATGGAATGCGTGGACCTTATTAGGATCCTGATTCAAGCCAACTGTCAACAAACATTTTTGTGATGATAAGGAAAATTTAAGTATGGACGGAGTCTCACATGATATCAAAGATTTACTGAGTTTTGTTAGTGCTATTGTTGTCTGGGGTGATACAGTCTTTAAGTCTTTGTAGCAGATACACAGTGAAGTGTTTACAGGTGAAATTATAGACCTTCTTCAACTTATGATGGGGTTACGTCCTAATAAACCTATAAGTTGAAAATATCCTAAGTCAAAAATGCATTTGCTATACCTCACAACTACGGAACATTATAGCTTAGCCTGCCCACCGGGCTTCTAGTTCAGCAAAATTATCTAGCGCAAAGCCTATTTTATAAGAAAATATTGAATATCTCATGTAATGTATTGACCAGCGTACTGCAAGTGAAAACCAGCATGGTTGTATGGGCACAGAATGGTCGTAAATGGATCAGTGGTTGACCCTGTGATCACAGGGCTGGCTGGGAGCTGTGGCTCATAGCTGCTGCCCGCATCATGGGGGAGGATCAACCTCATTATCTCCAGCCTGGGAAAAGATCCAAATTCCAAATTTGATGTACACTCTCTACTGATTCCATAGCACTTTTGCACCATTGTAAAGTCGAAAAATTACAAGTCAAAGCATCGTAAGTCAAGGATTGTCTGTATATAATGACAAATTTGCTTTCAAGTATCTCTGAAAAAAATGCCTCGAGGGAAATAGATAAAACTAACTTGGCAAGTGTTGATAAGTGTGGAGCTGGAGCTGGGAGATGGGTACATAGGAATTAATTATATAAGTCTCTTTGATTATGTTTGAAATTTTCCATTATAAAGCATTTCTTAAAAAAAAATAATAAGTTGCTGTTGTATAGATGAACTTCATAAAAGTAAAAAAAAAAAAAAAAAAAATCAAAGTACCTAGAATAGTTCTGTGCATCGCATCAGCTCTGGAGGGAGGTCAAATACCAGAAACAAAAGAGCTGGTCATTTTCTGACTTTAGATGTACCCCAGTGCCTTGCCTCCCTAGTTTAAAGACAGCCCCTCTGGTTTTTATCCTGAGACAAAGGCCAGACCATCCTGCGACTTCTAGATTCCTCTCTCTTGCGGGAGAGTACTAAGAAGATTAGCCATCTGTTTATCTGGATTCCTGCTTACCTTTTCCATGTAAGGCCACACATCCCTCTCCCTATCTGCTTCCATCCCCTTGGGAAACTCCCTGTCCATTCAGTAAATGTTCTTCAACCACATCTAAATATATTATGTAATAAATCTGTGAACTAGTGTGGAAAGTATTAAAACTCACTCTTTGATGTCTGCTGCTGACTATAAAGAAGGGGGGCTACAGTTTATTGAATTCCAAGCCCATAAAAGGTAGGCATTCCCGTCCCTGTTTCCCAGACAGGGAAGGTTAAGTGCAGAGAGACTGGGTGGGTGTGTTACCTGCTTTCACAGAGCCAATCAAAAGGACTATCAGGTACGTGGTGCTTACTTTCTGTCAGGCACCATCCTCGTGTCAATCTCTACTAACTCGCTCATCTGCACTACAGCCCCACAAGGCAGGTACCCTTGCTATCTCCATTTAATGGACAGAATGCGAGTACTAGTTAAGGAATCTGTCCAAGGTCACAAACTTAGTCAGTGGCCGGAGTGGTGGTGTGTGTGTCAGCTGGTACGGCTCCAGCTGAGTCCTGACAGTAAGGAGAACGGGCTCAGCAGGAGATGGGGCCACGGGTGGAGACAGCCACTGGCCATAGAGCAGACATCTCATTGTGCCTTCATGTGAATGGAGCGACAGCTCATAAGGTCGGTCTCCGTATGTCCTGGTTTGTCGGGGCCACTCTTTGTGTGTGCCTCTTATCCCCGTATAATTATTAATAATGCCCCCTTTCTTTCTCAAATGCGTCCTCATTTGGATAATAAGTTATATGATCATCTTAATTATAAGCTCCTCCAGGGTAGGAAAAACACATATAGCTTAATTAATACCCTTTGAATAAAAGGTTAATGAATTTTTGTTTATGGAGATGGGCCTTCCTGGAAATGAACTGACCAAGTAATGGCCTCCATGCTGTCCGCGGCAACTCTTTTGCATTCTGTGGCTCATAACTCTTTCCTAACTACCCCCCTCAGGTGTAAATGCACACTCTCCCCTAACTCTTCTGGGTTATCCCACAGCATCTCTGAGTTCAATGAAGAAATGGATCTGGGTTAGAGCCAAACACAGACACTCTTACACCTTTCTTTTGTCTCTCGTAAGTAAGGGACGTCCCTGGGCACACTGTCAATTCATCATTTACCTGCCTTACAGTAAGTCTTGCTCTCTCTCTTTGAGGGAGGCCAGTCTCCTGTCCTCAAGTATGCCTGCCACTCCGAAGTCAGTGCTTCCTGATAAATCCCTCTCTTAGCTCCTCATCAACTCTGCAGTCACCTGCCACTTCCCGGGGTGGTGAGACACGGGGCAATGCCAGCCAGTACCCCTTCCCATGTTCCTTGTTCCTATCCCATCTCCTCTCTCCAGAGATCAGGTTCATCTGAGCAAGTCAACTCCGGTTTTCTCCAGTCTGGACATTTGGTATCATCTAATTATCTCCAGCCCCTTATTTGTGCTGGGTCTCCTTACTGTGACATTAAGATAATCCTATTTCCCTAATTCTATCATCACACTACTCCAGTTTATTGCTAGGAAAGATGAGCTATCTTTACAGGGTCAAGAGATAAATACAGGTGAAAGAATTGAACCTTATTTTAAAGTATGAAGTCATTTTCCCAACTCGTCCGTGGGTCTTCATTTCTTCCTAAGGCGTCGTTGGTAGGATATTTGGGTCTATACTTTAATGCTTGCATTTTGAACTCTTCAGAAGAAAAACATGACATAAGATGGTGAGATTTTATTATCAACATTAATAATATTAATTTTTAAAGCTATTATAATTTGGTCTTGATTCATGGCAACCATATGGCACTTATTGGACAAGCACATTATTGCTTAATTAGAGGGCCAGAGCTCCTGGTGACGTGACAAGAGTTTGGAAATGCTGCCTTCTGAACTGATATCAGAGCAAGTAAAAGACAGAGCCTCTGGCTCAGATTACAAGGAGAGAGGGGTGAGCACCCTCCTGTTGCTGAAGGGATTACTGGCTTTCCTTCCTGTGCTCAGGTTCTACCTTTGCTTCAGGGCCTCCGTACCACTAGATGCCATGGTTTATACTGTATTCATTAGGGTTTCTCTAAATGCTGTAACCAATATGCACCAGCATGTAGGAGGCTCAACACAATGAAGTGTATTTCTTGCTCACAGTAATTCCAGATAAGCTTCCCCTCACAGTGGGTTTCAGAAACCAGGCTCAGTGCCCACGGAGGGCATGGTGCCCACCTACCTACTGGTCTTCCCATCTCAGGGCCATTCCATTTGCTGTTCCTTCTCCTTTCTCCCAGACCTATTAATAAAGGGCCCCTTGCCATCGGTCATAGCCCGAACAGTATGACCTCAGTGAGGCCTTCTGTGCTCCCTCGCCAAAATAGCCACATTCCCCCTGCACTGTCCATCCTGTCATCTTGGTTTTTTTTTTTTTTTTTTCAAAGCACTTACCAGTGTTTGAAATAGTCTTACTTATTTAGTTGTTTACCTCATTTCTCCTGCTCTCCTACTAGAATGCCAGCCTTGTTCTATTATTTCCCACTGCATTTTCAGCACTTACAACCCTTAGCAGGCACTCAAAAGGAAAGGAGGGACAGATGTAGGGGTGGAAAGAAAGTTCAGAAAGTTTAGGTCATGTCCTGAAGGTCACTTATCCTGAGCAGAGTCACTTTTCCTGAACAGAGCTACCTCTGTCTGAGTTCTTCCACTAGACTCTTGTTGACCAACTTTCTGTACGGGTACCATCACTCTGTGGTGGGAGGAGAACATGCATTTTGCCTTGTCCTTCCTGCAATGGTGATGTGCCATATGCCGCACCCTGTGTCATCTTGGCCTTCCATTTGCAAGTTGACGGTGGGGGGGGGGGCTTTTTAAAACAAAGGTCAAGGGTTCAGTTCGAAGGGGGCCAACTTGCTCGGCTCCAAGGAAAGTTCTGTTCTATGGACACACCTTTAACTCTGGCCAAACAGCTCCAGAACTTATTACCCTGATAGGTCATGCTGCTCCTGCTTGAACTTCAGAGGATATGACAGTCAGCTTCCCAGACTGACATTTTCCCCTCACCTAGATGGGGATACCCCAGGGAAAGACTTCTCAGCAACCCAGCCCAGTACTTGGAAAGCCATGTACTGTAAACTAACCACAGGGTGCGAGCTGTCTCTCCCTGCCACAGGGCATTCTACAGGCTGCATGAGTCACACAGAGGGAGAGTTCCTGATGCAGACACTATCAGCCCTCCTCCCCGCCTCTGAAGGGAACACTGAGCCCTCTCAAACTGTGTGGGTTGGAAAGCCAGGCCATCCAAAATACCCCTCAGGAGCCCCTGCAGGCCTGGCGACATCTCTCCAGCCTCCAGGGGCCTGGGTAGCAGCTTTAGCTGCATTCCTTTCTGCTAGACCATTCCTCCCCAGTCAGTCCATTCCAACCCACCTCAGCCTCTAAGGAACGGTGCCTCTCCCATTCCTTCCCACTAAAGGCAAGAAGAAGGAAGCAAAAACACAGGCAGCAGAAAAGAACTGGAGTCCCCTTCCATTCTCCACCAGCCCTCGGGCTTCTCAGACATACTCAGCATTCCCCAGGGAGTAGGAACTAGGCGTCTTCTACCTCAGCTTCCTAACTCTTAAGTTGGAACATAATGTCTTTAAGATGGTGACTCACTACAGCAGTGAAAACTGACTAATTATTTTGATCTTCTTGAAGCCACCTGCCTCATTAGCAGATATTCTCTATCCTGGGCCAGGACCCAATCCTGCAGTCAAACTGACTGAGTCAACCATACATGAAGTGGCCGGACAGTCTGGCTGGCCTCTCTCCTTCCCTTAGGTCATGCCTAAGCTCCTCTCTCCTGCTCTAAAATAGACCTGTCCTTCTAAAAACAGGTGTCTGATCTAAATCAGTGGGTACCTCAGAGCAGAGGACTTATCCCCATATTGAGAGGAATGCCTCTTTCCTCCCAGACCTGGTCATGTTGAAGCCACATTGAAATGAATGAGATTGAGTAAAAAACATACTATCTGAACATGCAAAGAACCCTTTAATGACTCAGTCCTAACTAGACTTAAATCAGGGCTGAGATTCACAGATGTAACTGCCAGCCAAAGCTGGGCTTGAGATTTCATTGTCTGAGCGTCTATTACGTGCTGGGGATAAAAGTAAAAAGGAAAAAATAGGCATAGAATCTGCCAAAACTGCAACAAGGGAGAGTTCCTATTTCTGCCTATTCCACGCTCTTTTGGATCACTTTCTCTCAACCCCTGAAACTCATCCCTACTTCCCACTTCGGTCATCCATAGTTCTCAGATGAAACATCATAAATAAGTCAAAATGCTTCCTCAATCAACTTCTTCCTGTATAATGGAACTTCACAAATAGAATTCTACAGACAATGTCTTCATCCATGATAACTCGTGGGATAACCCATGATAATGTTATGAGTTATGCCAATGGCAGAAACTTCAAGGGCAAAGGCAAGGAAGTAGGAGATGAACTTGGTCCAGGCCTCACAGTACCCTCAGATCCAGGCCCGATTATACCAGAATTGATAAAATAGAAGCTGGCAAAATGTCAAGTGTGACCAAACTCGAACTTCTCTGCCAAAAGCACATTATCCCACTTCCTGATATTCTTACCAAATCCAATTCAGTGGCCACAGTGTGATAGAAAAGAACCTCTATGGAAAAGCACACCATGTTCAGTAGCTCAGTCTGCAGAGTTAAAAGCCAAGCAGCCAATGAAGGTCTATAGCAGGGACTTAGCTAGGGTCTCTCTGAGGACAAGGACTGCATTTTAATCACTGTAATACCCACAGGCCAACCCCAGGTGTCTAGTAAATTTCTGAACTGATGCACTCCTACACTCCAGACTGGGAACAGATCAGAGAAAAATTTTAGAGCCATATAAGACAATAACATTTAGTCAACTCTGAGTAAAATGACATTCATCACAGTAAAAAGCCAGGAAGGTAATTCACCAATCTCCACACCAGGCCCAGGCCTTGCAATCCTAAGAGGAAAGCCTTATTTACATGCAAGAAACAGCAAGCAAGAATTATGTTGCTTCCTCTGTAACTCCTAAAACCCCATACTTCATGAACTGAATATAGGATTAATTTGACGAAGACAGTATACTCAGCTAGTTTTGAGAATGAAAAGGCCTGAGCTCCTACTGAAGCAAAACACACAGAAATGTGTTATGACTCTGGACAGTCCTCCTGAGCAAGGGCAGAGGTTGCTTTTCAGCGTGTCATCCACAGTCTGACACAAAGGAGCTCTTTGCTCTTCAGGAAGCACTAGAAGCTACAGAACATTCTGAGGTTCAGGGAAGCCTCAACTTCCTATTGTTTCAGAACCAGGAAAGGATGAAATCAACACGCCCATCATACTGTAATCAGCACCTCCTGGGGATCTCAGAAAATTATAATAGAATATTTTCCCACCCTTCCCATTTTTGGTGCCCCTATAGTAATCTGTCTATATCATTGGTTCTTAATAGGCTCATCTCCTTCTCTTTGAGAACTAAAAAACAGTCAAAGTCAGATCAATAGTAGGCCATTTAAGATAACATGGTATAACCAAATACCTGTTATGATACAGGTGTTCTAAAGGGAGACAGAGAAATTCAAAGGCTGTTAATGACCTATGGTACAGTCTGTGTGTTGTTTGGTGCCCCCATTACCTTAATGTATATTCATAAACCATAGAACACCACCACATATATTTTTCTCTGTTGGCATCTTCTGAAGTCTGGGCTCAAAGGGCTGTGTATAGTGCTCTACAAAACACAGATTCCCAAGAACCCCCAAATCCAGCTAGGGCTTTACTGGGAAAATCATAATTCTAAAGCCCTAAAAGACATTAATGATCAGCTAGCTCAAACCCTTGTCTTACAAAGGAGAAAACCAAACTCTGTTTTAACCATCAACCTCTTAACTATGTTTCTATTTCTTCTGGCTCATCCTTTATAAAGATGCCTGGTCTTGTAGCTGAGACAGAGTTCTGATCGTTTTACTCTGCTAATTAAAGCTCTCCATCACACCCTTCAGGATAAAGCCCAAAATCTTCAATGTAACATACAAGGCTCTTGATGACTGGCCTCTGCCTTTCTCCAAGCATAAACCTCCAGTCCCCTATCATAAACTCTCTCTCTCTCTCTCCCCGCTCTGACCATATTGAACAATTTGAAGTTCTTGAAATATCCATATGAATGTTTTGCTTCTAATATGTTAAGTACCTTATATTGGACCAATCCTCTTTGGATACCTATTATCTCATAAAAACTCAAAAATAACTATTTGTGTGCACTAGAGGGCAACCAAAAGCAGGCAGAAACTAGGTAAAGGGAGCACTGGACAAGTTTTCTGGGTTTTACAACTTTTTGTTTTAGCAAGGGCCCCAATAAGCATCCTACTAAATGACTACAAATCAGATAGAAACCTGCAGAAGACTGAGTTTGAGGCAACTGAAAAAAGACAGAAAAAAATCCCAAAAAGGAGAGAGTCTCAGAAGGGAACTCTAAATTCTGCATATAAACTCCATCCAAATCTCTAGCTGACTCCTAAGCATGAAACAGATTCTAAACAACCCAGCTAAGATTAATAAAACTGATCAGAAATTTCAGTTTCTACCCACTACAGGGAAAATGGAATTTGATGTTTGAATTCAGTCAAATTCAATACCTGCTAAAATAAAAAATTAACATTCTTCAGAGGGACAAACTGAACCAATAGACTCTAAAATGTATCATCGACAATGTCCAGAATATAATCCAAAATTGCTAGACACATGAAAATACCGTCCATATGTAAGAGAATAGACAATCAATGGAGAAGAGCCCTGAGATGACTCAGCTTTGGAATTAGCAGACAGGATGTGTCATACACAGTGCTTTCTCATCTGTGCCTCTGTACATATAGCAACCTCTACCTGAAAAATTCTTCTCCCACTGATAGATAACTCTTACTCATCTAATCTCAGGTCTGAAGTCCTCCAAGAAGCCTTCCCAGTATACCTCATTCTTCCTGATCTCTCAGTAACTTGTCTAATTGTCTGGTAACTTGCCCGCCTCCTCCTTCATCTTTCTTAAGGATAAGGAGTAGGTTGTTTTTATCTATAATACCGATGCACAGTTTGGATGATAAATGGGGGTTCAATGAATGAAGCAATGAATAAAGTAACTGAGGGTGATATTAAAAGCTTGAGTATCATTGACTCATGGGTAGCCCCTTTGTACTAGGTTTATACTGCCTTAAAACTGCATGGGTCCTTTTCTTTTGCTATGTCTGATGTTGGTGGTTCTTGTGGCAAGGAGTCACATGTGCTATCATCCTGCATATTCCCATATTCAAAATCCTGTTGACTAGCCTCCTTGATCCCCACTTTCCCCAAATATGGGTCTTATTCCTTCTTGATAGCAATTCCCAACATGCCTACTAACCCTACCCCTTAGAACAATTAACATTGTTAACACCCAGGGATGCCTGGGTGGCTCAGTGAGTTAAGCAGCTGCCTTTGACTCAGGTCATGATCCCAGGGTCCTGGGATCAAGTCCCACATTGAGCTCAGTGGGTAGCCTGCTTATCCCTCTGCCTGCTGCTTGTTCTTACTCCCTGCTTGTTCTTACTCACTCTTTCTCTCTCTGATAAATAAATAAATAAAATCTTTTTTTTTTTTTAAGTTTAGAACAATTAACATAATTTTAGCTAACTTTTATTGAGTGCCTTCTGTAACACCAGGCAGGCACAATGTTATGCATTTATCAAGTATCTAACCCATTTAATTCTCTTAACCCCCTATGAGGGAGGCATTATTATTACTGCCATTTTACATATAACAAAACTAAAACTCTGAGTTTATTTATAAGGCTAACAATTTGACAAACTCCTTTGCCTGCCAAACTAGAGAAAAAAAGAGACTTCAAGAGAAGCAGTTTTCCCCCTCATTTCTGACACTCCTTAAACATCTCACTTCTAATTTGAAGAGGCATTTTGAATTGGGCAGTGTGTCTACCCATAAAATCTAAAATTTAAATAAACACCACAACCCACATGAAGAATTGATCAGCCAACTTAAAGATAACCTGGACAGATGCTGCCTGCTGCCTCCCCATTCTGGTCAACTTTCTTTTGCCCACTCAGAGGGTTGTGAGTGGGAATCCCACATCTACACTCCTGAGAGTAGAGGCATCTCTCTGCTCCTGGCTGGTAGTGAGGAGGATGGGGGACAAGCTGAAGGAACATGGGTATACATGGCACAAAAGCCCATTCTCCCAATAGTAAAAACTGTTCGCTGGGCCTAATGGGATTGAAAAAACAGTTTGAGGGCTGATGTAACACAGTTCCCCGGAGACAATCAATCTCTGAGAAATCACTGAAACACTAATGGGATTAACGGGCAGAAGACACTTTGAAGTTTCACCCTATCCTGCTTTGTCCAAAGCTATTTCTTCATACACCACATGCCGTCTACAACATATGCCATTTTGATTATTTCTTTTTACTCTCTGGGCATTTATTAAAAATTGGCTTTCTGGTTCTCCTTTATCTTCTGGAATTCCTTCTGACTCTGAGAGCCAATGTTGAAACTCAGTTAAAACATAAATTGTCAAGATAAGACATGGGAGATCTGCAAGCCCTAAATCTTGCTCACCAGCCACTGATGAAAAGCATTATTTTGATCAAGCTCTTTTCTCTGTTTCTGAGAGAAATTGTGTGCTGGAAACCTTTACAAATATTGAACTTCAGGCTAACACACACCACACAATGTGGACTTTGTCCAAAAGTTACTTGAAAGGTAACACTCACTCAACAAACATTTTAAAGGATTCTCTAACATCTTATTTCCTCACTAACACTCTCTAAAGCCAGGTTATGTTCACCATGTCATTATGCCATTTTTGTACTTAGTAAGATTGAGATGGCCAAGGTCTTTATGTGACTTTCCCAACATTTCAGAACAAGGCAGTTAGAAAATTTTGATTTACACCCAAAGTCCTTTTTTAGTCTCCACTGCTTAGAGCACTAAGCCACCCTCCAACTTGAAGACTTGAGAAACTTCAGTTACTTAAACCTAGAGCAGCTGGGGCTAAGAAAAACTGAAAAAACAAATACGCCAGTGGGTCTGTTGCTTTCAGTTAGTTCAAGGACAAATTAGAGAGTCTCGCCTTAGAAAATCACCTCAAGAATAAAGTGCCTCATTAAAACAGTTCCTTAGCATTAAAGTTGTCCCATTTTTCACAGTTTGGTTAAAAAGCAAAGGTTTACACTTGATTTATTTGCACTGGCAGGAAGCAAGACTAGTTCATTTGAATCACTCACCAGAAATCTGAAACTCCAGAGAGTCAACCCATGTTTTTGTAAGTCTCTCCCAATTCCATAAATTATGGAACTCTTTTAAAATGCTATCATGTGCATAATTAGTACTGCTAAGTCTTCTTATTAGAACTGAAATGATTTTCCTCAAATCATTACACTGCTTATTAAAACTA
This sequence comes from Mustela nivalis, assembly GCF_964662115.1. Taxonomy (NCBI): domain Eukaryota; kingdom Metazoa; phylum Chordata; class Mammalia; order Carnivora; family Mustelidae; genus Mustela; species Mustela nivalis. Next base: position 109,782,219 of record NC_139026.1, on the reverse strand, counting down.
TAAAGGCCTTGTCTTAAAATACAACCAAGAATTTACAACAGACAATGCTCACCAAAGGATTAGAAGACACACCCTTTTGCTTCCCAATTCCACCAATTATTATTGCCACTACTATTTATTGAGCGCCTACACTGTGTATGCACCACATATGCTTTATCTCACTTGTTCCTCAATCACCTTCAGAAACCAGAATTTTCTCTATGCTTCTGACATGGAAAGTGGCATTTAATGAGGTAAGCTGCTCATGATCCCACAACTAGTAAATGATAAGACTGCGATTTAAACCCAGTACTGAAAGCCATCTGTCTCTAAATTCTCCTCAATGTTCCCTCTGTGACCTCTGTCTGAGAGAGGACAATAATTCTTTTTTAAGAATTATGCAGCCAAATCAGAGGCGCAGGTGATAAGCAAAGGACAGTTTAACAAGTTGCAATGGAGAATGCACACAGACAGGTAAAAGCAATACAAATCTCTCGTGATTAACCCTCAAGTAGTCCTAGAACTTTAGATTTGGCACAAACCTTAGAGATCATCCAGTTCAACTCTTTCATTCCAGATAAAGACTGCAACCCAGAGAGGTGAAGGAATTCGTCCCAGGTAACAAGACCAGGTCTCCGGATTCCCGGGTTTCTGCTTTTTCTATAAGCATCCATGTGTCCTCAAATGGATCTGTCTGCATTCACTTGTGCCTAGCACACTCAGACCCTTTCAGAAAGAGGAAAAACAAGGCAGACCTAGTGTCTGACTGCAGAGAATGCAGCCAGAATAACGGTGCATAAAGCAATCATGCAACAGTTCGACGGGATTTTTAGTAAAGCATCAGCTTGAACAACAAACAACAGGGTCACATGCATTCTGAAATGGAGACTCCATGGGGGAAGTAGGGCCTTGAAAGCAAGCAAGGTATAGAGAGGCAAAGAGAAAAAAGAGGGACATTGCAGGCCTTGAGGATGGAATAAGAAACTAAGTAGCTTGGTCCAACACTGCAGGGTAGCTGACAACTTGGTTTTCCGATTACTCAGGCAAACTTAATGAAGAAGATGTGACTTTTGATATCTGCTATACAGATTGATAGGAACACATCACTTCAGCTGAGTTTCAGGCCCCAGAGACTGAGAAGCCAGCTTCTCATGCAGGTGGCTCCAGTTGTGTTTTCAATAAGCCACAAATAGCCTCGCTTTGTACTAGGGCCATGACCCTGACAAGCCATCATCATCACTGGAATGTCTTAGAGGCCAAGGGAAATGCACAGAGCTGCCAGAGTCATTGCGACATTGATCCAAATCCTGGGGGAGGGGGACCAGAGCCTGACTCAGCAGTGGTAAACTCACTTGCCAAACTCTTCTGGCACCTAGACCAGGCTCGGAGACGTTTCTGAATCCCATCTTTCTGAGAACCTTCACCACAAGTTGAAAGCTATTTTCCTTCTTTGGAAAGCAGAAAGGCTACACAAGATGCCTCCCATCAAGAAAAGTGACTAGTCTTATTACCAGGCTATGGACGGCAGGCGGAAGAAGCATTATGGATTACAAAATGGAGCACAGGATGTGGAATCCAGAGACTCCTATCCTGCCTCAGCCATTTACTCACTGTGTGAACTTGGCATGGTCCTCGAGCCATTTTGGCACCAGCTCCCTTATCTTTAAAGTGAGGACACTCATACTGCCTATCCTTGATAAGGCCATTATAAGGCGCAAGTGACATACAAGGAAATTCACTATAAATTTTAAAGCATACAAATCTTAATGGTCATATTTTAAATACTGAAGTCATATCCAAGGGTTTTCCAGACACATTGGGAAATGAGGGACAGAAATTATTTTAATTTTAATGAGGATGACCAAGAGGGCTATTTGCTTTGGGTTGGTTCTCAGTAAATGGATCCACAAAAGCAGACTGAGGAGGAAATTTCATCTCAACAGAGTTCTTTGTTTATAGCATGGATGTCAACTCAGAACAGCAAAACCACCACTAATGATAACAGTCACCTTTTGGGAAGCGCCTCCTATGGGCCAGGCTTTGTGCTAAGTGTTCTGTATCCATCACTTCTAACTCTCTTTGTTAGGGTGGCAAGTTCTCCCCTCAGTCCTCTCGTTTACTCCTCTACTATAAATTGAAGGCACTTCCATCCCTCTTCTCATCTCATTTCTAGGTTTCCCTACTGGATGGGTAGTATTTTAACTAGTTTATACCCAGGGACATCTAAAGGACAAAGTTAATGTACCTCAAAAGCATGTCCCGTTTCTTCTTTTATTTTTATTTTTTGTTTTGTGGATAAGAAAGAACAGACCAGGGACGCCTGGGTGGCTCAGTTGGTTGAGTAGCTGCCTTCGGCTCGGGTCATGATCCCAGCGTCCTGGGATCGAGTCCCACATCAGGCTCCTTGCTCAGCAGGGAGCCTGCTTCTCCCTCTGCCTCTGCCTGCCATTCTGTCTGCCTGTGCTCGCTCTCTCCCCCCCCCTCTCTGATAAATAAATAAAATCTTAAAAAAAAAAAAAAAGAAAGAAAGAACAGACCACATCCACCTGTGAACTTCTCCATTTATTTCCTCCAACTTCATCATGCACTCCCAGCTTCCATGCAGAAAACCAACTGGGTGGGCCTGTGTCTCTATGGAGGTAAAATCAGCATCCTCATCCCAGCTGAAGAGATGGGCTCTCAATCTGCTCCTCAGAGCCAGAAATAAGGGGTCCTCAAATGGGAGGGAGCAGTTCTCAGATGCTTGCCAAGCTCTTGAAGAAAGTGGCCATCTCTCTCACTTGGAGAGTACCATTCTTTGGAGGTAAGATCCTTTCTGAGAGAGCACAGGGATGGGAAAAGGCGGATGGGAGGTTGTGAAACCAAAACTGAGGCAATGATCCCCTCAATACTCATAGTGAACCTGCAAAATAGTCATCGTTGTCTCCATTTTAAAGATGAGAAAACTGAGACTTACTGGTAAATAAACGGACATCAGCAACCTTACAGTCTGGTTGGGAATACAAAAACAGAACACACCAAAACCAACACAAAACAAGTAAGTACCAAGGTTGTAGGATTAAGTGCCCCAAGAAGGACAGGATGTCTTTTTCCTGAGCCTCGGCTTCCAAACATCACCCCTTCAAAACAAAACAAAAATCCCCAAAACCATTTCCACCCCCTGAGCCTCCAAAGAGGTCAAGTTTTCTATAGAGTCACTGGCTTGGCTTTCTTTGGTCTTGGACTTAAAAAGCTGGAACCACTGGAGGTCATGGCGCCCTCCATTTGCCCACCAGGGCTCCCACATCTCCATCTACGGCTCCACTCCCCACACAGAGCAGCTTGGCTGCACCCAGGAAAGTGCAAGTGACTTTTACAAGGCAAGAAAGTAGGCCATAGTCTCCACCATTTTTCACAGTTTGAGGCTCCTATTCTCTCTGGGCTCATTTGCCTTGTTGGAGCATTTATCTCTGCTGCCGTGAGGCTGCGCGGTAAGTTCTGAATGGCGAGGAGAATTAACACATTGGGCTCGGCGCCTTTCACTGCAACACCAGCCTCTTGGACCAGCCCTCTGCACAGTGATGAAGCAGGGAGTGGAAGGTGATGTTCGCACACCTCTTCTGCCTTCTGTGGGACCCTCTGCCCTTGGCCCAGCCTCCAACAAATCCCCGAGAATGAGGGAGCCAGCATGCGGGGCCCTCACCAGCTCCATATCCAGAGACCCCTTCACACTCCCCATACCCACACTGTCCTTGGCAAGGTTCTGTCAACCAAATAAATAGTGCTGATAATTCTTATCTCCCCCTCCACTCTAAACTTTATCAAAGAGAGACGGACTGCTACGAACCAGAGCATTTGACCAGCATGGAATGACCAGAGCTACAATGCCAAGTCAGTCAGTAGATAGTCTTTCAGCTGAGAGCAAAGGACCTTGACATTTTCGTTCCTCTTTATAGCCTTATCTTGAACAAATGAGCAGTTTCCATTAGGTGTTTTGAAATATTAAAAAGAGCTCTCTGGCCACCATTATGTCCTTGATGAGATGTCAGAGTATGGAAACTCCAAGGTGGAAATTACCATGATAATGGTTCATAGTCTTTTCCTCCACCTTAGGGGTATTGGTATTTCCCTGAATTTCAAATATTCTCTAAAACTCAAAGTACTGAATCTCAAATACTTAGATCTGTGGTAGTGAAGGTGTAAATATGGGAGTGGGGGTTTGGGGAGGGCTGCAGCAGGCCCTCCTTAGTGGCCCTGGTCTGGCTAAACTAAGGGATGATTTGGGGATGTGGAGCAGGTCAACATTTGGTCTACTCTGGTCTACTCTGAGGAGAGGAGATGAGCACACATCAGAGTGACCATCCGTCCATCCAAAGAGTGCCTGCTACCTGTCAGGAACTGCGCTCAGCAAATTGACCACAAACTATGCCTGCTAGAAATTTGTGATTTCCAACCACACCACACTTAGCAGCCATCTAGGGAGAAAGGAGTGCAGGACAGGGGGTCACTAGTTCCCTAAACGTAGGGTCCCAGTAGGAAGGGCCAGAACAGGAGCAATTAAAAAAAAAAAAAAAAAAAAAGGCAAACACTGGAAAAAGAAATGACCTCAACATCCAGCACATAACAGATGCTCAAAAAAAGATTGCTGGATAAATGAACAAACAACATGGGACTCTCTCTTTTTTAAAATGTGAAATAATTCCAAGGGAAATAGCTGCTTATCAACAATAAGCTTTAATTTTTTCCAGTTTTTGTTCTTATCTGTTATACATCCATATAATTAAAAGAGACAGATAATTCTAAACAGCTCATCACAAAAGAAAACCACAGTTCCCTTTCTTACCCCCCACTTCCCCTTCCAAACAACAACTGCTTTCAACTTTTTAGCTGCTTCTTTCAGTAGTTAATTCTGTATTTTTAAATAATATGCTTAAACAATTTCTTACCAATTTTTAACTTTTTTTTCTACCACGTTTTCCTTCCAGTTTAGTCTCCCCCTCCTCCTCAAGAGCTACATCATAATTTATTTAGATCAATACATCTGTGCCATCGTTACTAAAAAGGATCTCCTTTCATGTATTTCACTGGCCTCTGTCCTGTGTTGGATTCTGAATCCCATGTTTCCCTTGGTTTTGCCCTCCGTCTGGTGAAGAATATCCTCTAGGAGCTTCCTAAGAAAAGGTGCATGTGTGCTGAGGTGTTTTTGGTTTGAGATTTGTTTGGTGGTTGTTGTTGCTGTTACTGTTCACATTTTTAGCTATACAAAAATGTCTTTGTTCTACCGTGGTTGTGTGAATGATAACTTGGTTGGATATAAAACTCCCAACTGGAAATCTCCTTTCTTCAGAACTTTGAGGGCTCTGCTCCATTGTATTTTAGCTTCTAATAAAATACCCTAATCCAGGTTGATTCCTGGTCTTTTGTAACCTATTTTATTTCTCTCTCTAGAAACCTGTAAGATGACTCAATTGTCCTCACTTTTCTGAAACTTCACAATGAGGTACCCTTGGCATAGGCCTATTTTATCCATTTGTATGGGCACTTAACGAGCCCTTTCCAATCTACAAACCAATGCCCTCTAGTTCTAGACAATGAACTAAAACTGCCTCACTGAGGATTTCCTCCCCACTGTGTTTTCGTTTATCTCTTTCTGGAACTCCTAGTATTCACAGGTTGGACTTCTTGGACCTATTGGCTAATTGTCACATTTTTTTCTCCTAATTTCCACCTCTGACTTGCAGGGGGGTGCCCTACTTTCTTGGAGATTCAACAATTTTGCTTTCCAACTATTCACATCCCTCAACTAACCACATTTTTAACTTCCCTGAGTTTCTGTTTGTCTCTTGAATGTTCCTTTTACATAGAAACCAGTTTTTGCTTCAGAGATATAATATCATCTCTCATCTCTCTAAAGACAGAAAAGAATGTTGGTGGTTTGCTTTAACTTTTCTTCTCCTTGCATATTCTGTTTTACATATGCCTTCTTTGCTTGTTTCTTTGGTTTCTACTTTCATTTTAAGGAACTTCCTCAAACATTAAGGTACTCTTAACTGACTGATCATATTTAAGAGTGAAACAATCAAAAACTGTCAGGACACTGAATGGTAAATGGGCCTTGTCAACCAGGCTTTGCTGGAGGGGGTTATGGCTGAATTGTCCTGTTGGGTAGACTCTGCTGTGTCTTTAGGGCTGTCTTCTTTAGGCTAATCTACTCTGCCAGCCTAAAGGATGCTAGGATGTTCATATCTCCTATCTAGAGGGTACAGGCTTAGGGACTCGCACTGTGAGGGCTATGCAGGAACACAACTCAGAAGTCTCAGCCTTATTTTCACCCCTAATACACCACCCTAATTGTGCCAGCCATGCCCCAGTCCAGAGAGCTTCCCCTTCACCTCAATAGAGAACACTCCAGTGTTCAGCTGAATGGAAGAAGGGTATTGACTGCTAGGATGGGAGTGGGATCTGAGATCTAATTATTCCTTCAACAGACCTTGAGCCAGTTCCCCAGTTTATAACCCTATTTATCCCACCATTTCCAAAGATATCTGAGACCACTAATTTCCAAACCTTTTGGGAGCTGTGAGCTGCAGGTCTAATTGTCTCAATTCTCCCCAGGATCCAGCTCAGGATTCAGCTATCTCATATATGCAAAGTCAGTTGTTACTTGCCCTTCTACTTTCCAGATTTCAGAATATTGTGTGTGTCCCCCTGTTGCCACTGGGTTGTATGAAGACGGGCCTCTCTGATGAGTTCAGGATTCAGCTCCAACCTTAACCCCCCACACCACAGTCAAGGAAGGCATTGCTTCTGGTGGTGAAAGACACACTAACACTGCTTTACAAGAGGTGCTGAAGAACACCCCATTCACCATGGCCCATCTTGTGCCATACGTGTGTGCTTGCATCAAGCTATGGCAAGTCCAAACACAAAAACCTGGTGGAGGAACTGTGCGCCAAACCCCAACCAGACCAACTGAAATGAGACTGGTCATCATGAGAAAATAGAGGAATGGACAGGCCTCTGCAAAATTATCCAAGAAGCAAAGCCCAGGAAAGCAGTTGCTTATAGCTAGATGGTTGTTTAGGACCACGGCAAAGAATCTCAGGCCAAATATGTCATCAAAGCATATTTCAAATACAAAAAATGAACAAATAAAATCATAGCCCCATATATATATGTGGTTGCTGGTATCTTCTTTTCCATTCATTTTGTCTCTGTGGTTTATGCATTTTTAAAGATTCTTTTGCCATCATCTTAGTGTGGTTTTGGAAGAGAGCACTCAATCTGCCATATTTATCTGCAATTTCTTAACTACTGTATTTTTCGCATTTCCATATCACTTTATTCTATTTTTATATAATATAGCATACATTCAGAAAAGTGCATAAGACATATTTTTACAGATTAATGAATACATAGAAAGCAAACTCTCGTGTAACCACCATCCAGATCAAGAAATACAACGCTGCCAACCTTCTCCCACACAGCCGTCCCCAGTCATGAACCAACCCCTCCTCACCATCCACACTGCTCCCTTGACTTCGGCTATAACCACATCCTGACTTTCTTTATGCTTGTACCACTTATGAATGTGTACCTTAAAAGTCAGTTTTGTTTTGCCTGTTTTAGCTTTATAGGAATGGAATCCTACTGAACATATTCTTTTGTCTTGCCTCTCTCACCCAATCTTACGTTTGTTGGATCCATTCTTACTGCTATGCCTCAGCTATTCGTCTTTTTCTGCATCTTTACCTTTTAATGAAATACACTTTACAACATTAATAATAAAATATGAGAAGTGTTAGGAAGCTATGGAAGTGGCATGTAAAAAAGAGAGAGAAAGAGAAGTTAAATAATTTGCTCAAAGTTTAAGAGAAAATCCTCAGATTCAAAAATATTTCTCTTCTAAGTGTGGAACATAATTGAATTTTTCAAAGCAAGTGGCATACTCCCCTAAAAATGGCTTTCCAGGGATGGATCTGCACTAGTCCCAATGCCTATTTCCTCATCAGGAGATGCCCTGGTTTTGAGTTGATGATGTCTTCTAAGAGGTAGCATCTTCTCTCAGCGATTCCATATATTCTTATAGCACTTTGAAGTCAGCCATAGCCCCAAGAGACATGAATCTCTATAAGCAATTATTCTTTATGTGAGGAAAATGGATTGAGGTCAGAAATTCCTTAACAATCCAGTTATTCTAGTCAGTTCTAAGAAGGCCAGGTAATGGTAAGAAAATGGCAATTAAAAACTCATTCAGGGGACTCCTGGGTGGCTCAGTGGGTTAAGCCTCTGCCTTTGGCTCAGGTCATGATCTCAGGGTCCTGGGATCGAGACCCACATCAGGCTCTTTGCTCAGCAGGGAGCCTGCTTCCCCCTTTCTCTGCCTGCCTCTCTGCCTACTTGTGATCTCTCTCTCTCTGTCTAATAAATAAATAAAATCTTTTTTTAAAAGTCATTTAGTTTAGAATTCTGAAAACATCCTTAAAATCCTTGTAATCCCATTTTTTCAGACAAGGAAATCAAAGCTCAAGTGAGATAAAATTATTTGTCCAAGCTCCAAAGCTTATCAGATTGTTAGACTCTTCACCTGTGAAAGGCAGGTGTCCAACATGATCTTGGAGATCCTGAAGAGTACTAAAACTCTAACTCTACAGGTAAATCAATCCCACACTACAGGAACAGCCATCACTAAAAATGCATCTTCATGCTCTGTGTTCTCCATGCAAAACAAGGCCCTTTACCCGTCAGGAGTATGACTCTGTGTGTTTGTGTGTGTGTGCACGTTTGCATAACTACCAGCAAAGAGAATTATGTCTGCATTAAAAGAGTCTTCCCACAGTGCCATGGGGTTCACCAAGTGGAAAGATCTTTCATATCCTGATACCTCAGTAAACAGAGGGAGATTGCACCTGTACCCCAGGAAGGCAGGATGTGCTCTTTAAGAACACAGAGCCGCCTCAGGAAACAAGCCCCAGAACATCCCACTTGGGGAGCTTTGTCAACATCAATACAGCAATCACAAAGCACCCACCTACCATCTATCCTGCAGGGAGCTTCTGTCTCATTGGCAAGACAAGGTTGATACATGAAACTGTGAGAAAACAGTACAAAGCAGTATGCTAAACTCTCTGATCAGACATTCTGTGTCTTTGGAATTGAGAGAAGGAGGCAGCCTGTGTAGGAGTCATGAGGGAAGTTCTTCTGGGCTTTAGTTTCTTCTCAGTGTAAAATTGCCTGGTAAACCCTCAGTCACTTCTGCCCCAGGACCTTGGATTCTCCCCACAGCAAACCCCAAAATGTTGGAGTTGTATTGAGAAACATCTTCGACTTCAAAGTCATACACAGGACTTCCAGATGGGAGCCTGAGTCCTGATCCTGGGTCCTCTGGTGGCCCACACTGGCCTCAGTGACAAGACTCCCCTCCTCTAATATCTCAATATCTCTTGTTAAGTGGGCACGGGGATGCTGGACATGGATAGCCATGACCATCATGAATGGGGCAGGGAGCAGGAAGACTCTAGAGTTCACAGGAAGGAAGTAGCTCTATACACTTGAGGTGGTGATCTTTTTACAACCTGACAGATTTTTGTTTTCTGATGACCCACCAGATAATCCAAGTCTCAGAACTGCCTTGCCAAGTGTACTGTCCCTTTCTCATGGCCTGGCCAGCATCAGCAGCAAGTGGCTGGAGTGGGATGAAAGATTTCCTATTTGTTTGTTTTCTAAGTAGGACCCATCACTGAGGGGAGATGACTAAACCTCCTATTGCCAGAAAGAATCCCAAGATTTTTAAATGGAGAGCCTAAAGCAAAAACAAAACAAAACAAAAAACCCTGTTATTGAACTTTACATAGGAAACCTCCCTGCTCAGAGAAGACACCTTAAGACTGTAACTGGGGAGAAAAGTGAACACTTTTTTCCTGAATTTAAAAGAACTTCTGCCTAGTATTTTGGAAAAGAGAGAGCAGAATGGAGGCAAGGGAAAAGAAATGTCCAAGGATAGCTGAAAGGACAATTAAAGTGATGGAGCTTGAGGGATTCTGTGATTATTTGGCTTTGCTGAAATAATTAGTATTAATATTTTGCCAACTACATTCCAGCTGTCTTATTCATGATCCACGCCTGTGTGCCTCCAAATGAAGAAGTCAGACACCACTTCCTTCATTTCTCAGGAAGAAAAATTAAAAGGTACAATAATGGAAGACATTTTAGCACAGAACTATCACATCCTACATTGGTTACAGTTGGAGTCTTTACATTCCCTGGCTCCTTTCTAGCAAGGAATTTATCCACCTCTTTCCCACCTTAGTGAAAACTGGATTACAACAACAACAACAACAACAAAAAACAAAAACCCTATATCAAACTGAAAATAGCCAAGGTACCAATATTTACATCAGACAAAACAGGCTTTAAAACCAAGACTGTAGCAAGAGACAAAGAAGAACACTACATAATGATAAAGGGATCAACCAAACAAGAGGATATAACAATTGTAAATATCTATGCACCAACACAGAAGCACCTAAATATATAAGGCAAATATTAACAGACATAATGAGCAAGATGGACAGTAATACAATAATAGTAGGAGACTTTAATATCCCACTTACATCAATGCAGGTCATCCAGACAGAAAATCAACAAAGAAACATTGGCTTTGAACAACACACTAGACCAGATATATGTAACAGGTATATACAGAACATTCCATCTAAAAAGCAGAATATACATCGTTTTCAAGTACACATGGAACTTTTTCTAGGATAGATCACATGTTAGGTCACAAAACAAGTCTCAGTACCTTTAAGAAGATCAAAATCATATCAAGTATTGTATACCACAATGGTATACAACTAGAAATCAATTACAGGGAAAAAAAACCTGCAAAAAATACAAACACATAGAGGCTAAACACCATGCTATTAAACAACCAATGTGTAAATGAAGAAATCAAAGAGGAAATAAAAAAGTATATGAAGACAATGAAAATGAAAACACAATGGGCCAAAATCTTTGGAACAGAGCAAAAGCAGTTCTAAGAGGCAAGTTTATAGTGATACAGATGTCCACAAGAAATAAGAAAAACCTCAAATAAATAACCTAACCTTACATCTAAAGGAACTAAAAAAAGAAGAAGAAAGTCCAAAGCTAGTAGAAGAAATGAAATAATAAATAGAAATAAAAATAGAAATTAAAAAATAGAAAAGATCACCTGGGTGGCTCAGTTGGTTAAGCAGCTGCCTTCGGCTCAGGTCATGAACCCAGCGTCCTGGGATCAAGTCCCACATCAGGCTCCTTGCTCGGCAGGGAGCCTGCTTCTCCCTCTGCCTCTGCCTGCCATTCTGTCTGCCTGTGCTCGCTCTCTACCCCTCTCTCTCTCTGATAAATAAATAAAATCTTTAAAAAAATAATTAAATTAAATTTAAAAAATAGAAAAGATCAATGAAACCAGGAGGTGGTTCTTTGAAAAGATAAACAAAACCAATAAATATTTTAGCTGGACTTATAAAGAAAAAAGAGAGGATTCACATAAACAAATTCAGAAATGATGGAGGAGAAATAGCAACCACAGAAATACAAAGAACTATAAGAGAATATTATAAAAAATTATATTCCAATAAATTGGACAAACTAGAAAAAAGTAGATAAATTCCTAGAAACATATAACCTTCCAAAACTGAATATGGATAAAATGAAAATTTATATAGACTAATTACTAGTAACAAAATTGAACCCATAATCAAAAAACTCCTGGGTGCCTGGCTGACTCAGTCAGGTAAGTGTCTGTCTTCAGCTCAGGTCATGATTTCAGGATCCTGGGATGGAGCCCTGAATCAGGCTCCCTGCTCAGCAGGGAATCTATTTCTCTCTCTCCCTGAGGCCTCTCCCCTTCACTCTCTCTCTTTCTCTCAAATAAACAAATAAAATCTTTAAAAACAAACAAACAAACAAAAAAACAAAAACAAAAACAAAAACAAATTCCCAAAAAATGAAAGTCCAGGACCAGATGCCTTCACAGGTGGATTCTACCAAATATTAAAGAAAAGTTAATACTTATTCTTCTCACACTATTCAAAAAAAAAAAAGATAAGGAAGAAAATTTCCATATTCATTCTACAATGCCAGCATTACCCTGATACCGAAACCAGAAACCTGATACCAAAAGAGAAAACTACAGGTCATCTAATGAAAGTGATGTAAAAATCCTCTACAAAATATTAGTAAGCAGAATTCAACAATGCATTACAAAAATCACTCACCACAATTAACTGGGATTTATGCTTATGTTGCCAGGAGATTCAATATTCACAAATCAATCAATGTGATATACCACATTAACAAGAGGAATAAAAACCATATGATCATCTTAATAGAAGAAGAAAAATCACTTGACAAAATACAATATCCATTCATGATAAAAGCTCTCAGCAAAGTGGTTTTAGGGGGAACATACCTCAACATAACAAAGGTCATATGTGAAAATCCCACAGCTAACATCATACTCAGTGGTGAAAAAATGGAAAGCTTTTCCTCTAAAATCAGAAACAAGGATGTCGAATCTCACCAATTTTATGCAACAGAGTATTTGAAGTTCTAGCTGCAGCAATCAGACAAGAAATAAAAAGCATCCAAACTGGTGAGGAAGATGTAAAATTGTCACTATTTGCAGATGATAGGATATTGGATATAGAAAACCCTGAAGACTCCACCAAAAAATTATTAGAACTAATAAATCAATTCAGTAAAGTTACAAGTTCTAAAGTTAATATACAGAAATCTGTTGTATCTGCATACACTAACAAAGTCATAGAAAGTGAAATTAAGAACACGATCCCATTCATAATCACACCAAAAAGAATTAATTACCTATGAATAAATTTAACTAGGAATGTAAAAGAACAATACCCTGAAAACTATAAAACATTGATGAAATAAATTAAAAATAACACAAACAAATATAAAGATATACCATGCTCATGGATTGGAAGAATTAATATTGTTAAAATGTCCATACTACTCAAAGCGATCTATAAATTTAATACAATCCCTATCAAAATACCAATAGCATTTTTCACAGAGGAAAATGGATTCACAGAACTAAAACAAATAATCCTAATTTGTATGAAACTGCGAAAGATGCTAAATAGCCAAAACAATCCTTGAGAAAGAACTGGAGATAACACAATACTGAGTATCAAGATATACTGCAAAGCCTCAGTATTCAAAACAGGATGGCTCTGGCACCAAAATAGACACATATATCAAAGGAACAGGAAAGAGAGCCATGAAATAAATATACACATATAGGGTCAATTTTCTATGACAAAGGAGGCAAGAATACACACTGGGGAAAAGACAATCCTTCTAACAAGTTGTACAGGGACAACTAGACAAAATAATGAAACTGAGCCAAACTTATCAAAAACAAAAGAGAAAGAACCCAAATAAAATCACAAATGAGAGAGGAGAAATAACAAACAACACCACAGAAATACAATTATAAGAGAATATTATGAAAAATTATATGCCAAAAAATTAGACAAACTGGAAAAAAAGGGATAAATTCCTAGAGACATATAAACTACCAAAACTTAAATAGGAAGAAATAGAAAACTTGAACAGATCGATAATCAGCAAAGAAATTGAATCAGTAATATAAAACAAAACAGAACAAAATAAAAAAAAAAACTTCCAGCAAACAAAGTCCAGAACCAGATGGCCTCACAGGCAAATTCTACCAAACACTTAAAGAAGAGTTAATATATATTCTTCTCAAACTATTCTGAAAAACAGAAAAGGAAGGAAAACTTCCAAATTCATTCTATGAGGCCAGCATTACACTGATAACAAAACCAGATAAAGGCACTACTGAAAAAGAAAACTAGGGGCCAATATCCTTGATGAACACAGTTGCGAAAATCCTGAATAAAATACTAGCAAACCAAATCTAACACTACATTTAAAAAATCATTCACCACAATCAAGTGAGATTTATTCCTTGGTTGCAAGTCTGGCTCAATATCTGTAAATTAATCAATGTGATACATCACATTAGTAAAAGAAAGGATAAGAACCACATGATCATTTCAATAGATGCAGAAAAGCATTTGACAAAGTACAACATCCATTCATGGTAAAAACTCTCAACAAAATAGCTTTAGAAGGAACATATCTCAACATGATAAAGCCCATATAGGAAAAACCACAGCTAAATTGCCCATAATGGGGAAAAAACTGACATCTTTTTCTCTATAGCCAGAAACAAAACAGGGATGTCCACTCTCACCACTTTTATTCAACAAAGTACTGGAAGACCTAGCCACAGAAATCAGATGACAGAAAGAATTAAAAGGCATCCAAACCAGCAAGGAAGAAGTAAAACTTCCACTATTTGCAGATGACATGACACTATATATAGAAAACCCAAAAGACTCCCCCAAAAAACTGCTAAAACAGATCAGTGAATTCAGTAAAGTTGCAGTATACAAAATCAATGTACAGCAATCTGTTTCATTTCTACACACCAACAATAAAGTAGCAGAAAGAGAAATTAAGGAATCTACCTCATTTACAACTGCACCAAAAACCATAAGATACCTAGGAATAAACCTGACCAAAGAGGTGAAAGACTTGTACTCTGAAAATTGTAAAATGTTGATGAAAAAAATCGATGACACAAAGAAATGTAAAGACATTCCATACTCATGGAATGGAAGAACAAATATTGTTAAAATGTCTATACTACCAGAGCAATTTACACACTTAATGCAATCCCTATCAAAAACCAACAGCATTTTCACAGAACTAAAACAGTCCTAAAATATATAGAGAGCCCCAAAAGACCCTGAATAGCCAAAGCAACCTTAAAAAAGAAAAGCAAAGCTGGAGGCACACAATTCCTGACTTCAAGTTATATTACAAAGCTGTGATCAAAACAGTATGGTACTGACACAAAAACAGACAAACAGATCAATAGAACAGCAAAGAAAACCCAGAAATGAACCCACTACTATATGGTCAATTAATCTTTGACAAAGCAGGAAAGAACACCTAATAGGAAAAAGAGTCTCCTCAACAAATGATGTTGGGAAAAACTGACAGAACATACAAAAGAATGAAACTGAACCATTTCTTATACCATACACAAAAATAAATTCAAAATGGATGAGAGAACTGAATGTGAGAACTGAAACTAAAAAAAATCCTACAAGATAACATAGACAATAACTTCTCTGACATCAGCCATTGCAACTTTTTTCTAGATTTTTTTTGAGGCAAGGGAAACACAAGCAAAAATAAATTCTTGGGACTACATCAAAATAAAAAGCTTCTGCCCAGCCAAGGAAACAATCAACAAAACTAAAAGGCAACCTTATGGAATGGAAGAAGGTATTTGCAAATGACATATCCAATAAAGGGTAAGTATCCAAAATATATAAATAACTTGTAAAATTTAACACTCAAAAGCAAATAATCCAATAAAAATGGACAGAAGACACAGACAGACATTTCTCCAAAAAAGACATTCAGATGTCCAACAGACACAAGAAAAGATGCTGAACAAAACTCATTGTTAGGGAAATGCAAACCAAAACTACAATGAGATACCATCTCACACCTGTCAGAATGGCTAAAATCAACAACACAAAAAACAATAGTCCTTGGCAAGGATGTGGACAGAGGGAAATCCTCTTGCACTATTGAATGTAAATTGATGCAGCTGCTGTGAAAAACAGTATGGAGGCTCCTCAAAGAAATTAAAAATGGAACTCCCATATGATCCAGCAACCACACTACTAGAGATTTATGCAAAGAATACAAAAATACCAAATCAAAGGGATGCAGGGACCCAGATGTTTATAGCAACATTATCAACCATAGCCAAATTATGGAGACAGTCCAAGTGTCCATTGACTGATGAATGGATAAAGAAGATGTCATATTATGTGACAATGGAATATTATTCAGCCATAAAAAAGAATGAAATCTTGCCATTTGCCACCATGTGGACAGAGCTAGAGAATATTATGCTAAATGAAGTAAGCCAGTCAGAGAAAGACAAATACCGTATGATTTCATTCATATGTGGAATTTAACAAACAAAACAAATGAGGAAAGGGGAAAAAAAGAGAAAGAGAACAAGAAAAAGACTCTGAGCTATAGAAAACAAACTGATGATTACCAGAGGGGAGGAATGGAATGGGGATGGGTTCAGTAGGTGATGGGGATTAAAGATGGCACTTGTCAGGGCGCCTGGGTGGCTCAGTGGTTTGGGCTGCTGCCTTCGGCTCGGGTCATGATCTCAGGGTCCTGGGATCAAGCCCTGCATCGGGCTCTCTGCTTCGCAGGAAGCCTGCTTCCCCCCCCCCCCTCTCTCTGCCTGCCTCTCTGCCTACTTGTGATCTCTGTCTGTCAAATAAATAAATAAAATCTTAAAAAAAAAAAAAAAAGATGGCACTTGTCATGATGAGCACTAGATGATATGTGGATGTGTTGAATCACTGTATCATACACCTGAAACTAATATTCCACAGTCCTGGAATTTAAATAAAAACTTAAAAGAAAAAGAATGAAATGGACCACTTTCTTACACCATACACAAAAAGGAAACTCAAAATGGATTAAAGACCTAAATATGAAACTTGAAACCATTAAGCTCCTAAAAGAAAAAAACTTAGTCAGTAATCTCTTGGACATTGGCCTTAACAACATATTTCTAAATACGCCCCCTCAGGCAAGGGAAACAAAAGCAAAAATGAACTTTTGGCAACATACCAAAATAAAAAGAAAGAAAACCATCAACAAAACAAAAGGGCAACTTACTGATGGGAAAAGATACTTGCAAATGATACATGAGATAGGGGGTTGATATCCAAAATATATAAAGAACTTATACAACTCAACACCAAAAAATAATCCAATTAAAAATGAGCAAAGGACCTAAACAGACATTTTTCCAAAGAAGACACACTTAGAGATGGCCAAAAGACATATGAAAAGATGTTCAACATCACTAATCATCAGGGAAATGCAAATCAAAATCACAGTGAGGGATCACCTCACACCTGTCAGAGTGATATTAAAAAGACAGGTAATCAAACAGTACCAATAAGACAAGAAGAAACATATTGGCAAGGATGTGGAGATAAGGGAACCCTGGTGCATTGTTGGTGGGAATGTGAATTGGTGCAATCACTGTGGAAGACGATATAGAGGTTCCTCAAAAAAATTAAAAATAGAATTACCATGTGATCCAGAAATTCCACTATTGGTTATTTACCCAAAGAAAATGAAAACACTAATTTGAAAAGGAAAACCTCTATGTTTATTGCTGTGTTATTTACAATAGCCAAGATATGGAAGCAATCGAAGTGTCCACTGGTGGATGAAAAGATGTCACACACACACACACACACACACACACACACACACACACAATGCAATATTACTCTGCCATAAGAAAGAATGAAATCTTGCCATTTGTGACAACACGGGTGGATCTAGCGGGTGTTATGCTAAGTGAGATGAGTCAGACAGAGAAAGACAAATACCATATGATTTCATCTCTATGTGGAATCTAAAAAACAAAACAAGTGAACAAACAAAATACAGAGAGCAAACTGGTGATTGCTGGGGCAGAATGAGTGAAATAAAAGGGATTGAGAGGTACAAACTTTCAGTTATAAAATAAATAGTTCATGGAGATGAAAAGAACAGGGTAAGGAACACATAACAACATTGTATTATGACAGGTGGTGAGACTCACTCATGGGGAGCCCTGACTGCTGTACAGAACTGTCAACTCAGTATGTTATAGGCATGCAACTGCTATAACTTTGTAGGTTAACTATACTTTAATAATAAAAAATATGTATTTTTTATTTTTTTGTTATATTAGCCACCATACAGTACAGACAAATGACGTACTGTATGGTGACTAACATAAAAAAAGATTTAAAAATATTACAGATCACCATGACAGATATAATAATAATAATAAAAAGTTTGAAATATTGTCAAAATTGCCAAAATGTGCCACAGAGACATGAAATGGGCAAATGCTGTTGGAAAAATGGCACTGAGGGACTGGGGGTTGCCACCAGCCTTCAATTTGTAAAAAAACACAGTATCTGAGAAGCGCAATGAAACAAAAAAAAAAAAAAAAAACACACACACACACACAAGAAAAATCCAAGCAGCCTCCCTTCACTGAAGTACCAGTACACTTCTGCAGTACCTCGAGCAGTCAAGTCCAGAGACAGAAGGCAGAGTGGTAGCTGCCAGGGTCCGGGGCAGAGGAGCTGGGATGGGGAGTTAGTGTTTATTAGTTCCAGAGCCTCAAGTCATAAAGATGAGAAAGTTCTGGAGATGGATGGCGGGGACTGTTGCACTTAATGCCACTGCATCATTTATGTACTTCCAACTGGTTAAAATGGTCGATTTTGTGTTATGTACGTTTTAGCTCCATCCTGAGAAGAAGAACGAATCATGGAAATGGAGTGCTTTTGTGAAAGGAGGGCTGCCGTTCACCCCAGGCAAGCTGCGATGGGCTGCTTTAGGACTAACAGACACAGGAAAAGAGGAAAGGAGGAAAGAAGGACTCACCCCTCCCCTGCCTCAGCGGACAGTGACTTTTGTGACTAAATTTAGAGCAGAAATGAGGCTGCCTCCTTGTACTTCATCCCGCCGGTCCACACCACGGTGACCACGGCAGGCAGCTGGCCGCCCCACACCAGGTGTTTTGGGAACTCTACCGGTTACCAGAGCCTCAGGCCCTCTGTGCTCGCTGCCCCACCGTCCGGAGGGCTCCACTTTGGTCTGCGTCACCAACAGCGGCTCCTCACAGGGACTGCGTTCGTGCTGGCAGGAAGGGACAAAGAGGAAAGCAGAGGCACACCTTTCCCCCTAAGCGCAATACCTGGCTGCTCAGTCACACAACCTCACTGACCACAGAGACGCAGGCAGGCCGCTGTTCATCATTCCACACAGTCGCATCCCCAGCTGGGATGTCCATGACTGTGAAAGATAGAGAGGACAGGCAGTGGGTTACAATGACTCGTTTCTCTTGCTAGTGGCATCTGTGACCTGTTTGGTACGAACAACCTCCTTCATAATGTGCCTACACCACAGAGCAGTCCATAGTGATGGGACTAACTCAGGAACGGCACTTTCACGTCGCCCTCAAGGCAAGCGAGCACAACGACGATTCACAATGACAGACTGAGTTCCAAACTTCCCACATGAGTCAAAGCCCCAGAAACGGGAGGGTTTCAAATCTGCCCAGGTAGGCTGAGTGTAAGAGGTCCATCATTTGCCACGTCACTGCATGGTTCAGACCCCCCCAAGACACACTGTATCCCTTGGGCGGCACAGGTTCAAGATATAGTGTCAGGTAATAAGCTACAGAACTGGGCCTCTACCCAATCTTTGGCTCATCTACCCACATATGAGCAATGGATTCCAGAGGCTCCACTGGCCTGTGTATTGGAAATGGAGGAAAACAAGCTTAATGCGTCTGCCAGAGTGGCCCGCTGTCATCCCTACTTTTCTGCAGCCCTTTCATAATGACAGAGGTCAAGACAAGGTATAAATCTCCCTTCTTCATCAATATAAAACCATTTTGGCAAAGCTGGCTCTGTGCCCCACCTCACAACTCATTCTATGACAAGTGCTTGTTCTCTGGCTGGGATGTACCCAGCCTCCTAGCCAGATCTCTTGGCCTGGCTACTGAAAGGGATATGACAGGGACAGAGTCCAAAGCCAGGGAGTCTTTTATGCAGAGTTGCTCCTGAAAAGGAAAAGACTATTTTTGTTTCTGCTACTCCAAACCTATGCAAATATGTAATGAATGATGACCACGGCCTTAAGTCTATAAAAATGGCTCCTCAAATTCCTTAAATTATTATTTTTCCTACAGAATGGCTGTCACATAGATCTTTTATGAAGATTATTTTGAGGGGGTGCCTGGGTGGCTCAGTGGGTTAAAGCCTCTGCCTTCTGCTCAGGTCACGATCCAGGGTCCTGGGATTGAGCCACGCATCCGGCTCTCTTCTCAGTGGGGAGCTTGCTTCCTCCTCCCTCTCTCTCTCTCTCTCTTTGCCTGCCTCTCCACCTATTTGAGATCTCTGTCAAATAAATAAATAAAATATTTTTTAAAAAAGACTTTATTGGGGCGCCTGGGTGGCTCAGTGGGTTAAGCCGCTGCCTTCGGCTCAGGTCATGATCTCAGGGTCCTGGGATCGAGTCCCGCATCGGGCTCTCTGCTCAGCAGGGAGCCTGCTTCCCTTCCTCTCTCTCTACCTGCCTCTCCGTCTACTTGTGATTTCTCTCTGTCAAATAAATAAATAAAATCTTTAAAAAAAAATAAAAAAAATAAAAAAAATAAAAATAAAAAAGACTTTATTAAGGTTCTGTTTTGGCAATTACAATTTAAGGAATATGTATTCATATTGCCTCCAACAAGAGAAATAAATATATCAACAATTTGACAGCAATTTAAAAAAAAAAAAAAAGGCTCCTCGGTCAGACACCCAGCCCTGCCGTCCCAAACACATTTTCTAGCTACCACTGGCCAGTCAGTGGTATCTACAAAGAACATGGGCCACAGTACAAATGACTTCCATTTTATTTAGACCTGAGCAAAATCTAACTTAGTGTCAGTTTCCTTATTTTGTAAAGCAGAGAATTCAATGTGATAATCTTCGGTTTTCTTTTGGCTCCAGGGATCCACATCACAGTTGAGTTCAGTTGTGCCTACAGAATCCCATACCACTGGGAGAGTCTGCTACAAATAAAACACAGGAGTTAAGGGGAACCCAATGAATTCTGGGACTCACTCACCCCTCCCCTTAATGGCCAAAGACCAACAAGAGCCAACGCAAAGGAAAATAAATATGCAGGACACCAAAGACACGAGCTGCCCCAGGCCCTTGGACCCACCAGAGATATCATTCAGCACTGTGGTTCCATGTCATCTTCCCAGGAGGCTTACTCAAAGTGCTTTGAAAGTATGGCTATTAGATTAAAATAACAAACAAACAACAACAACAACAACAACAACAACAAAACCTAGAAGAGATAAAGATAGTTCTTCCTTGAGAAGGAGAAAAGCAGGAAAAAACTGAAAACTCAAACTTGTGGGTTACATTTTGAGTCTTTGTTATTGTCTTTAAAATATCAATATAAATAAGTATTCACTGCATGCCAGCCCACATGTTCTTCAGCAAACACCCTTTCCATTAGAACTCAGAGAATGAATAAAATTAGCCTTACCTATTTCAAAGCCCCTTAACTTTCTAAAGGAGCGGGAAAGCATTGCGGTCATCAATGTTGCTTTAGAGCCTAGAAGTCCTGTTTAGAAATTCAGAGACCAGTATATCATGACGTAAACAGACTTTTTTCTCTTTGGTTGGCATTCCTGATTCTCAGTCTGTGGGAATCATCCTGGAATGGCCTCTATGTTGTCTCCCCTCTGGTCCGTGCCCCAGGAAGTGGTGGGGGGTTCAGAGTGAAGAACACTCTTGTTCCTCTTAAATTCTACTGATCAGTCAATTAATGAACACATGACTTCTTCCACACAATGGTGCCTCTAAAGACCCAAGGCCAGCACGACCTGTCCTCTTCTGCCACTCATTCTTACATTTCAGGCAGACCCCGACTTATCTCAATCCACAAGACTCAGGCCAACCAACCCTGTGACTGAATGCCAGCCTCTCCTGTAAAGCCTTGAGGGGCTGCTCCTCTTGCTGCCTAGATTCTACCACCATGTCATGGATCCCTGTTACCCATTCCCCTTGCTAGATCTCTGACTTTACTCTATGGTCTCTGTGCCTGATATTCCATCACCAACAGTCAGTACCTGCATCCTTATCTTTGCTCTCTTCCGACTCTACCCTCCTGACTCATAAAGCCAGTCTGGTTCCTTATATTCGGCCTGCTATCCACATTCCTAAGCCACTATGCCAACATTCCACTTCCACCTGTGCCCCAGGCTCAGACTCCCCACTTCCCCAGCAGCCCTGCCTGGGGTTTACCCAAGCCTGGACCCTCACATGCCCTCTGAGAGTTGGGCTTCCTTATTCGGGCATTGGTTCCGCTAAGTCTGGGTCCCACATGCTATCCTCAGTTGACACAAACTTCTCCCTCTGCATTTAAGGCCACTGTCTCTTACTCAAGGGCAGCCCTGAGCCAAGAAACTTTTGGTATGGTGAACAGTTAACAATCAGGAAAATTAAGATAGTGTTGAAAACCAAAAAAGACAGGAGCCTGCTTTACTACTATAGGAATTCCCACAGCTGGAGTCTTCCTAGATTTCTGCTTTGCAAAACAGCATCAGTAGAGATAATTCTTGCAATCAAAATATTAAATGGGTCCTGGGCTTTTTAAGTGAGTCCAGGAGAAAGAAGGGACGATGACATTTCCCATGATATTTTTCCAGGCCTGTCTCTCTTTCTTTTGGCTTTGAGCCTAGAAAGGATGCATGCTCAGCTTGATTCTTTATACCACCTTGGCATGAGTCCGAACATGTGTGCATTTACGCAAGCATTTCCAAAGGGTCACAGGAACAAAGCACAAAATCCCAAAACAGGTCAGAGCTGCCCTTTCTTCCTCAGCCTCAGACATTCAACTGCCCTTTGTGAGTTCTCAGGTCCGGCAAACTCATCAGCTTCCAAGTTCGTTCCACATACGCCCCAGTGCATTCTTGCAAGATTTCCTCTGCAGCTCAGGTGACCCCCCAGACCCCATCTTTTCAAATGAAAGACATCATGCCCCTTATGACCCTGGGAAAAAATCAAGTCTTACATGTAGAATCTCCACTGCCAAGGTCACAGAACAAAATTCAGGGCTGGTCCAGACAGGATGTAAAGCGATGACTCCCAGAGACACCTGCTTGCCTGCTGGTAGGATGGTTTCTAGTACAGCACAGGTCTGAGAAGGCAAAAGTCTCCACCCAGGGACTTGCTCATGCCTGTGGTCTCAAACACCAGACCCCTCTTCCCCCTTCTCAGGCCCCTCTGACAACATACCTGGGGTAGACATGGTTATAAACATTGAATACACTGGGAAGAACACCGTTTAGAGTCATGCAGAACATGGTCTCATCCTTGCTCCCTCATTTCCTACCTTGTCTCCAAACCTGCTTCCCTGCTTGCAGATGAGAGCTGAAAACTCTAGAATTGCAAAGTTGTTATTAAGATTAAAGTTCCTGGCACATGATATGTGCTCTAGAATTGTAATCACAGTAATCGTCATCGGTGCGATTAAAGGTAAATGACAGGGGCACCTGGGTGGCTCAGGGGGTTAAGCCTCTGCCTTCATTTGGCTCAGGTCATGATCTCAGGGTTCTGGGATCGAGCCCCGCATCAGGCTCTCTGCTCAGCAGGGAACCTGCTTCCTCCTCTCTCTCTGCCTGCCTGTCTGCCTACTTGTGATCTCTATCTGTCAAATAAATAAATAAAATCTTTAAAAAAAAAAAAAAAACAAAAAAGGTAAATGACAGACGAATGGAAGCTGTGACCCAGAGCCCCTGGACCGTTCTCGAAAACCAGAAGCGCTGGCCTGGCCATAGAGGGTGTTTGGTGAAATGAACAAGCACGAACGGCAGGGGTTAGTACAGGGAATCTTGGAGCGGAGGCTGGAAGACAAGCTCAAATGTCTCCTTGCCCATAAGTAGGATCAGTATCTCCGTGGCAGGTCTTTTCAAGCCAATATTTTCATATGAAAGGCAGAGAGAAGGTTTCCGAAGACAACTGTCAGGCAGAAGGGAGTTTATTTCACAAGAGATTTATCAGAGATTTCTGTGGTTGCGTGGATGACTGGTTTGCTGCAGGGTGATATATTTGGGCCTTTGCCCTCCTCGTTCTCTATGGTGAGGTCCCCTCAGAGATTTCTTTATGACTTTATAGTGCAACTTCCTTGAACAATTTTTGAAAGCTCTGATGGGTTTTATATAAGTACGTATGTGTACGTATATACATGTGAACATACAATCATTTTTCAGGGGCATCTAACACACCCCCAACAACCTGCTAACTCCGTCCGGGTGTCTGGGTGGCGTGTTGCTGCCCAGTGGATCCCACACAGCTGACGGTAGTAATCCAAGGACAGTGATCAAGAACATGGAAACCCAAGTGTTAAAGGATGATTTTTTCCAAATGATTCACCTGGGAGGAAACCTGCTATCTATTTAATTACCAAAAGAAGTCTCCAAAGAGGTTCAGGAAAATAGAACAAAGTCTCCTTTCCCTTCATAATTCACATTTCCTCTCCTGCCCATCTGGCCACAGTACTGTCCTTACTCCCTTTTGCAGGTTATTGTCCTAAGACATCTGCTCTCTCTCCATTCTCTCTCCAGCTCCTCGTAAGGCACTTAATTCGGAGCCTCAATGGATCTTTTCTTTCCCCACCAGCTCCCATTCTGCCTTTTCTGTCAATAACTGAATTAATGAAAATTACCTTAACACTTGTCGTAAAGGAGCAACAAGTCCCTGGAAAGGACTTAATAACAGGTAATTTCAGGGAAGCCCCAACATCAGCAAAGGCAAGTGTGTACTCTGCCCATAGTCAGCATTTCACTCCCCAAGGCTCCCTGAGGAAGCTGTCAATAAACCTCCCACTGTATGAACGTGGTCCCGAATCGAGCTGTCTGGAAAGAAGCCTGGTCCTTCTGAAACAGTAGAATTTAACTTCACTTTCGACCCCTGCAGAATACTGTTCCTAGCTTTCCTTCTCTCTGGTTGGCCCCATTTCTTGAAATTGAACACTTCAATCCCTTTGAAGCTTCTGAAACACTAGATAAGTGAATCTCAACATTTTGGGGGTTGCCACTCCATATAACTTATTTATTTTAATTTCCCTTGATGCTGTCCCTCATCCTTAAAGCCCTGGATTTTATAGATATAAAGATAGGGATAAGAACAGAGCAAGGGACAGAGACAGGCTTACAGTGAAATGTATTTGCTTTGATCATTTGAGAGACTGAAGCCTTCTCACTGGGGACTCGTCTGTCCGCTCTCGCTCGCTCTCATTTGCTCAAAAGTGGGTGGACTCAGGCTGACCTCCTCCCTCTCTGTTCATGGCTTCCCTCCCCCATCCTTCTTCTGGCACACCTAGTCCTACTTGAGTGTTCTTAACCTCGGACGTTTATCCCGAATTACTTAGAGCCTGAGAAGTCACAGGCAAATCACAGAAAACCCCTTCCATAGAGAAGAGAGGAAATGGTGCAGAGGGCTATATGAGTTGGTTTTTATGATGCTCTTCTCTTCTGGCAGGTGAACAAAATCATGCATTGAGAGTAAAAAGCAATCTCTTCAAGCTCAATGGGAAAACATAATTAAATGCTATCAAATAAGCAGAAACATGGAACGTCCTTCCAGATGGTTCTGCTTTAGCCTGAATCCTGCCCTTCCTTTAAGGTCAGGAGCCTCTGTGGCTCAGTCACCTTTCCCAACATTCTCAAACCTGGGCTGCCCTCGCCTCTGGCTTCCTGTGGCACTTGGCATTGCCCTCACTGGGCCCCCAGTGTGGGGAACGTAGTGTTATGTTATCCTTTCTATGCAAGCATCCCAACTCCTCAACTTGTCACATGCTGTTACTCAATAAATATTGACTTCATTAACAATGTAAGAAGGTGATTCTGACTCTTTTATGCTCATGGCAGCTTAGTCAAGGGCCACCTGCCCAGCGAAGCCTTCCCTGGGTGTGACTAGAACTTTGGCGCAAGACTAGGAAAGATCCTCAAGCCCTCTCTGCCTTCTCTTAACAACTATTCCATGATTTTCTAATTGGTTCTTGTCATCCAAGGGCTCAGGCCTCAGCTCCCCAAGGGCAGGAAACATGCTCAGGCCTTTGCTTGCAACGACCCTTCCCCTACCACCCAAAACACACCTACGACATGTAGCACAGTGACAGAGCAGGGTGGTGACAGTAGCGTCCTCTTCCCTTTGTCACCACTCCTGGTGTGGATTTAGTAGGCACACAATAAGAAAAATAACCATACTTTCCGTTTGACTAATGCTGCACAATTTTCAAAGAGCTTTTAGAAACATTATCTCTAATGAGGTAATTCTCCTCACAGAAAGCCTGTGAGTTAAGCACGTATAATTAGTGCTAAGCAATAGATGGAAACCAAGGCTCAGAAAGGTTAAGCAACTTTCCCAAGGGCACACAGCCAGGCTAGCATTCTAGTCCAGGTCAGTCAGCATTTTCCTCTCTCTTCCAGGGTCCCTCCAGACACAGGATTGCTGGGCTCCAGCCCACGATCAGAATTCAGGCAAGAAAGACCAACACCAGGAAGAGCCACACCTTCCACCAAATCCCACCCTTGGCAACACTTGACATGTACTGTAATAGAGATTAATCTAGTGTTTCCCCACAACGTTTTCTATAATTGAATGCCCCTTGCCCAGGCTTGGTGCATAATAAGCAAGTTTATAAATGGTAGTGCAGGATACCTGCTACCACTATTCATCAACAAATGAATAAGCCTACAAGAAGTGCATTGTCGGGAGGAGTCAAGATGACGGAGAAGTAGCAGGCTGAGACTATTTCAGCTAGCAGGAGGTCAGCTAGATAGCTTATCTAAAGATTGCAAACACCTGCAAATCCATCGGCAGATTGAAGAGAAGAACAACAGCAATTCTGGAAACAGAAAAACAACCACTTTCTGAAAGGTAGGACTGGCGGAGACGTGAATCCAAGCGACGGGAAGATAGACCCCGGGGGAGGGGCCGGCTCCCCGCAAGCGGCGGAGCAACGAAGCACAAAATCAGGACTTTTAAAAGTCTGTTCCACTGAGGGACATGCTCCAGAGGCTAAACCAGGGCGAAGCCCACGCGGGGTTAGCGTGGCCTCAGGTCCCGCAGGGTCACAGAAGGATTGGGGGTGTCTGAGTGTCGCAGAGCTTGCAGGTATTGGAACGGGAAAGCCGGCTACATTGACAGAGCCGACAGTAAGCTCATAGCTCGGTGTTACCTTGAACCAGCCACAGGCTCGGTGAGCTCAGAGCACGGCCGGAGGTCAGGCAGACGGGAGTAACTGGGAGCTGTTCTCTGAGGGCACACTGAGGAGTGGGGCCCCGGGCTCTCGGCTCCTCCGGGCCGGAGACCAGGAGGCTGCCATTTGTATTCCCGTCCTCCAGAACTCTACGGAAAGCGCACAGGGAACAAAAGCTCCTGAAAGCAAACCCGAACCGATTACTCAGCCCGGCCCCTGGTAAGGGAGGTGCAATTCCACCTGGAGCAAAGACACTTGAGAATCACTACACCAGACCCCTCCCCCAGAAGATCAACAAGAAATCCAGCCGAGACCAAGTTCACCTACCAAGGAGTGCGGTTTCAATACCGAGGAGAGCAGCAGAATTCCAGAGGAGGAGAAAGCAAAGCACGGAACTCATGGCTTTCTCACTGTGATTTTTTTTAGTCTTGCAGTTAATTTAATTTTTTTTTTCTCGCCTTCTGGTAAAAATATTTTTTTTATTTTTACCCTTTTCTTTTTTAACATTTTTAAACTAGTTTATCTAATATATATATTTTTTCTTTTTTATATTTTTCTTATTTGTTTTCTTTTTAAAAATTCTTTTCTTTTTTTTTTTCTTTCTTCCTTTTTGAACCTTTTTATCCCCTTTCTCCCCCCTCACGATTTAGGATCTCTTCTGATTTGGTTTAAGCATATTTTCCTGGGGTTGTTGCCACCCTTTTAGTATTTTACTTGCTCCTTCATATACTCTTATGTGGACAAAATGACAAGACGGAAAAATTCAACACACACACACAAAAAAGAGGCAGTACCGAAGGCTAGGGACCTAATCAATACAGACATTGGTAATATGTCAGATCTAGAGTTCAGAATGACAATTCTCAAGGTTCTAGCTGGGCTCGAAAAAGGCATGGAAGATATTAGAGAAACCCTCTCGGGAGATATAAAAGCCCTTTCTGGAGAAATAAAAGAACTAAAATCTAACCAAGTTGAAATAAAAAAATCTATTAATGAGGTGCAATCAAAAATGGAGGCTCTCACTGCTAGGATAAATGAGGCAGAAGAAAGAATTAGTGATATAGAAGACCAAATGACAGAGAATAAAGAAACTGAGCAAAAGAGGGACAAACAGCTACTGGACCACGAGGGGAGAATTCGAGAGATAAGTGACACCATAAGATGAAACAACATTAGAATAATTGGGATTCCAGAAGAAGAAGAAAGAGAGAGGGGAGCAGAAGGTATACTGGAGAGAATTATTGGGGAGAATTTCCCCAATATGGCAAAGGGAACGAGCCTCAAAATTCAGGAGGTTCAGAGAACGCCCCTCAAAATCAATAAGAATAGGCCCACAACCCGTCACCTAATAGTAAAATTTACAAGTCTCAGTGACAAAGAGAAAATCCTGAAAGCAGCCCAGGAAAAGAAGTCTGTAACATACAATGGTAAAAATATTAGATTGGCAGCTGACTTATCCACAGAGACCTGGCAGGCCAGAAAGAGCTGGCATGATATTTTCAGAGCACTAAACGAGAAAAACATGCAGCCAAGAATACTATATCCAGCTAGGCTATCATTGAAAATAGAAGGAGAGATTAAAAGCTTCCAGGACAAACAAAAACTGAAAGAATTTGCAAACACCAAACCAGCTCTACAGGAAATCTTGAAAGGGGTCCTCTAAGCAAAGAGAGAGCCTACAAGTGGTAGATCAGAAAGGAACAGAGACCATATACAGTAACAGTCACCTTACAGGCAATACAATGGCACTAAATTCATATCTCTCAATAGTTACCCTGAATGTTAATGGGCTAAATGCCCCTGTCAAAAGACACAGGGTATCAGAATGGATAAAAAAACAAAACCCATCTATATGTTGCCTCCAAGAAACTCATTTTAAGCCCGAAGACACCTCCAGATTTAAAGTGAGGGGGTGGAAAAGAATTTACCATGCTAATGGACATCAGAAGAAAGCAGGAGTGGCAATCCTTATATCAGATCAATTAGATTTTAAGCCAAAGACTATAATAAGAGATGAGGAAGGACACTATATCATACTCAAAGGGTCTGCCCAACAAGAAGATTTAACAATTTTAAATATCTATGCCCCCAACGTGGGAGCAGCCAACTATATAAACCAATTAATAACAAAATCAAAGAAACACATCAACAATAATACAATAATAGTAGGGGACTTTAACACTCCCCTCACTGAAATGGACAGATCATCCAAGCAAAAGATCAGCAAGGAAATAAAGGCCTTAAACGACACACTGGACCAGATGGACATCACAGATATATTCAGAACATTTCATCCCAAAGCAACAGAATACACATTCTTCTCTAGTGCACATGGAACATTCTCCAGAATAGATCACAACCTCGGTCCTAAATCAGGACTCAACCGGTATCAAAAGATTGGGATCATTCCCTGCATATTTTCAGACCACAATGCTCTAAAGCTAGAACTCAACCACAAAAGGAAGTTTGGAAAGAACCCAAATACATGGAGACGAAACAGCATCCTTCTAAAGAATGAATGGGTCAACTGGGAAATTAAAGAAGAATTGAAAAAAATCATGGAAACAAATGACAATAAAAATACAACGGTTCAAAATCTGTGGGACACAACAAAGGCAGTCCGGAGAGGAAAATATATAGCGGTACAAGCCTTTCTCAAGAAACAAGAAAGGTCTCAGGTACACAACCTAACCCTACACCTAAAGGAGCTGGAGAAAGAACAAGAAAGAAACCCTAGCCCAGCAGGACAAGAGAAATCATAAAGATCAGAGCAGAAATCAATGAAATAGAAACCAAACAAACAATAGAACAAATCAATGAATCTAGGAGCTGGTTCTTTGAAAGAATTAATTAAATTGATAAACCCCTGGCCTGACTTATCAAAAAGAAAAGAGAAAGGACCCAAATAAAAAAAATCATGAATGAAAGAGGAGAGATCACAACTAACACCAAAGAAATACAAACTATTATAAGAACATACTATGAGCAACTCTAGGCCAACAAATTTGACAATCTGGAAGAAAGGGATGCATTCCTAGAAGCATATACACTACCACAACTGAACCAGGAAGAAGTAGAAAGCCTGAACAGACCCATAACCAGTAAGGAGATTGAAACAGTCATTAAAAATCTCCAAACAAACAAAAGCCCAGGGCCAGACGGCTTCCCGGGGGAATTCTATGAAACATTTAAAGAAGAACTAATTCCTATTCTCCTGAAACTGTTCCAAAAAATAGCAATGGAAGGAAAACTTCCAAACTCATTTTATGAGGCCAGCATCACCTCGATCCCAAAACCAGACAAGGATCCCATCAAAAAAGAGAGCTATAGACCAATATCCTTGATGAACACAGATGAGAAAATTCTCACCAAAATACTAGCCAATAGGATTCAACAGTACATTAAAAGGATTATTCGCCACGACCAAGTGGGATTTATTCCAGGGCTGCAAGGTTGGTTCAACATCCGCAAATCAGTCAATGTGATACAACACATCAATAAAAGAAAGAACAGGAACCATATGATACTCTCAATAGATGCTGAAAAAGCATTTGACAAAGTACAGCATCCCTTCCTGATCAAAACTCTTCAAAGTGTAGGGATAGAGGACACATACCTCAATATCATCAAAGCCATCTATGAAAAACCCACCGCAAAT
Organism: Mustela nivalis; assembly: GCF_964662115.1. NCBI lineage: Eukaryota > Metazoa > Chordata > Mammalia > Carnivora > Mustelidae > Mustela > Mustela nivalis. The sequence goes on along the minus strand of NC_139026.1, from coordinate 109,751,606 downwards.
ATCATTCTCAATGGAGAAAAACTGAAAGCTTTTCCGCTAAGGTCTGGAACACGCCAGGGATGTCCATTATCACCACTGCTATTCAACATAGTACTAGAGGTCCTGGCCTCAGCAATGAGACAACAAAAGGAAATTAAAGGCATCCAAATCAGCAAAGAAGAAGTCAAATTATCACTCTTCACAGATGATATGATACTATATGTGGAACACCCAAAAGATTCCACTCCAAAACTGCTAGTACTTGTACAGGAATTCAGTAAAGTGTCAGGATATAAAATCAATGCACAGAAATCAGTTGCATTTCTCTACACCAACCACAAGACAGAAGAAAGAGAAATTAAGGAGTCAGTCCCATTTACAATTGCACCCAAAACCATAAGATACCTAGGAATAAACCTAACCAAAGAGGCACAGAATCTATACTCAGAAAACTATAAAGTACTCATGAAAGAAATTGAGGAAGACACAAAGAAATGGAAAAATGTTCCATGCTCCTGGATTGGAAGAATAAATATTGTGAAAATGTCTATGTTACCTAAAGCAATCTACACATTTAATGCAATTCCTATCAAAGTACCATCCATCTTTTTCAAAGAAATGGAACAAATAATTCTAAAATTTATATGGAACCAGAAAAGACCTCGAATAGCCAAAGGGATATTGAAAAAGAAAGCCAACGTTGGTGGCATCACAATTCCGGACTTCAAGCTCTATTACAAAGCTGTCATCATCAAGACAGCATGGTACTGGCACAAAAACAGACACATGGATCAGTGGAACAGAATAGAGAGCCCAGAAATAGACCCTCAACTCTACAGTCAACTAATCTTTGATAAAGCAGGAAAGAATGTCCAATGGAACAAAGACAGCCTCTTCAATAAATGGTGCTGGGAAAATTGGACAGCCACATGCAGAAAAATGAAATTGGACCATTTCCTTACACCACACACAAAAATAGACTCAAAATGGATGAAGGACCTCAATGTGTGAAAGGAATCCATCAAAATCCTTGAGGAGAACACAGGCAGCAACCTCTTCGACCTCAGCCGCAGCAACATCTTCCTAGGAACATCACCAAAGGCAAGGGAAGCAAGGGCAAAAATGAACTATTGGGATTTCATCAAGATCCAAAGCTTTTGCACAGCAAAGGAAACAGTTAACAAAATCAAAAGACAACTGACAGAATGGGAGAAGATATTTGCAAACGACATATCAGATAAAGGACTAGTGTCCAGAATCTATAAAGAACTTAGCAAACTCAACACCCAAAGAACAAATAATCCAATCAAGAAATGGGCAGAGGACATGAACAGACATTTCTGCAAAGAAGACATCCAGATGGCCAACAGACACATGAAAAAGTGCTCCATATCACTCGGCATCAGGGAACTACAAATCAAAACCACAATGAGATATCACCTCACACCAATCAGAATGGCTAAAATCAACAAGTCAGGAAATGACAGATGCTGGCGAGGATGCAGAGAAACGGGAACCCTCCTACACTGTTGGTGGGAATGCAAGCTGGTGCAGCCACTCTGGAAAACAGCATGGAGGTTCCTCAAAATGTTGAAAATAGAACTGCCCTATGACCCAGCAATTGCACTACTGGGTATTTACCCTAAAGATACAAACGTAGTGATCCAAAGGGGCACGTGCACCCGAATGTTTATAGCAGCAATGTTCACAATAGCCAAACTATGGAAAGAACCTAGATGTCCATCAACAGATGAATGGATCAAGAAGATGTGGTATATATACACAGTGGAATACTATGCAGCCATCAAAAGAAATGAAATCTTGCCATTTGCGACAACATGGATGGAACTAGAGCGTATCATGCTTAGCGAAATAAATCAAGCGGAGAAAGACAACTATCATATGATCTCCCTGATATGAGGAAGTGGTGATGCAACATGGGGGCTTAAGTGGGTAGAAGAAGAGTCAATGAAACAAGATGGAATTGGGAGGGAGACAAACCATAAGTGACTCTTAATCTCACAAAACAAACTGAGGGTTGCTGGGGTGGGGGGGGTTGGGAGAAGGGGGTGGGTTTATCGATATTGGGGAGGGTGTGTGCTTTGGTGAGTGCTGTGAAGTGTGTAAACCTGGTGATTCACAGACCTGTACCCCTGGGGATAAAAATATATGTTTATAAAAAAAATAAAACATTTAAAAAAAAAATCTTAAATAAAAAACAAAAAGAAGTGCATTGTCACTATAAACATAACCAAGAGTAGATTTCAAATCTAAAAAATCCACAAGTTTAAGAAAAGCTGATTTCAATTTATAGAATTACAAATGTCTGAGATAAAACAGCTCTAACATAAGCAAAGGCCCACAGAGTAAACAAAGAGTTTTATTATTTAGTTCCAAAAGGCCAAACCTAAGTATACTACATTGGAGAAAAGGAAAAGAAAAAGAAATTACTCAGGCAGGAAACCTTCCTGATTCCTAAAGGGTAAAATGACTTTTTTTTTTTTTTTAGATTTTTATTTGTTTATTTGAGATAGTGACAGCATGAGCAGGCGTGATGTGTGGAGGAGAGAGGCAAAGGGAGAAGTAGACTCCCCGCTGAGTAGGAAGCCTGACTTGGGGCTCAATCCCAGGACCCTGAGACCATGACCTGAGCCGAAAGCGGAGGCTTAATGACTAAGCCACACTGGCACCCACTTTTTTTTTTTTTTTTTTTAACAAAAAATCCACAAGCTTTACTAGAAATGGCTGGCTACAGGGAGAAAAAAATGATTTGGACAACCCAGAATTTCAAATCATCCTGATATGTACAAACTGACAGGTGGCACTGAGAGGGTCAGGCATCTTCCCACAGTTAAAACAACCCTCCAACAGCAGAAACTTTTTTTGGCATGCAAATTAAGTTTCATGTTGACTAATCTCAAAGGGCTGTCCTCCAGGCTCTGATGTGGCTCCATTCCTTCCTCCTGGGTATGTTTTCTTTCCTTCTGGAATCCTCTCCTTACGCCTTAGGACACTGTAGGGCTTTGTACCTAAGGAAGACCTTAGTTCAAGCAGTTATAATCTATTCCACAACAGAGACTGAGATTTCCCCCTCAACCCCCTCATCCCTTCAATGCTGCAAGTTGCACGTTCTATGACCTAGGGGCCACCTCGATTGGAAGGAAAATCCCACAATTCTAAAATTCCACCCTAAAACATTTTTTCAATCACCACTTAAGAGAAACATCATCTTTACAAGACAGCCATCCTTTCCATGCCATCAAGAGACCATTAGCTCAGGTTTTGTTTTTTGTGGTTTGTTTTTTTTTTTTCACTAGCTCAAGTAAATATGAATTTAATGCAAATAGAGCCACACCCAAACATGAACATGAACATTTTAGAGGCCAGTTATAATTGAATAATTAGTTATTTAATTAGATTGTGGGTAGGTACCCGTCTCCCTTAGATAATATGATACCCCAGGAGGGCAGGAACCATGTATCATAACGACTGCTGTGTCTTGTAGGGGCTCAGCATGTATTAGTCAGTGATGAATGCAGATCACCTCCAAAATGTTCTTAGACTGAACCCTGAGAACCCAGTGTTTGTATGTCAAAATCGTACTGGTGGCATGGAATTGTATCTCTCACTTTCCTTACCTGGAACTTCACTGCTACCACTGCTCTAGCCAAGTCCTCCACGGCCATCCAGACATCACTCGAGCCCGCTGGCAGTGAGACCCTTCCTACCACTCTGGTTCACACTGATCATATCCTTCAGGGCCTACTACTAGTCATAGTCAAATGTGATCACATTGGAATATGATTAGAATAAGACTCATATGGGATCTTACAGGTTAGCCCCTCATGGCTCTGTAGGTCTTAGTTCTGCATTCTCAATTCTTCTGTAGGAATGCCTATGCCTATGCCTCTGGTAAGCCCACACCAGGCTGACTTCAAACAACAGTTGTTTGGACGAACGAGATAACTTGCCTATCATGCCTATTTTCTTTAAATACAGCTAATACCAGGGATTTTAAATTTATACTCAAATATCTTTAGGTAACTTTAAAGTAGACTAGACACAGTTAACAGCATACAGATAGCATGACCTACTGTATATTGGAGTGGACATGGGGAGGATAGTCAGGACAACACTTAGGACACGTATCTCCTCTAGCATAAGCCCACCCCCTCCCACAATCCAACAAGAGCCAGGAAATCCCCATGTTGAGAGTCTTTCGACAAAGTCCTTTAAAGTTCCCCTCAAATATATAATTTGAGAGGGAGCAAGGGGGAGTACAGTCTATTGATCTGCCCTCTTTGGGATTAATTCCCCAAAATTATTTTCTGTACTGAGTATGCCTGGTTTCCTCTCTTCGGAATGGGGACTCTGGTGCTGCCGATGGCTTGTATTTGATTGAGGTTCATGGAAGGAATTCGTAGGACATTAGACCTCAAGGGACTTTAGGGACCATCTCAGCACCCCATCTTACAGAGGAAGATCAGCCAGCAGAGGCCACAAACCTGTAGGGGACAGTCCGAGAGCATGGCCTCTGGGTGCAATCACCCAGGCGAGTCCTCCGCTTTTCTAGCCTATCTGCTTCTCTGTCATGGATATAACAGCACCTCCCCCTCCTGTGTCTGCCCAAGGGCTGAATGAGGTGACACATGTATGGCCCAGAGCTGGGGCATCAGAAGTGCTCATCAACACCAGTTGTCACCTCAAGAGCACAAAGCCAGGTGGGGGCTATGCCAGGACCAGTCCAGGCACCCCCAGCTCAGGGCTCTCTCCCCTATACCTGAGTCTTGCGCCAGCACTCCCCAAATCATGGGAAGGAGTAGATGCCCCTCTAACATTACGTAAGCCTCCAAGACTGGGGCAGTTTCTGGTCAAGTTCATCTCATGTAGACCAGGTTATTAGGACTCACACAAGGCCGACCTATGCCCTGGGGCTGCCACCAAAGGAAAAGTCTGCCATCACCCTCCTTCCGGAGAGATGGAATACACAGAAACTGAATATGGAATAGAATATGGAATAGACAGAAACTGACACCGTTCAGAGTGCTGTCTCCACGCTCCCCTTCTCTGACAGCAAGAGGCAAAGTCCACATGCCCCAGGGAGGCTCCAAATCCTCTCCAGCCCCCAAGGGGTAAAGGGATGGGCAGAAGAGTTCCCCTCCTGAACCAGGATGTAGAGACGTTGCCAGGTTACCAAAGGCTGGATCACTGAGGCCACAGTGTACAGAATGGTCAGGAAAACTGCCTCCAGAGGGGCCTGGCCTCCATGTCCCTGATGCATTCTGACAGGAGCTGCTGACTTGTTTCTGTGCCTCCCGCCTTTCCCTTCTCTTGGTGAGATCTACACAGGCCCACTGGCCACATATACATCCTTCTTGGAATGCCCAAGTTGATGCAGAAGCCCTCACCTTCCTCTGTTGACCTCCTAACACCCTTCCGGATGCTTCCTGCTCCTTTGCAGGCCTTTGCAAGCAAACAGGACCTGCCAACCCCACACTTAGAACACCACCCTTGGCAGAGCCAAGGTGATGCCGCTCCCTCCTGTCCCTCCGACTCATCTGGCATCCCTCTTCATCTGCCTCACTGTGCTACACACACACCTGGGGGTCTTGGCCGGCACCGGCTCCACCTGCAGGCCCCGCCCACAGGCCTTCAGCACCCCTCTCAGTCACCAACCCTCTCGCAGCTCAGGGAGCCCGCTTCACACAGACCTTCCCTGCCTCTCACCCACCAGAGCCTCTTCTCCTTTCTTCTCTATGGTAAGGATAATGCTAAGAAATGATCTTGTTTATTAATCTGCCTTGTTTATTTACTGACTGGCAGCACAGAGCATAAGCTCCCAGAGGGCAGAGACCTTGTCCATCTATACTTTCTGTATTTCTAGCTCCTCGCTGGTACACAGCAGACACTCAAGACATTCACTGAATGGAGTGAAAAGTGAACAAGTGGAGGTTAGAGAGGCAAAGACACTTGCTGAAGGTCACTTAGCTAGTGAGGAGCCGAAGAAGGTCTGTAACGCCGGGCTGGTGCCGTTTCAGGCCCGTTCCACCATGCCAGCACCCGCTTCCCCAAGCAAATGCTCTTACTCACATTCTCACTCAGTTATTGATGCAGCAAACACTCACTGAATGCATTCTATGGGTCAAGGATGGCCCTTGGAGGAAAGCCCAAATCATGAGTGCTGGAGGCTCCCGATCTACAATCCCAAAGACATTTCTGGGGACCATAAATGGATCTGCTTGCTGGGGCTTTCTGGGACCATTCCACAAATTATCCATCTTCCATGACTGGTCCCAGAGTGACCTGGGGCCTGTCCCTATCCCAGGACAGAGATTCTCTGTCTACCGAACGGGTCTTCTGCTGGAAATACAATGACCCACCACCACAAAGGCAGAGACGGAGGGACACCACTTGGAAGGGTGTGGAAAAAGCTGATTGAGTTGCCGTGTGTCCACCACAAGCTTCTTCCACTGTTTGGACTGAACCCGGCAAAGATAAGTTGCCACTCAGGCCTCAACCAGACTTGCTTCACATGGCTCTGAGTGCCAGGAAAGAGGAGCAAGACCAGCCCAGGCCTTCCCTGGTCAGTCATGGTGCACAGGGAACTAAAGGGGAAGCCAGAGCTCCTCTCCATGGCCCCATAGGAGGCCTTCTCCTTCCCACTTCCTGGAATCAGGAGGCTCAAAAGAGGCATCAGGACTGGGCCTGCAGAACCAGCAGGGCTGCTCTACCCACGGACCTCCAATTCTGACCGCATGTTCTCTTCCTTAGGTGCACACATCTGAGATCAGTAGGCCAAGGATGCAAAAGAAGAAGGGGAGGAGGAGGTCTTGAGCTGTAGGACAGAGCTAGGATCTCAGACCGTTGAGGTAGAAGGGACGAGCTACCGTCTGTCAGGCAGGGCTGCTGTAACAAGGGCACCCGGGGTTCATGCTGTCAGCACCCACACCCACACCCACACTCACACCCACAGCGAGGTACACCCTTCCCTGCAAAGTAAGGCCTAGAACAGCCTAGCCAAGTACTCAGCTCCTGCAGGATGCAGGCATTGTGCTGGAACCGTACAGACATGATTGCAGCTCACGTGCAGCCCTCTGTGAGTGTGTGTTGTGGGCTGCACTGTGTCCCCTGGTCCCTGTGAACGTGATTCTATTTGGAAATAGTCTTTGCGGACAGAATCTAGTTACACTGGATTGGGGGTGGGAGGGATGTTAATCCAATGACTGGTACCCTTGTAAGAGGAGGGAAATCTGGACACAGAGAGACAGATACCCAGAGGAGAAGGCCATGGGAAGGTGAAGATGGAGACTGGAGCAAGACGTCCAGAAGCCAGCCAACACGAGCACGAGGAGCAACACCAGGAGCCAGGGCAGAGGCACGCCTCAGGCTCTCCCTCTGAGGGCCCGGGGGGAATCCACGCTGCTGACTCCTGGGTCATGGGCATCTGGCCTCCTGAACTGTGAGAGGGAAAAATAATTTGAGCCACCAAACCTGTGGTAATTTGTTATAGCAGCCCTGCACGCCGAACACTGTGAGATCCACATACGAATACACGGGAGAGCAGCAGTGCTTAGGTAAGAGACACTGCCATCCCCCTGGCCCCATCTACAGGGTTGGGTCCCAAGACCCCCCGTGGGTACCTGAAAGCATGCTGGCATCCAACCCTACATGTACTGTGTTTCTACCTAGACGTACAGACAGACCCACGATGAAGTTTAATTTACAGATGAGGCACATAAAAGGGAAACAACTAAAAATAAAATGGAACGATTATAACAACGTAAGTTAGTGAGTGTGGTCTCTCTCCCTCAATGTAGCTTGCTGTGCTGAACTCACCCTTCTCGTGCTGACGTGAGAGGACAGAGTGCCTGCCTGCGTGAGGACATGCAGGGAGGAGAATGACACAGGGAACACGACACAGCGTGGGGTGACCACTGCCCTTCGGAAGCTATGTCAGGAAGCTATGCCAGAAGCAGGTCATCTGCTTGTGACCTCGGGCGACTGCAGGGAACTGAGCCCGCCGAAAGCGAAACCATGCATGAAGGGGGTCACTGTATCTAGAAAATGCTGGGAAGAGGAAGCTTCCCGCAAAGGAGACTTCTCACCAGGGCCTGAGGATAGGCAACAGTCCACCGGAGAGAAGGCTTCTGGGGAGCGGGATCTGGGCTGAGACACCCAGGGCCAGGCGCCTTTAGCCAGGCAAAGTGGAGGCAGCAGAGTTTCCAGAAACAGCAGTGAGCGGAAGCTCCTCAGTGAAGGGACAGAGACCTAGGCAAGCGCAGAGGTGCTGGGGTGTAAGTGTGGGGAAAAAAGTGAAGTTTTCCACTGCCGCAGGACAAATAACCACAAACTCAGTCGCCTGAAGCAAAACCCAATCACTACCTCACTGTGCTGTAGTTGGATACAGAGGGGCCAGGTTGTCTGCTCAGGATGAAATTGGGGCAGTGAATGACAGGGAAGTCCCCGCTCAAGCTCCATCACGTTGGTGGCAGAGTTGTCGGCCCAGGTTGCTCTCAGTTCCTGGAGGTCATGCTCAGATCCTTGCTATAAGGCCTCTCTTTCTTGAAAACCAGCAAAAGAGCATATCTCACACATCAATTTCCCCTGTACTCTCAGTCTTTGCACCAAGAAGGACCCCATCCCTTTTGAAGTCACCTGACTAGATCAGACCTGTGTCCTTCCACTTTTTGCCCTTTCTCAAAGCCACTGTGCGGGACAGCATGTCCCACAGTGCTGTCCTATCCTCTTCACAGGACAGCCCCACAACCAAGAGGAGAGGATTGATGGTGCAAGGGTGTGGGGCCCCAGGGGTCATCTCAGAATTCAGCCACCAAGTAGGCTCGCAAGTTGGGCCAGTAGCATCCTGCAGATCAAGACCACGCATGTCCCTGTGCTCCCCGGCCCTCCAACCCCCGGAGCCTCCTTCTGCCTGTATTTCCCCCAATCCTGTCCAACTGCCACAATTCAAACTCAACTACATTCTGAACCATGAACAGCCCAGGTCTCCTGCTGCCTGCCTCCCGCCCACACATCGATCCACAAGTTCTTCCCAGGCCTGCGCTCTCTGACCTGGCCACCAGTCCCACAGCCCTGTGCTCCAGTCTCCAGAAGACCTGATTCACTTCACAAAGTCCCCTTCTGGGCATCCTTCCTATTCTCAAGGTATGACCCTGGCCCTGAGGACTCAAAGGTGCCAGAGAGTGAACCCTTCCCAGGGCATGTGACCGTGTGTCCTAGAGCACAGAGAGACAAACTCCCATGTTTTTAGGTGTCTTCTGCTCTGTATGTGAGGACGGCTTTACGAGTTGTGGGACAGGGCTAAGGAACAACTCATCCTCTAGGTTCAGTTGTGCCCAAGCTGAATGAGCCCCCAAGAAGCAAACAAGATGAGCATACCACGAGCTCCCCAGCAAGGGGCTCCCTGTGCCTGGTCATGGTAGGTCCCAGGCCCAGTCAAGAATCAGACGGCTGTCCCCTCGCCCGGCTTTCCCAAGTTCCAGCAGCCCAGCCACACTGCCGGCAGCAAGCAGGTTATGGCCACACCACTCACCATCCATCTTGGAAAGGTCAGGAACTAAATTTGGAACTTGGCTTTTAGTTCGTTTGCATCTCTAAGTTATCTTGAGAGGAGGCAAAAAGAGAAGGTTCACAGGGGAACATGCCAGAAAAACACGGAGTACACAGGTCAGAGACCAAATCTCTCTGTCTCGTTTTGATAACCGTTACCGTGAGAATGAAGCGACATCCATGTGGCATTTTGCATGTTCGGAGCATTTATGTGCATCCTCTCACTTGAGACCTGCTATGACTGTGTCTGAAGGCTAGGGAAAGAGAGGGATGCGGCCATTCCATTAGCTGTTGGCCGAACTGCAGCAAGAACCCAGGACGGTGACTGCAAGCCCAGGGCTCTGTCACCGCCATCACACTCCCCAGGGTCTAGGCCAATGCTTTATAATGTTTTCCCATCTCCCGTGGGGCCCTGAGTGCTGACCGTATCCCAGAAAGCCCCCCACCACGAAAGGCACATGGCCTGCACCTGGAGCCGGGGCAACTGAGGTCCCCCGCACCCGACTCTGCTGGCCCAGCCACTAGACTGCAGTGATTAGGATCACAGGAGGGTTCTTTGCTCCAGTGTGGGGCCTCTCTGGCTCTCAGAAACTACTTCCAATGCCTCTGTCCCCAAGAAGTCTTACTCAGGTTTTTAAGCTCATCTCAGGAAGTCGGGCTGATTCTGGGTCCTGCACTCCAACTTGAGGTTCTCGGCTGTTTAGAAGACCTGAAGGCTTATCTGCCTAAGGATGTCAGCTCACGTGAGTCACAGGTCTTTGAAAGAATGCAGGAGTCAAAGCCAAGAGTGCTCAGGCATCGGTGGGTAGACACGAGCACCCTCCTCACCGACACTTACCAAAGGGCACCGGCTAGGGGTTATGGGCCTTGCCCTGGAGACTTTGACAGACACAACACCGCCCCTAAGGGGCTTATCCCCCACATCCATGGTCCCTCCATTGTCCCTCAACAGATCATCACCTATGTGACAGGCGTGCTAATTGTGCCTCTGGTGATTAAAGGACCATATTCTAGAAAAATACCCGGCCCTTACACCTTCGGAAAGCTACGGAGCGCAGCAGCGAAGGGCGTAGGCTGACAGGCCACACTCCAGGGGCTGGTTAGTTCATTCCTCTGTGCCTCCCTGCCCTGATCTTGAAAATGAGATGTCTATAATAATAACAAGAGAGGTCTCCTGGAGTTACTGCGAGGACTAAGCGAGTGAACACTGAGACACGCTGCGAGCAGAGGCAGCACTTCGAGTGGGAGCCCCTGAGTGTGGACAGTGCTGCTGTCACCCCTGCTTGCTGGAAGGCACTAACCCAACAACTTCAATCATACAGAAGTCAGGAGGAACAACGGGAATAAAGAGGGAAAAAGGCTTCGGAGAAGCCAAAATCAATTTTCTAAACTCCACACATTAAAGCTAATGCACCTTACCTATAAAGGAGCCTCATCAGTCGGAATCTGTTTACTCAGACTTTGCCCATATAGGATGGCTTTGGGGATCTAGTGCCTACACTCCCTGGAGAGGGAAAACAGCAAATGGAAAGGGCCGGTCCTGGAGAAGGAGACACCCCAACAAGGATGGTGTATGAAAACAGGGCCCAAAGACTGTCTCAGGTCACAGTGTTCAGGGGCCATCTGGACTCTCCTTCACCCTCTCGACAGCTTTCGGGAATTACACAAATTTATATACTGAATATTCCCAATGACTGTGCAGTCCCAGAAAAAGCACAGAGTATGCTGAGAATTCTTTTTTTAAAGATCCAGGGACCTGTATTTTACATTCTTCAAATACACTTCCATTAAAAGGAGCTCGGTACATGAAAGGGGCTCCATTACCCTGGGTATGAATACATATGGAACATATTCCCCCCAAAATGAAGGCAGATGGATAAAAATGGAGCAAGAGGTGTCACTGTACTTAGACTTCAAAGCATCCTCTCCTCTCACCCCATCCGCTGGCGAACGCAGAGTGGACAATGCCTTCTCCTCTGAAATATTTAGTGAGGAAACACTGAGTCAAACAATTGCCCCAGGGCACCCAGTGACAGGAAGCACAGCTCAATGGGGAGCCAGTGGTCCCCTGGGAAAGGCCACACCCCTGAGGCAGCCTCCCTACCCGCCCCCCCCCCCAGCTGTGCTGGCCTTGTAGTGTGTCCTGCCCTGCTCCCAGCTCTGGCCCTGCCTCTACAGGTTGTCTCCTGTGTGGGGGGCTTCAAGCCACTGCTTTACCTGAGCACAGTGTTCTCTGTTCCCCATGGTGTGCTCCAAGGAAGACCATTCCCCAGGCTGTCTTGTGGTGGGAAGGTGGGCGGAGGCCCAGGGAGCCCAGGGCTGAGAACAAGGTGCTGGGAGTAACTGCCTCTGTCTACAAGCAGCATCTTCACTTGGAGGCTGTGTTTCCAGGTGCAAATTACTTCAACTCTCTGACCTTCGGTGTCCTCATCTGTTCAATGGGATAACAGTGTCTATCTCATAGGGTTATTATGATGCTTAAATGCATTAATACACTCAAAGCACTAAGTAGTGAGTGTTACTAACGTGTTAAAGACCCTAAGGAGTCTAACAAAAAATTAATAACTTTGGTTGCCTGAGGCTTACTGAACTCATTTTCCAACAGAACCAAGTTTGTTGGATATTTTTTTTTTAAATTAACCTGTTAATACCGCTGCAGCAGGTTTAATCTTGGAAACATTTTCTACCTCCTTCTATGCTCACAGCAACTCTAACACTCCAGAGAACAGAGCAAAGAGCCCAAGTGATGGTACCGAATGGTCCTGCGTTCAAATTAAGACCCTGCCCCTCACTCACCAAGTCACTTCACTTCTCCGAGACACAGTGTCCTCACCTGAAACAAAGAGATAAACCCTGGCAGGGGCCATTCATTCGCTCCTCCAATATTTATCAAGTTACCACTCAAGGCCCTGGGGATAGAGCAGCAAACAAAAGGGATGAATTCTCCACCCCCAAGGAAAGAAGTAAATAGATATTGTAATTTATTGCTGTGGGGATTAGGAAGAGTGTTTGCAAAGCACTGGCACCTGCTGGTCACTGCATAAAGGCAATTACTATGACAAAGCAGGACTGATTACTCCCGTGGGGCGGCAGAGTCACAAACAGAAAGGTTAAGTGACCGACCTAAGGCCACACCATTTCTGTCTCCCTTCTTAGCTCAGTGCCCTGGCTCCAGGATAGCTTTGCAGACACACCCAGGTCCCGCTCAGCCCAGGTCAGCCAGACAGAACCTCCGAGGGGAGACCTCACGCAGATCTGAAACACAGCGTCCTGCTAATTCTCTCATCTATAAAATCTCTGCCAAAGTTTACCTTAATCCGGCATCTTACTTTTTTTAAGGTGCAGATTAAGAGTGTAAGTGGTCTACGTTGGTTGAACACAGGGAAATGTTACAAGGAACAGGAGCTAATGTTTAATAAAAGAAGAATCTCTGCTACCGTATATCCTCAAACACCAGTCTGTGTTTATTCATTCATGCAAGAAGTATTCAGTCGTGATCATCTGTATGCTTCATTCTGCAGAATGTATGCACTTTCTGCAAAAATTGCTTCTTAGAAAAAATAAATAAATAAATGCATAAAGACCGTCTCAGCGCTGCTGCCTGCCCCCCTCCCAGCCCCGCTCCCCGCCACCACCACATGGCACAGAGAAGATTCGCAGATGATGCTGCAGCTTGCTACCTGTGATCTGCTATGAGCATACCTTTACAGCCCCAGTATTACTGCCAAGGGTGTGCGTCTGGGGCATGAGGAAGACATGTATGAGGTAGCAATGGTAAATCACGTTTTGTTGATGCATGACAAGACAAGAAAAGCCTGATGATAAAAGAAATCAAAACTCATTGCAGGGAGAGGAGGAGCCTCCCAATGGGCATTTTTATTCACTGCTCAGATAGAAGCTCTGACAGGGGTCTCTTCAGGCCCGGTGGGCAGGTCCCGGACTCATCCCAGGACGTCGAGTGGCCTAAACTACACTGTGGAGTGTCTTCGCCCCCTCCAGCTTGGGGATGGGGGAAGCTCAGATTTACAGTGCTCTGGCCCACTTTGGCTCCCTGAGCTGTGATCGAGAAGGGACGGACACAGGCTTGTTCCAAGCAAAAAACACCTGTGGGTGTGAGGGACGGAGACCCCTACAGGCCACCCAGGGATGTGCCTTCAGGGCTCATTTTCTCCTCCACGAATACATTTCTGCTTTGCTCCCTCTGCAGTCTGACGGTGAGGGTGAGGCATGTGCAGACACATGTCAGTCTTGCCACATGAGAGTTGCTAGAAACAGGGCCTTTTGGTGTCCTCTCTTACCCTTCTGGTGTAAAAACAAGCCTGAGTGCCACCAATCCTGACTTACCCCAAGGAATCAGCTGGAGGGGACAGCTTTCGGCTTCTGGTTCTAAAGGACAACACACATTTGCTGTGGCAGGCACCATTCTAAGCATTTCTCATACTTTAATTCATTTAACCTTCATGGCCAGCCTAGGATGCCAACTCTCATCGCTGCCCAACTTTATAGCAGGAAATGGGAAAATCTGACATCCCAACCCTCTTCCTGACGTAACTCAAGAGCCTCTGAGCAACCCATCCCCCTGAGCTCTCTCCACTCCCTCGCAGAGATGCAAGCAAGCCCAGCCCTAAAATGAGTCCTTTTCTGGCCTCTCTGCCTCGGCCGAGAGCCTGGCTCTTGCTCCAGAAAGTACACAGCACTGTTCTTTGCACAAGGTCAAATGCCAAATATATTCTCTTACTATTTCAACCCAGGCCAAGTCTTTGTGGACTTCAGAGTTTGAGAGACCTGGGAGTTTCCCACATGCAGTGCGTTCAGCCCGAGCCCAGAGGGGGTTCGACAGACAGCCTACGTACCCCACAACTCCTGGGTAACGGCTATCGGTGGGACAGGGTATAAATGACGAGCTGCATGGCAGGTGGCACCACCAATGACAAGATTGTGAATAATACATAGAGAAATGTCGTGTCATGGGCCATCTCAGTTTCAAGATGCTTCGCTAACATGAGAAAAGATAACAAAGATGATGGATTTGGGTGCAGAAGTACAAGTGAGGTGGAGCACAGAACAGACTTTTCTTTAAGTAATGAGAGAAAGAGCCAAAAAAAAAAAAAAATTCCGATCCCAGCATACTTTTCATGTCTCAGAAGGAGAAGAAAGCCAAGTGCTAGAAAAATAAATGGGGGTTATATTAAGGAGGCAGAAGAAAGGAGAGGGTGACGGAGAATGTATGGAAGCTGACAAATTTGCAAGGGAAGGCACAGCAGGAGCAGGGGCAGGTGTGGGCTTGCCAGTGTGTGTGAGAAGAAGACTCTCGGCTAATTCTGTGACAGCGCGAGCGCGCTTCGTTAAACAGTCTGTTCTGAGCCCAACAGAGTGGGAAACCTCTCGGCAGCCGACGTGGCCCAGAGAGAGCTGTGGGTAGGCAGTGGCAGACTGGGGCGGGCAAGCCGAAGGAGGGTCCACTCTACGATGACGAGATCAGAGTCACTGTCCTCGGAGAGCAGTCCCCAGTCCCCGGCCTGCGTTGGTCACCAGGGTTGCTGCTTGCCAACGGGACCCCAGAACCCCCTCCAGACACAGAATGGGGGTGCTCTGGGCGCAGAGCCTGGGAGTGCACTTTCTGAGCAGGTCTTCATGTGATCCTTACCCCCGGAGGTCTGACCACTACTGCTGTCGCCATCGTCCCTCCTCTGCAGTTTCTGAGAGCAGGACTCTGAAATCGCACTTCCTTATTTAAAAGATGGCACCATGCCATGAAAGTAATGGGAGAATTCTCGCGCTTTTATTTAGGGGTACCTAAGTGATCGGGGACCACATTCTCGCACAACACTGACGCTCAGCAAATAGGGGTTACGCGTCTACTCTCTCAGGGCCTTGGTGAGACTACAGATGCAGACCTACATCCCTTCCTCCTGCACTAGGTCCTGAGCCCAACCTCCCCTTGAGCAGGCCAATTCTCCTAGGACCTGCAGGGCTGCCACAGAGACAAGTCTGAGCTAGTAACGGTCTCTTTCTTACATTTTTGAACCTTCTGACCTTTGCTGCTAAGGCTCTACTCCCTCAGGTTTCCCTCCTAACCTCTCAGGCCAAACCTTTGTCGTGTCCTCCGTGGTTCCTTTCACTCTGTCCACTGGGCGGCCACAGCCTGGGACACCAGTTCCTCTTGCTGTCCACCCTGCCAGTGCTCCAAGCTGGGCCTGTGGCATTTCCTTCTGTCTTCTCACTCCTCCTTCTACAGCACCAACCACCTCCTGAGCCCCTAACTCATATCTGCTGCCTGTTGGACACCTCCATCTGCATGCTCCTCAATAACACAGCTCAAATTGTACCCCTCAGTGTTTTCCCCTTAAATGTGACCTTTCCCTGATAGCGTCCTGGCTAAAGGCAATCACATCCTCAGAGTCAGCTCTCTCTGATTCTTCTGCAATATCCAACTGGTCACAGGTCCAGGGAAGGTTAGCTCCTAAATCCACCACCCTCTTCTCTATCCCTGTCACAATTATCCAGACTTCTGCAGTTTCTTTTCTTCTTCACAAACAGTGAGACCTCCATCCAAGCCAGCTTCATTATGCTGCAAAAGCACCCTTTCCCACATATACTCCCAGACCCAGCCCTCTCCTGCTCTGAAGATCTTCAGGAACTTCTCATCACCTGCAGTTATGTTCAACTGCTGGCGTAATCCAGGAAGCCCGCCAGCACCTGGCTCTTCTCTTCTCATTCACTTGAAACTCTAGTCATAAAGGGCAGAACTGCAGGGCCCTTGCACATGTGTACTGAAATGACTCTTTCGGCCTGGAAATCCCCTCTTATTGGGAGATGCAACTTAAATATGACCTCCCATGTGAAGCCTTCCCTTACCCCCTTCCCAAAAGCTAAATGAATCCATGCTTCCTCCCTGACACCCTGACCCGTTATAAGACATTTCACTATTTGCAAACATCTGTATGTTTATCTTTCCTGTCTGCTTCTTGAAATATCCCAAACACCATGCCTGGCTCTTGGCATGCATGTTTGTCAAATGACTGAAGGAGCACAAGATGGACCCATGGAAGGAGATACCGGAGGCAGAATACAAGGCAAGCAGTGACTGGAAGAGTCCAGGCAAAAGGCCATGATGGCCTGGGGGGATGCTGTCCATGGCAGGATGGTAACAACACCACCACCCCCCACACGGAGCTCTCCTCATGGAGCTCTTCTAAGAGCCTTAAACATCTTACCTCATTAATCCTCACAGCAACTTTTGAGATAAATATTCCCATTTTACAGATAAAGAAGTGAAGGCCCAGAAAGTTCACACAAATGACTTTGGAACTAGAAAGGAAGCTAAATGTGATGGCCGTATCTGAATCTGCTCAGTGAGCATGGTGAGGGTCAGAAGGTATTCAAGGTGACTCTGTATGACATCAAGGTTGACAGAACCAGCGACTAGGCTAAAGGCAAAGGTCAGAAGCAATGTTCATGCATGGTTTCTTTTACATTCTTTTTTGGAGTCCGGTTGTGTGAGGAGAGGGAAGTTGGATCCTACGTGGACTTGCCTGTCTGAGGGGTCTACGGGACATCCTGGCGCACATCACTGTGGACCAGGACCACCCTGGGCGTTTCCTGCCAGCTGCTGGCCCTTCTCTGCCCCAGAACCCCAGGCAGGAGTGTGACTTCCATCTACCAGGCCAGGGATCGGAGCTTCAAGAAGACGAAATAACTCCACATGAAGATCCAGATTAAGAGACAAAGTGGTAAAGCCAAGGCATGGACCCACATCAGCCCAACGAAAAATTTAACACTATCCAAAAACCCAGTAGTTCCCAAACCTGACTAATCCTTAGCCCCTTAACTCCAGCCCAGGAGGAATTTTTCAAATGCATATTCCCAGGCCATGCCCCAGAACTACTAAATCTGAATCAGATCTACGCACACACTGGCATCTTTCCGTTGAGGTTATCCAAGTGGTTATATCAGTCAGGGCGATCTCAGGAGTTACTGCACAGGTCCACGGACCCCTCTAAAGCAGGAAACACTAGTCCAGGCCTTAGGGAAGAGCTCAGAGCTGGACACCTAAGTCTAGGAACAACTTTCTCATGTTCCCTAGAAAGGGAACATGAAATTGTGGAAGTAGATGAGCTCACCAAGGGAAGACCACAAAAAGAGAAAATAAGAGGACCAGGACAGCAACCTGGTCAAAGTTCCTGTAGAAACAACACTAGAAACTAGAAGAAGCAGGGAGAAAGTGGGAAGAGATAGGAGGGGACTTAATAGTTAACTCTGTCCCAGAGCCAACAGGCAAAGAGTTCTACAGAGGGGCATCTCACAACATGAGACCCTGCAGGGAGAAGGGGGAAGAGGAGGGCCCAAATCACAAGGCTCATATTGGCTACATCCAGGGAGCAGAATGATAGCCTGGCCTATAAGCCAATGTGGGTTTGGCTTCATTGGTTGTTTCAGGGGTTTTCTAATGCCCCTTGGCCACCAGGTCAGTGGGCTTCAGTGTCCCAGGGAAGGTATGACCCAGTGGGATGCAGAGAATAGGAGTCACACATGGCTTCAGAGTCCAAGGAGTGTAAGCCAGGGCACTGAGGACAATCTGCACGACCACAGGGGCTTCTGCTATGCCACTTTGCCCCAAACAAAGATCTCAAGTTGGCGAACCTGGGAGCATCAGCCAGGAAACAAAAACGAGTGAGATCCTGAGATATGTCCTTAAAAGGGGGCTCGTGAAATCTTCACCATGTCTCCATTCTCACAGCCCCAGCACGGCCAGGAGAGGTCTGGACTACAGATCAAGAGACCCCATGTTGGGAACAAGAGAGCCCACCGCCTGCGCGGACCAAAGACCAAGGCCCCTCCAGGAGGGACAAGGCCACTTCAATAGTGTGGCTCAGCCACACCAAGAACAGCATGTCCCCTTGGCTCCACAATGCAGTGGCCCTGAGCTACAACTCCCGGAAAGGGGCTGAGAGCCCTGACCTTACAGAGGTGAGGTTTATGGCCGCAGGCAACAGGAGTCACAAATCAGGCAGAATGGTCAGTGAAAGAAAAGCAAAAACAAGTTGCGTTTCTTTCCCTCCTGAGTTTTCCAACTGAGATCCATATCTTTTACTTCCTAGAGATGGGGACAGAACACAGAGAGCACGGAGCTAAAGAGAGAGCAAAAACAAACTGGCCGATGTAGCAAATGCATACTCTTCCTGAAAAACATGTCAACATTAAAATTTTAAAATTACATATATATTAAAGGAAGCTTGGATAGAGCAGAATTAGGGAAGCATGTGCCTGTGTCTTTGTGTGTATCCGTGTGTATGTCTGTATATGTCTATGTATGTGTGTATGTGTTTCTGTGTATCTGTGCATATGTGTATATTTGTGTATCTGTGTGTGTCTATGTCTGTCTGTGTATACATGTCTGTGTGTGTGTATCTATTTCTATGTATGTATCTGCATGTGTGTGTTTCTCTGTGTACATGTGTCTCTGTGTGTATTTCTACGTGTGTGTCTGCATATGTCTCTGTATGTGTCTGTGTGTGTCTATGTGTGTTAATGTGTCTGTGTATATATGTCTGTGTCTCTCTGTATATGTGTATCTGTGCATGCCTTTCTGCACGTGTATCCGTGTGTGTGTGTGTGTGTGTGTGTGTGTGTGTGTGTGTGTGTATGCTCCTGTGCCCTCATGTGTGTCTGGGCGTGTGTGTGTGTTTGGACTGGGGATAAAGGAAACATGAGTATGCTTCCTTCCCTTAGTATGTCACTGGCCAAGCTGTGACTTGAAAGAACAAGGAACTGCTCTAGCAATGAGAAGCCCCTTTCCAAACTTGCACCCTCTGTTCCACACGCCCCAAATTCCTAGTAACTTCACGACAAAGTTCGCTGGCTGTCCCCATCCCCTCTCCCTCCACCTATGTAACCTCCCCCCTCATTTGTAAGGAAGAAAAGAACAACAAGCCACTGGCACTGGGAGGTCTTGTGAGGCCTTGGCTTTCATGCTGGTGTTACTCATTTTTTAAAATACAGCTTTACGGAGGTATAATTGACATACCATAAAAGTCACCCCTTGTTAAGTGTATGCTGCCAGGATTTTTAGTGCAGTCACACAGCTGCACACCCAGCTTCAGAACACCTCCATCACTCTGCGTTGGGATTTTAAAAATCCATTGTCCCTCCAGCAGTCTCTGCAGCCGGCAACCTCCTCCCTAGCTCTGGAGTAGGTCCAACATAGTTCCTCATGGTCTCCCCAGCCCGGCCGCCCTCACCAAATGCGAGCTTCCCAGCCCCAGATGCAGCCAGCACAGGCTGCCCTCAGAGAGGTGCCTCCCCTGCCCCCCACTGCTGCTAATCCCCCAGGGAGCTGGGCCAGAGGGGCTGAGGCAGAGACTAAAAGCAAACCCCCTAAAACTCTCTGCCCACCTTCCCCACTGCTGTTGCCTGGAGTCCACCCAAAGTCTCACCCTCTTCGGAACAAAACACAGAGTCTTTTTTTCAAGTTGCAGATTAAGTGCGAAGCTACGGGGGTTTCAGGAGGCTGGGGGGGGGGGGTGGACACGCAGAGAAGGACAGCCCTTGGAAGGTGCCCCTCCTTGAAGGGCCATTCGGGAGACACTTTTGCTTGTACTTATTCTGACACAGGAAAGATTTCTTGCCTGTTAAGAGACAAGGTCACGCCTCAAGAAGGCCGCGAGGACGGCAGCAAGGGCTCCGCCTGCTGACTCTGGCCGTGTCATCCCTCGGAGCTCCCGGGCCAGCTCTGTAACCTGTCCCTGACACGCCACCCCAGCCGAGCCACACTACCTTACTCAGTGTGGAGCCAGGCCTAACTGACTGGGGAATGCAGCTGAGGAGCTGAAAATGTGCCTCCGATTCAGATGCTGAGGGGGCTAAAGAAAATGTCGAAGGTTAAGAAGCAGAAGAACTCGAGCTGTGATGCTATCCACAGCCAGCAACAAGGGAAAGGAGAATTTGGTAACGTTCCTGCTTCTTTTCAGAACGATCTGATCAGACAGTCCCATCTCACTAATTAGAGGAAGGTGCTAATGATGGGGAAAGATGCATTTGGTGGGAATCACGGGAAAAGTTATGGTGTCTGCAGGAGAGGGCAAGAGAGACAGGCTTTTCCTACAGCCTGTGGCAGAGGCACCCCGGACTGCCCCGATTTTGCCAGCTGCATTCCAGAGCTCTTTTCCTCCCATGCCCAGACGGAGCAAAGGCCTCTATAATGACTTCACGCTCGGCCAAAAGTAAACACACTCCACGCTTTTTCCATGGACAAATTCTAACCCTGAACTGCCAGCAGCACTGGATTCCCAACAATCCAAATGGAAAGCCATCTTCCCCAAGAAAATAAAACCTCGTCAACTAAATAATGCATCTTGGCTGCAACAGGAAACTTTCCTAAAAGCTTCCTAGAAATTGCTTCTTGTGCAGTGATACTACAGATCACCTGAGCAAACCCTACCAATGGGACACCATCGGTGAAAATAAATACAAAAGTGATCCAAGAATAAAAGCTTGCTCCTGCAAACACCTGCACGTGCAACTTAGACAGCACATTTTGTAGCCTTCGACACAAAGACACACACACACACACGCACACACACACAGAGCTAACCACCACCTAATTGAAATATTCTTCCTGAAAACAGGCTGTGATAAGACAGGTGCTGATCTGAATAAACAGCAACAGCACTTGAGCTCTGAGCTCGGCAGCACCCCTGCACGTGTCGCACGCACATCTCACTTCTCCCCACATTCCACCTGGAATCCGTGTGATCCGAGCTCGGTCCTCCACCAAGGGAAAAAAGCAGAGAGAGACGGGATGGTGGACTTACCAGGTTAGAATTGGTGGCGTTGGAGTCGTCTTCTGGAAAGGGAATATAGATCGCTAAGGCCACACAATTGGCAAAAATAGTCAGTAAAATAATTATTTCAAATGGTCTGAGGAAGAGAGTTAAGGAAGTCAATGCTGCGGAAAGCACAAGTGAAACAAACATACTATACATATATTTTAAAATGAATCAAAGATTCCTAAGAATTTTGTTTTAACAATACATTCCATCCCCTTGTATTCTGAAAAGAAACATATGCCTTTTTAAGTGCTTCTAATGGGTCCCCGCCAAAATTTTTCCTAATATGTCAAAAGTAGTGGAGGCCAGTCGCGTGCCAGAGTAAACACAGATTTCTAAAAACTTTTTTTCTTCTTCTTTTATTTATTTAGATGGTATTGGACTTCATTTTCCCCCGTGTGTGCTTGGGGTTGCTTCTACAGAGCAGGGTATGCTCTGGTCGGGACAGGCGGTCCCCCCCGACACCCCTTCTCTCGTGGTTTCCATGCTGCCCCCGCTCCAGAGGGACTGGAGCTGGGGGGGTGGGAGAGGTGAGACAGAATTGAGGCAAACTTGATGTTGAGATTTTCCTTTGAAATTCGAACAATTACTTTTGATCTTTTAATCTGAAGTTGGGAGTGATTATTGTTCTTTTCTCCTACTTTATTTCCTGACACCTTCCACGGAACCTGACGATGGCTGGGCGCTCTGGACCCTCAAGAGCGTGACAGCCTATGTCCTGTCCTTCAGGGCAGGGCCACCATCTTTCCTCCAACCCTCTTCAGTCTGTGGAGGCCCCACCTTCAGGGGCCAAGCCTTATGTTCTAGGTGCTCTTGACCTCCACTGGAGTGTGCTGGGATCTGGAGAGACGAGCCAAGTTCACTCACTAACAGCCATGTACTTCGTGAGGCTCTTGGGCCCAGATTTCTTTATCAAAATATTGGGCAGAACCCATTCTCCAGGGAAAGAGGAGTTAATATGATACTGGTCCCTCCACCCTACACCTACAGCTGAGGACCAGAGAGGAAAAGCTTCAAGGGAAGGCCAGTTCATGGTCTTTGGACCCCATCTTCCCCAGCACTGCCCTATTTTCGGCCTCGTCCATGGGGCCCGACAAGATAAGGAAGGGAAAGAGGATGGAAATCTCTAGAAGAAGGGAACAACTCTCCCAGGGAAATCTGTACTCACGAAGTTAATGAACTGAAGCAGGGAGAGAGACCTTAGAGATCATCTCGTCCAAACCTCTGAGGCCCAGAGAGCCTGAGAAACTTTCCCGAAACCCCACAGCGGGTACTTCCCAGTCACGCCTAGAACCCTGAGCACAGAGTCCAGCGTTCACTCCCCCACTGTGAATGGCCTCTGACCTACTTTAACAGGGCAACTCTGGGCCTGGAAGGCACATTGGTCATGGCTTTAGCCACTGTGCTGGTCATGGATCCCCCTCAGCCGCACAGGTGCAGCGGGGGGTCCATTTGCCAGCAAACCACACAAAGGCTGTCATTTTCTGTGTGTGGCCTGATATCAGGAAGATGACGTGCAGTCTAACGCCCTACTTGACAGATACAGAAAACAAAACAACCTCTCCCAGGTTCCAAGCTGACAAGTAGCAGGGCCAGGGCCAGAGCCAGACCTACTGACCCATCTTCTCCAATAGGCCACGCTGCCCCTTGAGTTGACCAAGGAACCAGTAAGGACGCTGGTGGTGTTGAAGATGGTGACAACAGCAGGCGGGACAATGGCTGACACCACTGTGTGGTGCTGGGCCCTGCTCTGTTCCGTGCAAACCCCCAAACTGAATGTGCAGTTATCACCCCCGTTTCTAACTGAGGAGACAGAAAGGTGAAACGCTAACTTGCCCAACATCACATAGCTTGTGGTAGGTTGGGATTCAAACCTAGGAAGTCTGCTTCTGAAGTCGGAGTTTGCAAGGACGACTTACTCTACACTGATCTCTAAGCTGATCACTCCTGACGTCACTCTGAAGCATTTTTAGAAAGTTCATACTTTCTAGACCTCCTACCATGAAACCCCTTCCCTCCTAGCCAGTTCCCCACCTGCTTACTAAAGTCCCATTCTGTCCAGGGGCTGGTTGGTTTCATTCCCATCATCTGGTCCCTTGTGCCCCTCCTCCCCCAACCAGGGCTACAGCACATCGGTTCAACTGAGTCAGACCTCATGCATCTGTCCTCAAATGTCAACTCGTTCCTTCCACCAAAGTGGGTGGTGGCTAAGCTTGGGTGTTTCTTACATAATCACTTCTACACCTTCCCCTAATCCAGGCGACCCATCCATCATCTTATGCTAAAAGTCCCTGGCTACTGCTGGAGACGATAATGTATAAAGAAACCAATCAGCCAGATAAGAAAAGCCACAAGCTGCAAAATGGAGGAGAAGCCAGGTAAAACCTGGAAACGTACTGTGTCACCCTGTGACAGCCAGATCATTTTTTAAACTGTCTTTCCTTCTTAATGACAGCATTGGACTCCACTCTTTCCAGGAACGCAGAAAGGCGAGTACACCAAACCACCTCCTGACCTGTCCAGCTATCTTTCCAGGGCAATGTGGGAACGCCATCCACTAGCACTGCGGAAGCTGGGCCTGCTTCCTTTCCTGCAGGAGGGGAGGGCACATTCCCCAAGTTGGGGTGGCATGGCCTGGCTAACACTGGCCAACGGTCCTTTCACAGGTCCCTGCCTTGGGCCCCCTGTGGCTCTGTGACCAGTTTCCATGAACAGTGCCCCAGACACTGCCATTAAAAAACCCCCGCTCTCCCACACTCCCCCTCCTGCCCTGTGTGCTGCTCTCTCTCCTCTTCAGTTCCTCCCAGGCCAGTACGTCACCACCTACTGCTCCATTCTGCACACAGAGCTGCCTCTCAGGGAGCTGTCCGTCCCAGGAGGAAAAATCAGAGCTGATGAAGTTAACTCGTATGCACGAACACATCCCCTGACATGTTTTTCTGAGCAGGCTCCCACAGGCACAGACCCTGCCGCCCTCGCTGGTTACTGCCACTGGAGATGAGGAAACGGAAACTCTGGAGATTCCAATGACCTGTAACCACTCAGAATACAGGGGGCAGCACCATGATGGGGCGTGGTTCAGGCCCCAGATCCAGGTCCCTCCACATCCCTGTGGGCTGGACAGTGTCCCCTGAACATGTACCCTAGTACGTCTCCTCTGTGCTATGGGTGCACGGGGAGGGGCACATGCATGGACTGGGGACTTGGAGAACCTGGATTTAAAACCCAGCTCTGTGAGTTGCAGGCTGTGTGATCTGGGCCAGATCTTCAGCTTCTCCAGGCTTCCGTGCTCTCCCCTTTGGGGATCGCATGGCCCCCAGCTCTCCCACTGCATGGTTCTGATGGAGCCGTTGTGACAGCAGCATGCTGGGGCTGCCCAGAGCCGGGCCTCTCACCCGGTCCTCTGGGAACAGGAAGCCTGCCTGGCCACTCAGGACAGATGGCCAGCTCTCCAGCCGCCACGTGGCTCATGCTCCCTTCTCTTAAAGTTACCTTTTGAGTTGAGGGCTTCAAACATTTACAGAACTAACGTTTCTTGCTAAACAGAAGCTCTTCCCTCCCGAGCCATCTTCTTTTGCCTTTCAACCCCTACTTACTAAAGCTCTTCAATCTTTCCATGGAAGCTCATGGATAACATAGAACCCTCCCATCCTGAGCCCCAGGAGATGTGATAATCCGCCCTGAATGAATTCTTATTATGAAAATGCCCAACACTAAGTCCCAGAGTTCTAGTCCTGTCTGTCACTAACCGTATGACTATGTGGGGCCCAATGTCATCACTGGGCCGAGTCAGGGCTGGACCTACTGACCTTGAAGATCCTTTCCATCTCCACCACCCCACAATTCCCATGTTGTTAAGGGGCCTGTAATTACACAGTGAGATCCCGGTCCTTCAAAGCCATTTTCTCAGAAGGGCCCACTCACTGGGTAGACATGCAAAGTGGACCTGCGTTTCAAACTGCAGGCCAGTGCTCTCCACTTTGGCTGCCCGGGAGAATGACCTGGAGAACTTTCATATATGCCTGGGTAGGGCTCAGGCACCTGTGTTTTCTTACAACTTTCCAGACAATGCCAATGTGCAGCCAGGTTTGAGAACACCTGCTGCTAGGCCTTGAACCAAGAGCCTGGGTGGGCCACTGACCACTGCCCTCTCACATTTCTCGGGCTCCCTCCTCCTACAGAGAGCAGAGGTCACAAAACTATACGAGGCCCATGACACAGGAGGCAAAAAAGCCTAGGAGGTAAGCAGCACGCGACCACTATTCACCCAGCACACCCACAGATCACGGGACAGGCTCAGCTATGTTAGATGATATCTCATAACCTCTCAGGATTGCTTGCTCAAATGCGGGCTTTGGGATGAAAAAAATATATGAGAAAAAAGACCCTGCTTGTCACTCCAGCAGATCCCTGAGCCCTATCTCTAGACATTCTGATTCACTGAGTCTCGGGCAGCACCGAAAACTCTGCGTTTACACAACGCCCCAGGGACACAGATTCAGTGGGTCTGGGAGCAATCATGGGGCTGGCCCCACTGGGGTTCCCGGGGGCAGCCCGCCCAGGCCCAAGCACAAAGGATATTTCCATTCGACGATGCTGATGCACGCCCTCCTGATGGGGTTCTTCAGAGTCAGGCAGAGCAGGGCGCGGGGCGGGCGCGTGGCCGTCGTGCTGCCCTGCTTCTTGGGCTTCCCATACTGCTGCCGCTTCCGCTGCGTGGAGCTGACCGTGGAGATGGTCGCGTTGCCGGCGCTGCCCATCAGCTTGGCCTGCCGGGCCGCATCAATGGCTGCCTGCCAGGACAAGGCGGCCCCCGGCGTAGGGATGTGCTCAGGGGCGAGCCCCGCAGCAGCATTGGCATTCATGTTGGCGTGAGCTGGGCGCGGGCTCCCATAGTTGGAACCTGCAGGAGCAGAAGACAGAGGATGGCAATTACTAGAGAGAAAACAGGAGAGTTTGAAAAAGGAACCCAGACTCGCAATTTAAAAAAAAAAAAAAAAATCTTATTTCAAACTATTGCAAGGGCCTGGGAGGGGAACCATGAAAACATGAGTGTGTGCTGCTGAGAAAACAAGAATCAGGAAAACTACTCTTGTCCCAGTTCAGCTATGTAACCTTGGACATGTCACTCCTCCTCTCCAGTCTCACTGACTCATATTAGGCGACCAGACAGAGGAGATGTATGCATTATAGCATACATGCATGGCACATGTATGGACCTGGAAAAATGGAGCAAGTGGGAAAAGGAGGACATGGAAAATGGTACATACGCAAAGGGATCTGTCGATCACATTTATAAGAACACACAGAAATAAAGGATATGCATTTAATATAATACAACGGTTGTTTAAGGAAAGTGAGGAGGAAAAAAGGAAAGTAGGATAGAGGGATAAAAAGGAAGAGTGAATGAGTGAATGAATGAAGAGAGAGTCATTGTATGAATCAGTGATGACAAATGCACAATGAATTGAAGAGTGTAATTTATTCAAGTCTCTGTACCCAAGTTCCAAAAATAAAAATAGTATAATGAAATGAAGGCATTGGACCAAAGTTAGGTCACCTCCAGTTACCTCAAACCCATCTGGGCAATGAGTGTTAGTTGACTAAAGGGGGCTGAGGGCTGTGATGGTTTCACATTATGTCAGTAAATCCTTTGACATTCCTCCCATTAGGAAAGAGGATCTATGTCCCTTCCTCCTGAAATGGGGTTGGTCTTTGGTGACCATCCCACCAATAAAGTACATAAGAAATGACAGGATGTGCCTTTCAAAACAACACAGTGCACACCCTGAGGCTGCCATGGGGTGAGAAAACCCAAACTAGCCAACACAGAGAGCCCATGTGCAGGGAGAGACTCCTGGCCACTCCCCAGTTGCTCCACTTACCATCTGACTGCAACCTCATGCAAGAGCCTTGAGCAATTCCTGACCCTTAGAAACTGTAGGAGGCAGCCAGGTGTTTACTACTACAAGCACTTTGTTTTGGAGTGATTCATCATATAGCATTCGATATCAGGGAAAGGGAGCTGTGCATGGCTGGGGTTGACAGGGTAGGGTAGAGGAGACACAGGGAGGAACCCTGTTTGGGAACCATAAAATCCAGAGTAGAGGCATTCACACTGGGCAACTGAAGCCTTCAGGACTGCCTCTAAGACTGCCCACTTGGGGGACGCCTGGGTGGCTCAGTGGGTTAAAGCCTCTGCCTTCGGCTCAGGTCATGATCCCAGGGTCCTGGGATCGAGCCCCGCATCAGGCTCTCTGCTCCGCAGGAAGCCTGCTTCCCTCTCTCTCTCTCTCTCTCTCTCTCTCTGCCTCCCTCTCTGCCTACTTGTGATCTTTGTTTGTCAAATAAATAAGATCTTAAAAAAAAAAAAAAAAGACTGCCCACTTGGTGGGCCCTCCCCCGTCGGATAAGCTGGATGCTTCACCCTAGATCCTCCAAGTTTTACCCATTATCATCTCAGCCTGGGCTGAGCTCTGTATCCCAGAACAGAGGCACGACAGTGAGACTTGTCACCTGGTCAGGTGCAGCAGGATCAAGAGAAGCAGCAGAGAATGGGGTGACAGTGTGGGCAGAGAGTCTGGCATCTGATGCCACATCAGTTGCCCAGAGAATGGAGGCTAGAGCAGGTATGTCGCTTCCAAGGCTCGCCACAACGACCCTCCCCTCTGCTCTGTGTACACAAGTCTCTTCCAGGGCAACTGTTGGGCCCAGAACAAACTGCCTTGGGGAGCCTGTCTCTCTCCTTGCTGCAACTCACTGTTATTCAGATGAACACTTTATACCTCTACCAGCCACCCCTCCCCACCCTTATCTTGGATCCTTCCTTCTATGTTTGACCTTCAAGATGACTTTTGCTCTCCTTGTGACCTATCTAGACCTTATCACCTCCACCACCAACCCTGTTGTCCTCCAACCGCCCCCACCCCTGCCCCGCCCCAGGCACCAGCGATGACCTGGCTTAGCCAGACAGGACGCAGAGACACTCTGTCCTAGAGATGGACCCCAACAATCTCATCGGGCTCCTGATCTAGCCATATCCTGAGCTTTCTGATTATATTACTTAAGTAACCTAGCTTAGGCTAACTCAAATTGGGTTTCTGTCCTTCACAACCAAAAAAGATCCGACGAATGTGCTTGTTCAATGCTACAAAGCTTGTACCTGTCTGGACTGTCATTTTTGCTGAAATCCAAAATCTATGTCCTTTCTGTCCTCACACCCGCAACAGACAATAAATAAGTTTCTACTCTTGTGCCAGCTGGTTGACAGGACAGACTAAAATGCTGGCCCTAGAGGATTCTGCAACTTCTCCATGTATAAGAGGAAAGTATGTCAGGATAGATTAGTGATGTCTGCCATGGGTACAAACTGTAGGGAATGGTATCACAGATGCCACGACTTTACCAGCCCTATGGGATACCAAGATGAGCACATCAGGTCTTCTTTAGTACCAGCTGGCCCCACTGTCTTCCTGTCCCCTGACAGTTCCTCCTGCACTATTGCCATCTGGTCCCTGTAGCATTAGAGCCCCGCCCCCACTCCCCCAGGGCCCGGAAAATTGCCTCTTTGCTAGACTCAATTCATGGATATATTCTCAATGTGGCACAGGCCCCTGTCTCACGTCTATTCCATCCTCCACCCCTTTCCTCTGCTCCAGCTGCTCCAGGCAGCTGCTGCACCCCTGGGGGTAAAGTATTTTACCCAGAATGTCAGGATCATGGAGAATCCAACACTTGCTACGAGAAGTCCTCTCTCTCACATACCTTGTTACCCGCCCTGAACTCACTGTGTGGATCCTAAGCATAAAGCAAAGAAGACCCCGATATGACTGCGGCCTTCATGTTTCTTATAATACCCCAGAGGATGGAATTCGAAGACAGTATCTGAGTTAATAAAGGCACCGGAAGATTCAGAACTGCTTCAGTAACCAGCAAGCATCCGTATCTCCATTTAACACATAAGAAAACAAAGGAGTGTATGACTCATTAAAGGTCACAAAGTGAGACAATGAAAGAGCTCTGTAGCACATACACGACTCATGGTTCACTGCTAGACTATCCTCCGCCTCCTCAGAACTCAGCCCTGTGCCCCACGTGCACACACACATGTGCGCTCACGTCCACGGCCACAAGCAAAGCACACGTCTCCTACTGGGTTTACAGGCCTTGAGGTTGAAGGGGCTGCTGCATTTTGGACCTGAGAACATCCTTGATGTTTGGCGTGATCTCCACAGGAAGGAGTCCACTGTGTGAACAGCCCTTTCACTTAACCCTCAGGGCACCTCTGGGATGAATGAAAGTAGAAGATGTCCCTATTTCTACCGGCTGCATTGGAAAGACCAGTGACCAGCAGCCTAATCTCACGTCTTACTGGGTTTGCTGGGAGTGCTGGAACTCTCATTCTGTCTATTCAGTCCGTGAAATATAATTTTTCCTTCCTAGACTCCCTCACTGCTCAATATGGGCAGCACGTTATCAATTCTGTTTTAATTCCGAGACTAACTTCTCGTAAGTTAGTCTCAAGACTAACTTTATGTAAAAGCAGCAGACCCCACCACCCTTAGCCCCTCCAGACCCCAAATCTCTACAGCAAGCCCACGGCACCCCATCCCTTCCTGCTGATTATTGTCTTCAAACTCCAATCTTTGTACTCACATCCGATGCACCCCAAGGGGGTGACATGGGGAGCAAGGTGACCAGGGCTCCACAGAGCCAAGATGTGGTTCTAAGAGCCTTGTCCTGGCAGGCTGACTTCGGAGTCACCCTGCACGGTGGGTGACCTTATTTACATTCCCAGAGCACAAGGACCTCTCTGGAGCACACCATCTGGAGAAAGCGCATACGAAGAAGCCCATGGGGAAAAACGGAATGTCAACCTCTCCCCAGCCAAAGAACAAAAAAACAGCCTCCAAAATTTTGGTCCTGGATGCTCTGAGCACTATCACGGCCATGTGAGCTGACTAAGGGCCCTGCCATAGTAAACACAGAGCCACATACAGGCAAGACAGGTGTGGCTCCTTCCAGCTAGCCTCCACCAGGGCCCAGCTTAGCCTCCCCTTCTCCCAGCAAGGTCCCCTCATCCACTAGTATGGCTCCCCACCCAGACCCAAGGCTCTCGTAGGATCTCCAGGTCCCACTCAGGAAGGGGGCACCACCATCCAAGAATTCCAGGAATGGAAAATCACCACCTTAGGCTCAACATTTTTGAACCCAGAGCAGTGCCAAGGAGGAAGGGCAAGTAGCACGGTGTCCCTGATGGCTTTTGTTAGCACGAAATAACCACCCAATGCAAAGAGACCAATTTTCAAATTATAAAGCTGATTCAAAGCTCTGTCTCCTGGCTGCCACAGCTGAAAAGATGCCACCATCTAAGCCTGCTCTGGCTCCTGCTTTTCCTGAACTATTTTTACTGTTGTTCTTGTCCCTGAATGAGCCCCAGAGCAGCAGCTCAGCAGATCAGGCCGCACAAACAGGTGGGCGCCCGCAGCAGCGACCTTGCCCTCACACAGAAGAAAATGATTCCCATTTGTCAAATGGCCCAGCACCCCTGACTTCAGCAGCAGCTCCCTCCTCCCACACACAGAGGCTGCTGCCTCTCCAAGGAACCAGGATGAGGATAAGACCCCTGCACAGACTGGACAGCCACAGGTCAGTCTGCTCCGCAAGGTCCAAGGAAAGCGTCCAAGTCAGGAGGCAGTGGCTTATGTTTCCTTGGGGCCCCCAGCCCCGTGGAGCTGGGGACTCGGAAGGTGTTCAGGAATGAAAGAGTGGATTTTTTTCCCTTTAATCCATCTCCATCCATATACCTGATCCAGGGCCTTATTGCAGAAGATGGTCAATATCTATTTGCTAACAGCAGCAGTATGGTGATGTCATGATAAAGATGAAGGCTGATAAGAGGTAAACACCAGAAACTGATGGCATCAGCCTGTCTATGCCCTAAAGCATGAGCTTATTCAGGTTCTTCCTCTTACTTCTTGGATATAGTTGTTGAGATTTCTTTTTTTTTCTTTTTCTTTTTTATGATTTTATTTATTTAGGGGTGCCTGGGTTAAAGACAAGAAATAGATGGAGGCCTGGGCTAGGGGGTGGCTTGGGAGATGGAAGTCATGGCTCCCAAGCTCTACCTTCAGAAATCCCAACAACTGGGTGTGCCTGGGTGGCTCAGTGGGTTAAGCCTGTGCCTTCGGCTCAGGTCATGATCTCAGGGTCCTGGGATCGAGGCCTGTGTTGGGCTCTCTGCTCAGTGGGGAGCCTGCTACCCATCCCCCACTTCCTTTGCCTGCCTCTCTGCCTACTTGTGATCTCTGTCAAGTGAATAAATAAAATCTTTATTTTTTTTAAAGATTTTATTTATTCACTTGACAGAGATCACAAGTAGGCAGAGAGGCAGGCAGAGAGAGAGGAAGGGAAGCAGGCTCCCCGCTGAGCAGAGAGCCTGATGCAGGCCTCGATCCCAGGACCCTGAGATCATGACCGGAGCCGAAGGCACAGGCTTAACCCACTGAGCCACCCAGGCACACCCAGTTGTTGGGATTTCTGAAGGTAGAGCTTGGGAGCCATGACTTCCATCTCCCAAGCCACCCCCTAGTCCAGGCCTCCATCTGTTTCTAGTCCAGAAGGCTGCAGTAGCCCCCTGGCATTTCTCTCTCTCTTTGCTTATCCCCAATCCAATCTCCATGCAGCAACCAGAGTGACCTTTTAAAAAATATAAATCATAAATCAGCTCCTGTCATTCTTCCAGATAAATCTCTTCAGAATCTAGATTCATTGCCATGACTTATGAAGCCCACATAGGCTGGCCCCAGCTGCTTCTCTGAGTTCATCTCATTCCACTCTCAGCCTGGTCCAAGGCAATCCTCACATACTGGCCTCATTTCACTCTTCCTAAATGCTCCCTCCTTATATGCCACAGTACCTTTGCACATACCTAGAATGTTATTCCTTATGCTTCTGGCTTGGTGATTCCTTCTCTCACCTCAGGTTTAGGCTTAAATAATTCCTTCTCACAACCCCCAACCCTTATCCTCTAAGGTAAATAGGCAGAGTTCAAACACCGGCTATCTCCCTGCCTCCATACTACACTTGACTAGAGATGCCCAAACTCCCGGCATATAGAGATCCCCAATTAGCCATGTGTGTGGAGAAAAGCACAGTGCTGCAGATGAACTTCGACAGCACAACCTCCCTCTTAGTCTTAGCACCTTCATCTGTGCACGAGGGAGCTCACCACTAAAGACAAGACTTAGTACACACAATAGCAACCCAGACTGATTTATGGAGCAAGGAGCAGCAGTTCACACTGGGCTGGGAGAGAACTGAAAATGCATTTCCTCCTGAGGTCCTAACCATCCTCTCACTTAGCAAGCTCCCCAGTGCAAAGGAAATGCTTTCTCTCGGGCCAGGGTGTCACCCGAGACCTTTGCAGAAGCCCATTTCACTCTTGCCGGTCTGTCATCTCACTGCAGTGACCAGGAGCCTCCATTCTCTTTAAAAGTGCAGCAGCAAACCTGGAACAGAAACCATGCTTTCTCTGCCCATTAAAGACCAAATGACTAGAAAGCAGGAAGCCATTAATCTTCTCTATCTAGAGTGTTACAGAGATAGCTGGGAAACTCGAACTGGGAAGATACTGTCTCCTGGTTTTCAGATACCCAAGGCCCTGTCTGTCTTAAGCCCAGTGGTGCTCACTCAGAGAAGCTTCAGCTCTGGCTCAACCCCATGTAGCAGATGGGGTAGACCAGTGGACTAACTCAGCAGCAATTCCAACCTCCGTCTGCTGTCCCTGCCTGTCCTGCAGATGCTAAAGAGCTAGAAACTCCAATTTCCAACTTCCCTCGTAGCTGGACTTCCTGATGTGGCTATGGAGTTTGGCCAACCCAAGAAGTGAATGAAACTAAGTATAGTGAGCCCATCTATTTCACAAGGCTCTGGTGATGCTTTCCTGATGCCTGGAACGTTGATAAGGTGGTGTGACCCTGGAGCCAGCTCTTGGTATAGTGGCTTCCAGATTCCCCAGCTGCCTAATTATACCACAGTCCCAGTCCCCTTGATGGGTCAGCTCTGCAGCCTTGTTCCGGGAGTCATTCCTAGAGGTCCAACCTAGAGCCTGCTCTCCCAACACTTACCATGATTTTGTAAGCCCTTAAATTCCTGTATTGAATATGTTTCCTCTCAAAAATACTATGGCAGTGTCTACTGACACTGTAGTAGACTACAGTGTCTACTGTAGATCTGAACTCTGCCTGAGTCTATAGTCTCACTGTCTAATAGAACACCTACAGTAATGAAAATATCCTATTAATTCTTCGATGTCCAATAGAGTAGACACCAGCCATTGTTGATACTTAAGCACTTGAAATGTAGCAAGTGCAACTACAGAACTACAGCCATTTTAAATTTTATTTAATTTCAATTAATTTACATGTAAATAGCCACAGATGGCTTGTGGCTATCATATAGGACAGCACAGGCCTACATTAAGAGGAAGTCCTGATGGAAAGAGCATAATTTGTGATGGAACTTCTTTAAAAAAAGCAATCAAGGACTGATTCAGATGCTGATAGGCGGGTGGATTTTCTGATCAGGAAATAACCACTCAATGCAAAAAGGCATGTGTTCAAAGCATAAGAGGGTCTGAGACCCAACAAACAACTTCAGCAACCAAAAGTCATTTTTCAGTGGTTAATCCTCTTGACAAATGAAGAGAAAGTAATGACCCCAAGGGACAAATGGGGAGGCTGATGCTTCCACCCAAACTGAGTGGGTCCTAAGAGAACCTAGGACATCCCAGCTGAAATGGAATCCACTCCCCAGACCAAGCACCCAAAGGATCTTCATGGTGTGTCACATCTGCTGCTTCTACCTCTCACCAGAGCCATTTTCACACTCTTTTCAACAGCATTCTCTTCCACTCTTCCCTCACCCTTCTACAAACACTGCTCATGAGAGATGGGGATATTCAGAACAGGCCGGTGACCACAGCAGTCAAACGCTCCAAAACAAAGACAGGGACCTAAGGATATCTGTGGCCATCCCCCTGACTAAATCATCCAGACACTGCCTTAAATAAAACCATCTCTTTCCTATTCTACATCCCACTCCTCTCTAATGACGGGACCAAGGCAAAGAACCGCGAGTATTTCAGAAGCCCAAGCTGACAGGAAGAGTGGTCAAACCGCTATTGTTCACACCTTTTAGTGATCCAGCAAACTAAATCGTCTTTTCTCTTTCTTCATCAGGCAGCTAGTCTAAAGGAGAGAAAGAAAGGAGAAGGAACCCTTGGAGGGACTCCCATGAAGTCCCTGCAGAGATCTCCCAGTAGTACCTTGTCTAGAGGACACTAACCATAGAGTCATTCCCCTCACCTTACTCAGGGTCATACTGACATCAGAGAGCAAGCAAAGAAAAATGTTAGAAAACAAACTGATAGATACACACACTAAATCACACTTTCCAACCAAAGATAATAAATTGTAAAGATAATAAAACATTTCTTCCACTTATGTCCAAGCAGGGAGAGAAGGAAAATTGCCACCTCCTGCTATTTGAACGAAGGCACCCCCTGGTCATGGCTAACCTCAATTACAGGACCCAGTGGATCAGTTCAAGTTTATCAGAAGTCAGCATTTCTACTTTTTCAAGGCCACTACAAAGTAGCCATTTTAGTAAAAGAAATAGATGCAGCCCTGACTGAGGTCAGATACCATCCAGCTGGAAAAATGGAAAAGCCTTCAGCATGCTGATGTCTGGGGACAGGGCAAGAAGAATGCCAAAAGTCTGACACAGCAATGAGAAGACCAAGCACTAGCTCCAGGTCTCCTTGGCAATGGCTAGTGAGCACTGAGAGGGGTTACACTCTGGTATGTGGGCCCTTCTCATATTCTCCCAGTGATCTGTAAGTTCCTTGAGAGCAGGAACAAGTTTTGTGGCCTCAGAAACCCAGCAGACTGGCTGTCACCTAGTAGGTGAATAAAACACATTTGCCACGTGGAAGTTCTTCTGCAGAATTTCTGTCTGTCAGAGATTTCTATACAGAAGTTTACAGAGATGATGCTATTTGATTATTTTAGATTAGTATGTCACTTGTGTGTGTTTATTTCTTTCTTTAGAGAGACAGGGAGTGTACAAGTGGGGTAGGGGTAGAGGGGCAGAGAGAGAGGGAGATAATCCAAAGCAGACACCCTGCTGAGCCCAGAGGCTGACGAGGGCTCGATCTCACAATCCTGAGATCATGACCTGAGTGGAAATCAAGAGTCGGACACTCAACTGGCCAAGCCCCTTCTGTGTTTATTTCATATATTAGGTATATATTTGTCTCTTACCTCCCATCAGAAGGGAAGCCCCAAGAAGTAGGCACCTTTGTTCATTTTGTTCATCACTGTATCCTCAGAGTCCAGAACAGCCTGGAGCATGTGTTGAACAAAAGGGTGAATATCTGAAAGGGTCACTACCCCAATACATGTTTTTCCCCGTGACATTTTTTAATTACTTCAACTTCTGGCCCCAAGATAGAGAGGGTTTTGCTGCTTTGGTCCCATTTTATTAGTAGGAAAACAGAGACACAGAGTCTCTTCACGTCTCTCAATCACCAGAAAGAGAACACAGGAGGCAGCGCCATCTTGAAAGGACAGTTTTTAGTGTATTCAGTGATCCCATCCTCCTTCCTTCCCACCAGCTGGGAGGATGGGGTGACAGGAAGACTCACTTGGCTAATACTCATCTGCCCACATCCTGTGCCAAGTGAAGTGGGCAGAGCACCCTGGGGGAACAGCAGTAATTCTGACTCTATTCCATGCCTGTGAAGGGCCGGCCACACAGCCACAGAGGAATAGCATATGGCATTGCAGCCCTGCTGAGGTTCAGAGCTCAAAGCTCACAGACTCAGACCCTCCGGGCCAGGAGAGCTTCTGTTCTGTGGAAGAGAGGTCTGACTATTCCTGGAGCCTCTGAGCCCTGCCAGGGGCAGGGGAAGCTGAACTCCAGAACCCGGCCCAGCGGGAAGCATGGGCTCATCGGCCCCGTAGGGAAAGCTATTTAGCACTCCTAATGAGAGTCTTTAAGGAATTCAATCATTCCACTACTCTTCTCAGGAGCTACCCAACACTCCAGCAAAGCAACCTACGCAGGTAGTCACCACAGTGTACATCATACCAGCACCAAACTGAACATCACCTATAAGCCCATCACAAGGGGACTGTCCTGTGATGCCACCTCCACACAGTAGAATTTTAGAAGCCATAAAAACTATGTTTTGAAAAACAAAATAGAAAAAAATTTCCACATATTAAGCAACAGAAATAAGGCCCAAAATGTATGAACTATATGACCCCAATTTTTTTAAGACATTTTTTCTTCCATAGAAGAAAGACTAGAAGGAAACACATAGAAATAGTCCTAGTAGTTCAACTAAACATCAATCTTTTTTAAAAATTGTCTTTCTAGATCAAGAACTTGACAAAAAGGATTTAAGATCTCTACTATTTTTACTAAACTTGAAAGGAAAACACTGTTCAAAAGCAGGAAAGTCCAACAGTTTAAAAATGAGTATCTTAGAAAGTCCCCCACCTCAGAAAAAGCACC
This sequence comes from Mustela nivalis, assembly GCF_964662115.1. NCBI lineage: Eukaryota > Metazoa > Chordata > Mammalia > Carnivora > Mustelidae > Mustela > Mustela nivalis. The sequence continues at coordinate 109,714,650 of NC_139026.1, read as the reverse complement.
ATTAATAAATGTACGTGTCTATCTAGATTTTTGTCCTGTAAATAGCTAGAATAAAAATTTATAAAAATGGTAGGAAAGAAGGAGGAAAGGAAGGGAGGGAGGAAAGAAAGAAGTGTAGGTACAAGGGAGGGAAGAAGGAAGGGGGAGGGGAGGGGTGAGGAAGGAAGGGTACTAGTGATTATCTTCAGGTGGCCCCATCTATTTTCAGAGAGGCAGTTCAGTCCAGAACTCAGGGCCACGGACTTAGAAACCAGATGGTCTCGATGAAAATTCTAGCTCTGCTAGTCACTAGCTGTGTGACTGAAGTTACCTCACCTCTCTGTGCCCCAGATTCCTTATCTGTAAAATAGAAATCATAACACTGCCTATCACACAGCATTGTTATGATGATCAAATGAGTTAATATATATAAAACTCTCAGAATAGTGCTAAGAGTAAGAATCTTGTAAGTACTAGGTCTTTTTGAAATTATTATATTTTCCAAAGTCTGTACAGTAAATAATTCTTTGGTGATCGGAAAGAAAAAAAGTTATGGTTTTGGTTTATCATTTAAGTATACTTCCAAAATTACTGTAGCCAAACCGGTGCCAGATTCTTGTCCAGCCACTGCCAGACCCATTCTGAGGGGGTTGGGGTAGGCTGTGCCCACAGACCCTACCTGGCAAACGGGCCACCCATCTTCCTAGGCTGCCTAGGGCCTCCACCTCTCCATCCCGGGCACCACAGGAAAATACAAGCCATCTGCCTGCAGCGACAGAGAAACGGGAGTCCCATGAAAAGTCGCCAGGTGCCTTTGTGCAGCCCTCTGCTGCCTTGAACCTAAACTAAGGACAAAGGATATCTGCACTCCTGGGTCTCCAGTTGTTTCGCTCTGGAAACAAAAGTATCTAGGTTTAGGGGAACCTGGGTGGCTCAGTGAGCTGAGGCCTCTGCCTTCGGCTAAGGTCATGATCCCAGGGTCCTGGGATCAGGCCCTGCATCAGGCTCTCTGCTCAGTGGGGAGCCTGCTTCCTCTTCTCTTCTGCCTGTCTCTCTGTCTACTTGTGATCTCTGTCTGTGAAATAAATAAATAAAATCAATCAATCAATCAATCAATAAATAATTTTTAGGTTTAGGGTAAAGTGAAACAGTTGATTTGAAAGTTAGCCAAGATACCTATACGGGCAAGACACTTTCTTTTTTCTTGTCATCTTGATTAGTAACCACAATTCCATTAAATACCAGCCAGTCTCCAAGAAGTAGGAACAGGTATGTGTATGCATCGTAGGGAAAGACACCAGGACCCCTTGGTTCAGGTCCCCGGTCTGAGGGGTGCCATCCATCTCAGTGCCAGCCCTTCGAAGAAGCTGGAGCAGAATGAGACACTGGAAGGAGGGAGGTCAGAGCACAGGCCCCTGGCCCCGTTCCCCCACCGGCCACACTGCTGAGCACAAAACGATGCACACTTCTCAGTTTACTCATCTGTAAAATACAGGTAATAATACATTCCTCACAGGACAATAGTAAAGACTAAATGAGGTTATGTCTACGAAAGTACTACCCAAATATAAAGATACTTAATAAGAACCCTTTCACAGATGTCCACATATAACGCCTCAGGGCACTAAAGAAGAACATCTCGTTGCCAATGAAGTAAAATAAAACATGAAAGCTGTTTTATTTAAAAAAAAAAAAAAGTCTTTTTCCCAGAAGCACACCCTCCATGTTAAGCAATCACCTCTTAAAAAGTGCTATATCTCACACACAAATTTAATCATGTCAATTTGTGAAAAAGTGAATCTAGCCAGAGAATTCAGAATGCAGAAGATTGCAGAGATCCTTGAAAACAGCACTCCACTTTCCAAGGAACCTCTCTTGGTGAAAGTCTCTGAAGTCCTTCCACTATACGGGATTACACTGTGTGCGGGGAAGTGGGGGCACGATGCACATATTTACACACTAAAAACATAATGCCCAAACACACCCATCCACGGCCCATTTGTCCTGCTCCTGAGGTCTCTAATTCTTGTTAAGGTGGGACAAAAGAAACACATTTGCTCAGTATTCTGCGCTCTCAGGCTATTTAATAACAATGTTTTGTATAAAGTATAATGCTTCTTTCATTTGGAAAAGTCAAAGCCATTTATCTCATTAATCCCCACAAAACCTCGGCCAGACAGCAGGCAGACAAGAAGGTGGAAGGCAACGAAAAAATAAGCAAGTCCCCCCAGCCCAAGCCTGCTATTCCTTGGTAAAAACAAAGCTTCAGAGAGCTTTGAAGCCATCTCGACTGTTCTCTGAGTTTGGTAAGAGAAGAACCAGACCAGAAGTCAAGAGAGCCAAATTCCAGCCCCGACTTCAACACCCATTTGTTCCATGCGGATCAGACACATCACTTTCCTTCTTTGGCCTTCGGTTTCCTCCTCTCAGGAGTAAGGAGGCTCAACCAAACACCATAAGAGTCCTCCTAGTTCAGAGCCTCAGGTCTAGAACTCTTGAGTCTGGTATCTCCCTGCCCCCATCACCCCTCCCCAGCCAGTCTTACTCCTACGGAGTTCCTAGGTGCCCGGATCTCCTCCCCACAGACCTCGCAGATCAGGGCTGAGTAAGTCGGCCTGACATCCAGCTCCGACTGCTCCTGGGTTGGGCTCCTGGGTTGGGCTCCTGGCTCGAGCATGTGCTCAGCCATCCTCAGAGGTGGGCTTCAATCTGCTCACAGGGCAAGGTCAACCCAAGGGGCCGCTGAGTGAGGAAGGGCAACAGAGAGAAATAGGACCCTCCAGCCCTTGTTTCGTTTCTATTTTATTATCCCAGGGTTTCCTCTGTGACTCCTTGGGGCTCCATGTGGTTCACGTAGAAGCTCCTAAAGCCAGAGAGAGCCCTTCACACACACACACACACACACCCCATAGTACTCTTAAAGAAGTCAGAAAATGGCAAGTATTGGTAAGGAAGCAGAGGAAGGCCAACCCTTGTGCGCTGCTGGTGGGAATGTAAAATGGCACAATAGTTACGGGAAGTATTTGGGGTTCCTCAAAAAAATTAAAGACAGAATTGTCATATGATGCATCAAGGCCACTTATGAGTCTTTATCTGAAAGAACCGAGGGTGGCGACGCGAGCACAGATGGCACACCAAAGTTCAGAGCCATGTTATTCACCATCAGCAAAATTCGGAAACAGCCCAAGAGTCCATCGACAGAAGAATGAATAAACAAAAACGTGGTCTATACATACGACAGACTATTATTCAGTCTTAAAAAGGAAAGAAATTCTGACACAGGCTACAAAATGGATGAGCCTTGAAAACATGATGATAAGTGAAGTCAGCCCATCATGAAATAAATACTGTCTGATTCCACTTCTGTGAGGTGCTGAGAGGAGTCCTACCCATAGAGACAGAGAGTAGAGGGGTGGTTACCAGGGGCTGGGGGAGGAAGGGGAAGAGTTCATGTTTAAGGGGTATGAACTTTCACTGGGAAGATGAAAAAGGATGATGGTGACTGCAGAGCAATGATGTGAATATACTTAATGCCACTAAATTACACACTAAAAAAAATTAAGATGATAAGCTTCATGTTATGTAAGTTTTCCATATTACAATAATGTTAAAATTTTAATTTAATTTTTTATAAAAAGCAGAGAGAGTGTTGGACCCAAAGCACTTGGAAGAATATTCCAAGAGGACAGAGATCTAGGAAGCAGAGGGGGGCTGTCTTCTGAGGAACAAAGAGCTGGAAGGCGAAGGCAGCTGTTCTTCAGGAAAGGCTGGGAAGGGTGAATTCAGCCTAGTCCAGAGGGAGGTGTGTGGCAGGACAAATCTCTACCCCTATTCACATGCATCCCTGCACAGCCTTCTGCTCAGGCCCTCAGCACGTGACTCGGGCCCAGAAAAGGATGCAAAGAATTTTGGTCATAAATCGTTTCCAATTCTCAAATAAATCACACGTGCGCATACACAAACATGTCTTCACAACTGAGTGAAACCAGACTCACGTCCAAATACATCGACGGTATTCTCAAGCACCATTCACTATCAGGCGTCAGATCTTTGGCTGGAGAGTTGGGTGATCAGAACGTTAGATCAATGCCTGGCTCTCCACAGTTTCAATCTTGTCCAAAGTCTCTGCTCTGGGCACCTGGCATGTCTCCAGGACAGGCCATGATGCATTCATCTCCATAGCTCTGCTGCCTAGCCCAGTGCCTGACACACATCAAGTATAAAAAGAGTGTTCACTTAAGGAATGGGATTTCACCTCAGCATCCTGATAGTTTTAGGTGAGGAGACAAGTGACATTATTCCCACGCTAACGATGAAACCAAGGCAGAGAGAAGCACATGGCCCCCATCCTATGAGACCCAGGCTAGGACGAACTCAGCCATCTCCAAGCCCTCCAATTTCTCAGGAATCTTAAATCCATGCTCCTTCCTCAGAGCTTCTTGCAGCCAGGAACCTCTCGAGCTCTCCCCGGCCACCCCCCGGGTGTGTATGCGTTTTCTCTCCTTCCTGAGCCCCAAGCTGCCTTTTCTCTTCCTTCTGCTGGCTTCTAGGCCAGTAGTACCTGACCACTCAGGAGTGGTCTCCCTCTCCTCCATCTTTTCCTCCTTGAAAGACGGAGGAAAACATCTGACGAGGGCCACCCTTGTGGTGTAGCAGAGATGCAGAGCAAGGGCTGCCCCTAGGTTAGGGGTCCATAGAGACCCAAGTTCAATGTAGGACTCTAGTGCTGCCCAGATTCTTCTATAGGGCTCAGGTACATCAAAAGCCTGGGACAAAAGGGAACAGGTGGGGAGATGCAGGAACATCTACTTTTGAAAACCCAAAACTAGAAGGCAGAGGTCAACGTCACCTTCATTCTTCATCTCGGAATGGAGTTATGATTCAATGGAGCAGAAACCAGCACTATAGAAATGCTGTAAAACTCCATCATCTCCACACCTTTGTCACCCTGTTTATGTGGGTCTCCTCAGACTATGTCACCACAGTAATTAGGAGGGTTGGAACCGTTAAGACAATGAGAATCTACTGCTGGCCTGTGAAGACAGCATGGAAAGAAGAGCCTGGGATCTGTAAATACTGAGTTTTAGGGACAGGTTGCCCTGGAATTAAGTGGATAGTGGCAGCCAGAAAAGAAAGCTGTGGAGTCTAGTGGCTAACGGCAAAGTAGGGAGTGACATAAGACCCAAGTTTGTACTCTGTGGCCACTTACAAGCCCTTTTGGTCTGGGCAACTTGGTTAAAAGCTCGGAGACTCAAGGACCTCTGAGCTGTTTCAAGGATTTTAAGACATTTACAAGCAGGTGGCATGGCCCAGCCTTATGTGAAGTTCTCAGTGAACTGTAGGTATTAGTATTGCTTCTATTGTTGAGGCTGTTATTAAAGTGGGCTGGGTCTTGGGGCCTGTAGCAATGAAGGAGAGGCATGGGGAGGCCCTAGCCTGAGAAGAGCCATCAGGCTTAGTACCCCGAAGGCCTCTGCAGGCACCTGTACAGAGACCCCACTCAGAGTCAGCCATTCATGAACTTCCACATTTCCACTGAAGCACATACAGCCCTCTAGCTTATCTCATTCGGTCATCAGTAAACCTTGGGTCAAGAAGACCAAGGACCAGGCCTGGGCACATGGGTCTCCTCCTCCCTACTCTGCTAGGGAGCCCTGGGACTCTGGATAAATTCATCACCCTCTGTGTGTTTACCTCGTCAGTAAAATGAAGGAGTTTACCAAATGATCTCTAAGATCGTATATAATTTTTGGCACTCACTGATTCTAGAATTCAAATGTGGGTGGCAGAAGAGTTTATCATTTGGAACATGCTTGCAAAAGAAATAGGCTTCCTAGAGGGATGCTCAATGCCTCCATCCCACTCCTCAATTCCCTCCTTTATGCTAATAAATAATTGAATCTGAAAAACACCTATCTAATAGGGCAGCCACTTACCTGGGTTCATCCCCACCCCTGAATCTCAGCAAACACGGACCAGAATGGCCATAACTCCTTAACAGAGGGTTATGTAGTGTCTGCCCTGCACAGCGCCCGGCCTCTGAACTATGCTGACTTAGCAAGCTGCTCCTCCTGGTCCTCTCTGCTGCACTCAGGTTTGGGAGCCGGATGCTCCTGGAACCACAGTCACCTGCTCATTAGCTCTCCTTGCATGTCTGCTTCCTTCAGCAGCCTTCCTAGATTTATTTGGTTTTCCCAACCTGGGAAACAGGAGCTAACAACTCCCGAAAGAAAAGAACAGAGATGTGGAATCTTTGGGGTGAATGGCAGCACCTTTCTCCTGGTCAGAGTTAGCAGGTGGAGAAGGTGATCAGGGCAAATGGGGCATCTGCTTTTGTCTGCTCTATGCACTCAGTCCTCCACTGAAGTGCCCTTTAATATAAAACACGCAGGGACTAAACATAGCTTTGCTGCTGGGTGGTCCCCTGGCAGCCTGCGACTGAGCCACTGTTTGCTGAGCATCACCGTTTGCCTTTTATAAAGAAAGGCAGTTTGCTTTATAAAACTAGGAGCTTAGGACTCCCACTCAGGATGGAAAATGCTTGGTTCAACTTCCCACTTAAGCCAAGGAGTTAGGGAGCCCCCCACACACTGACCCCAAATCATACGCGGTCACAGGACTGTGTAAAGGTGTCAGTGACGGGGGAAGGGAGAGTGGCTGCTGCTGCCATAGGTGAGGTCCAAAAAAGCAACTTACCCCACGACCACACATTCACCCTGGGGCACACGCACACACACATATGAATGTGCACGTACAAACACGTGCATGTCCCCGGTGGGACTTGCAGCCCACCACCTTCCTCTGTGCGGCCCACGGCCTTTGCCGCCACCTTCCTTGTATCTCCTTGGAGCAAGTGCATGCCTTCTCCCACTGCTCAGACATAACCCAGCGAGCAGAGCCCCGTCTGCTCCCACGCCGTAGCCCCCACCGTGCTAGCACCAGGTAAGTGGTCGGGAATATCTGGGTGTGTGGGCCCCACTGGGGCGGGCATGGTGGAAGCCTCAGACACAGGAGATACTCTCCCCACCTCGACAAGGCACCAGCCTCCCCTAGCTGCACATTCACCCACATGGACACGCACACGGACACCCACCCACACACACGCTCTGGTAACATCTGCCAAGCCAGAGACCTTGCCCTTTCAGAGTCCACAACTAAATTTGGATGTGAAACCAACGCAGCCAAGTAGAGACTGGCCCAAAACTTAATTCCAGTCAGCTTCACTCTCTAAAGCGTTCCACTGGCCTTGGCCAGAGCACGTGGTTTCTTCAAGCTGTTAGCCCCTCCAGACTGCAGCTCCCCTCACTCCACTTGTCTGTGGCTCCCGGACTCCACTCCTGAGGGCAATGGCTTCAGGTGAAGGGAGGAGCCCAGGAGATACAAAGAACCAAAGGACTAAGAAGATGAGTTTTGGAACAAGACAGATCTCGGTTTGCGTCTCACCACTCCCCTTTTGAGCTGGGTGATCGTTGCTAAGGGAGCCTAACCTCTTTGGTGGTCAGGTTGCTTATGGGTGAAACAGGAATAATCTCACAAGGAGAAATGGGACCTGTTAACACCAGTACGTGCTGACTGGTGGTTGACTATTTCAAGCCAGCGCTGTCTCTTGAGTTGGCAGTGCTAAAGGGTGGTGTGAGACACGAGGAGTTGCACGCTCCTTCCCCAGCACCAAAAGGACGCCGGTTCTCCAGCCCTTCCCCCAGCCCACTCCAGAGCACAGCAGGACCACCTGACCACAACACCTAGTGATGTCTTGCCCTCACTGCCACAGCCAGAGTTGGCAAGACTCTCTCCCACTTCCCTGAACACAACAGCCCGGGCCAGTCACCACGCAGCTGGGGTTACACAACATCCGAGCCTTTGGGAGCCATGGCTTCCATCTGGCTGACAGCTTACAAATATTTGACCTTATCAGGCTTGAACTGGAAAAGAAGGATAATTGAAGTTTCATATGAAATTACTGTGCAAGTTATGTGTGGCCCAGTCAAGCTTCTTGGGCATGTAAGAGTTCCACCTATTTGTGCCAGGGATCCGTTGTGTGCGGGCTAGAGAAAGAAGGCTGGCCACGAAGCAGAGCCCCTGTGCCTTTTGCTTCTGCTCGCCCTGTTTCCCCTACATTGGCACCCAGCAGCCATTTTCACAAAGCTTGACATAGCTATCCTCTTCTACCCCTTCAGGCCCGCCCCAGGCTTTTGCTGAGCCAGCGGGAGAAAGCCATGTGAGGAGACAAAAGGAGAGCAGGGGTGAGACAGGGGAGCAAGCTCGGAGGGCCCTTGAGACCTTCTGGTACGGACTCTGAGAAAGCAAGTCACGTGCCCTAGCTTCCACAGCCAGGTCAAGGTCAAGCCAAAACTTGAGCCCCAGCCTCCAGATCCCTACACCCAATTTCTACTAACCCAAGTCAAGGCTGAAGCCCTTCTAATGAAAAACTGGCCTATCGAAACTGCTCCAGCCACTGCCCTTTATGTGGCCGCGGCCAGTGTGGCAGGCTGAACACTGTTGCCCCTCCTCCCCCAAGATATCCACGTCCTAATCCTTGGAAACTGAATATGTTACCTTATATAGCCAAAGAAAGGTTGCAGGTGTGATTGAGCTGATTGTAAGTTCGGGAGATTATCTAGGATTACCCAGGTGGGCCTGATATAATCACAAGAGTCCTTACACAAGAGGCAAGAGAGGAGAAAGGAGAAGATGCTACACAGCTGGCTCTGAGGATGGAGGAAGGGGTCTTCATCAGCCGGAACAGGCAAAGAAGCAGAGTCTTCCCCTAGGGCTTACAGAAGGAATACAGTACAACAGGCCCACTTTCGACCTTTGACCTCCGGGGCTGTGTTCTTTAAGCCCCTGAGCATGTGATCATTTGTTACAGCAGCCATAGAAAACTCATACCCTTTAGCACCTCATGTTCGTAAAATCATCCCAAGTTGAATGCAGCAGGGAGAGGGCAGAGTTAAGCTGTTTGGGGGACGACGAGCCAGCTGTGCTCCTGGGACGCCTCAAAAGCCATGTCCTTGCTGCCCTCAGCCTGCCAGGCCCTCAAGGGAAGACCAGAGCCAGACATCCAGAGGCGTGGTATGAGTAGAACAGAAACAAAAGTTTCTAGGAGTCGACACTAAAAAATTGGGTATAGGACTTGCAGAGACTCTTCTCCAAAGAAGATATATACAAATGACCAACATGTATTTGAAAAGATGCTCAATTGAGGGGAGGAGTCAAGATGGCGGAGAAGTAGCAGGCTGAGACTACTTCAGCTAGCCGGAGATCAGCTAGATAGCTTATCTAAAGATTGCAAACACCTGAAAATCCACCGGCAGATCGAAGAGAAGAACAGCAATTCTGGAAACAGAAAAACAACCACTTTCTGAAAGGTAGGACCGGCGGAGATGTGAATCGAAAGCGACGGGAAGATAGACCCCGGGGGGAGGGGCTGGCTCCTGGCAAGCGGCGGAGCAACAGAGCACAAAATCAGGACTTTTAAAAGTCTGTTCCGCTGAGGGACATCACTCCAGAGGCTAAAACGGGGCGAAGCCCACGCGGGGTCAGCGTGGCCTCAGGTCCCGCAGGGTCACAGAAGGATCAGGGGTGTCTGAGTGTCCCAGAGATTGCAGGTATTGGAACAGGAAAGCCGGCTACAGAGACAGAGCCGACAGTAAGCTCATAGCTCGGTGTTACCTTGAACCGGTCGCAGGCTCGGTGAGCTCAGAGCACGGCCGGAGGCAGACGGGAGTAACTGGGAGCTGTTCTCTGAGGGCGCACTGAGGAGTGGGGCCCCGAGCTCTCGGCTCCTCCAGGCCGGAGACCAGGAGGCCGCCATTTGTATTCCTGTCCTCCGGAACTCTACGGAAAGCGCTCAGGGAACAAAAGCTCCTGAAAGCAAACCCAAGCAGATTACTCACCCCGGCCCCTGAGAAGGGCGGTGCAATTCCGCCTGGGGCACAGACTTGAGAATCACTACAACAGGCCCCTCCCCCAGAAGATCAACAAGAAATCCAGCCGAGACCAAGTTCACCTACCAAGGAGTGCGGTTTCAATACCAAGGAGAGCAGCAGAATTCCAGAGGAGGAGAAAGCAAAGCACGGAACTCATGGCTTTTTCCCTGTGATTTTTTTTAGTCTTGCAGGTAATTTAATTTTTTTCTTTTTCATTTTTTGTTTTTTTTCTCACCTTCTAGTAAATTTTTTTTTAACTTTTACCTTTTTCTTTTTTAACGTTTTTTAACTAGTTTATCCAATATATATATTTTTTCCTTTTTATATTTTTCTTATTTGTTTTCTTTTTTTAATTCTTTTCTTTTCTTTCTTTTTTCTTTTTTCTTTCTTTATTCCTTTTTGAACCTCTTTTTATCCCCTTTCTCCCCCCTCACGATTTAGGATCTCTTCTGATTTGGTTAAAGCATATTTTCCTGGGGTTGTTGCCACCCTTTTAGTATTTTACTTGCTCCTTCATATACTCTTATCTGGACAAAATGACAAGACGGAAAAATTCAACACAAAAAAAAGAACAAGAGGCAGTACCGAAGGCTAGGGACCTAATCAATACAGACATTGGTAATATGTCAGATCTAGAGTTCAGAATGACAATTCTCAAGGTTCTAGCTGGGCTCGAAAAAGGCATGGAAGATATTAGAGAAACCCTCTCGGGAGATATAAAAGCCCTTTCTGGAGAAATAAAAGAACTAAAATCTAACCAAGTTGAAATAAAAAAATCTATTAATGAGGTGCAATCAAAAATGGAGGCTCTCACTGCTAGGATAAATGAGGCAGAAGAAAGAATTAGTGATATAGAAGACCAAATGACAGAGAATAAAGAAACTGAGCAAAAGAGGGACAAACAGCTACTGGACCACGAGGGGAGAATTCGAGAGATAAGTGACACCATAAGATGAAACAACATTAGAATAATTGGGATTCCAGAAGAAGAAGAAAGAGAGAGGGGAGCAGAAGGTATACTGGAGAGAATTATTGGGGAGAATTTCCCCAATATGGCAAAGGGAACGAGCCTCAAAATTCAGGAGGTTCAGAGAACGCCCCTCAAAATCAATAAGAATAGGCCCACAACCCGTCACCTAATAGTAAAATTTACAAGTCTCAGTGACAAAGAGAAAATCCTGAAAGCAGCCCAGGAAAAGAAGTCTGTAACATACAATGGTAAAAATATTAGATTGGCAGCTGACTTATCCACAGAGACCTGGCAGGCCAGAAAGAGCTGGCATGATATTTTCAGAGCACTAAACGAGAAAAACATGCAGCCAAGAATACTATATCCAGCTAGGCTATCATTGAAAATAGAAGGAGAGATTAAAAGCTTCCAGGACAAACAAAAACTGAAAGAATTTGCAAACACCAAACCAGCTCTACAGGAAATCTTGAAAGGGGTCCTCTAAGCAAAGAGAGAGCCTACAAGTGGTAGATCAGAAAGGAACAGAGACCATATACAGTAACAGTCACCTTACAGGCAATACAATGGCACTAAATTCATATCTCTCAATAGTTACCCTGAATGTTAATGGGCTAAATGCCCCTGTCAAAAGACACAGGGTATCAGAATGGATAAAAAAACAAAACCCATCTATATGTTGCCTCCAAGAAACTCATTTTAAGCCCGAAGACACCTCCAGATTTAAAGTGAGGGGGTGGAAAAGAATTTACCATGCTAATGGACATCAGAAGAAAGCAGGAGTGGCAATCCTTATATCAGATCAATTAGATTTTAAGCCAAAGACTATAATAAGAGATGAGGAAGGACACTATATCATACTCAAAGGGTCTGCCCAACAAGAAGATTTAACAATTTTAAATATCTATGCCCCCAACGTGGGAGCAGCCAACTATATAAACCAATTAATAACAAAATCAAAGAAACACATCAACAATAATACAATAATAGTAGGGGACTTTAACACTCCCCTCACTGAAATGGACAGATCATCCAAGCAAAAGATCAGCAAGGAAATAAAGGCCTTAAACGACACACTGGACCAGATGGACATCACAGATATATTCAGAACATTTCATCCCAAAGCAACAGAATACACATTCTTCTCTAGTGCACATGGAACATTCTCCAGAATAGATCACAACCTCGGTCCTAAATCAGGACTCAACCGGTATCAAAAGATTGGGATCATTCCCTGCATATTTTCAGACCACAATGCTCTAAAGCTAGAACTCAAACACAAAAGGAAGTTTGGAAAGAACCCAAATACATGGAGACTAAATAGCATCCTTCTAAAGAATGAATGGGTCAACCGGGAAATTAAAGAAGAATTGAAAAAAATCATGGAAACAAATGACAATGAAAATACAACGGTTCAAAATCTGTGGGACACAACAAAGGCAGTCCGGAGAGGAAAATATATAGCGGTACAAGCCTTTCTCAAGAAACAAGAAAGGTCTCAGGTACACAACCTAACCCTACACCTAAAGGAGCTGGAGAAAGAACAAGAAAGAAACCCTAAGCCCAGCAGGACAAGAGAAATCATAAAGATCAGAGCAGAAATCAATGAAATAGAAACCAAAAAAACAATAGAACAAATCAACGAAACTAGGAGCTGGTTCTTTGAAAGAATTAATAAAATTGATAAACCACTGGCCTGACTTATCAAAAAGAAAAAAGTAAGGACCCAAATAAATAAAATCATGAATGAAAGAGGAGAGATCACAACTAACACCAAAGAAATACAAACTATTATAAGAACATACTATGAGCAACTCTACGCCAACAAATTTGACAATCTGGAAGAAATGGATGCATTCCTAGAAACATATAAACTACCACAACTGAACCAGGAAGAAGTAGAAAGCCTGAACAGACCCATAACCAGTAAGGAGATTGAAACAGTCATTAAAAATCTCCAAACAAACAAAAGCCCAGGGCCAGACAGCTTCCCGGGGGAATTCTACCAAACATTTAAAGAAGAACTAATTCCTATTCTCCTGAAACTGTTCCAAAAAATAGCAATGGAAGGAAAACTTCCAAACTCATTTTATGAGGCCAGCATCACCTTGATCCCAAAACCAGACAAGGATCCCATTAAAAAAGAGAGCTATAGACCAATATCCTTGATGAACACAGATGAGAAAATTCTCACCAAAATACTAGCCAATAGGATTCAACAGTACATTAAAAGGATTATTCGCCACGACCAAGTGGGATTTATTCCAGGGCTGCAAGGTTGGTTCAACATCCGCAAATCAGTCAATGTGATACAACACATCAATAAAAGAAAGAACAGGAACCATATGATACTCTCAATAGATGCTGAAAAAGCATTTGACAAAGTACAGCATCCCTTCCTGATCAAAACTCTTCAAAGTGTAGGGATAGAGGGCACATACCTCAATATCATCAAAGCCATCTATGAAAAACCCACCGCAAATATCATTCTCAATGGAGAAAAACTGAAAGCTTTTCCGCTAAGGTCAGGAAAATGGCAGGGATGTCCATTATCACCACTGCTATTCTACATAGTGCTAGAGGTCCTAGCCTCAGCAATCAGACAACAAAAGGAAATTAAAGGCATCGAAATCGGCAAAGAAGAAGTCAAATTATCACTCTTCGCAGATGATATGATACTATATGTGGAAAACCCAAAAGACTCCACTCCAAAACTGCTAGAACTCATACAGGAATTCAGTAAAGTGTCAGGATATAAAATCAATGCACAGAAATCAGTTGCATTTCTCTACACCAACCACAAGACAGAAGAAAGAGAAATTAAGGAGTCAATCCCATTTACAATTGCACCCAAACCCATAAGATACCTAGGAATAAACCTAACCAAAGAGGCACAAAATCTATACTCAGAAAACTATAAAGTACTCATGAAAGAAATTGAGGAAGACACAAAGAAATGGAAAAATGTTCCATGCTCCTGGATTGGAAGAATAAATATTGTGAAAATGTCTATGCTACCTAAAGCAATCTACACATTTAATGCAATTCCTATCAAAGTACCACCCATCTTTTTCAAAGAAATGGAACAAATAATTCTAAAATTTATATGGAACCAGAAAAGACCTCGAATAGCCAAAGGGATATTGAAAAAGAAAGCCAACATTGGTGGCATCACAATTCCGGACTTCAAGCTCTATTACAAAGCTGTCATCATCAAGACAGCATGGTACTGGCACAAAAACAGACACATAGATCAATGGAACAGAATAGAGAGCCCAGAAATAGACCCTCAACTCTACAGTCAACTACTCTTCGACAAAGCAGGAAAGAATGTCCAATGGAACAAAGACAGCCTCTTCAATAAATGGTGCTGGGAAAATTGGACAGCCACATGCAGAAAAATGAAATTGGACCATTTCCTTACACCACACACAAAAATAGACTCAAAATGGATGAAGGACCTCAATGTGTGAAAGGAATCCATCAAAATCCTTGAGGAGAACACAGGCAGCATCCTCTTCGACCTCAGCCGCAGCAACATCTTCCTAGGAACAACACCAAAGGCAAGGGAAGCAAGGACAAAAATGAACTATTGGGATTTCATCAAGATCCAAAGCTTTTGCACAGCAAAGGAAACAGTTAACAAAATCAAAAGACAACTGACAGAATGGGAGAAGATATTTGCAAACGACATATCAGATAAAGGACTAGTGTCCAGAATCTATAAAGAACTTAGCAAACTCAACACCCAAAGAACAAATAATCCAATCAAGAAATGGGCAGAGGACATGAACAGACATTTCTGCAAAGAAGACATCCAGATGGCCAACAGACACATGAAAAAGTGCTCCATATCACTCGGCATCAGGGAACTACAAATCAAAACCACAATGAGATATCACCTCACACCAATCAGAATGGCTAAAATCAACAAGTCAGGAAATGACAGATGCTGGTGAGGATGCGGAGAAACGGGAACCCTCCTACACTGTTGGTGGGAATGCAAGCTGGTGCAGCCACTCTGGGAAACAGCATGGAGGTTCCTCAAAATGTTGAAAATAGAACTGTCCTATGACCTAGCAATTGCACTACTGGGTATTTACCCTAAAGATACAAACGTAGTGATCCAAAGGGGCACGTGCACCCTAATGTTTATAGCAGCAATGTCCACAATAGCCAAACTATGGAAAGAACCTAGATGTCCATCAACAGATGAATGGATCAAGAAGATGTGGTATATATACACAATGGAATACTATGTAGCCATCAAAAGAAATGAAATCTTGCCATTTGCGACAACATGGATGGAACTAGAGCGTATCATGCTTAGCGAAATAAGTCAAGCGGAGAAAGACAACTATCATATGATCTCCCTGATATGAGGAAGTGGTGATGCAACATGGGGGCTTAAGTGGGTAGAAGAAGAGTCAATGAAACAAGATGGAATTGGGAGGGAGACAAACCATAAGTGACTCTTAATCTCACAAAACAAACTGAGGGTTGCTAGGGGGGGAGGTTGGGAGAAGGGGGTGGGATTATGGACATTGGGGAGGGTGTGTGCTTTGGTGAGTGCTGTGAAGTGTGTAAACCTGGTGATTCACAGACCTGTACCCCTGGGGATAAAAATATATGGTTATAAAAAATAAAAAATTAAAAAATAATAATAATAAATAAATAAATACACAGACACACATTAAAAAAAAAAAAAAGAAAAGATGCTCAATTAATAACCGAAGAAAGGCAAGTCAAAACCACAATGAGATATCTCCTCAAAACCACGAGGAAATCTACTGCCAAACCAATAGCAGCAACGACAACAGGAAATAATAAGTGTTGGCGAGGAGTGGAGAAACTGGAAGCCTTGTGCCCTCATGGTGATCACACAAGCTGGTGAGCTACTGTGAGAAACAACATGCAGCTTCCTCAAAAAGTTAAAAATACAATCACCATAGGATCCAGCAATTCCGCTTCTGGTTATATACCCAAAGGAACTGAAATCAGGTCTGGAAGAAATATTTGTACACCCATGTTCGTAGCAGGGATAGTCACAAGAGCCAAGAGGTGGGAGCTACACAAATGTCCACAGACGGATGGATGGAAATGCAAAATGAGATATATCCATGAAATGGAATCTTACTCAGCCATAAAAAGGAAGGAAACCCTGTCATAGGCTCCAACACAAAAGAACCTTGAACACATTATGCTACGTGAAATAAGCTAGTTACAAAAAGACAAATACCACATGATACTGATATAAGGTATTTAAAATAGCCAAATTCATAAAACAAAGTAGAATGGTGGTTGCTGGGGGCTGGTAGAAAAGGGAATTATTCAAAGTGTATAGAGTTTCCATTTTTCAAGACGAAAACTTCCGAAGATGTACTTTCACAAAAATGTGGATATACTTAACACGACTGAGTTGTTTACTTTAAAGTGGTTAAGATAGTAAATTTTATGGTATGTGTTTTTACCACCATAAAACATATTAAAAAATAACAAAAAGGGTCTGAGTGTATAACACACACCAGTCGAGCCCAGCTGGGGCCCCAAGGCCTCTTACAGCCCAGCATGTGTGAGAGTTCCCATTACTTGCACCTTGATTTCTGCCCTCACTTGGTTGTTTGTCTCCCCAAGAAGATCATGAGCTCACTGAAGACAGGAGTCAAGTCTCACTACTCCAAGTCCCTCACACAGCACACAGCACAGTGCTTTCTACATAAGAGGTGCTCAAGGAATATTTCTTGAGTTTAATTTTTCATGAGTATGACCTTAGCTCCTCCAAATGAATCCTATTCTCCCAAAGTGGTGCCTATTCTGCTGCCAGCCTCCCCAGGGTCAGGGATGTTAGACCAAGTACCAAGGAGACAGGGAAGAATGGATCGGGGCTTTCAGAGGAGGCCCCGGAGTGTAAGTGAACAAGTATGGTTATTTTCTAAATGCTCATACGATATCATTTCTCTATACCCTGTCCCAGCCTTCCTCATGGGGCATTAAGCAGGTAAATTACCAAGAACACAAAATCAGAGGAAAAAGCAGAATAATTCACTGGGAACAGGGATCAACTTCAATTTGGTTAGACTATGAAGGACAAAAATCTGAGAGCTCCACAGACCATACCAGAAGTCAGAATACAGGTCTGGAAGCCCTCCTTTACCAATTTAGCATCTCTTTGATTGGTTTAAGAATATCAACGGAGTGCAAGCCTCACGCAGTGGTGTCCTCTGATACTCCCTCGATGCTGTGATTACATATAATAACCACTTCAACTAAATTCTATCAGCGGAATTGTCCTTTACTGTGTGTTCATGGTCATCCTCTGACATAACTCAAGACAGCATGAAAACAGCGGAAAGGGCCTTCTCCTTTTCTCCGTAAACTTAGTCAGCTCTGGGACCCTAGAAATGTTAGAGGAGGGACCTATTCAGGTAATAAGGGAAAAAATAAGATAAGGGTAACTTCTGGAAATTCTTGCTTAAAAGTAATACTTACAGAGCATTTATTATATGGGCCAGATCCTGTTCTTACAATTTTACATATATTAATTTGTTTAATCCTCTTAGTGTATCCAAAGGTAAGCATATTGCTATGCCCACTTTATAAATGAGAAGACTGAGGCACAGGGAACTAATTTGTACAAAGCTACCAGTTCAAGTCAAGCAGCCTGGCTGCACAGTGTGATCATAACCTCTACAGTTATGTCCCTGGCCTGAGTTTCACTTTCAGCTTCTTCTCCCTCTTCCCTCGCCCCCAACCCCAAGAGGGATACCACTTCAGGCCTCACTGGGAGAGGCTCACAAGTTTAAGGAGCTATTCCTAAGAAGTACTATTGGCAAATAACCACACATGTCCCAAGGTACGAACCAAAGAATGAAGATGAAGAGAACTACACCTAACACCAGTATAATTGCATAGGATATTTTACTTACATATTCTAAAATATGTTAGAAACATGAATTACTTCTCATACAAACTTCGTGAACATTCACTCCATCCTATTCCCACTTACTAGATAAGCAAACCATCTAAAGAATGCCCAAGTTGGTAACCTGCAGAGTGACTGGATGATAAAATAAGTAATGGAATTCAGGCATCATAGATAGTACTTGAAACCTTACAAGACAAAACCCCCTTCCACTTATGAAATCATTGGGAAATATTACCCAGAGACAAATACTTTAACTATGAGCATCTCTCAAAAGACAAATGAGCCAAAAAAGCATGACACCCAGCTTATTTTTTCTGGATTTACAAAATAAGAAAAGATTTTGAGCTTGCTCAACCACGTCCCGCCACCCAGCAGGTCACTTACGAGACACCTGAGATAGTATCTCCCACTCACAGTGTTTTCCAGGAAAGCATATGACTTAAGCTCTCAGGAACCTATCCTCAGCTCCCCAAATTCTGGAATTCATGAACTCTTTCTTTATCTATTACTTAAAAATCTCTAACTAAAATGTGAGATACTTTCTTCTTTTTCAGAGTAACAAAAGAACATCCACTCTTGTATCACATTTAGAATAATTTTTAAACCAACTTTTTATAAATATGTGAAGATTGCCTCTTCCCTTCAGGCTTGTCTCCTTCGAGTCACACAGCACTGATTCTCTTGGCTTCCCAAAGCTGTATTTTCCAATGTCTTGTTTATTTTATGGCTCTCATTGCAACTGTCTACATTCTCTAATTGTCTCTAAAAATAGAGTTCCAATCCATAACCAGTACTAATAGAAAGGACTTCAAAGCACTGGACATATTTAAAAGACTCTCCTCTCTTGGACCAAGGTGGGCTGTCATCCAAAGAACACACATGGTGATGGCAAGCAGGTACCAAGGATCAGATGGTCCAGTCTCAGACACGGGAGCCAGACAAGGAGGGTTGCTAGGAAACCAGAGAGATGTGGTATCAAGTCTAGCCAAATCAGCAAGAACGTGGAATTAGCCAACAACTGACCAGAGAGTTTGAGAAAAAGGGAAGAAAAAGAGCAAAACACAAAAACCTAGGTTGAGAGACAGACGATCCAAAGGCTTGGAGGCAAAGCTCTGGCTAAGAAGAGATCTGGAACGCAACATGGGAGCCCACGAGGTCAGAACCAAAGACTGAGTGGTAATGCTCACTAACACCAGTGTTCTCTTTTTCGTCCTGGGGCCTCAGGTAACCCACAGTCTCTAGCCTCACTCATAGCTGGACATGGCCTTGTGGCTGAGTTCTGGCTAATGAGATGTGAACCAAAGTGACTGGTACCACATCCGGTCCTGGCCTGGGAAAAACTCTCACACACAATCTCTCTTGGTTCACAATCTGCAAACCTCTGTCTTTATACAGCAGCTGAATGGAGAGGTCTCTGAAGACCTAAGAGAGGGCAGAGCCACAAGGTGAAAGTGAACCACCCTTTCGAAGGCCACTCAACAAGGAATCCCACATCATGACAAAACAAAAAAATAAACTTTGTGTCAAGCCCATGAGATTTGGGGGTTAGTTGTTACAGACAGTGAATAGCCTTCCCTTAAGAAGACAGGGTCAGAGAAACAAACATGCAACTAAGGAGTAAAAAATGGAGTTTCACATGCCTAGAGGGGATTATAAATCAAATGATTTGAAACACCTATAAAGAAAAAACCTAATCGATGTCAAAGTACCTTTGTAATCAGATTACAAGGCCAGTGAATCAAAGAGACAGCACAGACTCAAAATCAGAATATTGCTGAGCAGGGAAATTAATAGTCACATGGTCCAGAACAAAGTGGTAACGATTAGGCAAGCCATCTACTTGTTCATACCTGTTATGTCCCCATGGCTCCAATGGGTAAGGGGGTACGGTCATTGCCCAGATGGGCCCCCAGACAGGTGGAAAAGGCAGGCACGTGGTTACTCTCCCATGTGACAAGGTGTTTAATGGGTATGCCTGGAGTGTGATGGCAGCTCAGAAAAATGACCCCTAACTCAGTCTGGAGCTGTCAGGGAAGGAATCTCAAAAGAGGCAATGCTTGACCCCAGCTCTAAAGAAGGACAGAAGTCAGTTGACTAGAGAGGGTGAAAGGGTAATCCTGTTAAGGGGAACAGCATGTGCAAAGCACAAAGGAGTAAACTGCATTTGGGAACCATGGGCAGATGGTACATCTAAAGTGTAGGGGTAGAGGGGAGCAGTAAGAGATCTGCTGATAAGGCAAGTAAAAGCTAGACTATGAAGGACCAGCCATCATTCCCAGTCAACAGGGAGCCAACAACGTGCTCCAGGCAATACAATGACATCATCTGATTTGTGCTTCTGCGTTCTGGTGACAGAGCAGAGGATGCACTAAAAGAAGTAAAACTAGGAACAGAGAATCGACTCAGAAGGCTCTTACAATCACATAGGCAAGATAGATCAGAGCCTGGGAAGTGGATTATGAAATATTAAAGAAGGAGAATCTCTAAGAGACCAGTTACTTTACTAGCTTTGCTGTCAGAGGAAAACAGACATTGAGAAGCACACCCTGGTATCTGGCTTAACCAACAGGATGGTGCCACCACTGAAATAGAGATCACGTTAAGAGAGAAAGGTTTTAGGAGGCATAGAGGTGATGAATTGATTTTGAAAAACTCAACCCATTCTGGAGACATCCAGTTGAAAATTTAAAATGTGAACTGAGACAGATATGCAGGCTAAAAAGGTAGATTTGAAAATCATAATCATACCAATGATAGGTTCAGTAATGGGCATACTAGACATTGCCTAAAGAAAGATAAATGGAAGAGTGAGAAGCAGAATTCACATCACCAGTGTGGATAGCCCATTTAGGTGATCAGTAATTAGCTGATACATAGGTGCATTCAGGCTTGATGCATTCATAGATGCACTGATTCTATGTACAGATGTTTAGAGCATTGATTCACAGATGCATTTAAACTTGGAAGGTCTCTACTGATGTGACCCAGGGCTCTGTCTTTGGCTCTAGCTTTTTAAACACTGAATTAAGAACTTGGCTGAAGACAAATTTGTCAAATGTGCTGCTGACACAAATCTGGGAGGAATAGCTAGTAAGTTGGAAGGTTGACTCAGGATTCAAATGACCTCAATATGCTGCAAACCATGGTCCAAACTGACAAGATGAAATATAATAGGCATGAATGTAAAGTACTGCATTTAGATGAAAAAATGTCACTGCCCGAACATAAGGTAGGAGGAACCCTGGCTTATCAGCAATTTATATGACCAGGACCCTAGGGGTTTAGTAGACTGCAACTCAGTGTGAGTCAACGGCACGGCACAGCTGCCAAAAAGGGCAAGTGCAATCTTTACTTTATCTTAATCTGCACTCAGGGCCCAGAATAAGGGAAGCAGCTGGCCGAGCACTCATCACAAATCCACCCACTGCTGAAGCCTGTGTCCCTTTGAGCAACAGACTCCAAGAGGGACAGTAGCAAGGTGGAGGGTGACCAGAAGAGGGTGAAGAGTGAAGAACTAAGCCACAGAGAACTGGGTAAAGAAAGTGAGGACAAGAGAGCTGGAAAACATGCTTAGAGGGAGCACGGTGGCTTGCTACAAAACTCCAGAGGGCTAAAGAATATGACGTAAGTGCATTTCCTTTGCTCCAGGTGGAAGAAGATGAATGGGCAGAAGTTAGAGGATGGCACAGTTCAACTTTTTCAAAAGATAAATGCTCTCTAAAACCAGAATAGTGGGGCACCTGCATGGCTCCGTTGGTTAAGTGTCTGCCTTTGGCTCAGGTCATGATCTCTGGGTCCTGGGATCGAGTCCTGAACCAGAATCCTCGCTCAGCGGGGAGCCTGCTTATTCCTCTCCCTCTGCCATCCTCCATGCTTGTGTTCTCTCTCTCATTCTCTCTCAAATAAATAAATGAAATCTTTGAAGGATGGTTGCTTTGTAAAGCTAGTGAGGCCTCTTCCCTAGAATTATCAAAGCAGAAATCAGACTACCTGTTAGGAACACTGGAAAGTCTTCGGCACTGGGTAGGATTTTGGGCTGGAGCCAGGCCCCCAACCTTCTGAATTTCAAGGACCAGTACCATCTCTTTTTAATTTGCCATGTGAGAAATTTTTCAAAAATCAACTACCATCACTTCACAAAAACGAAGACATTTAACACCCAAGAGCAAGGAAGATGTATCATCAGCATAAAGAGCAATCCTCTATAGCAAGTAAAGTTCACTTTCTGAAAAAACATACCTAATTTTTCTAACTTTGTCAGGGCCAGAAGAAACGTTAACCATGATTCCTACTGTCTCATTCACTTGTACTTCCAGTGCGTGGCCTTTAGCAGGCACTCAGTAAATACTTGCTCAATGAATGACCCAACTGAATGCATGCCTTTAATATATAAAGCCCTGGTTTCCACAGAGTCCAAAAGCTTCTCTGCCGCATCATTAAGCAATACGTATCGTCAGCTCCTATCATTCCTGGTGCTGAAACACGCTATAGCAAGGGCCACTAACTCCCCACAATCCATTCTCCACGCACTAAGAGTCACAATGCCTTGTGTTTGCATAGGGTTTTAAGATTTACCAAGCAGGGACGCCTGGGTGGCTCAGTTGGTTGGACGACTGCCTTCGGCTCAGGTCATGATCCTGGAGTCCCGGGATCGAGTCCCGCATCGGACTCCCAGCTCCATGGGGAGTCTGCTTCTCTCTCTGACCTTCTCCTCGTTCATGCTCTCTCTCACTGTCTCTCTCTCAAGTAAATAAATAAAATCTTAAAAAAAAAAAAAAAGATTTACCAAGCATCTCCTCATGCTATCTTCTCACTCAGTCCTCTTTACAACACAGAGATCAGTACCCTGAATTTCCAGCTGGAGAAACTGAGAAACAAAGGCTTTCCCCCAAGCCACATCCAAGATGGTTGAGTCAGAATGTGAACAGAGTTCCTCCAGTTGCAAAGTGGATGCTGTTCCCACTGGCCTCAAGTTTCTCCCTACAAAAGGGTGAACCTGGTCCTCTGGCCCCTTTGGGAAAAATTGAAATGCTTCTAATACACAGGTGGCTCTGGTACTGCTGGGATCTATAACCAGGGCTTACTTGGGAAGAAGCAGGGAGAAGGAGGAGCACGCAACTTCTACCAACACCCTTTGTCTGCCTTCAAGACACCATCTGTGCACCAGGCCTGCTCCCTCGGGCCCTCTGAGGTAGATTCGATCTCATATCCACCCAAATGCAAGAAAAACAAATAAATAAATAAACCTCCAAAAGATGATGAGGATGTGTAAGAAGCTAGTAACGGGAACCTAAATTCCTAACTCTGCTTTCATTCTGTGAGCAAGCCAGCTCACGTGGATGACCTGATGAGTTCTTTCAGCCTGAAAGGAACTGCCAATGCAGGAAACCAAAACCACGATCCACGATGAAAATCAAAGACAAACAACCACCACCAAAACAAAACAAAAACTATGTTCACAGACTTCACCAGTTAATTTGGTATGTGTCTGCATGTGTGTGTGCTTGTGTGTGTGTGTGGAGAGAGAGAAAGATGTGGGGCAGGGGAGATCTGATGGAGACTTGAGAAGATATGGCATTTTTATTTAAGATATAGGAAACTGAATGAAGACTCTTTTTTTTTAATCTTATGTATTTATCTGACAGAGAGGGAGAGAGCACAAGCAGGCAGAGTAGCAGACAGAGGAAGAGGAGGAAGAAGCAGGCTCCCGCTGAGTGGGGAGTCCAATGTGGGGCTCAATCCCAGGACCCTGGGATCATAGCTGAGCCAAAGGCAGTCACCTAACCTACTGAGCCACCCGGGCCCCCCTGAATGGAGACTCCTTGAGTGCGGATTATCTCTGCACCTCTTCTCCAATGTGTGGCCAGAACAGAGTACAGTGTAGCTTAGTAACCATAGGTGCTAATTTCCTCACTGACAATTTCTTGGGTGGAGAAATCCAGGCTCCTTGCCCCACAGTCCAGAATGCAGTGGAGCATCTCAGGAGGGTAAGGTCAAGGTCCTGCAGCGGCAGCAGTGGGCATCCTGAACAGATGGTAAAGGCAGGTGTCTACAGGAGGGAGGGGAGAATGGACGCACTCTAAATGCTGTGATCATTACTGCATTCCCTAGCAACATGGTGCTGGCGATGTTGTCTAAGTACCACATAAAAACTTGTGAAATCAAAAAGCAGACATCCAGGAGACTGCTCACCTGTGCGACAAGTGGTAAAAACACAGCCAGGGCATCAGGAATGAGTGGGGCATTCACATGGGAGACCAAAGAATGTCTGAGAGGGGGAATAAGTGGGGCATCGGTTTACAGGAAGTGCAGAGCCCATGTCCGACTGGTCCTGAAAGTCATTTACCCCAAGAAACAAACAGCAAGGGGCAGAGTCCTGGAGAGAAGCCAAGACTGTGGGGTAAGGCAGAGTGGGGTTTTAACTATGGTTATATCACTTTTCTAGTATCAGGATGGAAGCTGACTGCTGCTTGACTGCATTTTGACCTCAGCTGGGTTTGGCTCACCCTCACTACTGAACACATACTACTGTGTCCACTATACTGAGCGATGGGAGTACAAAGGTAAATAGATCCCCTTTTCTTGGCTCCCCAAACGGCAACATTATCTTTTCCATATGGTCACTGTGAAACTAACTAAAATCATATAAATGACAGATCATGGCACACGATAAGAATATTCTGGTGTTAATGATGGGTATACGAAGGTCAGTGTCTGGATAGTTCTCTCTCTCTCTCTCTCTTTTTTTTTTTTTTGAAATGGGAAATATTTTGAATAACAGTTCATTATTTCTCTGAAAAATACCAAGACCTCAGAATGCATTAAATTCTGATCTTTGCACCCACCCCATCTATCATTTATTAGAACCTTATTATTGTTTAATGTTCAAAACCACCTTATTTTCAAATCATCTTAAATCTTAGTCTTCTTAAATAAAAAAAAAAAAAACAAAGAAGGAGAAGAAGAAAATAAGAAGAAGAAGGGTATGAAGAAAACAAGGCTTCCTTATTGAACGTGTGGCTTGGTAGTTCTTTCTGCAAGGATCACTTTAGAGGTGCACGCTGTCAGTCTCTGTATGTACAATGCATTTCCATCCTAACTCTTTACTGAAAATCTCACTTTGTGCAGAATTCTAGTTTGAAAGTCACTGAGCACTCTGAAGATATTATTCCAATGTCTCCTGGCCTCTGTTGTAGCTTGATGAGGAATGCTGTTTGTAGATAATGTCTTTTGTCCCCACTTGCTTTGAAGATTTTCTCATTTTCTTTGACATACCAGCAGTTTTCTCCATTGAGTGTCTAGATGTAGATGTATTTTTAATTACCCTACTCAATACTCAGCGTGCTCCTACAATGTAAAAATCAATATCTCTCTTAAATTTTGGAATGTTCTTGGTATTATCTTCTGAAACAATGTCTTCTCACCATTCTCTCTATTGTCTCCTAGAACTCCATCGAGGCATATATTGAGCCTTTCATCCTGTCTTCGGGTTCTTTCATCACTTTCCACAGATTCCATTCTTTTTCTCCTAGTGCCAAAGCCTGGGCAGCTGCCCAATGCAGATTTTTACTTTCTGCGAGATCTGACCCAATGTCACACCCATTCATTAAGGTCCTTTATTTCAAGTATACTGAACCCTGTTTTCAAAACTTCTCTTTTCTCTTGGAGCACGATTCTTTCTGCAGTTTCTCTTTCTTCTTTGATCTCTTTAATTGTTTTAAATGAATGTATTTTATTACCTCCTGAAATTGTCCTGTCCTTTCACTCTTGGGGCACTAACTTTGCTGCCTGTTGGGTCTGCTGGCTCTAACTCATGGACGTTTCCATTGTTATGAAGTCTATGTCTCTTATTGTGAGCTCATCTTCAGCCAAGATTGCTTACGTTACAAAAGTGTTAGGGGCCCTAAGCTGTAGAAGTGTGCTTCCGAGTTGTTTGTGTTTATTGCCAAAGGGCCATTATGAGTATCAATTATCCTAGAGATGGGGTTTGTTTGGTTTTTTTATTGTAGCAAAAGACATTTACCTTCAGCATTTTTAGGTGTACAGTAATGTTAACCACAGATCTCTAGAACTTTTTCAGTTTGTAGAACTTAAGTTCCGCACCCAATGAACAATTCCCCTTCCCCCTTCCCCTCAGCCCCTGGAAACCACCATTCTACTTTCTGTTTCTGAGTTTGGCTAGTTTAGATGCCACATACATGTAGTGTCTTTTCATGCCTGGCTTATTTCACTTAGTATAATGTCCTTAAGGTTCATCTGTGTTGTGATATATGGCAGGATTTTCTGCTTCTTTAAGGCCATCATAACAAATCACATCAGCGTGGGGGGTGTAAACAACAGAGATTTATTAGCTCACAGATCTGGAGGTTGAAGTCCAAGATCAAGGTGTCAGCCTGACTGGCTTTTGGTGAGAACCTCTTTCCTGGCTTGTGGATGATCGCCCTCTTACTGTGTCCTCACATGGCAGAGAGAGAGCGCACTTGCTCTACTGTCTTTTCTTATAAGGGCACTAACCCTTTCATGAGGGGTCCACCCTCCTGACCGCATCTAAACCAGATTATCTGCCAGACAGCCCATCTCCACACACTTAAGGGCTTCAATGTATGTGGGGGATACAATTTAGTCCATAGTCATTTGTATATACTGTATTTTCTTTTTTTTTTTTTTTAAGATTTTATGTATTTATTTGACAGAGAGAAATCACAAGCAGATGGAGAGGCAGACAGAGAGAGAGAGAGGAAAGCAGGCTCCCTGCTGAGCAGAGAGCCTGATGCGGGACTCGATCCCAGTACCCTGAGATCATGACCTGAGCCGAAGGCAGCGGTTTAACCCACTGAGCCACCCAGGTGCCCTATACTGTATTTTCTTAATCCATCAATATCCAAGATATCATTTTTTGATAAATTTTTTATCCTAAAATCCTATTATAGGCAAGGAGTATAAATTCAGACTCTCCCACCTCTAAGTGGTACAGGTGTAGAGTCCCTCTTTCTCACAGGTGGTATAGAGTAAGCCCCAGGACAGACAGTAGCCTTCCTTGATGTTTACCCTAGGACAGTAAACAGAATTTTGCTCATCTTGCTTTCTTGAACAGAAAGTTCTTGAAGGGTCTGGGCTTTATACAAGGGCTCCACTCCAGCCCCCTGAAACCTCACATGCCTGAAGCCAGACCCTCATCTTCCACCCTCACAGTCTATACTGTTATCCAGATTCAAACTTCCTTTTTTTTTTTTTTTAAGATTTTATTTATTTGACAGAGACAGAGAAGAAGCAAGGGGAACAGGAAGAAGCAAGGGGAGCAGAGGAAGAAGCAGGCTTCCTGCTGAGCAGAGAACCCGATGCGGGGCTCGATCCCAAGACCATGCAATCATGACCTGAGCTGAAGGCAGATGCTTAACCAACTGAGTCACCCAGGCACCCCAGATCCAAACTTCTGTGGGTCACAATGCCTTAGCTATTTTGAACCTATTCTTTCTTTTGTGCAGTTAAAATATGCATTTCTATGATACGGGACTGTTTTGAGACTTAAGTCACACAATTCACATGAAGCTCCTAGATAGGCTTAGCATACACCAGATATTCAATAAGTCACTGCTACTTTTATTTCCAAACCCAACTCAGCCCAGTCCAGCAAAACCACTCCCCTTCCTCTTTAAAATACAATAAAAAATTAAAAGCTGTAACATATAATACTATCTACCTTGGACTGCCCACAGTATCTCCCCTTCCTTCTTAAAAAGACAGGAGAAGAAAACATGAAACACAAGAGATACACAAACATCAGCTACAAAGTGGGAACCCCAGTATCATTTCTGTATATGAAATAGCTCCAATATGAAACACTTGCCTAGACAGTTAGCTAATGTATGAATTCAAACAAAATGTATGAAGAAGCCCTCAACCAAACACACACACATACACAGTCACATACACACATACACACATACTAGATGTATCTAAATCAAATTTTCCAGTTGATCATAAAGACACACATCTTAAGTGTCATTCACCCCTCAAGTGGGAAACAAGTTCATATTGTATTAAACATCAGTCAGCCTTGTTGCTAAACATAAAACTCCAGCTACTTCACAACACAATTGTTTATCCTAGCTTAGAATCTTTTCCAGGCTGGGACAGTTTGTCTTGCCCTCATCAGTACTTCTGTCTGTTTTGCTGGGTTGCATGGGTGGTTGGTTCATGATTCCCCTTTCAGCAGAATGTACTATAGCGCAAAACTCCATGTCCTTCAAATGTGGTAGCTGCGTGTGCCAAGAGCAGGAGGTTTCCTGGGCCTTCCTCATAGGTGGCCGACATATGAAGTCTCATTATATAAAGCAAGAGCTCATTTTAATCAAGTCATCTTACAAAAATTAGCAACAGTCCCAATACTGGTATAGTTGACCCTAGAATAAATGGGAGTCAAACTTGGAAGAAAAGCCAGGCCAAATAATTTCATGACTGCAGAACATAGGGTGGTAAAAATGTAATCTCTGTTGCTCTTTCCTACCCCTTGGAAAACTGCTCTAATAAATGAAAATAAATTGGAAAGACAGAAGAAGAGAAGAGAGGAGGTGAGAAGGAATTTAAGAGAGGGGAAGGGAAGGGAGGGGAGGAAGAGGAGACAGGGTGCAGGGGAGGGAGAAAATAAATGTGGTTAATCCCCCAAAGCAGCAGAATCCACGTGAGCTATGTGTGCCTACACCTTTATTTATTGTGTCCTCTTGGAATGTATTCAAAGCAAGAACATTAAGCATGTGTAATATCCAGAACTGAAAACAGCGCCCCTTGACACAGCTCTGCACATTTCTGCCCTAAATTAGCGAATCGAAGGTTACACATGCGGCTGGCTTGGGGAGAGAAAGTTAAGAGTTCCACAATGTGCCGGGCAAAGGCTGGGTCTAAGGCAAACTGGTGCGATGAGATGTTTTTCTAGTCAGAAGAGGCAGAGCCAGGCCAGGCTTGTTTTACTGCAGCGCAGACAGTGACAATTCCAAACCGATAAAGAAAGACCCTAAAATAGGCCTCTGTATCAGGCTGCCCTGCATCCCTGGGAAAGAGCCATTGTGTCAACTGGATGTCAACCCGAGCATTTTCTTACTGACCCACCTCCCTGACTTTTATCTCCAAGCATGCAGATAAACACAGACGACTGTCCCTGGAGATTCTTTCTAAATATACCAATCCTGTTTATACCACAGTGGACTCCCTGCCTGGTCGTGTTCCGTGGGTACAGACAGACTCTCAAGCCCGGGGCACAAACCAGGACTCGCGCACCCTGGCTCTGCTTTCCTAAATCCGAGGTGTGGGCAAGGCCCCTAGGTTGACACCGCTTGCAACACAATTCCTGCTCCTGCTGTGGGAGGTCTGAGCAGATCCCAGGGCTCCGTCTGCCAGCATACAGGCTGCTCTTTGAGCTACCAAGTGAAGTCTCAAAAACCCAACAATAAACCAGCCAAATTAGAAAAGAAACATGATGATCATGGCAGGACCTTTGAAGACCAAAGGGCTCACAAAACAGGCCTGCCCAGGTTCAAATTGCAGCTCCACGGCTTACCAGCTGTGCGACCTTAGGTAAACGACTTAGGCTCTTGAGACATCGGTTTTCTCTTCTGCTAAACGGGGATAACAGGAGTCCCTACCTCATAAATGGGAAGTGAGGATGAAATGAGGTGGTGCAATACCCCCAGCAAAGTGCTCACTGGGAGCCATGAGCAAGGGCAGAGGGAGGCCGCCTGTACCCACTGAGTGCAAACACTCCAGGAGGAAGGTTCTGGTAAACAATAGCTTATTATTCTTCAGAAGGGCCTCCTTACCATGCCTTGCAATCATCAAAGTCCCTGGTTGCAGAAACAATCCAAACAGAGGTCTGAGTGAGGGAAAGCAGGGGCGAGAAGATGTTGGCTGTCATGACGCTAAACTGTTTATAACTGGAGGAATGCATTAAGACACTCCCGCTCAGAGAGCTGATTTATGTTAAGTAAATGGCCCCACATCCCTTGGATGTCTCCACTTGAGCTCTCTCTGCTGCCTGGCCATTTAAATGCATGACTTGATCCGGGTCCCCACTTGGGTGTTGGCAGGTTGAAAGGCACTTCCAAAGCCAACAAGCTCTAGAAAGCCAAATATGGCCACGCTCAGACCACTCTAGGTAGACTACAGGGAGGCCCCCCAAGGGTGCCAGAAGACGGTGAGGGGTGACTCAGACAGCAGCAGCTGACAACTTCAGGGTACAAATGGCTACAGGCTATTTTCATTTCCAAACAAAATTTTCCATCCTATAAACCCCAAAGTATTTTACCAAAGCAGTGGTGTCTAGTTCATCAGCCTACTACTGACAGGACAACCTCTTAAGCAGGAAATAGATGCTATTTTGAGTCACTGCCCCAGCATACAGTCTCCTGTCCCTGAGAGAGGGTATCCACAATAATCAGCTGGGTATAATCTCCTAGTGGGGGAGTGGAGGGGTCACAGAAATTTTATGGTCTGAGCAAAGGGGGCCAGGGATCAAGGACAACCCCTCAACTGTTCGTGGCCACCTTTGGCAAGCCAGGTCATCTCTGAGCACCAGTTTCCCAGTCTATGCACTAGAAACAAATCTGTCACAGGAATCAAGTGAGAATAAAATGAAATAATGTGTGCAAAAATGCTTTGAAAAATATTTAGAAAGACAGTATAATAAAAACCATAGAATACTATCTAGTGACTCCTCCAGGAAAGTTAAACCAGAAATTAGAAGCTCTCACATTTAATTCACCTTTCAAAATTTGTTTATGATTTACCAACCTACCTAAATAAAAAATGAAAAACAGAGTTTATAAAATGGGTAACTTTTTTCTTTTTTTCTTCATTATACCAAATATGTATTTCAAGGGATTTTTTTGTCATTGTTGTTGAACTATTTGTTTGACAAAAGTGACTGCATCAGCTGGCTATTAAAATACAACCTAAGCATCTGTCCATCTCTACCAGGAATAGCCAAAACAGCAGGTGTGCTGTACACATTCCCTCCATGCTAAGGCTGTGGCAGACATCACAAATCAATTGTTGCACTCTTTTCCCCCCAGCTTGGGCAACAGTTAGACTCCTCTTTTTAACACACGGCAGTCCAGCCCAAACCGTAACCAGTCCTGAACAGGGAAAGGACCTGAAATCTATTTGTCTTCATACCCATATCCTTTACCTGATTTAATCTGAAACCATAGGCTCAGTAAAATCACCTATATGATGACTTTATCTTAACTAATTCCTCCTGAACTTAATTGGCTGATGTCTAGAATTCCCGCAAAAGAGACAAAATCTTTCACTTCTCCCAATTAGACAAAAGGCTGGACAGCAAATACATCAAAAAGGATATAAAAATGACTTAAATGTATAGAGAAATAGAAACATTTGATTCCAGTCTCCCTCTGAGCAGGTCCTTGTGGCTCTGTTCTCTCTGGAACAGCTCTTCACTGCGTCTTTGAAGAAACCACTCTCCTCCCACCCTCTGGTTGAAGCTGGCCTCCAGGGACAGCAGAGCTCACCCGAGACACACCCACAAGGGCCAGGATGAACGTGGACCGTGCCACACCGCTCTGCCGGGTACCCGAACCCTTCTCTAAGCGTGTTTTGCAGAGGGAAAGAGAAGTAGAAAGCAAAGAGCTCTGGATCCTAAGGGATGTGCAATGGAAAGAGCAAAGAAAGGGGAGACAGCAACCAGAGATAAACCTCCATGACACAGAGGTCACAACTAAACTGCCATAAAATCATCTTTCATACTATGTTTTGCCTCTTTATACCAGAAGTTGCTCAACTCCTGGACTAGGCTTTTGTTTTGCTTTGTTTCAGTTTATCCCTGATAGGATTATGGTATCAGTCTGTATACTAGAGCTCTGTTAATTTAAAAAAATAAAATGGAACAAGACTTCCAGACTCTGAAGGATTCCCTCATTCACCAAACAAGCATGGCTACCACAATGTACCACGTTGCCGCCTCTGAGAAATTCTAACACGATTCAGCCAGTGGCTCCACTGTAAGCTCCAGGAGGGCAGATGCCCATCTGTTTTATTCAATATATCGAGCACTGTTGTCTATCTGGTTCATACGTGGCTGTCAAAATCGGCTATGCTTATTTGTGCCATTTGCCAAGTGGCTCTTATGGTGCCAAACTCAGAATACGCACTCACTTAACATTAATTGACTGATCAATGATTGATGATTGATAGTCCGACCTGTCTTTGGTTCCCTAAGTGAAGAAAGCACAATGAGTCTGCTTGATATATCTGGTATATACCAAATACACCTTACAGAAAACTAAGGTACCAAACATATACGCTAATGTGCACTTAATATATGCCTCTTATACTTTATGATATTAAAAAGAAGAAATGATGCACCAACATCCAGAAAGTTTAAAATACTCTACCTGAGTAAGTCCCACAAAGGGCAGACTAAAAATCAATAGGTGCCATAAGTGGGAGGTGACAGTTAAAGGAGGTAAACTATTAAATATCATCATGTCACTTTGGTTTCTGAGAGTTTCACTTAATAGTTTTACTAAAGGACCAGCTCAAGGGAGAATGATTTAACAAACCAGGCAGAGGTATATTTATAATAATCCCTTTCTCATAAATGGGTCAAAACTTTCCAAGCATGTTCACATCCATGATTTCATTTGCCCTCACATCTTTGGGATGGAAGCAAGAATCATTATTGGTGGTCTATAAAACATAGATGCAAATTTCCAGTACTGGCAATAAGACAGACCCAAATTCACTGTTTCTACGAGGCAGAGGAATGCTGAACAATATCAGCTGACACAAAGAAAGGGGAGTCCTTAGTCCCAGGAAGGAAGAAAGAACAGGAAGCCAAGTACTGAGCCGAGGCACTACGGCTGGGCTGGCCCTGGAGGCTGCAGGCCCAGGGCTGGGGCTTCAACATCTGCATGGAAGGAGATAGAGCTAGGGACCCCACAAAGCCAAGAATGGAAACTGAGGCCTTGGCCAAAAGCCAAGAACGTGGGAAAAAATCCAGGCTAAAACCTCTGCCCACCCTCCTGAGGAAAAGATAAGGAGGTATTGATTGGCACTTTTCCTATTGTCTTAAAATCCCAGGTAAGGCCCCAAACCAAAGAGCAATCAATGAGAAGTACCCCTCAGACAACAAAGACACTGGATAGATATCTTGCTGCAAAACTAAGAGGTAATCAAACTCCTCTTTCAACCCTCCCCCTTCACCACCCCATCCAGCCTATATAAGCAGAGGACTAGAAACTGGAGTCCTAGAGGTAGCAAGGTGCGGGCTGTGGCAGAGTGTGCTTCCCCAACCCTCCCCACAGTGCCAAGGGAGGTGAGCACCAAAAGGAGCATCTCTTGAGATGGGAGTGCCTGCAATAAAAAGAAACCAGCCTGTCACCCCCCAGGCTGATGTCTACTAAGGGACAGGACCTATGTACCCACCCACATGTACAGAGCAGAGGGCTACTCTCAGGAAAGCACTAACCTGTGTCTTTTGGAATCTGGGGGTGCACTCAAAAACCAAGGGACAGGGCCTCCCTCCTGCTTCAAGAATTCTCCAGAACTGGAGCACTTCAATAGACAGGGTAAGGAAAAAGGGTAACAATGGGAAGGAGCCTGCAACTCTAAATTTTAACTAAATACAACAGCCTTTACTGAGCTGAATTGATGACCCTGATGTGGCATGAACTGACTGGATGCAAGCCTCTGTAAAAGACTCACCCACGAGGGCTGCATCAGCGTAGAGAGGCTGTGAGAGTCACAAGGGGTCTGGGAGATGCCATCTCACCCACATCAGGGGACTGTGTGCTCTAAAGGACCCCAAAGGGACCATCAAATAACCCACAAAAAGAAAGAGCTGGTGTTGGGATGACCACCATAGCAGAGAACATGACAGCCAGCCAATGTCAGGTACAAAACAGCACCAAGGAGAGAAACTTGACCCCCATCTCCTCTAAGTTCCTCTCCTCTGTCCTAATCCTGGAAGCCCAGAAGTAGGGGAGAAGTGGAAGAACCAGAAGAAGAAAGGGAAAAACTAGGTCATGACACTTCATACAAATCTGAAAGCCAGGGGTAAGGCCTGAAATAGTCTACGGACTTTTTTAATATTTACAACATGAGTCCTAATTATTGAAATGAGACTATTCTAATAACTGAATGTGAGTGGAAAGCAAAGACAAGCCTGAGAAAATGTGAAAGAACAGGGAAGGGAGATCCAACTGAGAGGGTCTGAAAGCAGCAATGGTAGAAAAATTAAAATGTTTCCTGTTTGTATGAGTCAGTTCATTATATATGCATATTCCACTGATCTCTGACTGAGATTCTGGGTCTGAATACTTTTTTCTCATGATAATTAAAGCACCGGTATGTGTGGGCACTTCAAGTCAAGAAGCAAATATCAAAAACTGTTTCTGGACAACTGAAACCACCAAGATTACCCACCAGTGGCAAAAGCAAAACAGTAGTATTGCAATACCTCCATAACTCAGAGTACTTAGAACCTTATGGGAAAAAATACACAAAGAAGATGGACTCACACTTAATATTTATATGCCACAAAAGGAAATGATCCACCACCAGTGAAAATCAGTAGATACAGGAAATGGGATAATCATTCCCCAAGGGCTGAAGTAGATAAAATAAT
Source organism: Mustela nivalis (assembly GCF_964662115.1). Taxonomy (NCBI): domain Eukaryota; kingdom Metazoa; phylum Chordata; class Mammalia; order Carnivora; family Mustelidae; genus Mustela; species Mustela nivalis. Next base: position 109,680,211 of record NC_139026.1, on the reverse strand, counting down.
TTTAAATAGACTTTAAACATTTTATATTTATGAACTATATATAATATTTATAGTAGTTATGTATTTTTAAATTATTAACAATCTAAAATATGAAATAGAAACCAAAAGGGGAAAAATACACTATGGAAAAAAAAAAAAACAAACTTTGAGAAAGAAAATAGAACTTTTAGAAATAAAACAGGAATTAAAAATAAAAACGCATTTAAAGTTAAACAGGGGTGCATGGGTGGCTCAGTCAATTAAGCATCCAACTCTTGATCTCAGCTCAGGTCATGATCTTGGGGTCCAGGGATCGAGCCCCACCCTGGGCTCCCTGATCAGCAGGGAATCTGACTAAGGATTATCTCCCTCTTCCTCTGCCCCTCCCCCTGCTTGCTTTCTCAAATAAATAAGTCTTAAAAAATAATAATAAATAAAGGTTAAACAGCAATTTAGAATGAAATGAAGAAAAAAACCTGGTGAATTGGAAGATTGAGCTGAAGAAATTACCCAGAATGTAACAGAAAGAGATAATGAAATATAAGATACGAAAGTGCACTTAAGAAAAAAGGTACAATGACAAAGATCAATATATTTTAATAGTAGAGTTCCAGAAGAATAAAATAGAAAGACTGGGAGAGAGGCAATATCTGAAAATGACTGAGAATTTTCCAGGCTGGAGAACAATATGCATCTGTAGACTGAAGCATCCCACCAAGTCTCAAGCAAGATTTTTAAAGATTATGTATTAACTCAACATTGTAAAACAGCATAACACTAAAGTCAAAGAGTATCTTTTTAAAAGTCAGAAGAGTAATTCAGACTTACAGCAGATTTTTCATGAGCAACAACAGAGTCCAGAAGAAAATGGAATTATCTTCAAATTGCTGAAGAAAAAAAACTGCTAACACAGAATTTTGTACCTGCCATTATTCATGAGTGAACTCAAAAGAAAAAAAGACAATGTCAAACAAAGACTGAAGAGGTTTGAAATCTACCAGCATAGACCACTGCTGAAAGAACTACAAAATATTTGCTTCCATACTAAGGAAAGAAACCTAGAAGGAACAAGAGAGTGAGAGATGAAATAGAGTTCCTTCACAAAGACCTCCCTGGGAGCAGGTCTGAATACTTTGTCACATCTATAATATGTAAAATACAGCATCCCCAATTCAAGACCCCCCTCAAGGCCAAGAAAACACAGGACATCCCCATGCCTTTAAAGTCCAAAGCCCTTTCTCTCTGGTACTATTTCTGGACTCACAGAGCAGAGTTGTCTTACATTCTTCCTTCACCACCCCAAGACATCCTTTCTTAGAGAAAATCTGGCTCAGAAATATTCTTTATGCATTTGAGCCTACCCACAATTTCCCTGTGCACCTGACAGTACATAAAGGACTAGACACAAAAAGTTTTCTCCTTCTGTACTTTAATTAATCCCCATGAAATATTCAACTAATTGTCATTTATCAGTGAGGCTAAAAGAATAAATGGATTCTTTTTAAAAAATATTTTATTAATTTATTTGAGGGAGAGAGTACACAAGCAGGGAGAAGGGGCAGAGAGAGAGGGAGAAGCAGACTCAGAACTCGATCCCAGGATCCAGAGATCACAACCTCACCCAAAGGCAACACTTGACTGAGCCACCTAGACATCTTAAGAATAAACAGATTCTTAATGGGGGAGGGAGGGTCAGGGTGGTAGCAGAAGCAGATTCTCAGACATAGGGAAGTTAAATGATTCAACAAAGTTCCAAAGCAAGAGGCTGAAGTCCATCAAAACCCAAGGTGTCCTTGTGCCCAGATATGTCTGCACCCTGTGATGACATGGTATCTTTCAGAGGTTTCTAACAAAGGCACACCACTCTTTCCTCCCCTCTGCCTCTTCTCTGTCACACATGCATGCACTTACACACATACACATACTACATGGAGATCTTTGTTAAAGAAGTTGCAAGTATTTGGCCCCCAAGGGTTGGAGGAACATTTCCTTAAGACTCTGCTTTAGAATTTCTGTTCATTTACTTCTGGGCCTTAAAAACACAAGTTAGATGACCTTTATTGCCTTTTTATCCTCCCTCTTTCAAATGGACCATGAACTAATTGTAACTCTCAGAAGGCACCAATGTGTGCCTGTCCCTGGGCCAAGTGGGCATAAACATGACTACACACGGTGCTATCCGTGGATGTCTCCAAGAGCTGTGCCTACCTCTCAGGGACAGCAGGCCTGTTCCATCCCTCCATCCAACTCAAGAATATCTTTTATGGTCATTTTCTTCTTCAGGTTCTTCTTTTCTCCTTCATTCTAGTTGAGTCAAGTCAAAGTCTAAGGAAATATCTTAGGACAAGTTGTCTGGAAAGTGCAATAGGCACTGAGGAAACCTGTCCATCCAGATCCAGCCCATTCCACAACTGATACCCTCAGAGGAAAGTTGAGCATTCTGCCCAAGTTTCCCTGAGGTGGAAAAGGGAAAATCCCAAGCCTTGCTGCCCAGATCCAGCAAGAGAGCAAGGGTTCAGGGCGGCGGTGGGGGGTGGGGGGGTGGGCGGTGGTCAATGTCATCCTGAGGTTCTCCAGAAGAAGGCCAAATTCAGCAAATGGTTTCCCAGACAAGGCCAGACTGGGTGAAACAGTGGCCAGGGGACGGGTCAGGCCAATTCCCAGAGGTTTCTGGACAGGCAGACAAGCAACTGGTGCCACTTCTGTGGCTAAGAAAGGCAGAGAAAAATGTGCTTCCCAGTAAAGGCTTCATCCTTGTCCCTGGGGCTCTCCCACAATATGGTCAGGTCTGTGAAGAGGTGGAGTACAGGATGGGTACAGGGAGCTAGAGAAAAAGGACAGAACTTGGGACCACTGGACTCTCTATACATTTCACCATAGTGGTCAGTGAAGAGAACCTGAGTGGAAGTGCAGGGGCTTAGCTTCCCCTCCTCAAATCACCAGGCCTTTGCAGCCACTGCCGCTTTCACTGCCCCTGGGTAAGTCTTTCCCATTCACAGATGGTGCCTTTCAGACCTCTTACTAGAGTCCCTGCATGCTGAGAAGGACTGGGATAGAGCCTGAGGGTACCTCCTGATCATTAACTCTTTCTTGGACCAAGCACAACGCAGCAGAACATTATTCTATGGCATTCAAAGAGTGTTACTGTTCTTGGCACCAAAACTTAAATCCTTTCATTAAGCATTCAGAATATCATAATTTTCTTGACTGCAGGCAAATCTAGGCATTGCACGCTCAAATAGGATCCAACCTGAGATTTGGTTTGTAACAGTGGTTTGTAACATTTTTGTTGTGAGGTTATGAGAGGGAGGGGATAAAGAAAAAATATTAAAATGTTTCGTTCTCAGGAATTTGATATACTGACATAATTATAATGATATAAAATCATAGAGTTTAATACTCCACAAAGGCTAACCAGTTCTCCAAAGAACAGGTATCATAGGCTGGGAAGCTTATCTGGTGTGGAAAGGAAACATGAGAAGACAGGAGTGGGCAGGTCCCACAGTCAGGTCATTCTCTATGTAACCATCCTTAGGCTGGCTCTTCTCATCTGAATTGTCCAGAACACTCCTGTCCACTGTTGAGCATGACTGAGGCCAGCAGGTCAAGCTCCTTGTCCATGATGCCTAAGACAGTGTGTCACAACCTAATGTTTGAGATCCTCCTCCACACCAGTCCTGATGTCACCCACTCCCTTCCATCCTTGTGTTGAACATGACCTCTGTACTCTGGAACATGCACTCTCTTTTGTGTCAATGCCCACAAGGTTCTCAGCAAGCCAAATTGTGAATGCTTCAGTATATTTTGTCGCCATTCACCTACCTTCCACACACATGCATCCTAGCCCACCACCCTCTACCAACCCTTCTTACACTGCCATCATCCCCTCCACCCTGGCTTCCCAACTTCTTCATGTTCTTATGTTCCCCAGAAAAAGTCCACCTGCTCCTCTGTACATTCACTCAGCACTCAAGAGGCCAACCAGCTATCCAGACAAATGATCTATGTGAACAGAAGCAGGCTAGAAGATTCAGACTCATGTATCCTATGAAAATTATGTGTCCTAGAACTTCCATGCCACCTCGATTGTCAGAGGCAACCACCTCCATTCTTCCACACCAACTCGACCTTCACTTATCTCTGGCACCTTGACCTAGTTAGTGCCTATTTCACTTTAGCAAACTCGGTTCTGGGGAACATTTCTCTAGGACTGCTGACCCCTAACTCATGTTTCCTGACCTCAACCACATTCCCTTTGAGACTTAAGAACCCCTCCTGGTATCTTTGGGATGTCCCATCATATTTTCGACTGTTACCTCTTCCTGTGTCTTCAAGCTCTGACTATACTACAACTGCCCTCACCTGTGTCAGGATCCAGCATTGCCATCTCTGAGACCCATAATATCTCCTTTTTCAACTCCCCCAACACCACTCTATATTGTCTCATCCTCTGCTCACTGTTGGTCTACCTCTGAACTGTACCTCCTTGGCTAGGGTTTAACCTCCTGCTCCTGCCCCTCACCCCACTACCTACTGCCTTCTTCCAGATCTGCTTCATCAACAGCCCCCACTTCCATGTGCAGTCTCTCATGTGCCAACAAATCCATCTCTTCTTTTCTCCATTGTAGTCAAAACTCTTGAGTGGTCCACATGTGTCTCCCACCACACCCCGCCATGCCTGTAGAGTCTCACTGACTGCACAGTGACCACTCTGAGCCCATTCTCAAAGTCCACTGCTGCCACCCAAATCATCAAATCTAGTCAGGTTTTCTCAATTCCCATCTTCCCTACCCACTTCTCCACTCCCTACTGGTAGCAATGGCTTTCTTCCACCCCCCTGACCATTCTGGCTCCATCTGCTCCATTGTATGCCACTCTTGTCCTTGAATGTAAGGGCTCAATCTCCAGCCCCTTCATCATTTTCTTCTCTCTGTTCCCTCTCCTAAATAATTTTATCCATTTCCACATCTTAAATATCACCTTTAAATGAACTCTAGTTCTGCACATATGCTGGCTATCTTCCACTTACCCTCCAAATCCCCCCTCTACCTTTCCCACCTAGACAACAGCAAAGGGTTCCCTTGCCCTCTGGCTTCTGTTAAGAAAAGCCCTTCTTCCCTCTCACACCTGGACTATGGCCTCAGAATTGTATCCCACTAGCAGTCTTAGCACCCCCACCTCATCCTTTACCCCACTATCTCCCTAGTCTTCTGGAAGAGGAGCTCTGACCACACCACTCCTCACTCAAACACTATAAATGGCCTTCCACTGCCTACCAAATGGGATGCAAGCCCTACAGCCTGACACAAGGGCTCTCCACATGTTACTCTTTTGCTGCCATCCCCACATTCTCTCACATCTCCCAGTACATAACCTGTACTCTAATCCAATTCAACACACTCTTCCTTTAAAATCCAATGAATAAGGTGCCTCGTTAGCGCAGTAGGTAGCGCGTCAGTCTCATAAAATCCAATGAATATGCCTTTCAACATATTATTGACTATACTGTTCTTTCTGTTGGGAATGTACACCCCTTCTCTCTACATATTTATGTCCACCCTCCAAGACAGCTTTGTCATCACATTTATATATGCTTTCTTTCTCCACTTACTCCATCTAACTGTGTCGCTCTCCTTCTTTAAACCTGTAAGCTTTTCATCTTTACCTCCCTGTAACGTCAAACTTTCTGCCTTGTATCTTATAGGTGTATCTGTAAACGTGGGTGTGTATCTTACCTCCTACTAGACTATATACTACTCCCTAAAGGAAGGGATAGTTGAGAGCCTGTAATCTTGAAGGTCTCCTTGAATCTAGAGATCCCAAGAGCAAATTGCCTTACAGATAACAGTTGTCATAACTTTCTGTGAATGACCAACCATCCAAATTCTGGAAAGGGGAAAAAAACAACTTAAAATTATTTTCATCACAATTGGCATGAAACATCCCATTTCAGGGACATGTCACAGTCAACTTATCTTAGGAAAAGGTTTCTTATCTCCTGATCTTTCAGACAGCTGAGCATAGGTCAAAAATTTTCCCTATTAAATAATTGAAAAAACAAAGCCACAAGATCCTATCCAATGCAGACCAAATATGAGATCTGAGTCACTATAATCCCCTCGGATTAGAACTTGGAACCCCAAGCTGACCTGGCCACCCAGACATGACAGCAGAGGCTCTAACCTTGAGAAACACAAGGTAACACTTTAGCTCTGGACAGTGGCCAAAACACACCTGTAAACAGGATCAGGGAAGGGATGTGAAGGCAGAGGCTAATAGAGAAGAATGCACTCATAGTTAGAGTAAACCAAGGGTATTGGTCTTCAAAGTGACCTGCTTCTTCATCTTAGCATACTGAGCTCTGCTAATCTGAGAAAGACACACACACACACACACACACACACACACTCTCTCTCTCTCTCTCTCACACAGAGATATATATTTATGGCCAGGCTGAACCCACTAGAGAGCTTAGTATGAGGCAAAAGATGCACAGGCTCAAAGTCTAACATAACATATTCTTTCAAAAAAATTAAAACTGATGAATTTTTTTTTCCGTCTCTAACTGGCAGGTTGTTGAAATTCTGAGTCCACCTTTCTTTATCTGAAAATCTGGGAATCATAAAACTTGTCCCACGACTTCAATGGATTTTTTTTTTTTTTTAGATAAAGTAGAAGACATGAAAAGGACTTAAAAGAGTATTTTAAACAATCAAAATGTAAGGGGATATTGTGAATTTTAGGCAAAACAATTCCCCAAAACAAAAGCCACCCCAAGATTGGAAAGAAGCATCCTAATCATTAATTGGGCCATTACCCCCAGCACAGATCCATCAAGTGTTAAAAATTTCCCTTTGCTTAACCACTCCTTTCTCTCTTACTCCCCTCTTGCTTTTCCTGATTCTCTCCCTTGCTTCTTTTCCATCACACTTTTTTTCCTTCCTTGCCTAGACTTCAAATGGTGTGAGGTCTAGCCAAGAGCCTCCAGGCAGCTCCAAGCCGAATGGCCTTCCCACCAGGAGGACACAACCCAACCACACAGCAGGGGGAGGCATCCTCTCCCAGGGTCTTCACGGTTGTCAACTGGATCCCGCTCTCCACAGGCATGGGTGCCCCTGGACCAGACAAACAGACGAAGAGATGGAGACAGACTAAATAGCTTTGTCTTGTCAAACAACCATTTCCCGTCAAGTCACAAAGCCCAGTCGGCGCAGAGGTAAAAGCTGAACTGGATGGAGAGACCTTCATTATTTTTTTGGAATGGAGGCGGGATCAAAAGACAGCTGCTAGATTGTTAAACACCTAATTAGAGTAGAATTTCTGATATAGGCACCGGCCGCCCAGAGAAAATACTGGATTCTCATTACTGACACAAGGGAACTCACTAATACTATATTCTCCTCTGCACAGGATTCAAACTGGGGGAGCCACACAAGAAATGGACTCTTAAAGTGAAAAAGTCATAATTCAGACCCAGCAATTTCACTCCCAGGTACACACCCGGAAGAAGTGAAAATGAGGATTCAAGCACATACGTATATCCCTATGTCCTTTGCAGCATTGTGCACGAGAGGGTTTTCACAAGCCAAGTGTCCATCCTCTGATGAACCAATAAACAAAATGAGGTATATACTAAAAATGGACTATTATTCAGTTGTGAAAAGGAAGAATGTTCCGACACCTACAACAACAGGGATTAACCTTGAAAACATACTCAGTGAAGTAAGCCAGGCACAAAAGGCCAAGTGTTGTACAATTCCCCTTATATGAAATACCTACAGTAGGCACATTCATAGAGACAGAAAGTAGATCAGATGTTACCAGAGGCTGAGAAGGGAGAGAAATGGGGAGCCCTTGCTTCGTGATTACAAATTTGGTTACATTTATTTTACCATAATAAAAAAATGTAAAGGTCATCATTCACATCTTCTTCAACTATCAATAGATATGACTCGTAGACTTAGCTTTAGTGAGACAGTTAAAAGAAATAAATCTGAAAGCCATTCTTTCCGCAACTGAAAGTGCTTAATCTCACCTCCAAATGACACCTAAAGTCCTTAACTAATCTTGTGCTTCCTTTTAACTGAATCATCTATCATACAGATTGTCACGACACACCTAGTCCTGAAATGCGTGAGATGTGCTGCCGACAGCTAGACTACACAGATGAGCTCCAATTATAGAATTATTATTGCTCACAATAATGCATGAAAAATCCATACAGAAAGAAAGGAAATGCATGACAGCCAGGGACCGACGGTGGGGAGGAGGATGGGGAGGGTGGAGAATGACTGCCAGTGGGTGGGGGCTTCTCTTTACGGGGATGAAATGTGCAGGAATTAGACTGTGGGGACGGCTGCACGACTCTGTAAAAATACTAACCACCACTGAGTTGTATATACTTTAAAGGGTGAATTTCACGGCACCTGAGTTATAGCTCCACAAAGATGTGATTTAAAAATAAAGAAACAAGTAAATTATGTGTGAAGTCCAGGGAGGTCAGCTTGCAAGGATGGTCCCCTGAACTCCTCAGAATCTTGTTTGAGGATGGAGACTTTCCCAAGTGGGAACTACTACGAAGACATTCCAAGAACGCGTGATGAAGTGAGGCCATGCCAAGAAGTGGTCATCCCAAAGCCGAGACTGACCGGTCTAGGTCTTCCATGAAGGTCTAGAGAGGGAGCCGAAGAGCCAAAGTGTGCCCAGGCAGAAACCATGGGCACAAACGAATAGCTAGAGGATGGGATTGTGAGGAGGGGTGTGCCAAGGGACCACGAAGCAGCCACCAAAGAAGAAAAAATGTTGATTTGTTTATCCACTCCACGTGACCAGCCAAAGCCAGAGCTTCCATGGAGCAAATGCAGGCAAAGTGTCATTAGGCTAGCCCAAGGTAGTTTTCCCCAAAATGGCTGGGTAGGGTTCTTCTTTCTCCTCTTCCCCATATGGAGAAAGAAAGAACAAAGGCTTTGAAAGTCAAACAGACCTGGATTTGATGCCAGGCTTCAATATTGTCTGGGTGATCTTGACCACGATACACAAGACCTTTGGTCCTCAGTTTTCCTACCTGAAAAATATCAGTACCTGCCCCACAGGACTGATACAAGGACAAAATGATACTCAGTGCACGAAGCCCAAAGGACATTGCTGGAGACACATGAGACATTAAATGGTAGTTATCACTCCTGCCCCATTCTAAAATATACAAAGGAAGGAGTGATACTTCAATATAACTAATCTTTTAAAATAAAAATGAAAGCATGGATGATTCCACAGATCCAAGACCTGAGGCTGGAAGGGACTCAGCTCCGTGGAAGCTCTGGCTTTGGCTGGTCACGTGGAGTGGATAAACAGCTGAACATTTTTTCCTCTTCGGTGGCTGCTTTGTGGTCCCTCGGCACACCCCTCCTCATAATCCCATCCTCTAGCTATTCGTTTGTGCCCATGGTTTCTGCCTGGGCACACTTAAATGCAAATTTTCCAGCACACTTTTTAATGATGAGATTATTTTTGTTTTAGGAAACGAAAAGCTAATCTCTCACTTAAGATGTGAAAGTAAAGCCCTTTCCTATTGTGATGTGTCTCAGTGCTCTATGGTTCCCTCTCTCTACAAACCTCTAGCACTTTTATTATATCAAAAAAAAAATCTCATTGTTGTGTTGTTGTTGTTGTTTTCTAAACCCAAGGTTTATATTAGAAGCAAAGTTTTATTTTCTAGGCAGTCTGTCCTTCTGTACTAAGGCATTGTGTTTAGGTTTGGGGAATTTGTGCCACAAAGCAAGGAGATGTTTGTTTGTCCAGGTGCTGTCCTTCCTGCTCTCAGTGGCCCTATTTCCAGACATTTGGACCATCAGAGGACTTCCGACAAGTTTGGCTTTGGACCTTAGGCTGAAGGCAGGGCACCCAGTAGTGGGTGAGAGAAGAGGACAGCAGGCAGACAGCTGCTGGGCCTAAGGAAGCCCTGTGTCCCCAGGTCTTGACCCTCTGGTTGGAAACAGCAGTCCAGTGGTCCCCCGTCCTGGCATCCTATGGGCCTCACGTTGGTCCATGGTTGTGAAGAACACTGAAACACCAGGCTTATCAGAGCTGATTTTTCACTTCCTTGATTATTCTGGTTATCAGCCAGACTACCTCAGCCTATTTCGTTTTGTTTTACATTTCCATCCTTGAAATTCTAAATCATGTCCGCCATCTAGCAGCACCTACAAAGTTGTCTGAATCGCTCTGAAAGTTGTTTCATGGCCCTGCTTTTTCAAACCATAGTGGTCTGCCCTCTGATAAGAATGACTGATATCCACAGCGTGATTTACACTTTCTCCCATACGGAACCTCGCAGCCACCCTGTGAAGCTGACCAGCTAAGGATTCTTATCTCCATTTTAGAGATGAAAAAACATCAGCCTTGATTCCTTCAAAACTCTCCAAGAAAAAGAGCAAGTCAAAGAATGTGACCCCGGTCATTTTTCTAGCTGTAGCCTTCTTTATTTTTATTTATTTTTCTTACTTTTGCTAACCAACATCTTTGAAAGGTTTCAGTCCAACATGGATTATTTTGGAAGGACACAAACAATGCAAGTGACTGAACATGACACAATGGTCACAAAGTAAACACAGCTTAATTGAGTAATCAAGCCAACATTTCTGCCTGCAGGCTATATGGGGAGAACATTCATTTGCTGCCTGATTTTGGCGTGGTTCTCTAAAGGACAGGGCACAAGATTATTTTATTTTCTTTTTAGCTAGGTTCAAGCAGGCAATACTGAGCAAAGCCAAGTGGATTAAAAGAACCCCCTCCCCCTTGGCACTTTGGCAGCATGAATATTTCATGAGATTATCACAACACTATGTTCTGAAAGGGTGGTTTCCTCCAGGGATCTCAAAGGCCACATCTCTAAGGACAAGTCTAGCCCACGCCTCCATCTTAGAGCTAGAAACCAAGTCAGCCTCCAAGGCCTTCCAGTTGTTCATGTATACAATCATCAAACAAGGCAGCCAACAAGCACTTTAGGGATGATGGGAATGACAGAGGCAGGTCCTAGATGAACTCCTTTCCATGGGTTGAATTTAAACCCCTGGTCCTTATATAAATGTCTCCTGGGAAGAGGGACGAGGGTCCTATGAGACCAATCCCAACAAGGAAGCATGGAGAAGCTTTTGCTCTTTCAACTCAGGTGGCGTCCGTGGCAGTCTGTCCCCTGGCCAGCTGCTACCCACATGTGCCATGGTCTCTACCCTGCAGTTACTGTGTGTCCCTGGCCTGGCCAACTGCAAAGCTGGCCAGTCCACAAAGAACTGCCAACAATTCGCCAAGGGGAGTCCTACAGCACAGCCTCGCCTCTCATCCCCCTGCTCCTTCTTGGGAGCTACAATGAGCCTAGAGTAGGACAGAAAGGGAGCACGCAAATAAAAACAGCTCAGAGCTATATCCGTCAGCAGACGGCATAGTGATCTGAATTTTGTCAGAGCTCCTCTTGGACGGGTATGAACTTTTACTCTATGGTCTGAGCAATTTATTTTTAAATCTTCCCAGTGATAGATATCCCCACCCCATCCCCACTCTGCTTCCACCTCTAACATCTCAGGGATGATCTCAAGGCCAGTACAAAGGCAGGATTGGAGAGAAGTAGAATAGGAAGAGGGTGAAAGGTTGAGTAAGCAAAATTTTTCCAGAAACACTAAGCAGTACCCTCTTACGGGGTTTAACACATACCAAGTGTGGTCACAAGAAAGCAGGCAGAAAAAGAGCCTGAAGATCTTGTTCTTTGTCACATCCCTGCCTGAGCAACTGACTCTAGGAGCCTCTATTTTCTCAACTGGAAACAGAGTTTGTCCTAAGGTTCCTTAAAATGCTCTGATCCTAGAAAGTAAATTCTCAAAGAGACGTTACATTTATTCGATGTCTGTTTGACAAGCACTTCAAAGTTCATGAATCTAGAACCACCCCCTCCCCACCCTCTCTCTCTGTCTCTCTCACACGTGCGTGGTGCCAGAAGACGTTTTTAAGTGAACGTGTTACGGAGAGCAATGGTTTGGTGGGGCTTTTGGAAGGGGAGGAACTGAAGGGTTCTGGTTTCTTGCCAGTCAACCCACCCTTTCCTCATCCTCTGCTCCAAGCCAGATTTACTATTCCTTCCATTCCCTTGGTCTCTGGGGAAGTTAGGGTCTATTTTCAATCTCTCTTTGACTCCTGAGCTCCAAGCCCAAGCGGTTCTCCTTATGTCCCTTAGATCACCACTTAAATTTAATTCAGCTCCACAAGTAATAACCATGTTCCCCAAATTCCCACCCTCTCCCCAGACACCCTCCCCCCAGTCATCTGAGTCTCTTTCTGCATCCTTCTCCCGCCAGCCTGGCTCCCTGAAGCTCCCAGCCATTTCACAGCTCTGTTTAAGAGGCCCTCCTGGGTTTCACCCACATGGCACACAGGCTAGAGGCTCTCAGGGGTCCCAAGGCTCCTGGGAACCTGAGACTCCACTCCAGTTCCCTTCTTGCTGCCTCCAAGGGCTCCTAAACCATAGACGGAAAGAAGCAAGTGTCGCTGCAGCATTTCAGGCAGGCATCTCCATTGGGTCAGTGCCACAATGAATGCACGAGCACCCATCTGGGAATTAAGACACACAGAAGACCTCTCCCATGGTACCTGCCCTTTACGTTCCAACAATCACGTTCATTGCTTCAGCCCTCCATTTTGCTTTTCCTGCCAGGGGTTCAGTGAAAGCCTATGGACCGGCTTTGAAAGAGCACTGAAAATCATCCCATTTTCCCAGAGGGATCCTGTCACTTTTACTTGTTTTCTACAGTATCCAACCCTGAGGTACATGTAAACAGGTGTTTACTAAATTATTTTAATAATGACAGCCATGGTTTGGAGTGTTGTTTCATTATCAGAATGTTTAGCACTCATGTTGCTAAATATTTAGCCCCTGATATTTTGCAAAACAATTCCCCGGGCCTTTTTTTTTTTTTTTTTTCATCAGTCTTCTGTTTTCCTCTCGTGCCCAACGTTCACTGAGGCAACAGTGAGGACGGGATCTCAAAACAGACTAAATCAGTGTGATTATTTTTGTGGGTTTGTCTTGTCGTTAAGTCTTCAGGTGTTTCCCCAAACAATCTATCCACTTTCTTTAGTCTGTATTGGAAAATAAAACCGTCTCCTGCTTTTGAATGCTGAGCAAGGGTTTCAGAGTCTGGCAAGGGGGCAGAGGGATGACACAGGCTGACCTGTCCCGACCACCTCACAAACGGCTGCCTCACTGGGCAGCGGGAATTACTGAAAAGGAAGAAGACCCTATGGGGCACTGAGTCACCCCTTCTTAACATGGTGGCAAGGGCTCCTCAAACCTCAGAGAGTTTGCCACAACAACTAAGAAAGCCAAGTGAAGTAAGGGCTGGAAACACCAGGAGCTAGAAAACATCACTGAAAATTAGAATGAATCTCAGTTACTGCCTAACCTGGGTCTCGGGAGCTTTTCTGCCATTACCCAGCAGGAGCCCAGCCAGACTCATAAACAGAAATCAGCTGTGAAGTGTACCCAGTTGTTTTTGTGTTTTTTTCCCTAATAAAGTTAGGAAAATGTCTTCTTGCCTTTGAGCCGGCAAGCTTTGTAACCCTATAGGTTAGGGTTTCCAAATCCCAAATTTCTGGTCACCTCATGCTCCACTGGGCTTGGGAACTAATAGCCCCTCTGGTGACTAAACCGTCTATGGTAAATCAGGGAGAAAATTAATATATGGCCATAGCAAGTTGGGATAATCGCCCAAAAGGCTCCCTCAAGGCTCAGTAGGATGCCGTCTGTGCAAGAGGTAAACAGGAGTCTGACAGGTAAGAGTGTGTAAGAGTGGGAGAAATCCAAAGTTTGTTTGCATTGCCTGAGGGTGGCAAGGTCACTGAGGGACTCAAGTCACCCGGTTGCGGTGGGGGGGCTCTGGTGTATGTAGTAGCATGGAAACACACACTGGTCTTTGGGGTTCTCTGCACTGGAACAGGGATGGGCGTAATCAAAGCGTCACAGCACACGAAATTCTCTACAAACCCTCCCAGTAACTTTCCCCACCAAACCCAATGGGAATGCCCCTTTCCTGACTCCTAAGCCCTGGAGCGCCACCTACTGGGAGAGGCAGAAAGCACATCCACCTTGGATCTTCCTGCATCTGCACTCATTCCTTCATGGGGACATGCACTCACCCGTCATGTATTATGGGTTTGGAATGAGCGGGGACAGGTGCTAGGAGTGAGGACACAAAAATCAGCAGGGCCTCGAAATCCCCATTCAGCGTACTTCGGTATAAGTCCAAGGTCTTATATACATAGAAGAACCCACCTAGGGCTTTTTTAAGTCAAAGAAAAAATTGCAGGAAGAGTTCAAGTCATCACCAAGACTTGATGACTTGGTGATGGGGCTAAGGGTTCACCACTTCATTTGCAAAGTACTATCCCTAGAACATCTACCTGTAGATGTTTACCTCACTTCACATGAGGTAAAATGTCCAAACAGTCTCAGGGGACTTTATTCCTCTCCACAACTTGCTGGGTCCCCAAACTGCATTAATCTTTTGTGTAATCTAAAATATATTTTCTTTATGCTGTGTGTGTGTGTGTGTGTGTGTGCACACGCACACATGTACCCACTTCAATACTTTTACTGTGTGTTTGATAGAAATAATGACTAATTGGTTCTTGTGATACAGTCTATTATGTATTATCCTGCTACACTGGAAAGTATCAGAGCAATACTAGCATGATATTCAGAGCTTCAATAGCCCTTTTACTCCGGTTTCCTCCATGCAGTATCCAGAGAAAGAGAAGCTAATGTCATGTTTTCTATAACCTACACAAGCTGAGGGACAAGTGACATTGTTCTATGACCATTTGTAAAGAGTTAACTGTGGGGGCGCCTGGGTGGCTCGGTGGGTTGAGCCGCTGCCTTCGGCTCGGGTCATGATTTCAGGGTCCTGGGATCGAGTCCCACATCGGGCTCTCTGCTCAGCAGGGAGCCTGCTTCCCTCTCTCTCTCTGCCTGCCTCTCCATCTACTTGTGATTTCTCTCTGTCAAATAAATAAATAAAATATTAAAAAAAAAGTTAACGGTGATCACCATTATTATTATTACTTTATTATGATGATTACTATTCCACTGTATTGCTAAGTAGTTAAAAGAAAAGCACAGTGTGTCTTCCACTCCCAGAACACATGTTTCTCCCCTCTGCCTTGTCTCCAGCAGATAAGGGACATTCTGATGTTTTATTTGCTAAATGGTTGACTATTAAGAAACTCATTTGCTAGCTGGAGCCTGCAATGGAAAATCAGCCCAGAAAAGTGGGAGGTTGGCGTGGGACCAGAGCAGATGGGGCACGAGAGGTGAGGCAAGGCCCACATGAGCCACTCCCAGCCTGAAACCCAGGGTCGACAGCCCGTCCTTCAGCGAATCTTCAAGATATTCCTGTGTATTCATCACTGGTCTCCATACCCCATCCTTCAACACACACACACACACACACACACACACCACCAAAAAGCTGGGGAGAAAGGGCCAATGCATTCAGTGCCTTCAAATCTGTCAGGAGGAGAAGAATGTAAAGCCCGCACTGGCAACTTTTTCGGTTCTCCACTCTTTGGTTCGTCACCATCACTGATCTGAGGTAATCATTTGGCTTCTCTTCTCTCTCTCTCTCTCTCCTGAAACTCGAGGCCCCATTTATGTCTCATCACCCCTTCCGTTATTAAACCACAGCAACCCCTTCCTCGTAAATATTCGTGCTTTTCCAGGTCAGCCTTTCCTACCTCCATCACCCTCCTTCTCTCCTCCTGCAAAAAACCAGTGCCGGCCACCAAGGAAAGGGGGATGGGGAATGGAGGGGAGACAGGAATCCTGTGCTTTTTCACCTGAAAACTGCATCCAGGAATGGAGGCAAAATTGCTCCCGTGAATTATATAATCACTGCAGCTTCAAGGGAGAGAACTGGAATTCAGGTTGCCATAGTGTTTGTTGGCATGTTGCTGGAAAAGCAGAGCTCCTGGCCACGGCTCTCTGGCTCCTATCCCTCCATCTTTCTCACAAACCTCTCCAGGGTCACTGCTCCTACTTTTAATGTGTGATCCCTGCATATGTGTGAGGTCGGGGGAGGGGATGCAGGGGGACAAAGGGGAAAAAGAAAGGAAAGGCACTAAGAGGGGGTTTCTCCTGCACTAAGAGGGGGACCTGGTAAACTAGTGAAGATTATCGTTATGTGAATAACAATTCTTACCACAGTATACTGCCATTGTTAGTGACAGTAAGGACAATACTACTGAGCTCTCCTCAAGGCTGCTCATGCTGAGTTGAGAACCTGGAAGGGAGATATCCATCCCCACTCTTCACAAATATCACCCTTTCCTTTGTGTCTCTCACCCTCAAGCTCCTAATGCATCCACTGCTCCATCTGCTAGGAAGGGGACAGGGGAGAGGTGACAGATGGGGTCATGGCACAGAGAAATCCAGGGACAGAAGCTGCCCTTATGACAAAGCCCTGGCTCACCCAAGAACCATGGCCCTTGACCAAATTATTTCTACCGGTGGGTCAAAATCCACACACTGCCACCCCAGCTGGAAAGCAGAGGGGCAGCTAGCTCCAAAATCAGTTTCAGGTTGGACAGAGACCAGGCAGGTAGCTCTAAAGGACGGGGTCTCTGTCCCCAAATGGTGGAGATGGGGGCATAAGGAGGAGGAGGCTGGAAAGAAGAGATATGGAGGCAACCCCTGCACCAGGCTGGGGTCCTCAGAGAATCACTAAAAGTACCCCAGGAAGTAACAGGACCAACAGCGACAGGTAATCAGGAGGATTCAATTGACAGGAAGAGTGTAAACAGGGAGGCTTGGGAGACTGGGAGAGAAAAAGGGAAGACTACACCCAAAAGAGGCAGAGAAAGCCATGGAGACAAGACAGAGATGAAGCTGGAGGCTGCCACACTCCAGCAAGACCATCCCTCCACACTCCATCATAACCTGAGCTGCTGAGCAATGCCAAAACATAATAACTTGTTAATGGGGGGGGGGGGGTAGAGAAAGTTTCCAAGAAGTGGGGAGTTACCTGAACGCCTTTCCCCCTCACTGGGGGGAGCTGGTGACACTTGATGCCAAGGATGGAGATGCTGGGAAAACACTGGGCAATAGTGTGGAGCCGCGTGAGCTCGGCACACCCTTTCATTATTTCCTTAAAACATGAAAAAGCAAAGCCCACACACCGCCCGAATTCTAACTGCTTACACCCTCAGGTGCTAGCCCACATGTGGGTACGAATCAGAATACACGGGGCGTGGGTGCACTTGGGGTCAATGGCAGGATAGGTGGGTAGGTGTCGGTGAGCCGAGGGAGAGAGGGAGATGGGGAGAGGGAGACCCAGGGAAAGAGGGAGGGAGAAGGAGAAAGGCAGCCGGGAGAGAGGAAGAGAGAGGGGGATCGAGGGAGACGGGAAAGAGGGAGAGAGGCGCCGAGACCCACATCTGCATCCCGGGCCCCCACCCCGCCACCTGGAGCGCGCTGCGGGAGAGAAGGGGCGCTGGCTGCGAGCGGGATGCCCGGCGGCGGCCCGGGGCGCGAGGCCGACCTGGGGCGGGGTGCGCGCGCGCGCTCCCAGCCGCGCCCCGAGCGAGGAGAAGGACCCCAGCCCCCCCGGCCCCGCGGCGCTGGCGCGGGAGCCCCCATCCCCCTCTCCCCACTCCCGCCCCGCTGGCCGGGCAGTTGAGCTCTCCAGGCAAACGCGAGAAAGCGAGGCAGAGCAGACACTTGGGGAACTTTTCCCCCTCGCCTGGAAATTCATAGGAAACACATGCTCGTGAGAAGCCGGGCACGGGGAGGGGGAGGGGCGGGAATTTTCCGCTCCCGCTCCGGCCCGGGTCCCGCCGGGCTCCCGGCCGCTAGGGCGAGACCGAGGCACCCCGCCGCCGGGCGCCCCTCGCGGCCGCAGCCCGGGGCAACTCCGCAGGGACCGGCCGGGGGGCCGCGGGGAGCGCGCGGGGGAGAGCGGGAGAGGGGTGGAGAGGGCAGGGAGACCGGGCTGGAGCCCCGGCGAGGCGGCGGGGTCCAGCCTTACCTTGATGGTTTTCCTCTGGAATGTACATCCTCGTGTTCTCATTGACCATGGACCAAAAATTGTTTTAAAAGGAGAAGAAGCCACGAAGAGGAAGAAATGGCAAAACACCCCCAAGCGGGTCTGGATTAAATCCCTCCTCCGAGGTCGGCTTTCGTGCAAAATTCAAGGAAGCCGTGGATCTGCAGTATTTCTTCTTCCTTTCTGATGATTACCTGATTCCCATTATTGCATCAAACACCAAAAACTGCTCCTTTCCACTACTGCCTCCTTTTGTGAAATTGTAATGCATCCTCAGTACATCCGGGCCCCTTCCAAGAATTTAGCACCGCACCTCTGGCGGCTACACCATTTGAAAAAAAATCAATCGAGAGAGGCAGAGCAAGAAGAGGCGGAAAGGAGGGGAGTGGGGGAGCGGCGGACCCCCGGACGGAGGAGAGGGGTCCGCCCGGGCCAGCAGGGGGCTGAAACGTCTCCGCCCGCTCGTGCCGAGTCCTCCCCGAGGCCCCCCGTCGGCTTTTCTCTGTCAAAAAGATCCAGCAACTCCTGAGGGCGAGCAGGCAGGAAGAGGCGCCGCCGCCGCCGCTCCGGGCCGCGCCGCGCCGCGCCGAGCGCCGTTCTGGCAGGGAGCTGTTTCTGCAGAGGCAGAGAGAGGGAGACACCGGGCGCGCGAGAGAGCGCCGCGCTCACTGCCGCCCAGCCCAGCCCCGCCGCGCCGCGCCCGCGCCCTCCCCTGCCCGCGCCCGCCCGCCCGCCCGGCGCGCTGGAAGCAGACGCGCTGAACGCTTCCAGATGTGGCGGCGGCGGCGGCGGCGGCGCGCGGGGAGCCGGGCGCACGGCGCAGGGCGCACGGCGCGGACTTGAGCCCGAAGTTGAGCACCCGCTCGGGCCCTCGGCCGCGCCGCGCGAGCCAGCCTGCTACCCACATGACGTCAAGGGGAGCCAGGCTAGGCGGCCGGCGGGCAGAGGGGCGGGGGTGTGGGGCCGCGCGGGGCGCCCCCGGGGGAGGGACGAGGGGCGCGGGCGGGCCGGGGTGCGGACACACCCCCTCGCGCCCGGCCGCGGGCACCGCGCCACCGCGCCGCCCCCACCGCCACACACACACACACACACACACACACACACACACACAGACCCTGCCGGCTCCCGGCTCCGGGCCCCCGGCCCTCGTTATCCTCGGCGGCACCCGTGCGTCCCTGCGCGGCCGACCAGGACGGGAAGGCCTCTGTGAGCGGAATTCCAAAAGGGGGGAATACAATCTACCCAACTACCAGAGTCTCTTTGCAGATCGGGCCACCGAACAAAACAGCAAAATGAGCCGTGATTCCGTGATTCTGTTTGATCAATTATAATCAGAGCGGTTGTAGAAGTGACATGGAGACGCGAGGATGGGAAGAGGGGAGGGGAGAGAGAGAGGAAGGGCTGGAGAGGCGGGGCCTCGTAGGCTAGGCGGTGGTGCCCAGATGTCTGAACAGATTAATAGACCCAGGTTTTCTAATTCCTTGGAGGCAGCCGAGCACGTGCGCTCCTAGGATATCCTTACCTACTTCTCTTAATTATTTCTGCCACTCCCGAAGGAATCTATTGAGCGCCTCTCCTTCCCAGAGAAGCAAACATTTCTCTCCACCACTTGGCAACCACAGCAAGTTCCAGGGCACCCCCTACAGGCCCGGGCGGCTCTAGAGTGGGCCTTCGTCAGCCCTAGCCCTGGAGCCTACAGGTCCCTGGGGAAGACCTGTACCTTCCTGTCCTCAGACCGCCTCGCCTCCCATTCACTCTCCTTCGTTGGGGATCCCATCTTCCCCGTGCCCTCAAGCAACTATCTATATCAAATTTGAATCTCCTGCAGAGACCTCTCTTCCTGAGTGCCAGGCCACACGGCCAACCTCAGTATCCACTTGGGAGTCTGATAGACATCTCAAACCTGACATACTCAAGCACTGAATTCCTTATATTCTGTGCAAAACCTGCTCCTCCCACAGCCTTCCCCATCTTGGTTGATGAGGCCAAACACCTGGAGTCATTTTTTACATCCCTTTCGTTCTACCTTCAGATAGGTAGAGAATGTGACCAGGTCTCAGTTTCTCTCCTGCTGCCCCCTCTCCCCCCCGGGTCTGAGCCAACACCATCCTTCACCTGAGTTTCTGCTGTAGCTGATCTCCCCTCCCCTCCCCTTTGGAATATTCCTGATACAGTAGTCAAATCACTGCCCTCCTCTGTTCAAAACCCCCCAGTGGTTCCTATTGCACTTAGTGAAAGCCAAGTTCCTTTGAGTAGCCTACAGGACCCCTATAAACAACAGTGTACACCTTTCAGCTCCTACTGCTCTCCATACTGGCCTCCTTGGTATTCACCAAGCACTGCAGGAATGATCTCTTGTACCTCCTACCACCCCCGTGTCTTCTCTCTCTGTGTCTCTCTGTGCCTCTCTCTCTCTCTCTGTCTCTCTCTCTCTCTCTCTCTCACACACACACACACACACACACACCCTGAGCCCTTTGCTCCAGCTGCCCCACTGAGGAACACTCTTTCCGCAGATGTCCTCTTGGTGAACTCCCTTATTTCCTTCCAGACTTTGGGCAAATGTCACTTTCTCAATGAGGCTCATCCTAACCACCATATTTAGTATTGCAACCGGCCGAACACCGCCTCCCCACGGCCAATATCCCCTTTTCTCTGCTTTTTCCATGGTATTTAATCCCTGTCTAACAAATTGTGTAGCCTACTTTTTCATTAATTGTATTGTTCATTGTCTGTATGCCCCCACTAAAATGTGAAACCCATGAGGACAGGAATTTTTGTATATTTTGTTCACTGTTGTATCTCAAGTGCATAGAACAATGTCTGGCAGACAGCAGTTACTTAATAAATAGGGGCCAAATGAATGAATGAATGAGCAGCCGAGATGGTCTAGCAGTGCTACTATTCACTGTACCAAAATGCCTCCCTCTGTCACCTGCTTGATAACAGAAACCTCACCACTCCAGCTTCCGTCCTCTGGCCAAAGTTTTTGGTCCCAGGTGAAAATGCCAATGTCACTGGGAAAGGCATTAAGCTTTATCAGTGATCTTCATCCTACAGTGAATAGTCTGGATTATACAAGTGCCTACCTTTAGAAAAGCAGTCTCGATTTAGAAACAGTTAGATTTTGTTGGTTACAAGAGAAATCTGACTTCTTTACCATTCTGGTGTTTTCATACTCAATTTTCAATCTAATACAGAAGATTATAAATGACACAAAGCCAAATATCTCTTCGGTTTAGCTTTCAGATGCATTATAGTCCTGTGTTTCAGACACCTACATACCTCGTTATTTGTTTAATATTGAAATTGGTTTGCATATACACACTGTATATGCAATACACACTATACACAGTGTGTCTACACACTATACACTATACACAGTGTGTAATAATACTATACACACGGTATTACAGAAATACTAATAGCTAACACCATTGAGCGATGTGTACTATAGTATTCTTCACAGGCCTTACTCATGCCATCCTCACTGCAGCCCCATAAAGTAGCTGTTATTATTAGCATCCCCATTTTATAAATTTGGACATTGAGACTAAAAGACTTAAGTTTTATGTCCAGGGTCACCCAGCAGGAAAACTGTGGAGCCTGGGTTTAGTCCAGGAGTGTCTGACTCCACAAACACTATCTCCTGGAGGGATGTTTGTGGGTGATCTGGGGTGGGTAGAAGGATGAAGAGTTTAAAATGACAGTAAAATGACTGCAAAATGTGCTTCAGGGAATTCAGATAACAGAACAAAGTGTATGGGTGTTACGGGGGGCACATGCTGGATTTAGCCAGGCTTTTCTAAAGGTAGACACTGTATAAATCTAGCAAGTAAATATTACCTTCATGCTTCTTTAGTTTCATTTTTCACTTCTCTTTTCAGCTGTGAAATGTGTTCTTTCCTTTCCAGAAAAAGATATTTCCTAAATATTTGGTCTTGCATTGTACACCCATATCTCGGCTTCTAACTTTGGAACACAGCCCTTGGTGATCTCTTTCGAGGTAACAAATTCTCAACATGACAAACAGAAACCATTCTGAATTCTGATTTGGGGATTTGGGAGGCGGTGGGAGGAGCCGATGAAGTCTTTCTTTCTCTTTGATTGCATGATCTGATTCTCCAGCAAAAGGTGCTCTCCTCTGCAAGAGTTCTTTATTTGTGCCACCCAGTCTATGTGCTGATATGTTTCTACATAGTATTATATTTGTTTATGAATGTGCCTTGCTCTAACCCCCACTACCTTTTAAATGTCTTAAGGAAGAGAACTGTGTACGTTTTTCTTTGGTATAGCATAATGCGTTGTACATACGGACACTCAATGCACATTGAGTGCATTGATTTACTCTGGAAAAGATTTTGTAATGCAACCACAAATACTTCCTTTGGAAGGAATTCAGAATGCACTAAATTTGTTAATTGTGGTGTTTGTGTAAAAGTAAAAAAGCTTGGAAACAATCTAAATATCCATTTTAAATTTGGTTAAATAGTATCTTTGAGAGGTTATCCACATATAAAGTCATGTTCTTCAGAACAACCCTATGAGGGCAGTCCTTTTGGCCCCCTTTTACAGGTGAGGAAACCAAGGGCACAGAGGCCCAACTCCCTTGCCCATTTTCAGAGCTAGTAAAGGTTGGAAGACTGGGGATTTGAACTCCAGTAGTCTGTCTTCTGAGTCTCTTTAGAGATAAACTAGATACATTCATGCCATGGAATCCTTACATACATGTGAATAATATTAAGGTATAATGCTAGTGACTTGAGAAAAGACTATTTACACTAAAAGAAAAACAGGTTACAAAATATTGTGGATGCTATGATTCCCTTTTTCTTTTAGAAACAGGTCTATATTTGAACTAAGAAAAAGACAACATGGAGTTCACACCAAAATGTTCACAAAAGCTGTCTTTGGGAGACAGGATCACAGGTAGATTTCTCTTGTTTTCTGTCTGACCCAAGATTTCAAAAGCCAGGTCGCCAGGGAAGAGGGGAGTCAGAAGGCTCTGCTTCAATATGCCTTCCAAAGTTATCCTCTTTCCCTCGACAGGGCCGAGTAGTGGAACCATGACTATAAGCATGGTGGCTTTATATTGGCCCAACTTGACCAAGCTGAAACTATTTCACAGAATTACCTTCCCTGTGTGGTTCCAGGTCAGGATTGCCCACAACAGATATTTGTGGAGCATTTAGAAGGTAGAAGTGAAACAGCAGCTCTTGTGCAGTCAAAGTCGGCACATGGCTATGATGGCTGCTTCCAACTTGCAACACCTAGTGACCCATCTGGGCAATTTCCTCTGTTAGTGTGGGCCCACAGCTTCTCCAGATCCTGCTAGATCCTCCCCTTTTCAGCTATTCTGAGCCAGAGCAAAGCTATGTCTGGGCCTGCAGTTAAGGATACCAGCTTTTGGTTTCAAAGTCAAGGTTGGAAGTGGTGAAAGAAAAATAAAAATAAAAATTGCAGTTGTTGGGACGCCTGGGTGGCTCAGTTGGTTAAGCAGCTGCCTTCGGCTCAGGTCATGATCCCAGCGTCCTGGGATCGAGTCCCACATCGGGCTCCTTGCTGAGCAGGGAGCCTGCTTCTCCCTCTGCCTCTGCCTGCCATTCTGTCTGCCTGTGCTCGCTCTCTCCCCCCCCTCTCCCTGATAAATAAATAAAATCTTAAAAAAAAAAAAATTGCAGTTGTTTTTAGGGGTTTTACCTTGGCCTCACTCTCTCCCACCTCACATCTAGCTTTTCTTCCAGACTCTGGTCCTGCTGATCTATAGCGACTTCAGACCTGTCACTGGGTAAGGTCTCAGCCCAAAAACCAATCCCTTGCCTCCTGTCACTCATGGTGGTACTTCTTCCTCAGTCAAACCTAACTCATGCATCTTGGCATGTCCCACATCACTTGTCTGGATGTTTCCATGGGCAAATAATAGATAGTACCTGGCACATAGGTGCCCGTGACATATATTATTGAGTTCATACTAATTACCATCATTTAATAAAACTTAGTGAGTGTCAGGTACTATGGCAGGTACTTCAACCACAGTTAAGTACTTGGTCTTTGGAGACGTATAAGCTGTGGGAATGTGGACACCTGGTTTACCTCCTAATGCTCAGTTTTTACAAAATGGAACTAACAATGGTACCTACCTCTCTAAGGCGCTTGGGAGAATTAAAAATCCAGGTAAGGTGTATGCAATGTGCTCATTTCATGTTTTCCGTTATCATCCTCTATCCCCATAAGAAAGACTTGCCAGGTGTTCAATATGTGACTTTACCACAGCCCTGCCAAAGAGACTTAACCACCCTCATTTAAAAATATAAAACAATAGCTAAGAGATTAACTTTCTTCCCCAAGATTGCTTGGTCATTAAATGGCAAAACTGAGATTTGAACCCACGTCCATGTAAATCGAGAGGCTGTGAACAGTCCACTCTACTACACAATACAATTCAGGTACTGGAACTAAAATGGTGGTGAGCACAAGGCTTCAGGAAAACTCACCCTGCTCACAATTCAGAGAACAGAGTTGAAGAGGGTATAGAGTGACCCTTTCCTTCCTTCTGAGACATCTGTAACAACCCTGCTGTCTTCCCAACCCATGTCAGTATTGAAGAAACTCTTCTGGGAGAGTTCTTCCTTATATCTCATTGAATTCTCTCCTCCTCACCTATTTGTCTAGAAACCACAGGACAAAACAGATCCTTGCTAACCCAATGTGGTGTTTTTATATATTGCATTTAAGGAGAGCTCCCTAGCAACTCTGCCCAAAATTTCAATCCCAAGGTGAGGCCAGACTATATGGAGTATGGGGGAAATTCTAACCTCATCCTACAGCAGCCTCATGTAGCAGGGAAAACATTGTGGAAACATACTCATCCTTGAGACTTTCATAAAAACCCAAAGGCAGAAAGCAGCAAGATGGTTGATGGCCTGACCCTGAGGACTAGCTATCCTTGGCAGAGAGCTTATACACCACACGTGAGTTCAAATTATGGCACTTTCTTTCTACCTCAGCAAGTCACAACAACAGACAGTTCCCCTGTTTGCCCCATCTGCAAAATGGGGTCAAGTGCCCTCCTCTCTCATGACTCTTTGATATAAAAAGCCAATACCAAAAGAACAGCTAATTCATAAGGGGAGGAGCAAGATGGCAAGAGAAGTAGGAGACCTAAATATCATGGAGTCCCAGGAGATCACCCAAATAGTTATCAAACCATTCTGAGCACCTACAAACTCAACAGGATATCAAAGAGAAGAAGAGCTGCAATTCTAGGAACAGAAAATCAACCACCTTCTGGAAGGTAGAATGTACGGAGAAGTGAATCCGAGGCGATACACAGGAAGAGAGACTGCGGGGGTGGGGGACAATTCCCAGCAAGTGGTAGAGCAGAGGAACATCGGAACTTTTAGAAGTTGGCTCCACTGAGGGACGTTGCTCCAGAGCCTAAGCAGGGGTGGAGCTCTTGCAGAGACATTGTTGTCTCAGGACCCGCGGGGTCACAGGAAGACTGGGGGTGCCTGAGTGTGGCAGAGCTCCCAGATATCAGAGTGGGAAAACCAGGTTTCCAGGGGAAACCTTGTCTCTGCTGCAAAGACAGAGACAAGGAAGTGGCTCTCAGTTCACGGTTACCTTAAACCATGATCCAAGGCACAGTCAGACCACTGCTCTCCAAGCAGGGACCCCATAAGTGGCAGATCTGGGGAGACCCCCTCCTTCCTCCTCTGGGAGGAGTGACACAAGAGTGTACTGCAAGAATCAGCTAGGTTTGGAAACTCCAAATGGGATCATGCACCAGAGATAGAAACGCTGTCACAGGCTGGGTGACCAGGTCTCAGAGTGCGACTGGAGACCAGGGAGACAGGGGTTGGGGGAGTTGGGAGTGGGGATTGACTAATTTTCTCTGAGGGCACACTAAGGAGTGGGGCCCTGCGCTCTCAGCTCCCCTGGGCTAGAGAATGGGAGGCCACCATTTGCATTCCCATCCTCCAAAGCTGTATAGAAAGCATTCAGGAAACAAAAGCTCCTGAGAATGAACCCAAGCAGATTGCTTAACCTGGCCCCTGGCAAGGGCAGTGCAATTTCACCTCAGGCAAAAACATCTGAGAATCACTACAAGTGTCCCTCCCTGAGAAGATCAGCAAGAACATCCAGCCTAGACCAAGTTCACTGATCAACAAGAACTGTGGATCTCCAAAGCTAAGGGAAAGCAATTCACAGAATTCTTGGTGTTTTTCCCATGATCCTTTACTCTTACAAAGTTAAATTTTTTTTTCATTTTATTTTTTCCTATTCTATTTTTTAAAATTTTTTCTCTTTCTTATTTTAACATTTTTAACTACTCTATCTTATCAATACTTTTTTAAAAAAATCTTTATTAATTTTCATTGTTATAGTCATAATCTATCCTTTCATTGTATTTAACTTATTTTTTGTATACATGTAAGTTTTTCTTTCTTTAAAATTTTGGGACACAATTTCTTCTAATAGATCAAAATATACCCTAAATCTAGGGCATGACTTTCTTCTAGTCTACAGCCTGATCACATTCTTTCCTCCTTTTTTGTTTCTTTCTCAACCAACCTCTTAACTTATCAATTCCTTTTTAAGAATCCTTTTTAATTTTCATCTTTACAGTCATATTTCATCCCTTCATCATGTTTGCTATTATTTTTATATATACATAAGTTTTTCTTTCTTTAAAGTTTTTGGAGGTAGTTTCTTCAAACAGACCAAAATACACCCAAAATCAAGTGTGTGGCTCTGTTCTATTCACCAATCTAATATATAAAAAAATATATATATGTGTGTGTGTATGTATGTATATATATATATAAAATATATATAAATGTATATATTTTATAAAATATATATAAATGTATATATTTTATAAAATATATATAAATGTATATATTTTATAAAATATATATAAATGTATATATTTTATACATTTTATAAAATATATATAAATGTATATATTATATATACATATACATACACACACACATATATATATATTTTTATATATTAGATTGGTGAATAGAACAGAGCCACACACTTGATTTTGGGTGTATTTTGGTCTGTTTGAAGAAACTACCTCCAAAAACTTTAAAGAAAGAAAAACTTATATATATATTTTATATATATATATATACTTTTTGATGAGGGATCAGGAGGCTGGCTGAGGACAAAGCAAAAGCTGGCGCCTTGCCCCCCCCCCCTTCATCCGCACCCCTCCATATGTGTAGCATCCCTCAGGCAGCCCTGACTGCCATGAACAATAAGCAAATAGTTAACTTGCAGAGCTCACAATCCTGCTAGACCGGAGTCTCCCTTGGCTTACAAATGTTCTAAATCTCACTAACAAAGACGATTGATAGCAGGATTGTGACACCCCACCAAAAAGTCTCCCAAAGATCTTAATGTTAATGGCTGGTCTAAAGACAACATTGATCCAGCAGCAAGAGCAAGGCCTCCGGCAGGCCTGGAACATCCTGGCACCTTGTAGGCCCTCTTTAGCATATGAAAACTCCACTGAAACCTCCCTTCCCCTCCCCTTCCCCCAACAGCAGGGTACATAACCTGCCATCCCTCACAACCCGGGGCAGCAGCTCTTCCTGCCCACGGGTCCTGTCCCCGTGCTTTAATAAACCACCATTTTGCACTAATGACGTCTTAAGAATTCTTTCTTTAGTCGTCGGCTCCGAACCTCCTCACCCCACCGAACCTGACTTAGGTTCTGGGACTTCATCACTTTTTTTCCTCCTTTATTCTCCTCCTGGTTCCTGGTTTCAGGTCCTTTCTGATTTAGTTAGTGTATATTTTTTGGGGGTCGTTGCTACACTTTTAGTATTTTGTTCTCTCATTCATCTATTCTTATCTGGATAAAATGTCAAGGTGGAAAAGCTCACCTCAAATAAAAAGAACAAGAAGCAGTACTGGTGGCTAGGGACCTAATCAATATGGACATCAGTAATATGTCAGAACTAAAGTTCAGAATGACGATTATCAAGGTGCTAGCTGGGCTCAAAAAAAAGCATGAAAGATACTAGAGAATCCCTTTCTGGAGAAATAAAAACCCTTTCTGAAGAAATAAAAGAACTAAAATCTAACCAACTTGAAATCAAAAAAGCTACTAATGAGGTGCAATCAAAAATGGAGGCTCTTAGTGCTAGGATAAATGAGACAGAAGAGAAAATTAGTGATATAGAAGACCAAATGATGGAGAATAAAGAAGCTGAGAAAAAGAGAGACAAACAACTACTGGACCATGAGGGGCAAATTTGAGATATAAGTGTTACTATAAGATGAAACAATAGTAGGAAACAATAGTAGGATAATTTTTCTTCTTCCCAGAAGAAGAAAAAGAGAGAGGGACAGAAGGTATATTGGAGCAAATTATGGCAGAGAATTTCCTTAATTTGGCAAAGGGAACAAGCATCAAAATCCAGGAGGCACAGAGAACCCCCCCAAAATCAAAAAACATAGGTCCACACCCCGGCATCTAAAAATAAAACTTACAAGTCTCAGAGACAAAGAGAAAATCCTGAAAGCAGCTTGGTACAAGAGGGCAGTAACCTACAATGGTAGAAATATTAGATTTGCAGTAGACCTATCCACAGAGATCTGGCAGGCCAAAAAGGACTGGCATGATAAATTGAAAGCACTAAATGAGAAAAATATGCAGACGAGAATACTATATCCAGCTAGGCTGTCATTGAAAATAGAAGGAGACATAAAAAGCTTCCAGGACAAACAAAAACTAAAAGAATTTGCAAACACCAAACCAGCCCTACAGGAAATATTGAAAGGGGTCCTCTAAGCAAAGAGAGACTAAAGAAACATAGACCAAAAAGGAACAGAGACATTACACAGTAACAGTCACCTTACAGACAATACAATGACACTAAATTCATATCTTTCAATAGTTACCCTGAATGTAAATGGGCTAAATGCCTGAATCAAAAGACACAGGGTATCAAAACAAAAACAAAAACAAAAACAAAAACAAAAACCTAGACCCATTGAAACTCATTTTAGACCCAAAGACACCTCCATATTTAAAGTGAGGGGATGGAAAACAATTTGCCATGCTAAAGGACATCAAAAGAAAGCTAGGGTGTCAATCCTTCTATCAGATAAATTAGACTTTAAACCAAAGACAATAATAAGAGATGAAGAAGAACACTATATCATACTCAAAGGGTCTGTCCAACAAGAAGATCTAACAGTTTTAAATATCTATGCCCCTAACATGGGAGCAGCCAATTATATGAACCAATTAATAACAAAATCAAAGAAATACATTAACAATAATATAATGGATAGGTCATTAATTGTTGATGTAAATACATCAACAATAAATACATTCACATACATGTAAATACATGTATTTACATCAACAATAATAAAATGGACATAATTTCAGACCACAATGCTTTGAAACTAGAACTCAACCACAAGAGGAAAGTTGGAAGAACTCAAATATATGGAGACTAAAGACCATCTTACTAAAGAATGAATGGGTCAAACAGGAAATTAAAGAAGAATTTTTTAAAATCATAGAAACAAATGAAAGTGAAAACACAACTATTCAAAATCTTTGGGACACAGCAAAAGTGGTCCTGAGAGGAACGTATATAGCAATACAAGCCTTTCTCAAGAAACAAGACAAGTCTCAAGTACACAGCCTAACCCTACACCAGAAGGAGCTGGAGAAAGAACATCAAAGGAAGCCTAAATCCAGCAGGAAAAGAGAAATAATAAAGATAAGAGCAGAAATCAATGAAATAGAAACCAAAAGAACAGTAGAACAAATCAGCAAAACTAGGAGCTTATTCGGGGCACCTGGGTGGCTCAGTGGGTTAAGCCACTGCCTTCAGCTCAGGTCATGATCTCAGGGTCCTGGGATTGAGTCCCGCATCAGGCTCTCTGCTCGGCAGGGAAGCCTGCTTCCCTCTCTCTCTCTGCCTGCCTCTCAGTCTACTTGTGATTTCTCTCTGTCAAATAAATAAATAAAATCTTAAAAAAAAAAAAAGATAAAAAGAAATTACTCTAAAAAAAAACTAGGAGCTTGTTCTTTGAAAGAATTGTTAAGATTGATAAACCCCTAGCCAGAATTATCAAATAGAAGAGAGAAAGGAACCAAATTAATAAAACATGAATGAAAGAGGCGAGATCACAACCAACACCAAATAAATACAAACAATTATAAGAACATATTATGAGCAATTATATACCAGCAAATTGGGCAATCTGGAAGAAATGGGTGCATTCCTAGAGACATATAAACAACCAAAACTGAACCAGGAAGAAATAGAAAGCCTGAACAGATCCATAAACAGTAAGGATATTGAAGCAGTCATCAAAAATCTCCCAAAAAAAACAAGAGCCCAGGGCCAGATGGCTTCCCAGGAGAATTCTACCAAACATTTAAAGAAGAATTAGTACCTATTCTCCTGAAACTTTTCCAAAAAATAGAAATGGAAGGAAAACTTACAAACTCATTTTATGAGACCAGCATTACCTTGATCCCAAAACCAAAGACCGCAACATAAAGGAGAATTACAGGCCAACATCCTTGATGAACATGGATGCAAAACTTCTCATCAAAATACTAGCCAATAGGATCCACATTACATTAAAAGGATTATTCACCATGGGATTTATTCCACGGTTCAACATCTGCAAA
Organism: Mustela nivalis; assembly: GCF_964662115.1. Taxonomy (NCBI): domain Eukaryota; kingdom Metazoa; phylum Chordata; class Mammalia; order Carnivora; family Mustelidae; genus Mustela; species Mustela nivalis. The sequence continues at coordinate 109,649,467 of NC_139026.1, read as the reverse complement.
TCAATGTGATACAATACATTAACAAAAGAAAGGACAAGAACCATATGATACTCTCAACCAATGCTGAAAAAAATTTGACAAAGTACAGCATCCTTTCTTGATCAAAACTCTTCACAGGGGGGGCGCCTGGGTGGCTCAGTGGGTTAAGCCTCTGCCTTCGGCTCAGGTCATGATCTCAGGGTCCTGGGATCAAGCCCCGCATCGGGCTCTCTTCTCAGCAGAGAGCCTGCTTCCTCCTCTCTCTCTGCTTGCCTCTCTGCCTACTTGTGATCTCTCTCTCTCTGTCAATAAATAAAATATTAAAAAAAAAAAACTCTTCACAGGGTAGGGATAAAGGGTACATACCTCGATATCATAAAAGCCATCTATGAGAAACCCACAGCGATATCATTCTCAATGGGGAAAAACTGAGAGCTTTTCTCCTAAGGTCAGCAACATGGCAGGACTGTCCACTATCACCACTGCTATAGTACTAGAAGTCCTAGCCTCAGTAATCAGACAACAAAAAGAAATAAAATGCATCCTAATTGGCAAAGAAGAAGTCAAACTCTTACTCTTTACAGATGATCTGATGGTTTATGTGAAAAACCCAGAAGACTCCACTCCAAAACTGCTAGAACTCATACAGGAATTTAGTAGAGTGTTAGGATATAAAATCAAAGCACAGAAATCAGTTGCATTTCTATACACCAAGAGCAAGACAGAAGAAAGAGAAATTAAAGAGTCAATCCCATTTGCAATTGCACCCCAAACCATTAGATACCTAGGAATAAATCTAACCAAAGAGGTAAAGAATCTGTACTCAGAGAACTATAGAGTACTCATGAAAGAAATTGAGGAAGACACAAAGGCATGGAAAAACGTTCCATGCTCATGGATGGGAAGAACAAATATTGTGAAAATATCTATGCTACCTAGATCGATCTACGTATTTAATGCAATTCCCATCAAAATTCCATCAGTTTTTTTCACGAAATGGAACAAAGAATCCTAAAATTTATATGGAACCAGAAAAGACCCCAAACAGCCAGAAGAAGGTTGAAAAAGAAAGCCATAGTTGGCAGCATCACAATTCCAGATCACCAAGACAGTGTGGCACTGGCACAAAAATGGACACACAGATTAATGGAACAGAATAGAGAGCCCAGAAATGGACCCTCAACTCTATGGTCAACTAATCTTCAGCAAAGCAGGAAAGAATGTCCAATGGAAAAAAGATGGTCTCTTCAACAAATGGTGTTCAGAACATTGACCAGCTACATGCAGAAGAATGAAACTGGAGCATTTCCTTACACCAAACACAGAAATAGACTCAAAATGGTTGAAAGACCTCAACGTGAGACAGGAATCCATGAAAATCCTTGAGGAGAACACAGGCAGCAACCTCTTCGACCTCTTCTTCCTAGAAACATTGCCAAAGGCAAGGGAAGCAAGGCCAAAAATGAACTATTGGGACTCCATCAAGATGAAAAACTTTTGCACAGCAAAGGAAACAGTGAGCAAAACCAAAAGACAACCAACAGAATGGGAGATAATATTTGCAAAAGACATATCAGATAAAAGGCTAGTATCTAAAATCTATAAAGAACTTATCAAACTCAACACCAAAGAACAAATAATCCAATAAAGAAATGGGCAAATAACATGAACAGAATGAATAACATTTCTGCAAAGAAGACATCCAAATGGCCAAGAGATACATGAAAAGGTGCTCAACATCACTTGGCATCAGGGAAATACAGTTCAAAACCACAGTGAGAGACCACCTCACACCAGTCAGAATGACTAAAATTAATCAGTCAGGGAACAACAGGTGTTGGCGAGGATGTGGAGAAAGGGGAACCATCCTACACTGTTGGTGGGAATGCAAGTTGGTGCAGCTACTCTGGAAAACAGTATGGAGGTTCCTCAAAAAATTGAAAATAGAGTTACCCTATGACCCAGCAATCACACTACTGGGTATCTACCCTAAGGATACAAATGTAGTGATCTGAAGGGGCACATGCACCCCAATGTTTATAGCAGCAATGTCCACAATAGCCAAACTATGGAAAGAACCTAGATGTCCATCAACAGATGAATGGATAAAGAAGATATTATATATATACATATGTATATGTATATATATACACACATATGGATATGTATATATAGATATAGATATAGATATATATGGATATGTGTGTGGTGTGTGTGTATATATATACTATGCAGCCATCAAAAAAGTGAGATCCTCCATTTGCAATAACATGGATGGAACTAGAGGGTATTATGCTAAGTGAAATAAGTCAATCAGAGAAAGACAATTATCATATGATTTCTCTGATATAAGGAATTTGAGAGGCAGGGCAGGGGTTTATGGGGGGAAGGGAGGGGAAAAATGGAACAATATGGGACCGGGGAGGGAGACAAACCATAAGAGACTCTTAATCTCAAGAAACAAACTGAAGTTTGCTGGGGGGGGGGGGGTAGGAGGGATATGGTGGCTGGGTTATGTACATTGGAGCAGGTATGTGCTATGGTGAGTGTTGTGAATTATGTAAGGCTGATGATTCACAGACCTGTACCCCTGAAGCAAATAATACATTATGTGTCAATATAAATAAATAAACTAATTAATAAAATAAAAATAAACAAATAAAATAAAACAAATAAATAAGCTAAGTGAAATAAAGTAGACAGAGAAAGAAAAAAAAAGGAAAAGTGAAGTCATTAAAATGATTTTCTTAATTACTTATCAAGGCCCTGAGGAAGTTAGTTTCACGTGGATGACCTGCTGACCCTCAGAAGAATCCCCCCTGAGTCAAGTCTCAGAATGAGTCCAATATTGTGTCTGCATTTGAGGTGGACATCACGGGCCATCACAAGGTGAAAGTCATTCCCACATACATTAATGTCCTACGGCTGCCATAAAAAATTACCACTAGATGGATGGTTTAATGCAACAGCAATTTATTCTATTGCATTTGAAGGCTAGAAATATATATATATATATATATATATATATATATATATATATATATATATATATATATATATATATCCAACAGAGTCATTCTCCCTTTAGGGTTTCCAGGGGGTCATCCATTCTTTGCTTCTTTCAGCTTCTGGTGATTGTTGGCATTCCCTAACTTGGATGCCAACAAGCCACGTCACTCCAATCTCTGTCTCTGTGGTCACATTGCTTCCCTCTCTCCTGGCAGCACATTATTTTTTGCCTCACACTTATGAGGACATTTGTCCTTGACTCACTGGGTAATCCAGGATAATGTCTTCATCTCAAGACCCTTCCGTTAATTACATCAACAAAGACCATTTTTGCAAATAAGGTAACATTCACAGGTTCTGGGGATTAAGATGTGGACATATATTTATATTTTGAGGGACCACCATTCAACTCACATACTACCTTAATTTAGACTAAGTCCCATCACCCATTCTCATTTCAGTCTCAAGTCCAATAATTAGTAGTTACTGAAACTTGGGCAATCCCTCTCTCACCTCCCACCCCACTCAGTTCTTCATTTATAAAATGAAAATTATGGGCATATGTTAAGAATTAAACAAGTGACAAATAAATCCAGCACAGTTGCTGGATGACAGACGGCACTCCTTTCCCTTAATATTCAACCTCACACTTACAACAATTGTATGGGTTAAATACTAGCCCCAATTTTTATATTAAAGACATTGAATGCTTGGAGAAGTAACTTGGCCACACCAACTCATCTGGGTAGGAGTGGACCTGACTTTAAACCCCATAGCTCATTCTGCTACACAGCCTCCCTACCTCTCTACCTTCTTAACTGTTCCAGGCCAACTCCAAAAGTATTCCCTGGTGCTAGATATAAAATGTTTTCCTTTTCCTCTTTAATTTTTTGAAATTTAATCTTCTTTTCATTTTAATTCCAGTTAGTTAACATACAGTGTAGTATTAGTTTCAGGTGTACAATATAGTCTTTCACTGATGATTCACAGACCTGTACCCCTGAAGCAAATAATACATTATATGTTAATTAAAAAATACAGTCTTTCAATACTTCCATACATCACCTGGGTACTCATCACAACAATTGCACTCCTTTATCCCCAACATCTATTTCACCCATCCCCCTGCCCACCTCTCCTGTGTAACCATCAGTTTGTTCTCTGTAGTTAAGAGTCTGTTTCTTATGAATAAAAGACCTCAACTTGAGGCAGGGCTCTATCAAAATCCTAGAGGAGAACATAGGGAGTAACCTTTTCAACATCGGCCATACCAACTTCTTTCAAGACATGTCTCCAAAGGCAAAAGAAACAAAAGTGAAAATGAACTTTTGGGACTTCACCAAGATAAAAAGCTTCTGCACAGCAAAGGAAACAGACAACAAAACAAAGAGGCAACCCACAGAATGGGAGAAGATATTCACAAATGACACTAAAGGCAAAGGGCTGATATCCAAGATCTATAAAGAACTCCTCAAACTCAACACACACAAAACAGAAAATCATGTCAAAAAAATGGGCAGAAGTCATGAACAGACACTTCTCCAAAGAAGACATACAAATGGCCAACAGACACATGAAAAAATGTTCATCATCATTAGCCATCAGGGAAATTCAAATCAAAACCACATTGAGATAACCATCTTACACCAGTTAGAATGGCCAAAATTAACACGAAGGAACAAGTGTTGGAGAGGATGTGGAGAAAGGAGAACCCTCTTACACTGTTGGTGGGAGTGCAAGCTGGTGCAGCCACTTTGGAAAACAGTGTGGAGATTCCTTAAGAAATTTAAAAATAGAGCTACCCTATGACCCTGCATTGAGTTATTGAGTATTTACCCCAAAGATACATATGTAGTGAAAAGAAGGGCCATATGTACCTTTGTTCATAGCAGCAATGGCCACAATCACCAAACTGTTGAAAGAGTCAAGATGCCCTTCAACAGAAGAATGGATGAAGAAGATATGGCCCATATATACAATGGAATATTACACCTTTGAAAGGATGAAAACCCAACTTTTATTTCAACATGGACAGGACTGGAGATTATGCTGAGAGAAATAAGTCAAACAGAGAAAGTCAATTATCATATGGTTTCACTTACTTGTGAAGCATAAGGAATAACATGGAGGACATTAGGAGAAGGAAAGTAAAAGTGAAGTGGGGAAAAAATCAGATGGGGATATAAACCATGACAGACTGTGGACTCTGAGAAATAAACTGAGGGTTTGGAGGGGAGGGGATGGGGGATGGGTGAGCCTGGTGGTGTGTATTAAGAAGGGCATGTATTGCATGGAGTACTGGGTGTGGTGCATAACAATGAATCTTGGAACACTGAAAAAATTAAATTAAATTTTTAAAAAAGAGTCTGTTTCTCATTTTGTCTCTCTCTCTCTTTTCCCTGTGCTAGTTTGTTTTGCTTCTTAAATGCTATGTCTGAGTAAAATCATATGGTATTTGTCATTCTCTGACTTACTTCACTTAGCTTAATACTCTCTAGTTTCACCCATGTCTCCACAAACAGCAAGACTTCATCCTTTTTTATGGCTGAATAATATTCCATTATATAGATAAATACAACATCCTCTTTATCCATTCATCAATCAATGGACACTTGGGCTGCTTTCATATCTTGGCCATTGTAAATAATGCTGCTGTAAACATAGAGGTGCATGTATCCCTTTGAATTAGTGGTTTTGTGGGTTTTGGATAAATACCCTGTAGTGCAATTACTGGATCATAGCATAGTTCTATTTTTAACTTTTTATCTATCCCTCTTGTAATTCATGGCATTAATTTCCACCTTGATTTCCCATAAGACCAGAAATCTGTTAAACTAGAGTTCTCAAAGTCCTGAATATTTTTGGTTCTTGATCTGACATAGGTAACCCTTTGCCTGACATTTGGGGGAAAGGTAACTTATTACACCAAAAAAAAAAAAAAAAAAAAAGGATGTTTGTTCCCTAAGACCTCTTTATTTTTTTTTTAAGATTTTATTTATTTGTTTGACAGAGAGAGATCACAAGTAGGCAGAGAGGCAGGCAGAGAGAGAGAAGAGGAAGCAGGCTCCCTGCTGAGCAGAGAGCCCGATGCGGGACTCGATCCCAGGACCCTGAGATCATGACCTGAGCTGAAGGCAGCGGTTCAACCCACTGAGCCACCCAGGCGCCCCTAGGACCTCTTTATTGAAGATGACCTTCTATTGTGACTACAGAAGCTAGGGATCTTGGGGTGCCTGGGTGGCTCAGTGGGTTAAGCCGCTGCCTTCGGCTCAGGTCATGATCTCAGGGTCCTGGGATCGAGTCCCGCATCGGGCTCTCTGCTCAGCAGGGAGCCTGCTTCCCTCTCTCTCCCTGCCTGCCTCTCTGTCTACTTGTGATCTCTCTCTGTCAAATAAATAAATTAAACCCTTTAAAAAAATAATCTAGGGATCTTTTGTAGGTATACACTTGGGTCAACCCATGGCAATCCCATCCCTGAACTAAATCTGAAAGAATACTCATGTAAGTTATACAGATAGGAGTAATTCCAAATATTTACATTCTCAGAAAGTATACCCAAATTCCCTATAACTAATTATTTGATAGTTGGTCTGGCTTAGCCACTCTATCCTCTAAATTCTTGAAAAGTGATTTTCCCAGTCCCAGTAGATGGAGAAGTTATAGCTGAACATTATAACCATTATATGAGGTATATGCCTCATAACACACCTAGGTAACAACTTAGACAAAACAAAGTTGAAGGGGTTTTGTGGCCCACAAAAAGGATATCTTCTTAGTGGGGACTACCATGAACTTGCCAGATGACTTCATTTAGCAACCAGGTGGAGCCATGTAGAATCAAGAATTTGGCAGAGCTTTCAAGTGAGACAGGGCACTCACAATCATCTCTTTGTAAGACTCTGAAGAACTAACTTCACCTACTAGAGAGGTCTTAGGACAAAGTCATATTTGAAGATAAGTTTCATTCTTTCACAGTTTGTCAGTTTTGCCTTTTTCCATAACAGATTCAGATTTTCAGTTCTTCTCATGTTCAGTCCTGTTTCTATAATCATTTTTTGCAATGAATATAACTGTATTGTTTTACTATTTGCCACCAACCCTCAGTTGGTGACATTGTTTTCCTAAGATGACAATGCTGCTTATGAAATGACACCTGTATCAACTTCTATGATCATTTAATTCAAATAATACTCTGTTTTCCTCCCCTTCTGTGTACATGGAAGAGTACACTTCCCATCTACTCTGTATTTGAACACACTGTCGGACTAGTTCTGACCGATGAACGTAAGCAGAAATAACATGTGTCATTTCAAGGTTGAGGTGATGAAAGGCCCATTTTGATGTTCCTGTTTCTCTCTTCTGACACATAATGCAGATGGTACAGCTACAAGATGGAGAAGCACCCATCAGCCAAGATCCCTGAGTGACTTTGTGTAGCACAACTTCTTGCACAAACCCCTCTGGACATGTAGTATAAGCAAGAAATAAACCTTTATTGTTTAAGCCCCCCAAATTAGGAAGTCATCCACAATGTATGACATTGCCCGTCATACATTGTGGATGACTAGTATAAATCAACATCCGTGTGTGTGTGTGTGTGTGTGTGTGTGTGTGTGAGTGAGTGTGTGTGACCCATATGTGTTAGGGTTTTGCCAAGTTCTGATTAGTTGAGTTGGTTTCCATCCCAATTAGCATAAAGTCAGTCAATGATTCTAATTCATATGAGGGTAGGTTATAACCGAAATGATCTTGTGATGGAGTAATATTGAGAGCATTTATAATTTATGTAGCATATAATAGCTTTTATTTGTTCTAGATAAATCAATGATGGTATCTGTTTCAACTGATTCTGTAGACAAAATACCCCCAAAACACATTTCTCTCTGCTGAATCTGCTGAAAGTAAAAGTATATTTATGCTTACACTTATATTGAATAGTTTATGTAAACTACTCTTGTCTAGATGAATCAAGAACATGTTAGCAATTTCCTAAGTGGGTTGAAAAGTATTTGGAGTAGTTTATGGTATCTTCAAAATGATGTATGGCTTACTCTCATGGTACCATGTATTGTTTTAATGGAATCAGTTTCCAGATCCCCAACTTCCATAGACACTCAATCTTAACACTGGTTGGAGGACAGTGTGGGGCAGAGGCTAGAGGCTGCCTGCCACTTTCCCTTTCTCTTCTGATCTTTCACAGCCGTTCTTTTCCCATGCCATGGAAGAAAGGCACACTTTCTCTCTCTCTCTCTTTCTCTCTCTCTCTCTCTCTCTCACACACACACACACACACACACACACACACCATGCACACATCTTCTATGGTCCATTTCCCTGAGAGGTGAGTACCACCAGGTAACTAAAGGAGATATTTGAAATACTGGTGTCCAGAAAGCCTCCTTTAATTGGACATCATACCCCTGCAGCCATCCACCTTTGTAAGAGATATAGTGTCGGAGGCAGGCCCCTGGCCAGGGCAGCCTCCGCCATTAAAAGATGGCGCCTGGCTAGTTGCCAGGTTAGGATTGCCTCATGAGACTGAGCGGAATGCCCAAAGAGGAAGTAAACAGCATTGGTTGCTAGCGAAGTTGTTCGTTTAGGTGCACAGCCTGATTTGCTCCCTCCTGTACCCTGCTCGCTGATTGGTCATGTAAGCGTATATAAGTGTGTAGACTTGCGGAAATCAAGAGAAAGAAGATGCATCTGAACTGGGGCGTCTTGTCGTCCTTGTGCGCCGAGGGTGATAAATGGCGCCGGCACCCGGGAACTAAATAAAGGAATCTTGCAAGGTAATCCGCAGGAAAGCGGGGAGTAAAGGTCCGCAGGTAAGCGGACGTTCAAAAGTGGGAATTCGGCGGTAAAGCGGGGAGTAAAGGCCACGTTCAAAAGTGGGAATTCCGCGGTAAAGCGGGGAGTAAAAATAGAAAAACCTTGCAAGGGAGAAGTCCGCAGGTATGCGGGGTAAAACCACGACAAAGGTGGTGGGAAACTTGTACAAGACCGCAACAAGAAGCTGGGCGGCCATAGAGCCGGGATTTTCTTATCGAAACCACAGGTAAGTGGGGAAGGGACCACGATCAAAGTGGTGGGAATCTTGTACAAGTCCTTAATAAGAAGCGGGGCGGCCTTAGAGCCGGGATTTAGTGAGTCCGCAATAAGAAGCGGGGCAGCCTTAGAGCCGGAATTTAGGGGCGAGTCTTTAACGTCCGCGTCTGTTGTCTGTGTGTTCATAATGGTATCTGAAGTATCTAAAGTGCGGTTGGAAGGGTCTTTAGAAGACCTGCTGAAAGCCAATGGAACTCCACTAAAAGCAAAAACTGCTCGGGCCTTTTTGAATACAGTGGAAAAGGCGGCTCCATGGTTCCTAGATGAAGGCTTGCTAAACATACCTCAATGGGACCACTTAGGGGAAGATTTGAAGAAACAGGACAATAAAACGCCTTTGCCACTCGGGACCCTGGCAATATGGACCTTAGCCCGGGGATGCCTGGTGGGGCCTAAACCCAAATGTGAATCAGCTCTACAAGAGGGAGCAGAGGCATTGGAGGAACTGAAAGAGGACCGGTCTTCTCGTGCCTCAGAGGGGGGGTAGTTCTAGTGAAGAGGAAAAAGAAATGTCAGGGGAGGAGTTAGACCGTAAAATGCACTCCAAGTTTGAACAGTTGAAACTGTCGATCGACTCCAGCGAAGCTTAGTGCCCCTCCGCCGTATAATCCTATGGCGTGCCAAGGAGCTTGTAGCTGCTGCACCACATGTGGTAGTGGCAGGGTTTCGAGCTGGGGAGATCATAATCTGGCCTCTGCCTTTCCGGTTTTAGAGGACCAAAACAACCAGCGGTATCATCAGCCTCTTGATTTTAAACTAGTTAAGCAATTAAAGGAAGCAGTCAGGCAGCCTTTACGGTATCTTTGTTGGAGACCATAGCGGGAATGAATTTAGTCCCTGAAGACTGGGATAACCTAGCCCGCGCAACCTTGTTGGGAGGGCAATATCTAGTATGGAAAACAGCCTGGCAAGAATACTCACAGGGCACTGCCCGCCGTAATGCAGCGGCTGGAAATCCCCAGTGGGACCTAGAAATGTTAATGGGAATAGGACCGTATATGGGAAAGCAGGCCCAAATACAATACGACCCTGCAGTGTATCTGCAAATAGTCGTGGCGGCCACTAAAGCATGGAAGACAATTCAAGGCAGTGGGGATTTATAGGGTCAGCTGTCCAAGGTAATACAAGGACCAAATGAAGCATATGCTGATTTTGTAGCGAGGCTGATGCAAACAGCTGGTCGAATATTTGGGAGGTAGAGAGAGCCATGCCATTGATAAAACAGCTGGCTTATGAGCAGGCTAATAATGGTGTAAAGAAGCCATCAGACCTTGGAAAAGCAAAGACTTGAGTACATATATTAAAGTTTGCAGGGATATCAACGACAGTGTTATTCAAGGGCAGGTTATGGCTGCAGCTATCACTCAAGGTTTACAAGGATTACAGGGAGCTCAACAATATAAACATAGGGGTACTCCTGGAGTTTGCTATTACTGCAAGAAGCCAGGACACCTGTAGGAGCTATAGTTACCAAAGAAGAGAGTTGGGCCTTCCTATTTCAAAGCTCCTCTCCCCAAGAAACCAAGCTGCTCACAGTGATAAAAGCATTTCAAATGTTTCATCAGGAACCCTTCAACCTTTTATCAGATAGTAGATATGTGGTGCAAGCTGTCTCTATCATTGAAAATGTGGGTTCTATTAATGCCAGATCTACTATCTCTAAGGCATTACAAGAAATCCAAACATTAGTTTGGGACAGGAAGGCTCCATTTTATATTGGCCACATACGAGCTCATACAACCTTACCAGGACCCCTGACAAAAGGTAATCGGTTAGCAGACTCCTTAACCAGAGGAGAATTTGTCTTTGCCATTGAGAACCCGGTGCAACAGGCGAGACATTATCACAAGCTGTTCCATATGAATGCTTTAACTCTTCGCCTCAAATTTAACATAACAAAAGCACAGGCACAGGACACAGTAGTCTCCTGCAGAAATTGCGTGACCTTACAACCTGCACCATCCTTGGGGGTTAATCCTAAGGGTTTGTTACCTAATCACATATGGCATATGGATGTCACACATGTTTCAGAATTTGGAAAGTTAAGATATGTTCATGGCTCTGTAGATACCTGCTCTGGAATAATTTTCGCCTCAGTGCATACGGGGGAAAAATCCAGAGATGTTGTCGCCCATTGCCTACAGGCTTTCACGGCATGGGAAAAGCCACGCCAATTAAAGACAGATAATGATCCAGCCTACACCTCACAACCCTTTAAAGCCTTCCTACAAGAACTTGACATTCACTTGATACATGGAATACCCTATAACCCACAAGGACAGGGTGTTATGGGGCATGCGCATCTTACAATAAAAAATGCGCTTTATAAACAAAAGGGGGGAATAGGGGACACCTTCAGGTCCCCTAAAGATAAGCTCAACACCATTCTCTTTATTTGGAATTTTTTTACGTTGGACAAAACGGGTAAATCAGCTGCAGACAGACATGCAAGTGATGCTGCTGCTTCCCCTAAGCCTTTAGTACTTTGGAAGGACATCCTCACAGGAAAGTGGAATGGACCAGATCCAGTGTTAGTATGGAGTAGGGGGTCTGTATGTGTTTTTCCACAGGAAAAGGAGGCTCCAATTTGGATCCCAGAGCAGCTGGTGCGTGCAGCCTTGCCTCCAAACACCAGTCATGATGCTGAAGATGCTGATGATAACTCTGGGGATGCTACACCTCCTGTGGCAGACCCAAGCCAGAGAGCTGTGAGCAGTGGTTAAAGCATGGCCATATCCTTTACCAGTGACTAATTCCTCTCTCATATTCCCTCCTCTCCCTTTGATGCATGGCAGGTCTGTAACTTGCTAGGAGCATGTACTGATATCTCAGCAGTGTCCATGTTAAATGGTGGCAAATTCCTCAACTGTTCTTATAAACAAAATGACTCTAGTACCTTTGAGACAACAGTTAATGTGTCTTGTCCCAATAATATTACTTATCAGCCCACTCCCATATGCGTCTGGCCACCGTTCCTTTTCCTCGTAACAAATGCTAGCGAGCTGAATGAAACGTTGAATTGCACTAAGAATTGTTATCTTTCCCAGTGCTGGAATGTTACGGCCTTCAAGCTGGCTGTGATTGTGCGTATCCCTACCCATGTTCCTATCCCAGTTTCCATTCCAGAGGACAAGTTACTGGTGGTGCGATCCAGAAAGAAGAGAGATTTTGGTATCACAGCCTCTGTTGTGACAGCATTGGCTATATCTACAGCAGCTGCCACGGCAGCAGCAGTCTTGCTTGCTGCAACTATACCCACTGCGGAAGCTGTGAACACCCTTGCAGAAGGAACGGCGGCTGCCCTTCAAACACAGACTCAGATCAATGCACATCTGCAAGCAGGAATCCTAATAGTTAACCAGAGAGTGGATTTGGTTCAAGAACAAGTGGACATATGGGGGGCCCTATTGGGACTGGGATGTATAGTACCCTTCCCGGCAATTTGTGTAACTCCCATAGCCTATACTAATATGAGTGACTTACAGAATATCTCCCGACAGCTCTCCCAATACTTGTGGGGGAATTAGTCCGCAGAATTCCAAAACTATACTCAGCACCTGGTACTAGGAATAACAAGGATAAATAACACCAGAGTTGAGCTTGCAACCCTCCCAGAGATAATCAAAACATTGCAAGATGTGTTAACCTTTATGAAACAATGGGCTAGCGTAATTAGTCTGATGACAATCCTCGTAGTGGGCTTGATTCTGCTAGTAAGGAAACTGCAAATTTGGAGGCGACAGCAACATAGGCAACAGCAAGCCATGGTGCAGGCCTTGTTAGCCATCGAGGCTGGAACATCCCCCCAAGTGTGGCTAAGTATGCTGGATCGGTAGTCAAGGGCGGGTAAGATTGGTGGGGGAAATATACCAACCTAAGACAGGACGCAGATCGTTGATACCTGCCGTCTGATAACGGGTAAGGATATTCCCTGCCACTGACAACCTAAGACAGGCACGATCCCTGCCATAAAAGAAAAAAGGGGGAGATGTCGGAGGCAGGCCCCTGGCCAGGGCAGCCTCCGCCATTAAAAGATGGCGCCTGGCTAGTTGCCAGGTTAGGATTGCCTCGTGAGACTAAGCAGAACGCCCAAAGAGGAAGTAAACAGCACTGGTTGCTAGCGAAGGTGTTCATTTAGGTGCACAGCCTGATTCGCTCCCTCCTGTACCCTGCTCGCTGATTGTTCATGTAAGCGTATATAAGTGTGTAGACTTGCGGAAATAAAGAGAAAGAAGATGCATCTGAACTGGGGCGTCTTGTCGTCCTTGTGCGCCAAGGGCGATAATATATTTGGGATAATATTTAATTTTCATATTAACCATTACTTTATTCAACATTATTTCATTGGTTAAAAGCCAAAATTTATTAAAAAAAAAAAACTTACACAACTAAACACCAGAAAAACTAAATAATCCAATTAAAAATAGGCAGAGGACCCAAATAGATATTTTTCCAGAGAAGACACATAGATGCCTGACAGACACATGAAAAGATGCCCAACATCACTAATCATCAGAGAAGTGCAAATTAAAGCCACAATAAGATATCACTTTACATGCATCAGAATGGCTAAAATAAAAAACCACAACAAATAAGTGTTGGTGAGTATGTGGAGAAAAAGGACCCCTCTTGTATTGTCAGTAGGGATGCAAACTGATACAGCCACTGTGGAGGCTTTTGACGGTTCCTCAAAAAATTAAAACTAGAATTACCATATGATCCAGTAATTCCACTACTGAGTATTTACCCAAAGAAAACAAAAGCTCTAGTTCGAAAAGATATATGCCCCCCTATGTTTATTGCAGCAGTATTTACAGTAGGCAAGAGATGGAAACCAGCCAAGTGTCCATCTGTAGATGAATGGATAAAGATGTGGTGTGTATATATATATCTATATATATATATATGATGGAATATTACTCAGCTGTTGGAAGAATGAAATCTTGCCATTTGCAACAATGTGGATAGAGCTGGAGGATATAATACTAAGTGTAGTGAGTCAGTCAGAGAAAGAAAAACACCATATTGTTTCACTCATATGTGGAATTTAAGAAACAAAACAAATGAACAAACAAAGGAAAAAAGAGACAAATAAAAAAACAGACTCTTAAATATAGAAAACCAACTGGTAGTTGCCAGAGGGGAGGTAGGTGGGGGCATGGGTGGAATAAACAGAAGAAATAAAGAGTACACTTACCTTGATGAGCCCTGAGAAATGTATAGAATTGCTGAATATCATGCCCCTGAAACTAATGTAACACTGTATGTTAATTACACTTGAAATTTTTTAAAAAGCTCATAATGTACTTACATTGTTTTGCTCAGTTGTGTATTAATAATATTTGTGATGATAATTCAACCCAGAAGAAACTGGTAGCACCAAGACTTATAGTCACTGGAAATTTTTTAAAATTTAAATTTAAATGTATATACCTCTTTTTGCTGCAGAGTACTATGATTGTGTCATCAATGAAAGACTTCTCAGCATAAAAAATATATTGCATCAAGGTAAACTTTTATGCAGGAAATGGAATGGAAATAGGTTTCTAAAGTGAAAAAGAGATGATGCAAAATCTTTGTTTAAAAAAAGATCTTTTATATAATATTTTTGAGTGGATAATAGAAGGTTTCAAATAGCAATGGTGTTTATATTCCATTGGAAACTTTTTAAAGAGGGATGTAGCAATTTTATTTTATTTTAAACTGTCAAGATCTACAAAGCACCAGAAATTGCATCATTTACAACCATTTAAACTTATCATGAAAATTTTTGGATTTGAACTTGAAAATGTGTAATGAGGCACATACTTTTTCAAAATACTTTCTGGGGGATATGCAAACAAAACAGTGTAGAGACTCCTCGTTCAGTACAGGCTGAGACCCTGGGAGGCCGAAGCAGGGCAGCCAGTTGAAGGGTTGGCCTGGCCTCTGAGCATTGGCACACACAGCTCTCGGGAGGGATAGGCAGGCTAGCAACACCAGGCTCTCGTGTGTAAGCATATGTTTGTGAAACAAACTAGCATCTCTGATTTCTCATTGTCACTCCATCCTCTATCCCCAACATGATCTCAAGCAATTTGCCTCCCCTCTCAAGGTTTTTAATCTTGAGATGCTTAGAGAAAGAAATGCTAAGTGTCGTGTGGTCATGTCTTTGGTTATCCCAGAGAGTACGGAGAACATCCTCTGGAAGATGACAGTCCAAATACCCTCAAGGAGTCTTCCTGACCCCAGATTATTTGTATTTATTCCATGACAGAATTGTTCAGTTTTCAAGTGTGTTTTTAATCCATAAAGACCCCACAGAATAGACCCTGGAAATTCACTCCCTGTTCTACCCTTTCCACAACTTGAGATTGGATTTTCTCAGGCTCAGAAGAAATTCTCTCTGTTCTGGCCTTCAGTCAGGATTTATTGAACACATCTAAATCTGCCATGTTTTCATATACAGCCTAGGAGCCAAGAGGGTTAGGTATTAGAATGAACTCTGGGTTAGAAACTTTTATCTATTCCTACCTGGTTGTTTAACTTCCACCAAGTTTCTTATGTTCTTTGAGTATCAGTTCCTTCAACCACAACCTGGGAAACCCGTAAGGAGAGGAGTTTCAGTATAAAACAAAACATTAATATGAAAATGGGTGGTAAGTAAAAGTAGAAAAATAATGGGGTATTTATTACTAGGAAAGTTGATTTATTTTATTTATTCATTTATTTTAAACAGGCTCCATGCCCAGTGTGGAGCCCAGCACAGGACTTGAACTTGAGACCCAAAGATTAAGACCTGAGCTGAGATCAAGTGTCAGACACTCAACTGACTGAGCCATCCAGTGCCCCAGGAAGGTGGAATTTTAAATCATTTTTTACAATTTCTAGTGACACCAAGTAATCACTTATGGTGCAATCTAAGTATCATTGAGCACAATTCCAGTTCTTTCTTTTTGTCTTTTAACCCTTTTATGGAAAAAGGAAACGGTTGGCCATTACCTCTTATGTAAGATCTTGTTCATTATCTATTTGAACAGAAGATATTTTAAACCAATTCTTCAGCACCAGAAGTCAAGAGTATTCAATATCTCCACACTACCCAGCCTACACTTAGACTTTGATAACCAAATTCTAACAAATTTTTCATGAAAGGCAAATTCAGTTTCAACAGTTTTATCCCAATAACCATTTTCTGCTTGAAAATTTCCCTTAAGACTCTGAAGGCCAATCCTGTAAGGGGAATAGTTAGATTAACTACGTTATTTGCTGTCAAGTTTATGCATTTAGCTAAGGTCCCATCAAGATGGAGTTTGCACAGATGGCAGAGCAAGCTCCATTTCCTGGGACTGACCAGGGTTACATAAGTTTGGTAAGCATGGACTTCAAACATGTCCTATTACACAAAGAACTCATTTGAGCAATAGTCAATAGTTCTGTTTTCATAGTCTAGTTTTTCAAATACCCAAATTATAAATGTTGGAAAAAAAATAAAAAGATGGAGTTTAAGTGTCCAACCTCAAGAACAAAATAAAACAAAAACTGCTGGTTAGCCCTCTCCTTGCTGAAGTCATGTGGTGAGACTCCACTGTATAGGAAAGCAGCATGTGGGTGGCAAAAAGTTAAATGAAGAGGGGATGGCTTGAAAGAGAAATCTGGTGCTATCATACTTTCAACAAAGTGACCAAGTAGACAAATTGGTCTCTGCCATTCTCCATCTCTGGGCATAAATCCTGCCATATCACCATTCCTCATCTCCAGAAGCACTCTCTGAACCACATGGACATCAACACCTACATGATGTTCTATGGAAATTCAAGGTCTGTACTCCTCCATACAGACACAGGGATCACAGGGATGTCCCCTGCTGCTTACAGGGTCTCATAGTCCAGAATCATCCCCTATACTTTCTCTCCCACATCCAAGCTGCCATCCCCCATCCTTGGCATCTGTCTGGCATCTGTCTAGCATCCTTTGCGTCCTATAAGACTCAGCTCAAGAGTGAAGTCCTGAAGCCTCCCCAGACCTGTTCAGCTGGATGAGACTCCTCTTCCTTTGCCCCCCACAAAACCTTGCTTGAGCACCAGTTATATTGTTAATTATTATTTGTTTATTTGAATTATTTATTTACCTCCTGTATCTTTGACTAGACTTTGAGTAAGAGCAAGGGCAAGAACCATGTCTTACTTGCCTTTAAATTTCCATTCCGAAGAATGGTGTTTGGTTCATAGTAATTGTTTAAGAAACATTTGATGAATGTAAGAATGATTGTTCTATCAATCTCTGGATGTAGGAGGGAGTTCATCCAAAGGAATATATTGCTAATGGTGCAATTCCAGGCATGATGCAGGCTGGTAGAGGAGATATTTTAGGACCAGGAGACCTGCCCTACTTCCCTCAATCATTTCACAAAAGTATCTACATGAAAGGCTGGCCTTGAGCTGGTAGCGAATGTTCCCGACAAAGCTCCCTGGTAGGTTACCCACAGAGATTAGTTTAAAGAGAAATTGCTTCACTTGTCCTCTCATCATTGTTTAATGGGCTACCTAGCTAAAAAGACCCTCTTCTAGGGATCTGGGACTCTTATTTTTCTAGCAGAAGGCCCCTGTTACATGTAAGGGGCTAACTATTGACCCCAAAGACCATCACTCGCAGCATCTGTCTTTTGCAATTTCCTACCTATAAAAGCTGTGTTTACTTATGTAACATTTGCAATCCCTGCATTTGCCAGTGTCCCATCTGTAACACCTGGGCTTATCCATTTCCTTTTCCCAGCATCTGTCTTTTACCAGCACATACTGACAAAATTCATGTTTAGGGATTTCACCTCTGAAAATGTTTGGGCCCAGGACAGTCAGGGAGTTGCTGTGGTGTTGGATTGTGTCTCCAGGATGTGACTTAAATGAGAGAAAAATCAGACCAAGCAATAAAAAGGGAGAATATCATGCAAGTCAGATCTGTTCCTACAGCAACTGGAAAGAAAATGGACACAAAAACATATTAGCAGTCATCACATGTCAAAGCTGCCTGACAAACCACCAGCACGCTGTAAAGCATGGGTCCAGTTAGCTCCAGGAATTGTACCTCAACAATTCTCTTCTTTTTTCTTTCTTCTTCTTCTTTTTCTTTTCTTTTTTTTTTTTTTAAATAAGTAAGCTCTAGGCCCATCGTGGAGCTCAAGCTCACAACGCCAAGATCTAGAGTCACATGCTCTACCGACTAAGGCAGCCAGGTGTCCCAAGAATTCTCTTATGTTTCTTTGGCTTATCAAAACCCTCCTAACATCCATTGTTTATTTTTAAACCTGGACTTTGTATCTTAAGTGGTCAAGTACATCAAAATAATACAGATAAGAAAGAAGTATCTGAGATGCAGCACTAAGAACATAACGCCTGTGAACAATAATGAGGACTTACCAGTTTGAGAAGGCTTAAGGGTCATCCTTTCAGTAAGGGTCAGTCTGTTATGTAGTTAAGTGGTGGCCCACAAGGGTCAAATGAGTGATTAAGAAAGTCACCCTGTCCCCCAGATACCTATAGTGTCCATCAGAGTGCAACAGTGACTCAATTTCTATGAACAGAAATATAATTTTTAGGTTGAATAGTGATTTGTTAAATATCCCATTTAATTTTAATTTTTTTTTTTTTTTTTTGAGAGAGAGCCCATGCCCACATGCATGGAGTGGAGGGCAGAGGGAGAGAGAGAGAGAAAAAGTCTTAAGCAGGCCCAGCACGGAGCCTAGCACAGAGCCCGAGATCATGACCAGAGTGGTAATCAAGTCTGTCACTTAATTGACTGAGTCATCCAGGCATCCCAAGTATCCCATTTTAGAGTAGTGTATCCCAATTAAAAATAACTCTTCCAGGGGCCTGAGTGGCTCAGTTAATTAAGTGATGGACTCTTGATTATGGCTCAGATCATGATCTCAGGGTCTAGGGATCGAGCCCCATGTTAGGCTCTGCACTCTGAGGAGAGTCTAATTGTATTCTCTCTCTCCCTCACCCTTTATCTCTCCCCTCTAAAATAAATAAATAAATCTTAAAAAAAAAAAAAAGAACTCTTCAAGTTTCGAAGTAGCTAATTATTTAATATGAAGTATTTTCTCATGTCTCTTTTGTTCTTTATGTAAGGGACCTGGGTCATACTGAGTGTACAGTCTTTGTTATTATTTGTCTCTCTGTCTGGTTTTTTTATGGGGGGAGGTGGAGGGGTCTGAGAAGGAGGGGAAGAGAGTGGAAGGGAATCAAGGGAGAAAAAGGCTTGAATGAGAAAAAAGACTATCAAAAAGTAGACTGGCGGACCCAAAGGAGAACTGCATCACAGTTTTGCTTGGGATCAATGCGCTGAGAATCCATTGGAAGGACCTTATTTTCCAGTGCTCCTCAAATTTTACTATACATAAGAACCAGCTGGGGATCTTGTTAAAAAAACAGCCTGATTACATACCTCTGGGGTGGAGCCTGAGAGCCTGCATTTCTCTTACAAGCTCCTGGAAGCTGATGCTGCCAGTCCCCGAGCCTGGAGAAATGGAAGGCTACACAGAAGGCTCAGGTATTTTCAAAACTTTGTGCTGTTCATCAGGTAAAGAACGGTTAGCATCTTGAGCTAATTTAAAATTTTCCCTGATCTTTCTGTACAACAGTAAGAACTAGTTCTTCAATACACTCCCACGTAATCTGCACACACGCTGCGTCTCAGGAGACTCAGATCCAGGTAGGACCATGCTGACCTTTATCTCCCCTTCAGAGGCCCAAGGCAATTTTTTGTGTGCAATTTTTTAACTTTGCTTGTTGTTATTTTGTTTTTGTTTTACTTTGTTTTGTTTTTTGTTTTTAGAGCAGTTTTAGGTTTACTATAAATTTGAGGGGAAGGAACACAGATATTTTTTTCCTCATATACCAACCCCCTCACCCATGCACTCTTACCACTATTATCAACATTCTTTACCAGAGTGGTATATTTTTTTACCAAGGATGAACCTATATTGACACAGCATAATTACCCCAACTCCATAGTTTACTTAGGAGGTCATTCTCGGTATTATACATTCACTGGGTTTGAACAAATGTATAATGACTATATCCATCATTATAATATCATAAGAGTATTTCCACAGTCCTAAAAATCCTCTTTGTTCACCTGTTCATCTCTTCCCCACTCCAACCACTGATCTTTTTATTGCCTCTATCGTTCTGCCCTTTCCAGATGTTACATAGTTGGAATCATACAGTGTGCAGCCATCTAAGTACCCTACAACTTTGAACAAACAATTTCAAGACTGAGTTGGGTCTCTGATACACTTTAACTCCCAGCTAAAGCTGAAATGCTAATACAAGAATGGCTGTCAGCAGACAGTGAGTCCAGGGCTGTGTTTATAAAAGCAAGAGAAAGTCTACAATCTCACATTTACATTTACAGAAGATTAAGATTCCTCGCATGCCTACCCAACAACGAATTCTTTATTTCTGTATCCTTTCAAAGACCTTGAGGAGGTAAGAGTATACTGGTGAATGCTGGTTAATCTGCCTCATGATGTGATCCACTCATTGGCTAAAGACACATTCACTCCTATGGACCGACAGTCCCCAACTTGAGATGGTCAACTTCAGATTTTTTTTTTTTTTGACTTAGGAAGATGCAAAAGTGATATGCATTCAGTAGAAACTGTAATTTGATTTTGGATTTTGAATTTTGGATCTTTTCATGGGCTAGCAGTATGCAGTATGATCCTCTCTCTCGTGATGTGACGCAGCAACGGTGAGCCTCAGCTCCCAGTCAATCTCATGATCACAGGGTCAACCACTGCTACACTTACAAATATTCTCTACCCTTACAACCATCCTGGTTTTCACGTTCAGTGCCATTTTCAGTACATTACAGGAGATATTCAACACCTTATTAGAAGGTAGGCTTTGTATGAGATAACTTCGCCTAACTGTAGGCTAATGTAAGTGTTCTGAGAATGTTTAAGGTAGGCTAAGTCAAGCTATCGTGTTTGGGAGGTTAGGTGTATTAAATGCATTTGGTTTATCAGGACACGGTCTCATCATAATTTAAGAAAGATCTGCATAGATGAGACCGGAAACTTAGCAAGCTTGGCTAGTAGAACTTTACCTGGGATACCTGCACCTGACAACTCTTCCCTAAAGTGAGCTAACTACTACCAGCCTTAAGCAAGCTGTCCTCTGGACATGCATACCAAAGATAGAAGACAAGAACGTTCTGAAAAAATAAAAAAAAGGAGGGGGGGTGAAATAAGTAAACTTTGTCTTCAGCATCCTCTTGCTTTCTGTGTGGGAGCCTTTGTCTTTGTTCTTGGCAAACCTCCATCCTCAGACATCCTGAATCCTCCCATACTAACCACCGCCTCTCTGCGTCAGACAGTGAATCTGCGACAGCTCCTTCCTCAGGTCTGTAAAGAGTTACATGATAATGGCTTAAGGTATCATCCTTCCTAGAGCACTGACTTTTTAAAGATAGGAAAGTGTGGGCAAGGTGAATTTCTAACCTATTGTACAACAGCCCTCCTCTGGGTGTTCCCTTGTTCAGCTGTCAGGGGCCAGAGGCTGGTGCAGTGCCCACAGAATGTGACTCTGGATGACTGGAGTGCTTACCCTGCAGTGACCCTCAACGGTCCAACTTTGAGTGGTGGCAGCCCCTCCATTGTCCGTTCATTCCTAGAGTCTCACTCTACGTTGCTAATGGAAAGGCAGCTTTCTGGACTTGGTCTGTGTGGCATCATTTCAAATTTCAGCTACAAGCTTTTCATGCAAAAAAAGCATTATTTTTTCCACAGAGTACTAAATCACATGGGATACCTGTGCAGCACTTTTAGTTTGAGATGTCACAGCTTTTAGAGACAGAAGACTCCTTGGGAATCAGCCTTACCTCAACACTCATATTTAGGAATAAAAAATAAATAAACCCCAAAGAAGGGTGTTAAAATAGAATGGACGATTCCCAAGGCTGCAAAATTAGGACCAGAATCCTCCCCTCCCCTAAAGTAGAAGATCCACAGCATCTACCCTCAAGGAACAAGACTTAAATCACAACCAAAGAGATTTAGATGCAGCACAAAGAAGAACTCGCTGGTAATGGAGATGATTAAATACTAGAACAGACAGCCACAGGGAATTGTGAAATCGTCCTCCCCAGAGATCTTTTAAAATAGGACAGTTAACCATCTGTCTGAGATGGTTTAAGTACAGTCCTGCCTTGGAGGTAGGAAAATAATGAGATGATCCCCTCACCTGTCACATTTTGGGGTTCTGTAGTCACACCTGGATATAGAGGCACACATCATGGGTATCCCAGGTTGAATCTGGACTGTGCCCCCCACTGGGATTCAGATGTGTCCAAGTTTTTGAGAAGGTAGAAGGTCCACAGTGCTCTGTCTGCATGAGGTGGGAAAGTGTCTGCATGGAAGAGATTCGTGCTGGGGTTTCTGGGTGAAAATAAGGGAGTTGGGAGAAATAGAGATGTCAATTTCCAATTTCTCCCCCTCTTCCGCTCCGACCCCCTATAACACCACCCTGCCCACTCCCCACCATCTGAGTCTAATGAGCTGCAGCTGATGCCAGCAGAACTAAGAGACTTCAAGAAACACAGGGACACAAGCAGCTGTGATTTTTTTCCCAGTGACAAAGCATAAGAAAGAATGGCCCCCTCATTTCAGTGGAAAAATTCAGAACGGTTCGGACCTAGTGAAAATTTCAGGGCAAACGGTCCCTTTGCAGGACTTTAACGTGTAGGTTTTGGAGCTGCAGGGGACATTGTCTTGGAACAGACCTGAGCATCATCTCCAGCCTATCACCAGCACCAGTCAAGGCCAGGGGAGACCAACCCTGCAGGGGCGCAGAGATCCAGCTCGACCAGCAGGGGGCGCCCGCACCTGAAGTGCACGACTGGGCTTGGTGTTCTGATCCAGGCCACAGTTTTCTCAAGCCTCCAAGGCTTTCACATGTGCTGTTTTCTCTGCCTGGACTTCTTTCTCCTCTTCACCCTTTCCCCTTGCTAGCTCCTGAGTTGTTTCCACTTAGCTGCGTTTGATATCCCTCAGCATCTTGTAATTCTCTAATTATTCTTACATGTAGATTTAAAATCACCTGTTCACGCATCTCTCTGACTTTTCTGGTCTGTAGACTCCTTGAGGAGAGGGACTCCATGTTATTCACCCCCATTATCTATCTAGCGTCTGGCACATAGTAGGCACTCAGAAAAATATTTGTTGAGTAAGTGAATGAATGAATGAGAAACTATAAGCTTTAAAAACACAATTAGTGTTATTAAATGACACAATTAGTCCTTGAATTATTTCTAAGTAAATGGCTATTGGTCCAGCATACTACACTGACCTTCTTTTAGTTTGTACGTTTGGGGGTTTACTTTACACAGGCTAATATAATAAGAAGGATCATTAGGAGTCATCTGGAGACTCCTTCTTATAATATTCAATAACCCTTATGGTACCCTCAACATCAGCCCCTCAGCCTGAAGACCTCTCAGCAACCAGAAACTCAGGTGCAGCTGGGCTATCCATTTCACCTCTGACTCTGAGAAAGTTCTTCCAAATGTTGAGTTGACTCTCTCTTCCTCTGGTGTCTTTCGTGGAGCCCTGGCATCACGCAGATACTGTCTTCCACGTACCAGGGAGCAATGAAAGATGGGACCTGGCCTGTGGAGCTGGAAGGACTCGGACGTGAATCTTAGCTGTGCCACTTACTTAGTGTGGGAGTCTGGGTAAGTCGTTGAACCTCTCCAGTTTTCTCATCGATACCCAACTGGACTGTCACAAGGACTAAGACTAATTAACACATTCCAAAGGTCCGAGACAGAGCAGATTTTCCAAATGTGATTCTATTATTATTAATAAGCATTAGAATATATATCCTTAATATGGAGTGATAATATAGATAATATATTAAATAATATATACAGTCTTCCTCCCTCCTCCATCAATCTTTTGTTCTCTAAGCCAAAACAGAAGCTACTTTCACGTCCTCTGCCATCCTCATCACTTCCTCTATCAGTGTTCCTCTCAAACAGGCTACAGACTTGAGCTATCACCCAGAACAGTAACAAGGGCAGCACAAACCATCACCACCTTCATGTTGGACATTATACTTTTATTCATGGCACCTATGGTTCCTTCAGCTTCTTTGGCAACCTCATCTTCCATAGTTCCTGGGCATTTTAGCCATGTCACTCTCCAATCTGTGGCAAGATGACTACTGGAGATTTGACTGTGGGGGCGAGCGCTGTGAGACAATGTGGGGTGGGGACCTATAATTTTGTTGTTGCTTTCCCCATCTGTTTTAGCATGAGATTGCTAGAAAAGGTTTACCCTTAGAAATAGGGCATGAGTAACACTTTAGGCCCTGGAGATAATGCCCCTGATCCCTCAAGGACAGTAAGACTCCTGGAGACAGTTAGCGTAATGGTGCCAATAAATCTCTATTTTTCAGGGAAGATGGTATAGTCAGGCTTTTGTATTTTTTAAGGAATAAAGTAGCCTATATTTGGAAGGGAAAGGGAATCCATGTTCTGGGTTCCAGAGGTATCAGGGGCCTGAGCCCCACGCAGAATTCCAGGACAGACGTGCAGCCCAGACAGCATCTGCTTGTGCGAGTGTGCGCGATGGGGCCCCTGTGTCAGGAGCCAGAAGGAGGAGTCAGCTGGACACAAGGATGAGGCTCCACTGGTGGGTGGGGCTGCCCACCTGTCCCCAGGATTTCTCATAAGTCAAAGACTGGGTGGGATCCCATGCACCCCCTCTCTAGAGGCAGCCTGGACCAGCGGGACACACTCAGAGAGGGCTTAGCGACACCACTGTGCCAACCTCGGTGCCATAGGTCTGGCTTGGCATTTTCTTCCACTACACCCACCTTCAGTTTAAAACCATTTTGATCAGACTGGCCAACCCTTCATTTGTCATAAGACCTCTCCCCCAGAAGTAAACACTGTCGGCAGGGGCAGGGGGAGGTGTTTTATCGGGAGGGAGATTCTCTCCCTTTCCTGATTTGTGTTATTATTTCCAGCACAAGGACTTCAGCTATTGTTAAATCAGAACCTAGTTCTATAAATACTTCTGATTTGAAAAGCCACATTCACTTTCACTACTTCAAAATCCAAGCCCGAGATGGCAGCAACATCTCGTGGATATAGAACACGCAGAAAACATGGTAATTGTTAGCACCACCTCCTCATGCTCTGAGCTGCCTGTCCATAATTCAGAGGACAAGACAAGGTCACTAATAAACACCACTGAACTGTGTCTCCTTTCACAGCTCCTGCATAAAAATATTGCAGCTCCAATGAACACCAAAACAAATGTAATGGATTGGTTTAATTCACATCTGAACACCCACAAACACAGCTGCCTAATCACCTTACTGTTTCCAGCAGGTTTGCATGCTTGTCAATTATTCTGAAACATCAATTGTCCTAACTTTGACTTCATTTAAAGATGCACTTGGTAGGTTTAGTAGGTAAAGGAAGCAAAACCAAGATGCTAAGTCATTTGAAAAAAAAATCCTTTTCAAGAGCATCAGAGTCCATTCTCAATGTGTGCTGCCAATAAGCACAAACTTGAGCCTTCTCCTGCCCCAGGGGAGGCCCAAGATGTGGAAGGTGACAGGCTGATGTTTGTGTTAGGGACTGTCTGTGACACTGACGCTAGTGGGAGTTGTTATGATGCAGACACCAGACGAAATCTGACTCTAGGAAAGCACCCACACAGAGAGGGATGGGTGATTGGGATGGCAGGAATTTCCCCCCAGTGATGCCCAAAGCATGCCCTCCAACTCCAACTACCAGGACTCCATCACACAGTGCTCCTCACTGGGGGGGTCCAGATGGGAGTTAGGGGTTATACCTTCTTATCCCACAAAACACACGCACATACACAGAGAGAGAAACTATTTGCTCCAGGATAAAGAAATAGCAAACAAACAGGACAATTACATATTCATGGTGAGACTAAACACAAGGGCCTTTTCTCCTCTGAGCCTGCCATTGTTCACTCTCAGGGCCTTTCAGGAAGGGATGAGTAGGACTTGAGCTCTTCAAGGGAATTTTTAAAAAGAAGATCAGAAGAAAAGAAAACCACTGAGCCATCTATATTCCAAACGGTACCAAAAAATTTTTTAGCCATGTAAGAAAATCTAAGGAGATATTAAAGCTTGTTTACCACAGAGACAGAATTAACTTCCACATACTCTGGAACCTTCAGAATGTAGGAGAGAAAAGGGACTTCCTTATGGCTCTATCAGCCAAGCTTCTGACTCTTGATTTCAGTTCAGGTCATGATCTCAGGGTTGTGGGATCGAGCCCCATATTGGGCTCCCAGCTCAGCAGGGAGGTGGAGGGCCCACTTGAGGATTCTCTCCCTCCCCCTCACTCCTCCCCTCCCCCCCTAAAATAAATACATCTTTAAAAAGAAAAGATATAGGGGGGATGAGAGGGGGACACTTTGTCTTTGGTAGGGAAATTGACACTAGGACAAAAGAGAAACCACCAAGAGGTAAAATTTATGTCCAACAATAAAGTTTTATGAAAACAAATCATTCTATAAAGATAGTAATACTTACTTAGCACCTCTATGGGACATGCTCCTTTAAACCTTTTATGTACAACAACTCAGAGAATCCTCACCACCACCCCGCAGGGCCTGGACAGCTTCCAGCCCCAGGTCGTAGGTAAGGAAACTGCGTAGGAAGTGACAGCTGGGATCACGAGCGAGGTAACTTCAGGCTAGAGGCCACACTCTTCCTGGTTGTGCTGCCTCCAATGCTGAGCTGAGACTGCAGTAAAGCCTGGCGTCCTGCTGATTCTGTCCAGAAAGGGAAACCAGAGCCATGCCTGGGTTGGTCAAGACCGCCCTGGCCAGACCACTAGGGTTTGGGTTCTCAACTGTGCCTGCCTACTGGGAGAACATAAGCAGCTTGTGCCTGGAACCCACTCCAGAGGTGCTGATTTAGTCAGCTGGGAGAGCAGCTTGGGCATTGGGATTTGTAAGTCTCCCCCAGGGATTCTGTTGTGCATCCAGAACCTTGGCTCTGGGGAAAGGGGAAGCAGGAGAGAATAAGAGGCAGAGACTCCAGCAGACTTATTTTCCAACTTTACATCCATAGAAAATAAGGGTGGGAGGAAGGCCTGCATGACTCAGTAGGTTAAGTGTCGGCCTTCGGCTCAGGTTATGATCTCAGAATTCCGGACTGAGCCACACATCCGGCTTCCTGCTCAGCAGGGAGCCTGCTTCTCCCTCTGCCCCTCACTCCGCCCATGCCCTCTCTCTCTCTCTCAAATAAATAAATAAATAAAATTTAAAAAAATAAATAAAAAAGAAAGAAAAGGAAAGAAGGGTGGAAATAAAAAGAAACGTATTCTTCTATTCTCTTCTGTCCAAAGACATGGGACAAGGAAGGAATGATAAGAGGTAGGAAAGCATTGTCTCCCAAATAGCTTAGCCTGGAGAACTCAGCTCAACCCCATATTCCCCTGTGTGTTAAGGAACCTGGCACACCACTTAGCCAGCTCAAGCTCAGCTGGACACCAGAAGACTCAGGGAAGGGAAAGCATGCAGAAGCTCTTGAGATCCCCCTATTGAGACCATAGTGATGAGAAAGAATCCGAGTTGGACCCCTAAGAGAATGAAGAGGTGTCTGAACCTTTGGATATTCCAGTTTTGATGATGAGGAGAGGGTCTGCCCGGTGGGTGAACGAGGAATGGTCATGGGTAGTTACACAACAGAGTCTTTGCCACAGCAGAACAAAGCCTCATTAGCGACTCATGTTAGGAGACCTATGACAAGGTCCAGGCCTCTCTGTCCCTCCTTAATCAGGGATAAAACCTTTTATCCTGTCTTGCTTTGCAGCAGCAAGCACACACCTATGGGTTCTTGCCCATCACAGGGAACAGACGAGAAGGTGAAAGAGGTCAGGACAAAGCTTGCTTCTGCTTTGGAATCTAAACTCATGGGCAGCGTCCCAACCTGCTGTTGGTCTTCTTTCTGGCTGCCTAACTCACCTATGGCATAAAAGTCCACATTTGATCCTTTCTGCCTCGGCTACTCTGAGTTCAGCTTCTCTGAGTGGACACTCACGGGTGTCTGGGCCTACAGGTTGGCTTGCACACAGCTTCAGACCTGTGGAGCATGGCCTTATGCCTGCTTATGCTCTGCTGCTCATCAGATCCCTGGCTGCCCACCCTGGCCCCTGCCAGGCAGCTCTGCCCTGCTGTGGCCCATGTCTGTCCTCTGGAAAGATGAGCACAAATCATCCCATCAACAAGACAGACGCAACTTCCCAAGCACCTAAGGAAACAGGACACAGGCCCCTGCACGCAGACAGAAGGCAGACCCCAGGGCATACCTGAGATTCGTGGAGAAGGACCAGAGCAGGAAAGCTAACTAGTGCGGGATCAGGAAAAGGCTGCTGCTTTCCTCCCCATGGCCCAAATAAAGACTGAACCCGTAAAATCTGGCTCGAAAACTACATTTTTGGCAAAATAATCTATGAAGTTCTTGGTTCCCAAGAGTGAGGAAATTATAACAAAAGACATCTATGTTGGGCAAGATTTTATCTTGACAATGTTCCTTTAACTGATGTAAAATGTGATGAAATTGACTGTAATTGATTCCAAGGAAGCATGCCAGAGATTCTTCCGCATTAGATCCAACCTTAAAATAAGAATTATTGGGCCTGATTAGTATGGTGATGTTGTTTTGTAAATCTTTTCCCTAGAGTTTAGATGTTCATCCTTACAGACAAGGAACTCATCTGGTTAGTAAATAGAACACCTCAATATCATGAAATGACACTGACTCACTGCTCTGGTGATCTGCATTATGGCATTGTTGCAGGAACCAATGGACCCACATGTTAGCTCATTCTCCTTTGAGGCGGGGACAAAAAGCTGGCAGAGCTGACCTTGTTGGGGCAGCGAGGAGAGCCTCTCCACAGCCATACGAGTTTCGTATAGAACCTCAGTATCATCACGGGGCTGGAATTGTCCAAGCCCTGAAGTCTGTTCCTTCTTCACAGTAGAGCTGCCAGTGTGGTCCTCAGAATTCACAAATATCTGGGTACAAGCACGTGTCTAAATATCAGGCAGGGGCACTTCACAGATAGACTCTAGATAGGATAGCAGTTGGTGGATACCTGGGTGACTGAGTCGGTTAAGCGTCTGCTTTTGGCTCAAGTCATAATCCCAAGGTCCTGGGATCGAGTCCCATGTCAGGCTCCCTGCTCATCAGGGAGTCTGCTTCTCTGTCCCTCCCCTGGCTTTTGCTCTCACTCTCTCTCTTTTGCAAATAAATAAATAAAATCTTAAAAAAAAATAGAGTAAATAGGGGCGCCTGGGTGCCTCAGTGGGTTAACCCTCTGCCTTCAAATCAGGTCATGATCTCAGGATCCTGGGATCAAACTGCGCATCAGGCTCCCTGCTCTCTTTCTCTCTGCCTCCCTCTCTGCCTACTTGTGATCTGTGTCTGTCAAATAAATAAATAAAATCTTAAAATAAAATAAATAATTTTAAAAAAAAGGTTAGCCATTGGTGAGTTTTCTCTGCCCTTGGGCTCCTGTCCTGAGAAGCCAGGGACAGGTTGTTAGTTAAAAAGGGACCACAGTGTAGTGTCTTATTAATGATGGAGGTTTGGAGTAGAAGGGAAAAAAACCAGAAAACTGTGTTTCCGTCAGTTAGCCTCACTTGAGGGGGATGCTAGGAGATGAAGGGGAGAATGGGATCCTTTCACCAAAATGCAGCATAAAAACCACAGAAAGGAATGAAATACTGATGCATGCTACAATGTGGATGAACCTTTAAAGCATTAGGCAAGTGAAATCAGCCAGATATAAAAGTTCACATAATACATGATTCCATTTATCTGAAAAATCCAGACCAGGAAAATCTGTAAAGACAGAAAGTGGATTAGTGGTTAACAAGGGCTGGGAGGAGGGAGGAATGGGGAATGACTTCTCAGAGGGTATGGGGTTTCCAACAGGAGCGATGCAAATGCTTGGTGTCCAGATAGAAGTGTTGTTGGCTCAACATTTTGAATGTATGTAACACCATTGAATGGCACACTATAAACTGCTTGATTTTATGTTCAGTGAATTTCACCTCAATAAGAAACAGTTTTTCTAAGTGCAACATAAACATAGTGATGCAAAGAATAAGAAGTGGTTTTAGGGCAGATCGCAGGCTCCCTGAGATTGTGTCAGATGTCACAATCTGGAAAATCCTGGAAGATTGGGCATGTCATTTCTGATCCCAGGAGACCTCAACTCTCACAGAGTTATCTATAGCATAAAACAAGCTTCCAGTCCAAATAGCCTACAATCCTACAATCCTATCACTCCTCCCGCCAGGAGGGAACACACACCCACAAACGAGGTCATCTGCAGCACCAGATGTCATGGGCTCAACAGGTTACAAGGCATCCAAGGCAAAGTTACAGAAAGCCCAGGATTCAAAAAGCTGGTGATACAAACTTTTAAATAAAAACTAACGTTTATTGGAAAAAAAAAAAAAAAAAACTAACTCCTTGCCACGCGCTGTTGACAGTACTTGTGCAGGCCCTGACTTACTTCATCCCCACAACAGCTGTCTCACAGTTGAAGAAGCAGAGCATGAGAGAGGTTAAGGAGCTGATGCGAGGTCAGAGAGCTAACAAGGGTGGAGAAGAGATGCGAGTCCAGACAGTCCAAATCCAGCGCCTATGTGCTTAACCTTTGTGCTCTATGGCCTCTCAGTAGGCAGAATCTAATTTCTTTTAGGTTCTGGTTTAGCTGTAAGGTTGGTGCTAATAGGCCCATGCTAGTCCTGGCTGCGCTGATGCATCCAGGAGTCCTTGGGAAAAGTAAAGATCACTGGACAGTTAGACAAGAGATCAATGCTTTAGATCCACCTTGGTCATTGCCATTGTGACTGTGGGCAGTTAGTACAATCTCTCTGGCCCTTAGTATACTCTTCTGTAAAACTGAGAAGTTGGGCTAGATCAAGCTTTCCAATTATTTAAGCAGCAGAACTCATTCTTAGAATGAAACTTACTTAGAAGGCCAGTATACAAGGCAGATGAAAGTGGGGAGCTGTTTTGGATGAACGTGGCAGAAGAAGACTGCAGGGCCTCTCTCCATGTCCCAAGCAGTTCCTGAGACACTTTCTTGGAACCCCTGTGACCCTGTGGAACACATTTTGAGATCTACTTGAATAGAAACTCATGCGGTTCTTTTGAAAATAAAACCTAAAAATCTTAGTTTCAATACTGCATCCTTAGGCATTCTTTAACACGGTGGGGGGGGGGGATCAGAATATTGTAGAAGCTCTAGAACCTTTGCTTGAAGATATTTGTTTGGATTGGCGTCCTCGTACAGAGTTGGTGAAGATTTCAGGTAAGAAGTGCAAGCCAATATAAAAATGTTCAAAACCTCAGCTTTCCAAGGAGCTCTGCATCCCTTTTAACCAACTGCTAAATGTTACCAGCCAACGGACCCCTCTAGGGAGACAAGCTGTTCAATTCGGAATCTGTGTGTTTTGTCTAAATTTCTCAAATTATGAAGCTAGATCATTTGTTAGAGTTTTACATCGATCAAGGCAGTAGCACTTCATTCTTCATAAAACTTGATCCTGACATCAGGCCGGATCCCTGCAATTAAACTTGGTCAGCAAATAATCCAGCAAGACATGTCAGGAGAGTCTGAGTCTCTCATAGTCATTCTGGAAAGATAAGCTACAGAGACCCCCAGGGAAGGGAACTTCTGCTGCAAACATCCCCGCTCAAGTCAGCCCCTCTTACTCCACAGGAATTTATAAATTCAAGTTTGCTGCAGTGCCTGGAAGAGGTTATATAAGAGGTTCTGGTGCAGTGTTCAAGGCAGACGGCTACCTATAACTCAGAGGCCAAGACAAACATGAATACATTAATAGCAGTCGTAACATAAAGCTAATTTATTTTCAGTATCTGGGAGCTAAGGGGATCAGCAGATAAACTGTTAAGCATTTAGGCATTAGAGCACAGAAGCTTAACAAATTGGGGGGTGGGGGGAAACAGGAGAGGGATGGAGAGGAGAAAGATTGATCTCCTTCAGAAAAAATGCAGCATCTGAACCAATTAAGTTAGAAACAATTATGTGGTTATGGGCAACACCAGACAAAAAGGAAAAGACACGTTCCTAAACCTTCTTGCTCTGCCATTGGGTGGCATATACTACCCCAGGGACAAAGCATTTCTTAATACCAGAAGAGAGATTATACCAGGAAACATTTTCCTTTTCTCAACCCCTCCTCCCCTAACATCGTGGTTCGGATTGCTGGCCTGACAGCAGGAAACAAACAAACAACCCAAACCACACTGTTTGAATTTAATAAAACACCACAGTACCTTTCTTTGGGGAATGGCAGGAAAGAATTAGAAGGCTATTTCTCTGTTTGTTTGTTTTTAACCCATAAAATCTAAAGTAAAAGAAACATTTTGTAGTTTTTGTTTTTCTTTTAAAACATAGCAGGGAACACATTTTGATTATGTACTCCCAGAATGTGTACTGTGCCCTCCCCAAAATATCACAAAGGATACTTAATGAGAAAATAGTCTGACCACCAAACAGGCTGATCATCAACATCACAAAATCTTGTACTTGGGCGGTAAGCGCACACAAAAGCCTTAAAATCAACTTTCAAAAATGTTAATATCAATATCGTTTAAATCTTAGGCATTAACAACAAAAATTAAATATTCACCAAAGTCCACATCCCTTGTGCAGTGTTTAAAAGTCAGTTGATATTTATCAGCTACGAGGTAAGACATGGCATCGGCAGAGACGTGAGGGCTTCTGGCACCTGTAGCTTCCTCCACATCCTCACGTCTCCCAGATGTGTTCCCTTCATTCATTCCTAGCCTCTCCTCACCCCTTCTTGCCAGTGCTACCCTCCAGCAGGAATTTGTATTGAACCGATCCACCTGTCCCTGGTCTTACTCCCCACCCCCAATCCATTTTTCACACGGAATCCAACATCATCATTCCAGTGTACAGATGTGACCACGCCACTCCCTTCCTCAAGAGCTTCCAAGGGTCCCCATTCCCTACAGGATAATCCAAACGCTTTAACAGAACCCCTAAGTACTTCATCATCTTGCCCAACTCAGCTTTTTAGCATTTTCTCCTGCTCCTCTTCTCTTTTGCCCACACAAACACGCACAGACCTCCAACTCCCACCTCCTTCAAGCTGTGGAACATAGCCAGTTACACTCATGTGTCAGTCAGCCAGCAACTGTTACTCCTCTCCCATCTGATAGGCCATTAGAAATGTCAGCTTCTTCATGAAACTTTCCAACATTTCTAGGCAGTTGGTTTTCTTATCTTTCAAAGCATTTGCACATATGTCTACTAGTAATCATTTGTTCTGTTTTTGTTTCCAGGAACTGCCTTCCCTCCTGAGTTTTCCTTCTCATTTTTTTTTTTTTTAAGGATTTCATCTATTTATCTGACAGAGAGTGAGTGAGCTCAAGCAGCAGGAGCAGCAGGCAAAGGGAGAAGCAGGTTCCCTGCTGAGCAAGGAGCCAAACATGGGACTCTATCCCAGGACCCTGGGATCATGATGTGAGCAGAAGGCAGATGCTCAACTGACTGAGCCACCCAGAAACCTCCTCCTGAGTTTTATGCCATAGGTGCTACGACGGGGATTATTCGTCTTTGCATAACCTGTGCTTTGCACAGTACAGGGTGCAGGGCAGACCCCAATAAATGACTATAAATGACTGTTAAATACAGGAGTAAAAGAATTCAAGGTTTACAACCTACATGAGAAAGGAAGACAAAAATATGTGAAATTTAAATACTTCACAACAGAGATCGGTGGTAGTGTGAATCAACTGTTACAAGAAATATGAGGGGGAAACGGCAAGTGTCAAAAACTCAGAGGCCATTATTTCCGGGAAGGCTTCTTCACAGAGGAGGTATTTGAGTCTCCAATGGAGAAGAGGATTTGAATCAGAATACAGCAGACAGAACTGCATTCTAGGAGGCTGGAATGTGAGAGAAAAAAAGAAAAGCAGGAAGAAGGCTCTGCCTTGTTCTGAGGCTAAAAAGAAAGAACCCAAGAACCACTTTGGAGGCTTCGAGTAAACTCATCCTCAATAAGAAATTGCCTGCCCCCTCCACTGTGCCGAATGTACAGAGCTGGGATGGGAAGAACATCTGGCCACATTCACTTCTAGAGTCCCTGTGCACCCCCACAATGCCCCTTGTCACTTGCCTATGAGCTGTTGGCCTAGGACGGGGTAGGGGGGGGGTCACACAGCACTGCCCCCGCTCTGCTGAGAC
Source organism: Mustela nivalis (assembly GCF_964662115.1). Lineage (NCBI taxonomy): Eukaryota > Metazoa > Chordata > Mammalia > Carnivora > Mustelidae > Mustela > Mustela nivalis. The sequence goes on along the minus strand of NC_139026.1, from coordinate 109,615,075 downwards.
CCTGCTGTCTGGGGTCAGCATTCACAGGTGTTACACGGAGCACGAACCCACGGAACATGTCATACTTCCACTCTGACTGTAAGTAGGAAGTAACTCTTCCCACCAAAAGGGACCTGCTTCCCTTCCCTACAGACAGAGAGACACAAATCCCACAGAGATGCAGAGACTCCAAACGGGAACATCTAGAAGCTGCAGCATTTTGTAGAGGGCATTAGAAGGAAGCATCTGTAGAAACCAATGCTTAGAGACTACACTTTGACAGGTGCATAAATGAAGCCCAAGCACTAGTAAGATGCATCATAAAGGAGGAAGATGACTTTCCAGCATAGTCTAAACAAGAAGCCTGCAGGGAATGCTGGGGAGACCTAGATCAGTCCAGTAGGAGACCATGCTGCAGGCTTGCACCAACTCCTTGGAGGACTGCTGGTGCCCACTTTAGTCTTCCTAATTCACCACAGATAAGAGCACATACTAAAGCATAGAGCGATCTTCTGACAGGTCAGAAGACCAGATGCTCCCGGCAGAATTTTGGTTCATCTTAATCAAATCCCAAGATAAAAACAACCATGTCAGAGACGGTTACTTATCTGCCAATATCCATTGGCCCATATCCCATGTGGCTGCCCAGAATAAAGATGACATTCCCCTCTTCCAACAGACGAAGTTCTCCTGGTGGGGCTGCGAGGGGGTGTGACGGCCACAGCTTGCAGCTCCCCTTCTTTCATCCCGTTGCCAGGACCATGTATACGCTAGGGAAGCATCTTGGGTCATGCAGCTGAAGGCAAAGGTCTAAGTGCGGAGGTTAACCCAACGGAAAATAAGGGACCTGGGTGTCTGACACTGGGAGACCCCGGCTTGCTTGAGGGAGAATTAAATCTGCTTCCACCGATTTCACCGTGATGTGGGGTTACTTTTCCAGCTGCTGAAACTCTATTCCATCTAAGAATATCCTCTATAAATACCTGGCCCAGCCAGATTCTGCCTGACTCCACTGCCCTAAGGGCAAAGTCTGGAAGGCCAGCCTCTGTGGAATTTTCTCCTGATGAGCCCATTTGCCACCACATATTGCTTTGATGCTGTACTCACAGTGCAATGAAGAAAAAGACTCAGAAAAGATGCCTTCATCAGTGGGAAGTCTATGTGCTTTGAGCCAGGAGAAGGAAAATGCAAGCTCAAAGTCTGTCCATTCCCCAAACATGAAGCCTTATAAAAGTCCTGGGCTGGATAGGAAGAGCCGGACTTGGCAATAGCTTATAGCAACCCCTCACTGAATCGGAACAGGTAAAACTGGGCAGAAACCCAGCTTTCATAACTCTCAGGGAGGGCTCTCGGTACCTCCCCGCCACTTCAGTCGAAATGAAGACTAACGAGCAATGAAACATCGCATCAGGCAACCGATGTTAGAAAGAAGGTGTTGGCCGGATGTGTGTTATTACGCATTGGTCCTTTTTCCTAATCAGCAGTCACGGGCTGAGCCACATTCACTTAGCCACATTTTTGTTAAACTGGATATACTAAGACAACTGGAAGCAGATAGCAGAAGCGCTGACGTGACCTCTTCCAGCTGACCTTTCCTGGAACAGCTGCTGAAAGACCCAGCTCCAGTTCCACGTCCCACCTCTGCCCGGTCTTGTGAAGTCTGCCTTCCTGGCATTTGCAGCCAGCCGAGGAAGGAATGAGGAGAGCCGAGAGCTCCCACGTGAGCCAAAAGGACGAAGCTCTCACTCAGCAGGTGGAAGTTTCTCCCAGGGAAACCCTGGAGGCTTGGTGTTCCTGTCAACTACTATAATGTGCCCATAAATTTCATTTGACAGAAAACACGATGTCAAAGGAGTAGAAAGTAACCCAAACCAAAAATGTAAACGCTTCCTGGCCGGAATTCAGTGCAGCCTCCTTGCCTAGCGTTGAAGCTACAAGAAAGAACCCATGCCTGCATTCGTCACCAGAACCACAGAGGCTGCCCAGTGGGGCTCTCCAGGGCAGTGAGATCAGGGCAGAATGGGGAATGGGTTCTCCAGGTTTCTGCAAAACATTCTATATCTTAACTTTCAGAACTATAGAATGCTAGATGCACCACACCACCACCACCACCACCACACACACACACACACACACACACACACACAAAAGTGGTTTATTTGTCAGCTCGATTCTTTTTTTTTCCCAGCTTGATTATTTCTTTTTTTTTTTTTTTTTTTTTAAAAGATTTTATTTATTTATTTGACAGACAGAAGTCACAAGTAGGTGGAGAGGCAGGCAGAGAGAGAGAGGAGGAAGCAGGCTCCCCGCTGAGCAGAGAGCCCGATGCGGGGCTCGATCCCAGAACCCTGGGATCATGACCTGAGCTGAAGGCAGAGGCTTTAACCCACTGACCCACCCAGGCGCCCCAAAGTAAATTCTTTTTTTTTTTTTAATTTTATTTATTTATTTGACAGAGAGAAATCACAAGTAGATAGAGAGGCAGGCAGAGAGAGAGAGGAAAGCAGGCTCCCCGCTGAGCAGAGAGCCCGATGCGGGACTCGATCCCAGGACTCTGAGATCATGACCTGAGCCGAAGGCAGCGGCTTAACCCACTGAGCCACCCAGGCGCCCCTCCAGCTTGATTATTTCAATGGTGGGCTCAGAACCAGTTTAATTTCAGGACTCAGCGTAAAATGATATTTCAGGGCTCCCTGTTCCCAATATACTAGGATTGCTTTTAGGATTTATTTATTTATTTTAGAGAGAGAGTGTGCAGGTGCAAGTGCATGAGTGGGAAAGGGGCAGAGGAGAGAGAGAGAATCCCAAGCAGGCTGCACTCCTAGCTGGGATCTCCATGCAGGCTCTATCGCACGACCCCAAGATCATGATCTGAGCTGAAATCAAGAGTCAGAGGCTCAACCCACTGAGCTACCCAGATGTCCCTCAATATTTTGGGAATTTTAAGATGAGGACAGCAGAGCATCAAACCAAGCTCAGAGCCCCTCTAAGGGGAAATGTACAAGTTGCAGATCCATGAAGCCAGCCCTGGGTAGACCCCACCTTCCATAACATTCTCTTTTTATACCAGGCAGAGTGGTTTATTTATTGGGTGTTCTAGATCCGGATCCAAGCTCCTTGTATGTAAATCCCAACTCCTCTGTCTATAAGCTGGGTGACCCTGAACCAATTATTCAGGCTCTCTGAGCCTCAACTCATTAAGATAGAAATAATAATAGCATAGCAAATGATACATATAAAGTTCCTGGCATATAAACACCCAATCAACTATTATCAGCTATTATTATTATTATTATTATTACCTAGGAGGAAGCCAGTTGATTGAGAAATGTTCTGAATTACAATCAGTTATTAGGGAGGATCTGTGAACTCAGTATTTAGGAATAATTTTACTACTGGGGAAAAAATAGTCAATGTGTGGCTATTTCTGTATTTACCCTAGGAACTATTCTGTATTTACCCTAGGGACTATCCTGGGACTTGTTGTGTATGGCCTTATGAAGTTAGTTCCTGGCCAGTAAAGCAGCCATCTACGGGTTTCGCACAAGGAAAAACTTTCTAATACACTACTAATGGGTTCTCCATCTTCAAGGGCATTCAAGGAGGCTTAACAACCATCTTGTCAAGACACAGAGCAAATGTATGTATTAGGCAGATGGCATTCAAGTTCTCTTTCATTCCTGAGATGCTGTAGATTCAGTGTAGTTTCAGTGTTTCTATTCTGTAACTACAATGTCTAATTTTATTCCCTCCATGGCCTTCCACCAAATCAGCCCTTCTGTCTTCCCTTCTTTCCCCTTCAACCATTTCATTCCAGCCAAGTGTACTTATAGACTTGGGAAGCTTAAAGCATCTAGAATTTTTCTTCTCCTTTTCTACTGTATCTGTCTTAAGAAGTCTACCTTTTCCCATCCCCCAGTGCCTTCTATTTTTATTCCTTCATTCTGAAGTTAACTCCATGTAAATCGACCTCAGGAAACCTACCCTGATTAATGAGTTGGGAAGGAAGATACGAGGAAGTAAAGGCACAGAGCAGAGATTTGGAGAAAAGTCCAAGGCACCCCACCCAGCCCTCCCAAATTCAGTGAGTGACTCTGGGCAACTTATTTAATATTCCTGATCCTTGTTAATTTATCTGAAACATCTGGATAATATTAGTACCCACTCCACAGAGTTATTCTGAAATTTAAATCCTGCAATGCATGTAAAATACTTAGCATGGTATCTAGCATACAGAGAGTCCTCAGTGAAAGTTAGCAAGTATTTTTGTTGATGCCCATCAAAGGGCATTTACTATTGAGATTCTGTTCCTTCCTTTCCTTCAGCTTCCAAGAGAAGAGAGAGAAAGAGAAAGAGAGGGCCTCTGAAAGAATCATATACCTTTTAATGTTTGTCTTTAGCACTGTTTCCAAGATTGCCCACCATGTTCATGCCATGATGCTGTAGAGTGAGAAACATACGAGGAATTTGCCAAATGCGTCCTCCCTACAGAAAGTTAAAGAACATGAGAAATCAATAGAAACATAAAACCATCTACCATAGATATCTTAAGGATACCTTAAGATGGTAAATATGAAATATGTATAGTTTCATAGTTCATTTCAAATAATATTTAACATAGTATGGGCACAAAACTGAATCAATCTGTGAGCAAATCTAACAATGCCCCTCACAAAAATAACATGTTAGAGGGCATCTGGATTCTACTTTCCATCCTCAAACATCTCAACCTCTGCTTTTCCCCTTCCTCCTTCGTTCCTACCAAACCATCCATTCTGCACCATTCTGGAGCAGTTAAAGACTCACACAGCTTAGAGCCCAAGAAATGACTCAGGGAGCCGCCCCATTTGACGTCTACTCTTCTCCCTTCAAGAACATCCATAGAAATCGGGAATCCCATCTCTCACTGGAGAGTGACAAATTTTACTCCCACATCAGGCAATGTTAAAAGGAGAGTTGTTATTATTATTATTATTATTATTATTATTATTATTTTCGGTTAGGAACGGGACTGCTGCTTTTGCTCGTTTCAGTTTATGTGCATTTTTGTAAGAGAGCCGGATTGGGAAAGAAAACCCAACATGATGGTGAAGCAAAAGCTCTATCTTTTGTTTTACCATCACAGTTTTACTCACATGTAAATTCTCGTACTGTGTTTAAAAAATCAGACTTGCCATGTATTAAATTGAGTTCTGTGTCTGCCAGGTATTGGTCAAACTGAACTGAGTTTTCTTCCCAAATTAGTTGAGTCATGCTTATTAAGATAGAGAGACCAAATTAGCTCTGTAAAATCAGCTGCTGCCTCATGTAATGCCCAAGCTTAGCTACCTCTCAGTTAAAGGATCAAGGGTTTGCCCATAGAATTTCATCTTCCCTCCCTCCCTCCCTTTTACCCCAGCCATTTCTCCCCCTTCCCTTCTCCTGTGAGTGGTGTGCTGGAGCCAGCTTGTACCAGCTGGTGAGGGAAGATCGTTACGAATTTTCTGAAATTTTGTGTACCAATTGTTAAACATAGCAGGTATCAAATTATGTAAACTTACAACTAAATAAGTTGCATCAAAAACAAAAGGGAGAGATAGTCAAAACCTCATTACTTCTGAACTCTTTACTACATTTTATCATTATCTTTGTTCTTAGCATTATTACGTCTGTTAAACGGTGGAAACCATAGGCTACTGAGCACCTCTCCCCTACTCTGCAGCCGGTGACGTTAGCGTTGCTATGTGAAATCAAGCCAGGGTAAGATAGCTACAGCAGGGAAATCAGCAAATGCTGCAAATCAGCTTTCTATGTGTTGTTTTGTGCAAAGTTTAGACCAGGAGTCTTCAAACTCTGGCGGGGGGCTTGTTTTGTGCACAGTTTAGACCAGGAATCTTCAAACTCTGGCCGGGTGCTTGATTTTGTATGACTCTTGAGCAAAGAATGATTTTTATGTTTTTTTTTTTTTTTAAGATTTTATTTATTTATTTGACAGAGATCGCAAGTAGGCAGAGAGGCAGGCAGAGAGAGAGAGGAGGAAGCAGGCTCCTGCAGAGCAGAGAGCCCGATGCGGGGCTCGATCCCAGGACCCTGAGATCATGACCTGAGCTGAAGACAGAGGCTTTAACCCACTGAGCCACCAAGGTGCCCTGATTTTTATGTTTTAAAACATATGACTTTTATGAGTCTGGCATTAGGACTTGACTGACAACTGAATTTCATGGAGCACGAGACAAATGAACCCAGTCATCTCGCCACCAGAGTCACATTAGCTCCACAAACCCAACAACAATAAAAATACATTTTGATTACACAAAGCATTAGATAAGGCAAAAAATTTTTTTAAAAATCTTCACTTCACAATGGTAAGTGGATATTTGGCAATTATCCAGGTAATTGGATCAATGTAAGTAGCCAGACCATTCCTGCCCCCTCCCTCCAAAAAGTCTATTTGGGAGCTTAATGATCTACTTTGCCACAATTAACTGAATAATTACAGAGTCTGCATCCCTTTATTTTTTAAGGGCAAAAACCCACCTCTGTGTCATTCTGAAACCCATAAAAGCTTGAGAATTCTTGAAGGGGTTGTCTTCATTTAAAGACCAACTTATGGAATATCCACTGAATTCTTTAGATGTTTACCAAGACTGCAATTCAATTTCAAAGCTGAAAACCAGCAGAAGCAAAATATTTCCATTGCTCTGACTCCTGTTCCTTTCCCCGATAGGCCCAGGGTTTTGATACCTGGCATCAGAGTCCCACCATCCCAGTCTAATTTAGGCCCTTGGTGTCATCTCTTCTCCCCAGTGGGTTATCCTGTCTCCAGCCATTTTTTACATTGCAGCCTGAATTATCTTTCTGCAAATCATATGTCACCTCTCTCTTCAATTGCAGCCTGTTGCCTAGAGAATAAACTCCCAATCCCAAAGTATAAGGCATGTCCATAAGCCTCCTAAGTATGCAGCTCCAGTCTATCTAGAGTTGTATCCTTGATGAGTAAGAAGTTCCTAAATCAGTGGCTCCTAAACTTGAACATACGTTAACATCAGCTGGAAGCTTTTAAAACTCCTTATGCTTAGGTCACATACCTATCAATTAAATCAGAATATCTTGGGCTGAAGCCAGCATCTGACACCTTAAGTAACACCAAAATTGTAATAGTATTTTGGTCACCCAGATTCCCTGGAGGACCAGAAACTCTTCTTAGAACTGTACTTATTTATTTTTATAAATCTATTGTCATAGTAAAGACAGTGTTCGGTGATTTGTCTTTATGTATCTCCTCCATCAAACTTAAGCCCCTGGAAAATAGGGCCTGTTTTTAATTTTTGTTATATTGATGATATTTAGATAGTACTTGGCAACCTAATAGAAACATGACAAATGTTTGTCAAATCAAAGAACAAATGGATGGACAAATAAATAAATTATACCAGCCGGGAGACATTAAAAAGAATGAGGTTTAAGAAGCTTAAAATAAGGAATACTCTTCCTTATTTGAGAAACAAGGCCATTCATGTCATTTTTTAATAAAGTGGATCATTTAAAGGATGCAGCAGCCCGTTTGTTGCAGAATTGATCACCACAGGCCTTAATAAATGATCATGGTGGACAGAGCATTGCCTGGTCTAGTCCTGTTTTGTCATTACTGTTTTTATTGAGTACTTGATAGGTTTCAGGTGCTTTCCTCATATTTAATCAACAACAACTGTCCAAAGTCAGATTCATTAGGAACCTCATTTTATAGAGAAGGAAACTGAGGTTGACATGGGATGAGGAATGACCCACACTGGCTGAGCCACATTCAAACCCAGGAAGCTTGTCCTTGGCACAGAAGCTGCCAACCAGGCTGTCCAGTGGCTCTTGAACCAGTCAGCAGTTAGACTCATTTTAAGGAAATTTACCAAGACCCAACTGGAGAGTTTGATTAACTTGTCTGGATGAGCCTTGGCCATTGGTACTTCTTTTCAAATACCTTCAAGCAGTTATGATGTGCAGCCGGGGTTGAGAATGTCTGCTCTACACTCTCTCTCCTCTAAGCTGATGTTACCTCACAAAAGCTGCTTCTTTAGTTTTCTTCCCTAAAAAGAAATGGCTGAAACTGCTTATCTTGGTGATAATTCAAGCTGGAATGTCTAGGAATTATCCCTGCCCTTTATCAACTCTTAACTTAAGGCAGGGCAAAGAAGGTCTCCTGGGATCCCCATATGCAGACTTCCAGCCAGCATTCTCCTGGATTTTTTAGCCCCTACTGAAGGGAAATTGGGGCTATGACAAACCAGCACTATAGTTTATTTCACAAAATGCAGTGAAGGAATAAAAACTGTGTAACTCCTTAGGAAGAATAAGAAAGAATAAATGTAGCCCAATGAGTACACCTTGCTAGCCCTACTTGAAGACGATCGTTTAGCACTGGGGAAAGAGACAGGGTATAGGAGGCTCTACTGACTAGTAAACTAGCCCTTTCATAGATGACAGTGGGTTCTCTGCCTTGCCTCAGGGTGACAAGTGTGAAGAAGTAGAGAATACAATGTGTCCTCTCCAGAAGGGAAACCCCTAGGAGAAGAATGAGGGAGGGCCGAGCAGATGAAAACTACTGGTAGTTCGAGAACCTACTATTCATACAGAAGAATACGGGGCCAGGACTCGGTAGTCCCCAAGGAAGAAGGATTGCCCTTGGGAGGGTCTTACTTAGTCTGCTCTGCTCCAAGGCCAGAGAGGAGCAACATGGCTTTGGGATACGATGTCTGTGCCATTACTTAGACAATCTCTACTGCCTCTCTAAGACAAAAAGCTGAAACCACCCAAGAAAACTCATGGTGTCAGAATGACCAGGGCCCAGTCTCTGACTTTTAGGCCCATTCCACCCTGGTCTGGGTCAAAGAGAGGATGTACAACACCTTCATTTTATTATTCTTGGCAAATCATTTAAAGGAACCGAAGGCTTCCTTGTACTTCCACCATGTGCTCCTAAACTATTGACATGGCGCCGACCCCACCTGATTGTCATTACCTGTTTAGGTGTCCATCTTCCCGGTTTGACTCTACTCTCCAGAAGGGCAGGGCATGCTTGTCTTGTTCACTGTAGTAGTCTCAGCTCCCAGTCCTGTGCCTGTTCATTTATAAGAGCCTACTAAATGTTCAATGAGCGAATAAATGATTACACATAAAGGCTATCTGACAAATGAATACACCGATACTTGCTACCTACTTCACAGGGAACTAGGGAGACAGGAGCTGCCCTACTTATTACAAGAGCTCTCACAGTTTAGACTAATTGTGGCTTATTTGGGTTAAATAAACATGTTTGTTTTCCTGACATTTTCTTGTTTTCTTATAAAGCCCATATAATTCTTAACAAAAGCAACAAAACCAAACTATGGATTCAGTGTTTGCAGTTCTCTGAAGATGTACTAAAGCCCCTGGAGGCAGTGATCCCCGGAATGGCGTGAGCCAGGCTGGCTGGGGTCACAGGCACTGCTCCTAGGAGTCCGTAACGGTAGCGAAGGTCAAAGCTGTAGAAGGCTGCTTATTACCAACAGGAAATGTAGAAAACACCTTGCCCTTTAATCTTCAAATTACCTCAAAGGAAACAAAAAGCAATGCTCTCATCAGGCTTTATCCACAGAGGAAGCACAGCCTTCTTTGGACAGTCCTGATTTTAAAGCCTCATAGGTTATGATGACATCAAAATACTTAAAGTGTTTCAAAGAGCTCTTTCAGGAATACTCCAGTTACAAAACTGAATGTCATTATTCTCTATTACAAATAAGAAACATTGGTCTGGTTACCAAATGATTTCTCCCATAGTCTCAGAAATAGGAGAAAACCTACGGATGCTGATCCCCAAACCACAAGGCTAGTACCACTGCCAGCCAGCCTTACCTCCAAAGACAGTTAATACAGACCCCCAAAAGTACTCAAGACCCCTTAGTACACCAGCGTGTAGATCTGAATTTGCATGTTTTATATACTCCTCCCTGCCCCCAAGTTCCCAAGGACATCCTAGAAATAAATTAGGGGCCTGGCAATGGGGATAATGTTAAAAATTAAGAATCACAACCATTAGCAAACTAAGAAGGGGGAGAAGTAATTCCACACTTTGCATTAGTACATTTGTTTACCATATGCAAAGTGCCTTTATAAATGATAAAGCACTAATTTTCATTCTGGATGTGGGACTCTCTTGTCCAGGGCATAAATCTTGCTGTTATCAAAAGCAACGGCCAACCGTAAAAACATTGATAGAGCTCCATCTTTGTACCAGACACTTTAGATTCTAAGCGCTTCTCACGAATTATTTGATTTAGTTCTCACAGCAACCTGAAGATGTATGTGCTATTATTGTCCTTATTTTGTGGGTGAAGAAACTGAGGCCCAGAGCTTAACAGAACCCCCAAGGTTATATAGCAAGGCGGAGAGGAGACCAAGATCTAGGTCAGGGAGTCTCTGACTCCAAAACTCACGTTCTTCTCATTATACTATACTTTCTTCAAAAAAGAAAGACATTATGCCACTATGACTGAATTAAATTCTCTGTAGTTTGGGGATATTGAAGGAATCCCAAATCCCAGAAAAATCAGTCAGTGAAACTTACTCAGAAATAGTTCTGGTCATTAAAGACATCCCCAAAGTACAGGGCCAAAAATATCAGTGACTTTAATGACACTAGAGTAGAAATACAGGTCAAATCCAATTACAGAGGATCTCAAAGGAACATCCAAGCTCTTATGGTATTCTGGAACTTTATTATATTAAATAGTGCCTGCTCGAACTCCTAGAGGACTCACAGATCCTCCCTGCCTTTCTTCAAATTCTGGTACTTGTCTACCCGTCACAGTTTAACCCTTGATTATATATTATGTTTTATTGTTCAACATTTTATCACATATGCTTAAGCTTTGTCTCCTTAACTAGATTTTAAGTTCCTTAAGAATAAAACTGGGTCTCATACTTTGTCACTCTTTCTAATTTATTATGTGCTGATATGTGCACAAACTGGGTGCCTGCTGACATAAGTTACTTATTGATTTGTTTAACAAATACATCAGTGGTCAGCAAACTTTTTGAAAGGGAACTAAGAGTAAATATTTTAGGCTTTGCAGGTCATCTGGTTCTCACTGCAGCCACTCAACTGTGCTGTTTTATTTTAGATGGCGTCTATCAATACATTGAGCTTGATTGTGTCCCAATAAAACTTTGTTTATAAAACGGACAGAGGGCCAGATTTGGCCTATGGGCTTGTCAACCCAATGGAGAGTATATAAGATAGGCTTGAGGGGCTAGGTTGGGAGATGTTTTGAAATCTCAGCATTCCATCAGCAGCTTCTCTGCCTCCCCCTCAAGTCTCTAGCCCATTTTTACAGTCCTAACTCCTGACCAAGCCAAGTATTTTTCCACAGCCTCTTACCTTGGACTTAAGTTTAGTTCAGCACAATATTTTGCCATTCATTTTCCTTTGGGGCTCCACACATCAGTTTAAAAAGAGAAAAACCAATCACAAAGTGAAGAGCTGACATGGTAGGTTGCATCGATAATAAGTAATCAGAAAATTCTTCAAATGCATTCCATCTAGCAGTCCCTGATACTTTTTTTCTGATTGCTTCCCCTAGACTGCCCTGTAGATCATCAAGGTAACTTGAAATATGCATTTCACCTGAATTAAAAATCTGAAGAGAAAGCTGATCACCGCTGGCAATAGGGTCACCTAAAGGGTAGTCAGGATACACATCCCTTCCTCCCAATAGTGACTGCTTCTTTCTGAGAACGAAAGAGCACCATGAATGAAGGAAAACACCTTTTCTCTTTCTTGATTTAAACATTCAGCCCTTAGTTTTGAAATAATGTTAATAAGTCCTTAATGGACTACTATCTTGGCCTAATTTCAATGTGCATCAAACAGACTGGTCATTATTGTTTCTGGGCTCACCACTTTATTTCACAGAGAAGGCATGTGGCTTGCCTAGAACTGTGGGACTCTACCCAAATCAAATAATCATAAGGTCATCCCTCTTTGGTGTTGGTGCTGCTATGGTGACCCAGCTAGCCCCACACACAGCTAGGTAACGGGAGATGCAACTCAGTTTGCTGTCCTAATATGCAATCCACCCAGCAATTCCCCACACCCTGTTCTGTCCCAGGACAAAACTCCCTTATGTGAAATCGGCCATATTCAACAACAGCTTCCTGAATCATATGATGCAGAGCTGCCTGTGTTGGTAGAGACTGGGCGGGTGGTCTCTGCAACATCTACGGTCACTTCCACGGCACACTTGTAAAATGGGAAGATCTGTCTTCTGCTATCTCAATGAGCCCTTTCCACATCTTGCTCTCCCTCCCTCTTAGCACTCAGGCGCTGAGACTCACAGATGTTAGTTACCACGGTGGCCTTGGTATTTAAAGCCTATAATCTCTTCATGTGGAATTAAAGGCACTTCCTTATGTTTTAGTATGTTCCAGGCATTAGGAAGCAACTGGGAAGACATGTTTCATGTAGAGGTCCTCTATGCCCAGTAAGCCTGATCCTTAACAATGAGGTAAAGTGAATAGGTTTAGTGCGACTGGCAGAGAGGCAAAGTGAGATTAGAAGAGAATGGGTAAGTGTGGTCTCCCTACTCCAAAGAGCTCTAATGGCCCAGGTCTGCTCCAGGCCGAATTGGCAGAGGCTTAATCCAGACTGTGGTTAGGTCCAGATTGGAGAAATTCAAGCTTGAGCAAAATCTCAACCAACAGGCCCCTTTCTTCCCCACGCCTGCCCCTTCTCATTCTGTTTCAGGGCTCTCTGATGGCTGTTTCATACTTAACTACTTTGCAGTCTCATGGAACACAAGACTTCTATCTCCTATATTATTTCTTACTCTGTTTGTGAAGTTTCTGGTAAGTATGTTTTAGCTCACATTCTCCATCTTATTAAAATCCTGGTAATGAACTGCCTGGGGAATTAGGGAACTCCTTATCACGCAGAATTTTGTTGAAATGAACTGAGTATTGGTGAGGTAATTGGACACGAAGGATCCTTCTAGACTTCTGTTAGAAATAATAGCAACAGGAGTGCCTCGGTGGTTCAGTTGGTTGAGCATCTTATCTTGGTTTCAGCTCAGGTCATCATCTCTGGGTCCTAAGGTAGGGCTCTGCACTCAGATAGGAGTCTGCTTGTCTCCCTCTCTCTCTGCCCCTCTCCCTGCTCAAGCGTGTGTGCTCTTTCTCTAAAAAAAAAAATAAGCAAATCTTTAAAAAAAATATTAACAGTGTTGAACATAATGCTAATAATGATGTAGTAGTAGTAGTAATAATAATAATAGCTTTTTTGTTTGCAGAACATCTGATAGATTGAAAATCTTTTTTGAATATGCTTTATAACTTGATCCCATTTATCCCACAAAATTGGTAGGACAGATATCAGTTAGGATCCCCAAGTTAAAGGTGAGGTCACTTGTTGAAATTTATATAGATAAAAAGAGGTTAGAGTAGTTCCCCTTTCCAAGGGGTGTCTCTCCCATTGTATATTGTTTCCTAACAAAGAAATGAACCATGACCTGAAAACAACTGATAACAAGTTTCAAACCATTTCCCACCACTAGGAGAAAGAGGGCTTTCCTTAATTCTTTATTTCTATCATATTTTAGTACAAAATTCCTAGCAAAAAGGACGATTCATACTGGCAGCACAAGCAAACCATCAGAGGTTGTTTAAATCATTTTACAATCACACACTCTTAGGGGGCATCCTGAAAGCTGCTCTTTCCTCTCTATTCCAACACATTCTACTCTAGGAATAGAGTAGGAAATGTAAAATTTAGGGGACATTTACACAACAAAGAAAAGAGTAGTAAAGCATACTGTATATTTATGTTTCAGATTATTATACCATAAGAAGTCAGTTTATATTTTTATACAAGCACACATAGCTATAAAACCGAACATTTTCAATGTTTTGATGATTATATCCTATTTTCAAATAACTGAAGCATACTAATTTCCCACAATTATCTTGGTGGATTATGTGGTGAATTTTATCTTAGTCATTGCAATGGTATAAAAATCATAGACCTGGACATTATTTTTTTTTCATACTACAAATTTGTTTCAAATTCTGGTATACAACTTTAAATACCAAGTGTTAACACATATTTTATCTTGTAATGACAATTATAAAATCATCATGAAAACCCAAAGTCATGAATAGCTATCTGAGGTATTATAATGAGACCTCCAGAAACACAGTGGAAGTGTGCCAGCACTGTGGAAACCAATGGAAGTTAATGTTATGTGTATTAAATAAGAATTAACCAATTATAAATGGTCTTTTGCTAACATAGAGCCTGCAACTTAGTATGTTTAGGTAAGTAACAATGACCTGATTTTACACAGGTTATTCAAGAAGAAAGGAGGCAGAAGTCTGTCTTCATCCTATAAGGATGGAGCTTTAAGAATTTGGGGAAAAAAGAATTTTTAAAAAAGAGAACAAAGCTCTGTGGGCCAGGAAATGAACAATATGGCAATGCTGAAGTCATTGCGATGTTATGTATCTTTGTTTTCTGTATGACTTCTAATCTTCAAGGGTTTTCCCTTTTCTTTTTTTTTCTTACAATATAGAAAGTTTAAAAAAAAAAAAACTTCCTATTTTTTCCTATCTTCTTGAGTAAACTCTGAAAGATCAGGACTTACTATTGTATCCTCTTTTATCCCAACTTGGATTTCAGTATTCTATAAGTCATGCACTCTTAAAAAGAAAAAAAAAGACATTACATGAGTAAATGCAACTAACTCGTGGTGTAGTGCAATAAAATAAGCATTTCTAAATTTCTATTCACAAGGCACTGGACCAACTACTTGGGAGCCAACTGGGTTGTATTTATATTCCCTGAGTTATTGGGAAAGGTAGACTTTGCTCATAGGCCCCAAGGCTTGAAGGTAAATTCCTTTACAAAAGAAATGTTAAACGCTTGCCAAAAGATTTTAACAAAATTGTACAACCAGTTATGCCTGTATTAGACTGACAATATTCCCATCCCCAATGTTTAAGGACCAAATCCCTTATCACAGACTTTCTAAATGCCCACTGACCTCATCAGAAAAGACTTTAAATACTGAAAAGCCGTCCAACTCCTGGTAGCAGATACATATTTACTAAACTTCTATTTTTCAGTTGAAAGCTCAAAAATTATTACTGGTAACGATAATGGTCCTTGTTTTCCTGGAAGTGACAGAGGCACATGATTTATTTTCGAAAAAATGCCTATGGAGCGGCACCTGGGTGGTTCAGTGGGTTGAGCCGCTGCCTTCGGCTCAGGTCATGATCTCAGGGTCCTGGGATCGAGTCCCTCATCAGGCTCTCTGCTCAGCGGGGAGCCTGCTTCCCTCTCTCTCTCTGCCTGCCTCTCTGCCTACTTGTGATCTTTCTCTGTCAAATAAATAAATAAAATCTTTAAAAAAAATGCCTATCGAATACCTGTCTGAATAACCATAGTTAGTCCATCTTTCTTTCAAGTAAAAATAGTGTCCCGTGAAAATAAAAATATTAGTTCAGCTTGCAACTCAAGCACAGAAGTGGTTTCCTAGGGACGAGTATGTGGTACTCCTGTGTTCAGCACAGGTGCTTTGCACATACTTCTTTTTTTTTTTTTTTTTAAGATTTTATTTATTTATTTGACAGGCAGAGATCACAAGGAGGCAGAGAGGCAGGCAGAGAGAGAGAGAGAGGGAAGCAGGCTCCCTGCTGAGCAGAGAGCCCGATGCGGGACTCGATCCCAAGACCCTGAGATCATGACCTGAGCCGAAGGCAGCGGCTTAACCCACTGAACCACCCAGGCGTCCCTGCACATACTTCTTATGTTTTGACACAGAATTTAAAAAGTGTGGAGCGCCTGGGTAGCTCAGTTGGTTGAGCCAGGGGCTCTTGGTTTTTTTTTTTTAGCTGAGGTCCTGATCTCAAGGTGGGGAGATGAAGGAGATGCTCCTTTCGGGGAATCAGGGCTCAGCCGGGAGTCATGCTTCAGATTCTCACCCTCTGCCCCTCCTCCACTCGCATACCCGTTCGCTCTCAAAAAATAAATCTTTTAAAATTGAAGCAAAAAGCTGAATTCTAATAAAATTAATAATTTTTACTGCTTTATGAAGAACATCCTCAAGCGACACTGGCTTTTGCCGCGGTGCTCCGCCTTGAATCACTCTAAGACGCCTGACTTTACTCCCCATTGTTTTTGCACCACTGGTGCAAATATCAACACAGTGAAAGAGGCAAAGAAATCCTAGTATTGTCATGAAAATAGTTTTCACATGGCAGACCCATGAAAGGGTCTCTGGAATTCCTGGGGGAATTCCGTGTTTTGAGAACCACTGGGTGTTTGTACATACAGAAATCACAGTTCCCTTTCTCTTCAGTTACTAGTTTTTGACGTTTATTTATTATTACAGGTTTGATCACTGCACGCCAAAGACACTTCAAGGCGTCGAACACATCCAAGCGATACACCCAAGCGCGCGTGCAGCTCCAAGACTCACGTAAGAAGAAAACAGCGCTTGGGGAAGGGGGTGGTGGTTCAGACCTCTAGCCGGGGCTTGCGGTTGCCCCCGGCAACGATTGTCGGGGGCGGGAGCGCGGCCATCGATTAGTAATGTCTTGCGTCCGTCACCGGAGGTGGGGGCGGGGGCATGGCTGGAGAAGGAAGGCCTCCTCGGCCCTGCGGTCGCCGCGTGTTTTCGGTTGCGAGGCGGCTCGCTCGTTCTGCGATCTATTGAGAGTGGCTTCCGACAACCCTGGGTTGATGTCGGGGAGGGAGGGAAGATGGCGGCCGTGGCGGCGGGCGGCCTGGTGGGAAAGGGGCGCGACATCAGCTTGGCGGCCCTGCAGCGCCACGACCCCTATATCAACCGCATCGTGGACGTGGCCAGCCAGGTGGCTCTGTACACTTTCGGCCATCGGGCCAACGAGTGGGTGCGTGCGGACGCGACGGGGCCGTGCAGGCAGGGCGAGGGTGGGGACGGGGTCGTCAGACTCGGGGCTCCAGAACCCAGTGAGGGGGAGGAGACGCTGACGTTCTGGAGGTGGATGGAGGTGGATGGTGGTGATCGCGGCCTGAGGGCGAAGTTGTGGCAACTAGACCCCTAGGCCGGGGGTTTTGAGGGAGAGGGAAGCCGCTCTGAGAAGCCACCTGAAGTTGGGGAAAAGACTTAAATATCTACGACACCCCATGTGGGAATACCAGACGGATCAGGGACGGGACCCGGAGCTGAAGGAGGGGGACCTAATGCCTTGAGGGCGGAAAACTGCTGTAGTTTGAGAAAGTGAAGCAGGATTCTGTCACAGTGAAACGTGGCTGTAGGGGAGGCAAGGGTAGGGGACGAAGGAAAAAGCCGAGTTCTGGTTCTGAAACATCAGTCTTAGATGGGACGAAGAGGAGTCAGACCATGGCAGAGGGGAGAAATTGGACTTGTGAACTCAGGAAATACAACCGAGAAAAGAGCAAACATCGGCAAATAGAGGACAAAATGGGGGCTGGGTCTAACACTTCGAAGGAGGTTGCCTCTCTTGGAAATACCGTTACACCACAGCCTACCAAGACCAGAATGAGTTTGAAATTTGAGTCCGTTTGGGAGCCGGATTATTTAGTGCACTTCTCAAAGCAGAAACCCAATAAATAGCAATGGGGTGAAATTGTGAAATTCCTCACAATTACAGTGGGGTAGAAGCCTAAGACACTTCAGTCCTTTGCAGCAATTACTGCGTGTGAAATTTTGTAACAACCCACTTGAATAGAGGGAAATGTAATTTTTCTTTTCCTCATAATAATTTTTGTCCCAAATAATAATCCATCCATTACATAGCCATCCATCATTTTAAAATAAGTTGGAAAACAGTATAAAAAACTGGGCCAGGATGAATGAATTTCAGGTGATTTTTAAATGTATTCTCTAAGACATCAAAATTCAATCAAAGGAAAACGTGCATATTGAACAAATTAATATATTTTTAACATTTGCATTCATTTACATAGCCCACTTCTCTCTAGTGTGGACCTTGACCACTCTGTAATTTAAAAACTCACCTGAAAATAATTAGGAGAAGTAAAAATATTTTAAAAAGAGGCCCTAGAATGGGAAAGATGAAAATAGTTTTACCCTAAGTTCTTTTTTTTTTTTTTGGTTAAGATTTTATTTATTTATTTGACAGACACAGCAAGAGAGGGAACACAAGTAGGGGGAGTGGGAGAGGGAGAAACAGGCTCCCTGCTTAGCAGGGAACCTGGTGCAGGCCTGGATTCCAGGACCCTGGGATCATGACCTGAGCCAAAGGCAGACGCTTAAGGACTGAGCCACCCAGGCGACCCATTACCCCAAGGTCTTAAGTTAGGAATTTTGCTGGAACAGAGCAAGGAATTTAGGTCTGTACTCCTAGTTGTCAAGCAGAAAAGGAAAACGGGGAGACGTCTTTAATATTCACCAGTCTGTAACACTTGGTCAGCAGAGAGCTTACTTATTTCCTCCTCATTTTCGGGGGAACTTGTCACCTGGGTCTTTATGTAAGGAACATAGAGCAATGTACTGGGTGATTTCATCAGTGGCAATTTAGAAAAAATACAAAGATATTCTACATATTGCATTGCTATTACACTGCTGTATAAGAAGATGCCAAAGGCATACTGTGTTAATTCTGTCAAGGTAGTTTTGTGGGAGATAAAGAGTCAGAGGTACAGTAATGTGAGCCTACCTAACAGTGGGATTAGAGTCTGAGGAATCTTGAGAAATTGTTAACATGTAGGGGACAGCATTCCTCTTGGAAAACAATTGTCTCCTATAGGCTTTTGACAGGATCTCTGTGATAGATACCTGTTCAGATAGTTAGAGGTTTATTAGATAGCCAGTAAAGTCCTTCTAAAGCCTCATCAAAAGGTAGAAGTGTCACAATGCATTATTTACAGGAGTTATGTTTTCCTGCTTCCTGGACTTGTTGCCTTCAGACAGGGCATAATTCATTCCGTAAAAGGTCATTCTTTCAAAGTACTAATCTTCAAGGCTGTGGTAGCCAGAAAAAAGAGACCTAGTTCAGATGCAGAGCAATTGCTGAGGGTGAACAGTTTGTCACCCCTGACTCCATATGCCATCACTCAGGGCCTCTGGATGAGAGCCTTTTGAACATAAACCTACTGAAAGCAGAAAGAACATTCTTGAGATTGGAAGTGAAAGTATATGCAAGAAAGCAGATGGGAGGTAAAGAAAGGGAGTTCTTACTACACTGAAATAGATGAAGAATGACTTCAGGCGTTCAGAGCAGGAGGTATTTGGAATGAAGGGTAGATAGAAAATGAGGTGTTTGAAGGAAGGATTAAGAAAGATTATGTCCTGCCTGGAATAGGAATTTAACAGAACTACTTTCCATTCATAATCTGGAAAGACTGCTCCCCCCAAGTACCTATATGTCATTTAAAGAATGGATTTTCACCTCTCAGTCCTTAGAGCAGTGGTTCGTAAGCTAGTTTTGCTTTCGTCTCCAGGGAACATCTGGCACAGTGACCAGAATTTTTGGTTGTCACACTAAGAAGGAACATACTACTGGCATCCAAAGGATGGAAGTTGGGGATGCTGCTAAATATCCTTTATGCAGGACGAACCACCATGACAAAGATTTATCTGGCCCCAAATGTCAGAAGTGCTGAGCTTGAGAAACTGCCTTAGTGTGACTGTTGTCCTGTTTCTAGCTAGTGTTTTTCAGTTTCCTGTGTATCAAAATCAATCACTTGGGGGTTTTAAAAGTGTAACTTGCCAGATGAGTATCTCAGGATGTGAAGTCCAGGCATTGCTCTGTTAAGGACTTCATAGGTGACTTACATGCTATGTGCATGATTGAGAGAGGTGTATGGGGATAAGTGGAGGCCTACTTTTTTATTGTGTTAACATAGATAATTACAGAGATTGCTTTGGGTGGTTTCAAAAGTGTCAAATGCTGTACCGAGTCCCAATAATTTGCCAACTAACACAATTTTATATTCCATCTTACTATTTTAAATTTTGATCTTAATTTTTTAATACATGTTAGATTTTATAATAGAGTGTAATATTGAATCATTAAATTGTACGTTTAAAATTCTAGCCAAAATTCCCCTGGACTATAAACTAATAATTTAACATAGAAGTCCTCCTTGTCTGGAGGATCTAATAAAAACTTGTTCTAACTATACTCCAAAACCCCAAACCTAAGCTTTGCCCTGAAAGGGGGAAAAAAAAATCTGGTTGCCCTTGGACAACACCGGAGGGGCTAGGAAAATGCATCAGTTTGAGCTGTTTCAACCTTGATAGATCATAATTTACATTTCCAGAGCCCCTTTTATCTAGGTATAATAGAGCACTTAAAATATGTTTTCTAATCAAAAGATCTGAGTGGTACAGGCTAGTTATCTCTCTTCAGTGAAGAAACAGAGACATGGAATAATAAACTGGTTAGCCCCATGTGACCTGGCAAGAATCCCATTCCAGGTATTCATAAGCAAGATTTAAGAAATCCCCTGTACACGTTAGTGCTGCCGACAGTGCTCCTGGTGGGCAAAGTACACAGTGGATTTTGTTTGTACAGACTTTCCCAGTTATGTGTCTGGATCCCAAAGAAAACTCTGGAAAGCTGTTGCTTGATGTTTATTCTACAGGGAGACTAGGCCTGTGGTATTGGGCTGTGGGAGTCTGCCCTGAGCCAGTCGGGGAATTTCAAACTTTTTAAGAACCTGTTGCAGTTGAAGGAGGCCACAAATTCTTTAACACTTTCAATGAAGAGGTGGGGTCCATTACCTTGAGGGCACTATGCTAAGTGAAATAAGCCAGAGAAAGGTTCTGATATTGTTTGAGTTCACTAATATGTGGAATCAAAATAAATTGCATGTTGCAAGTTGGGAGGACAATTTTAGGACATGCCTTTTACATTTCTGATTCTGGGTTTTTCAAAACTGAAATTGGGCATGAAGTCTTCCTTTCTTTTCTTTTTAAAGAAAAGGTAGTTTCCATTGCTACTTCAGGAGGAAGGGAAGCAACTCAAAAGCTATTAGCTTTATGTGTTTGGATCGCCAAGATGAAAAAGTCTGAGGTCAAATACTGGAAGAACAGAAGTGTTTGGCCTTGCAGCAAGTGGTCCTCGTGATGCATGTTCCTTAACCTGTATCTCTGTTTCAGCTTCTTATCAAAGTAGCAAATAATACAGGATATTTAACTTTTACACATTTATTCTTGAAGGTTCTGTGGACTGTAAATACTTGCCAACTGTAGTGGTTGAACTTCAGGAATGGCTACAAATTTTAGACTGTTTGGGTACTATTTATTGTTCTATAGAGGCCATTTTCTCAGTGATTAATATTGTGGCAGTTTAGGTAATTCTTACCACTTAAAGTGCACCCAGCATATAGATTTCTCAACAGTTAAGAGTTAACCATGTTTGTGTACACGAGGAAAGGTAAGTCAAAATGTTTCTGTATCTTTTTGTTGTATTTTTTTTTTTTTTTTTCATTTCAACTCTGTTTT
This sequence comes from Mustela nivalis, assembly GCF_964662115.1. Lineage (NCBI taxonomy): Eukaryota > Metazoa > Chordata > Mammalia > Carnivora > Mustelidae > Mustela > Mustela nivalis. The sequence continues at coordinate 109,593,617 of NC_139026.1, read as the reverse complement.
TCAAAGCATAGTGGGAAAGGGCCACACTTGAGAAGTAAGGATATTTTTCACAGGACGCTGAAGTGATTTATGCAAACTTTTTATAATAAATCCATTTTAAGGATGAACTGTAATCTTACCAATGTGTATGTATTAGAGAAAAGATTGACTAAAATTGTTTTAACTGTTATAAATTCTTTATTTCTAATTACATATTCTACTATGAGGAGTAAAATTCTTGTTGCTAAGTAATTTAATATCCATTAGCTCTTAAACAACAATGTTTGGTGGGGCTCCTGTGTGGCTCAGTGGGTTAAGCCTCTGCCTTCAGCCTAGGTCATGACCTCAGGGTCCTGGGATCAAGTCCCACTTCAGGCTCTCTGCTCAGCAGGGAGCCTGCTTCCCCCTCTTTCTCTGCCTGCCTCTCTGCCTACCTGTGATCTCTGTCAAATAAATAAATAAATAAAATCTTTTAAAAAATTGTATAAAAAAAACAGTGTTTGATGATGTTTGACATAATTTGGGACATAATGGATTTTGATTTCAGGACTCCTAGTACAGTTCTTTGGGCAGAGAATGTTACTTAACTGAGGCAGCTGTTTTCACATCAGAATCACCTGACAACTTAATGAACATGAGGCTGCTGCACATCACCCCTGTAGTCTGAGTCTGTAGGTCTGGGGAATAACCCAATAATTTGCATTTCCATCAAGTTCCCAAGTGATGCTGATACTGCCAATGTGGGGTCTATACCTTAAGACCCACTGGAGTAAGGTGACCAAGAGAATTGCCGAAATTACTTGAACATGTGAGGGGGTCATGCTTCCAATGTTTTATGTGCCTTTAAAAAGTTATCATTTAATATTATATATACCCTTGTTCTTAAAGAGTGCATTTCCCCCCAAAACTACAGAGTACTTAAATTTTGAATAATTTTCATAATAGAGATTAATAATTAAATATTAGGTTAGATAGAATGGGGAAACTAAACCGTATAAGTAGCAAATGTACCTTTTAAATTCTGCGTTATAATAATCTAATGACTAGCTAAAACGAAACTTTTTTTAAAGTATACATTGTACTAATGAACGTTTTCACCAGGGCCTGGGCTCCTGTCTTTGGAGAGATGGAAGAGAGCGTTTCTAAATGAACTGAAATGATAGTTCATCACTTTCACTTTACCACTTAACCAGTTTCTCTCAGGCAGATTTCTTGAGTCCTAGCTTAGCAATGTTTCTAACTTGATTTCAAAGATCCGATAGCGACTCTAAATATTCCACACCACGTTGGTGATTAATTTGTCTGAAAACTACTGCATCATTGCTCTCTTCTGGGCTGTAGTCAAAGTCAGCTTATTGACAGAAGATCTGCTCTCCTTGGTGACAGGATATGGCAATAGAAGATGAACCGAGAAAATAAAGAAGGGGATAATGAAATGCAGACACTAGTGACTTCTGCAGCCACATATCCAGGTCACAGGGTAGAGGACAAGGCAGCACACTTATCTCCTCTTTCAAAGGAAATCCGTGGAGCGTATTTATTTTTGTATTGCTTTAGCTAGAGGTGTATTGCTGTCCCTGTCTTTGGTAAAGAGAGAGAATGATGGTTTATTTCGTGAGTGACAAAAGTAGAAGAACTGCTTCCTGCTGCCTAATGAGCAGAGCCACAACCTGGCTGAAAACCTGCCTTTCTCCTTTCCCTAAGAATAAACCCTCCTGTTAAGTGGATTTGGCCTTACTTAAAACTGACTATTCTCTAACTTCTGTGAAAGTGCCTATTAATGAAGAGAATATACACATTTTGCTGTTTTGTTTTGTTTTGTTTTTTAGGAAAAGACTGATGTGGAAGGAACCTTATTTGTTTACACAAGGTAAGAATATTTTACTTTTATGAAGAAACTGACAGTCTTTCAACGAATATTTTAATTTGGTTGTGTTGCTCTTCAAATGTAGTTTTATTCCACAGAGAAGTGAAAAAACCTGAATCTTGGTTTGAAGTTATTAGTGATACAAGGAAGGGAATACTGAGTAATGTCACCTGGTATAGTATGAGAAATACTAATTTCAGAATGTAATTTAAACTCCAGTATTGAAGAACTTTGTTCTTTTTAAAACAGTATTAAATATTTATCCTTTAATTCAAATGAGTAGTACAGAGTCCTTGAATATAATGCATTGGCAAGAAGCTAGAAGTACACTATTAAGAATATTAGATATTTTAATTACTATTTGGAAAAAGGTTTTATTGGTCACTCCCGCCACCCCCCGTCATTGATTCTTTAAAGAAGTGTGCTCCAAAATTAAGGATGTCTTTTAGTCCTCTGTTATATAGTTAATAGAGTATATTTCAGGATAAATTTGATAAATTCACGTTTTTTGTCATTTGTATGAGAAATTGTTAATATCACATAGTATGCATATTGTCTTAATAGTTCAATGTTTTATTCGTATAAACATTCACGTAAACCTCCATTATTTTCATTTGGAGGACGAAGATAAAATACAAAGGGCTAGTACAAACCCTTCTAGAGCTAACAGCTTCATTGGGGAGACAGAAAATGCATGTGTGTGCATGTACACACACACATTTTTTTTTTACCCTTTCACGTTTAAAGGTAAACCATCCCCCCCAACAATAAATAAAAGTAACCAAAAAATAAAGATAAGTCCCAATGGATAGCCTATTCTTAGATCCAGTTGATAGGTTATAAGGAATGAATGGACTTCTGTGATTATGGAAGACTTTATCGAATTGGTGCATCTCAAGTAGGCCTCAGGAATAAGGTAGCTCTTGCACAGAAGAGAGGGAAGGGCTGTCTCAGCAGGAAGGATGGAGAAAGCTGAGGCATACGACCTAGTGTGGTGAAGGGACAGTAAAGAAAACGACTTTTGGCTGCAGAGAATTTATCCTGGTTTATATCAGTTAGAAGACAGTAAAGGTAAAGAGATTTTGCTGGCTTGGAATGTCAGACCAGGGATTTTGCAATTTATTTTCTTAGCAGTAGGGAGTCACTGAAGGTTTATGAACAGGAAAATAACAGAGTTATGGCAAAGTGTGTGGGGAGAGTCAGTGTATTAGCATTATGAGGACGCACTGGTTCTAGAAGTTGGACTTAGAACAATGAGAAAATTATTGCAGTGGAGTAGATATGAGATGATGAGAGTATGAACTAGAATGGTAGAAGCTGAGACTGAACAAATTTCTTGAAAGATTGCACATATAGAAGGAATGATGAAATTTAAAAAAACAAAAAAACAACTACGATTTTGAAATAGAAGACAAAGAATGAAAGAACCATAAGCAGAATAGAAAGATAGGAGGTGGAGAATCTGGTTTGAAGATAATTTTATTTTGAAATAATGATTTTGGTGTAGTATCAGGGCATTTGAATGAGCTGCCAGGTTCCACAGGCCAGGTTAGGGATGGGGATACAGAGCTTCGAGTCACCTGCCTTAAACTGGTCATTGAAGCCATGAGAGTACAAGTGTTCTCTGAAGGAGAAGAAAGTGATGAGGACTAGTGGTTGAGTTTTCACGACCAGAGATACAGAGAAGAGTCAGCCATATAGACACAAGCAAAATGAGAATGTTGCAGAGAGGCGGGTTGCAGGCCCAGTGCAAGGATGGCAGAAGAGTGTGTCAGTGGAGGCGGAAGCCACAGTGGGAGTGGAAAGAAAGGAACAGATGGGCAAGACCATTGGGGTAGGTAGAGGAGGTTGGTTTATTAGAAAAGTGGTGGGAATGCCTAAGAGCCATTGGCTGCTTTGGTTTACATTATGTTCTAAAACATTCTGAAACACCAGAGCATACCACTGAGTATAGACTACTCTTGAGAATTTTCAAATGTGAAAAGAAAACCAAACAGATAAACTCCGACTTATACCAAGCACACACACACACACGCATACACACAGTGCATTTCTCATTCATTTCATACAAGTATTATTCTTTTGAGAAGTGAAGAAAAGGTGTATTAATATATGCTAATGATTGGTTTTAGGGATTTTTAGTAGGTGCGCGCTCTTTCTCTCTCTCTCTCTTTTTGACTGCTTAAGATTAACAAATTATACAAGTATTTTCTCTTTTGTACCCACACCAATTGAAGGTTTGCATTTTCAAGTATTTCTTAATATACTCTGAGTTCCAAATGGAACTGTCAGTTCAACCATAGGTAGAGAAACAACTCTTTCCTTGTTCCTTAAACTCTTCCCCAAATCTAACTCCTCTAGAATAGGAGCTTTCCCCATCTCCCCTCTTGCCCGGGGGTGGGCCATCAGATAGATGCCAGATTCTAACATGTTGAGGTCTTTCCTCAGTAGAGAATGACAGAAAGCTCATAAAAGTCAGAGGGGTGGGACGCCTGGGTGGCTCAGTTGGTTGAGCAGCTGCCTTCAGCTCAGGTCATGATCCCAGCGTCCTGGGATCGAGTCCCACATCGGGCTCCTTGCTCAGCGGGGAGCCTGCTTCTTCCTCTGCCTCTGCCTGCCATTCTGTCTGCCTGTGCTCGCTCTCTCCCCCTCTCTCTCTCTGATAAATAAATAAAATCTTAAAAACAAAAAAAGTCAGAGGGGAGTTTTTAGTACAGGTAATGGGGCTGCTGGTGATAATATTTTGACTTCTGTTATGGATATTGCTTTGGAGGAACTGGCACATTCATCCCCGAGCCTATTTTATAAATTATGAGATGGTATAGTAACCATACCATTAGAGAGGTGAGGTCCTGTTGTGATAATGAAATAGCTGAAGAATCAAATTCTGATTCTGTATAGAAGTGCCTAATCCCATTTAAAATTTTTTTTCTTTATTTCCTGCTATGGCTTGCTTTCTGTAATAGAGAGTTCATAGAGACACCCACTGGTGATTTTTGAACTTGACATTTCCAGAGGACCCTCTGTGTGAGAGATCTTGAGAACTCTTTCCTTCTTCCTTGGAATTTAAGTTGAAATGATTATCGTGACTCTAATATTGATCATATGCCCACCACTGCTTTACCTTTTTGTAAAATAAGTTAGTCAAGGATTGGCTTCCATCAAGTTTAACTTTGGAGGTCTCAAAATTCTGTAGTAGTACTGTAGCTGTATTTTACTTCGTTAGTAGCATCAAATGGCTAATTTGAAATAAAACTGAAACATAAACACCTTTTCTTCCTATCGCTCAGAACATTTCTGTGGGTTGGTTACCCTGCTGCCCTAGTTTAAAGTAAATAAATGAATTCTGCTTGCTTCAGTTTCAGCGTAGAAGCATTTGGTGTTTCATTTGTCACCAGAAGTTGCACAGTTGGATTACTATATGGCTGTCACCCAAGAGTAGACAAATGCACATGTAGTTGTTAGAGTTACACTCTGTGTAATTTGGGTTCTGCCTGACAGAGAGTAGGCACTGAAGGTTTATTCACTGAAACGAAAAATAAAAAGTCACTAAATGCCACACTGTTATGGAGGAAAAACTTTTATAGTAGTTTATCTATGAAGTTGTTTCCTTTACGAGGAAGACAAAATAGCTGCTTCTTGAATTAAATTCTATGATCTTTTAATTGTACTGTATCTCATCATGGGTTCGTTGACCCAGAGGGGCATCATTTTTTTAAGAGATTTTACAGCTTCAATTTCAAACCAACACTAACATTTTTTTTAAAATCTTTTATTTATTTGACAGACAGAGATCACAAGTAGGCAGAGAGGCAGGCAGAGAGAGAGAGGGGGAAGCAGGCTCCCCACTGAGCAGAGAGCCCGACGTGGGGCTCGATCCCAGGACCCTGGGATCATGACCTGAGCCGAAAGCAGTGGCTTAACCCACTGAGCCACCCAGGCGCCCCAACACTAACATTTTCTATGAAAAATTTTTTCGTATGGTTGTGATGTGCACTCAAGATTCTTTAGAAGTATCTGTCAGTAATTTTTTAAAGTGGTTAATATTTCTGCACGTATTTACAACCTAGAGAGGGAAGCAAGATACCTATATACACATAGCTAAATAAGTAGGACTTGCTTTTGCTAAAGGGACAGCAAGGGCAGTCACACTGGATATATTACATATGAAGTAGTACATGAATTAGTACATTAGTACTGTTAGCCAATAGTAAAGAATCATTGGTTTTTATGTGTACAGTCTGCACAAAGCTGTATATACATACAAAAAGATTGAGAGGCATATTCGATTATTAGTTCTATTGAAGTGTACTTCTGTGGAATAATTTGTCTTTTGATATCATCCCTACCCCTTGCGATTTTTAGGTCTGCTTCTCCAAAGCATGGGTTCACCATTATGAATAGGTTGAGCATGGAAAACAGGACAGAACCCATTACTAAAGACCTGGATTTCCAGCTCCAGGATCCTTTCCTTCTCTACAGAAATGCCAGATGTGAGTCTTTCTTAATGCATTGGGTGGTTTTATTTCTGCGTTTGGCCAAATGTTTAAAATTGTACAGTAGATGTCTTTGTGTTTGTGTCAGCATCAGTTAACTTAGGAAATACGCAAGTCCAGTTAAGGGAATTGCTCCTACCTCACGAAAGTTTCAGTGAAAACAATGTGAATAGGATGATGTTTAAGTATTTGAACCCTGTCTTCTGCAGCTAGACTTGTTTGTAGTATGAACCCATCAGAGATTTTAAACCTGAGTATGACTGAATGAGACAAATTCTTGGTCAGGATACTGCAGAAGGACAGACACATAGGCGGTGCTACAGGCACAGAATTGATGATTTAGCTAGTGGCACAGTTTCCTTATGTATCACCTCTGACCTAGCATCATGATAGGTTATTGGAAAAAGAGGGCCATATTCTAGATTGCCATCTTTTGAACACCTAGTAAATGAAAAACCAGAGTCCAAAGAGTTTTGGTCATTACGAATTTTGTAAACTTTGTAATGTTGAAGTTATATTAGGTAACTAAATGGTCCTTGTCTGATTTGATACAAGGTGTAGCAATCACCTGTTCAGTAGTCTCTCTCCATTTTATTCTTGTGATTGTCTGACCACTTGTGTTGGACTATTGGGCAACCCAGAGAAAATTTGATGAAAAATACATGAACTGCAGGAGCATCTCCATACACAGAAAAAATGAGAGCATACTTAAAAATAAATCATATGTGCCTGCCCGTGATCTGTGCTTTGTGCATAACTTTCAGAAAGACCTGGCAGTTAAGAAGTGTTTTCCATACATTTTCCACCCTGCTTGTGAGATCAAGATACAAGAATTTGGCAACTATATACTATTCAGTATAATTTTAATAATCAGTGTAATCCAAATAATATTTAATGCTTTAATTCCAGTGAATTGTTTTGTTTTGAAATAAAGTAGCATTTTAACTTATGATTATATTCATATATAATCAGGTTGTCATAAGTGGTCATCTGTTATTTAGAGAATTACAGTTAAGTTTTTATGAGAAAAAAGCCATTAAAACTGTAACATGACTTAACCAATGGTAAGTCCTGTGAAGTGAAAAATTTAGTAATATAGGGAAATATTTTGTTTTTTTACTCCATTTCTTTGCTAGGAGTGAAGTTAAATCAGTTATAGTTTATAGTTATTTGAATTATTTGTATGTTTGTAGATATGTCAGGTTTACTTATTTTTTTAGATTATTAGAATGTGTCAAATAATCACAAAAATAAATATAAAATAAATGAATATCAGTGACTTATAATAATCATTTTTGGTTCTTATTTTGGATAAATACATGGTCTAGTCAATATAGATAATATTTTATTTTAAATTCTTATCACCATATTACAGATTATATATCATATCACATACTGTATCAAAAATATAAAAATACAAACTTTCTTTAATGTGGTTGATTTTTAAAAATACCTTTCCTAAGTCCCACACAGTTTATCTGGTAGGAAATAGAGTTTAGGTGTAATAAACATATAAAACCTCACCTCTGCCCCAGGCCTCTGCTCTCTAATATGGTAGCCCCCAGCTGCAAGTAGCCACGGAGCACTGGACATGTGGCCAATCTGAATTGAGCTATGCTGTGAGTGTACAATACGCACTGATTTGCAAAGATTTAGTACCAAAAAAGAATGTTTAAAAAAAATCTCATTAATAATTTTATATTGATTTATCTGTTGAAATGATAATATTTTGAATCTATTGAATTAAATAAAATATATTATTAAAATTAATTTCACCTGCTTCTTTTAATTTTTTTTATTTAAAATTCCATGTGTGGCTCACATTTGTGGTTCACCTTATATTTCTGTTGAACAGCACTGTTCTAGGCATTTTCATTTATTGTACCATATTTCATAATCACAACTTTGTAGGGCAGACATTTTCACTGTCATTTTGCATATGACAAAAGTGAGGCTCAATGAGATGACAGACCTGACAGAAACCTGTAAATTCTGTGCTTTTTTTCCCCACTTTTTCCTACATCATCTGTATTGTTCTCTGCACTATTAAACATGAATGCAAATTGAAAGCAGCCTTCTGGATGCATAACAAAATATTTCTAATGAATTTCCATAAGAAAGGAATGAAATCAGTTGAAGAGCAAAGAATGGAAGGGAATGGATCTATTTGCCTTTCTGGGTTTATTTGCTTTTTATTTTCTCCTTAATATCTGGTACTAATTGCCTTTGCAGCCATAGTCTTTAGTTTTAGTTACTTGTAAAAGCCTTTCCAGTCTCTGCCATCAAAGGTTCACAGGAGTGTTTACCCCAGGTTGCTTTCAAAGTCTCAGGTACTTCTCAAATGTTTCTAGAGAATACAATTACTTTATGTTATAATCCTATATTCTTTAATAACATATAGATCATCCTTTGAACAAAGAAGTCAACTTCATTCAAGAATGGTTTTTAAGGAGTACTTGTGTGACTCAGTAGTTAAGCATCTGCCTTTGGCTCAGGTCATGATCCCAGGGTCCTAGGATCTAGCACCGCATCTCTGCAGGAAGCCTGCTTCTCCCTCTCCCTCCACCCGTGCTTGTGTTCCCTCTCTTGCTGTCTCTTTCTCTGCGTCAAATAAATAAATAAAATCCAAAAAAAAAAAAAAAAAAAGGTTTTTAACACTCTGTACCCCTATATAATCAAGAACTTCTCTATCTAGTGTTGACATTTCACCTTGGCCTAGGTATGTCATAGGCCATATGTTAACAGGTAGAGTTGTTTAAGATTTGTGGGGAGTTTTCTCATGGACTGTTTTAGATTCACTAAGTTAAAAAAAAAATTTATATCTCGGGAGACAATTATCCCTGTCTTGGATTAGATAAACTTAGAAGATCAAAATCAAGGAGTAAAAATCTTAAAATTTCTTCATTTAATTAAAAAGAGGATGTTTAATAAATAAATAACTTTGAATTTGACCAAACACAAAATACATGGTTTTATTACATTAAAAGATTTATGGTTTTTAAGCTTGGTTGTAATTGGGTTTGACTTATATAAACTTATATGTAAGGTAGATGTTAATTAAGGACAGAAATTCATTTATTCAACAAATATTTATTAAGCATTTACTGTCCACCAGCCACTACATCAAGGCTTTATATGGGTTATTTAACTCTTGTAACTTTTTCTTGAAATCCTGTTATTCTTGTTTTACAAAGGAGGAAACTGAGATTAAAGAGATTTAAGTCATTTATTAGGGTCCATGACAATTTTGAGATGAAAATAGCATTTGAACTGGGAAAGCCTAACTTTATTTTTTATTTTATTTTCTTTAAGATTTTATTTATTTGAGAGAGAGAGAGAGAGAGACAGAGAACTTGAATGACCGGGGGGAGGTTCAAGGACAGAGGAAGAAGGTGATTCCCCACTGAGCAGCGCCCTCCCTCTCCCATGCTGGGCTCCATCCCAGGACCCTGAGATCATGACCTGAGCTGAAAGCAGATGCTTAATTGACTGAGCCACCCAGGTACCCCGAGAAAGTCTTACTTCAAAAGCCCAGGCCCAACTAGTGAAAGTACTAATACATATGAATGACACATTTGAGCAAGATTTAATTTTTAAGAAATACTTAATCTTTTTATTGCGCACTCCAAAGTTTAAAAAACAAGTTTGTTTTTCTTTAAGTTGAGAATCTCTTATATTTTAGTTATTAGAGAGGAGAATATCAAATAAAAACTAATATAATGAAAAGCTGAATTTGACCATTTCTTTTCTGTTATAGCCCTTTAGCAACCATTTCCTGTATTTTCCATTGCATAGCTAAATAAGCTGTATTTTCCCAAATATATCATAAGATTTAAGATAGTACAGACAGCAGAGGCAGGTAGATTTCAAAGTTAGACCAACATGTTGAATATACCATTGTCTGTGGCTACAGGAGTCAGATGAAATTCTTCTAAGCTGCTTGATTTCATTGCAGACATAAACCTGGAGTTTGGAGGAAGTGATAAAAGGCAAAATCAAGATATTTAAGATCAAACTTATTTTAGAAACTCTGCCTCAGTTTTAAAGTAAATTTACCATATTGGGTAGTTTTGTATTCAGAAAGAAATAGAATTTAAATCCTTTATTGACATTTGTAGGCTCTAGGAAAAACTGTTATAAACAATGGAATATGTTATGTTAAATGAAAATGATAATCACAGTCAGTCCTCTTTCAAATAGGCAATGTCCTAGAAGTTCCCTTTTAAAGTAATTGCTGGACTTTGGTAAAACATGGCATATTGAATACAATCCTGTGGTTCTCCTAAAACTGTTGAAATGACAATAAAGGAATAAAAAGAGACTAAACCTACAAGGGTGGAGGATGCATTTCATGAAAAAGATGGAAGAAACAAGAAAGAGGAAGGCATGCTGTGATAGCTTTATTATTCATAATGTATTAATCTTCCCTGCAGAAGATTATATATCTCTGTTCTGTTGTGTCAGACTTGACTACATGATTTGCCCCCCAGCCCCCGCCACTGATGCACCCTCCAGGAGGGTTGAACTCAAGTATGGCTATGTGAATTGCTTTGGCCAGTAAAATGTGGGTAGAAGTAGTTTGTATCATTCTGATTAGATACTTGAAGAACTAGTTCATAATTCACCATGTCTCTTTTCCTTCTGCTATGATGACCAGTAATGTTCTAGGCAGAGGCTGCTCTGTCAGCCTGGGTCCTAGAATGAAGATAACATGACAAAGAGGTAAAGTGAGCCATGATGGACATGTAATGTGTACAAAAAATAAATCTTTATCACTGAAAGTCATTTAGATTTTGGGGGTCATCTGTTACTGAAGCATAATTGGGCCTCTTATGATGGATACATAAGCCATCCAGGAAACGGGATCCAAACACTGATTAGAGGTAAAAGAATTCTAAGAACAACGATCAAGAGGAATCCCATAATGACCCCTGTGCAACAGAAGATCAGTTAGTCTAAATTAAAGTATAAGGATAAAGGGCTTCAGGAAGGGTGTCCAAGAAAAACTTTACAACTAATACTTTGAGTCTGTTGGGACATTTATAGTTTCTTGTTAAGAAAGTTTGGTGATGCTATAGAAACATTAGAAACATTGGGGAGAGGGAGAGAAAAATACAACAAAAGGAGTCAATTCTTAATTCCTAGGAATACAAAATATTGTAGAAGAAAGAAAAAATTATACTATATGGCTCTGCAGATTAAAATAATCATATAAATAGTATATGACTTTAAATTATGTACATGTATTATTTTGGTAGTTATCAAATTTTAAAAATTGGATAGCAGAATAACATTCATAAAAACAACATTTTAATTGGTGGTTAGGTTTCTGAGTCAACTAACAAGTGCTTTTTTAGCCCATTATGCACATACTGAAGAGTTGCCCAGTAACATTATAATGATGCTCATATGAAATATAGCACTAGCATGTATAGCATTATTTCTGTAAAAAAATAAACTCAAGAGTAAAACTTATGTATATCCCCAAAAGTATAACTTCCTTAGCTGCAGGGCTGAAGTCCTATAGTGCTCATTTGTAGTAACAGGTTATTTGTAAGGCTAAATATTGATATGAATTATAATTTAGCATGTTTGGTAATAGTAAAGTTAACTGAAGCTTTCTGAGACAATTGTAGTGGTTCTACTGCTTTCTCCTCCTTTCCCTTCCCACATTCATTCCAGTTCAGGCTTTTCATTACCTGTTACTTGGAGGTATTTCATAACACCTTATAACAAAAAGGGATTAAGCTTCCAGCACCAGCCAAAATATAAGTTCACTATCAGACATCTCTCTCATTGTTTAGAACTAAGAGTTCTAAATACAAAAAGCAACTAAGTGAAGATTCTGAAAGTAAACAACAGGCCTGTTGGGAAGGGAAATCAAAATCTGAAGAACATTCAGTATGGTGGTAAATTTCTGCATTTTATTCTTTTCTTATCTCAAGACTCAAGAGTGGGCCAAGGTGCAGAAGACAAGAACAACAAAAACTAAGAGAAACCCCTCTTTTTAGTTTGGGAATTGGAGAAATGGACTACTGTAAGCTACGAAGTATGAAAATGTCTCCTTCTTTCCTCCTTTTTTCTCTCCTAGCCCTACCCTGAAGCCAGTTGCAGTGCAAAGCTGAACTGCCACTGTGGCAATGATGGTTGTGACATAGTCACCTAAAGATCCCAAGAAACATCCTGTTTCTGCCACAGTAACTGGAAACCACTGCCCCTGTGGTCTAAAGATTTGTAGGGGCAGTGGGATGGGGGGGGGGTCCCATTATATATTTTTATCTTTCTTTTGCTTCACCCTGTGAGCATCCCAAACTATGCAGACTGCCTGACTCTGATAAGCCAAAACTCAGAGACATCTTTTTTTTTTTTTAAAGATTTTATTTATTTATTTGACAGAGAGAGATCACAGTAGGAGAGAGGAAGGGAAGAGATCACAGAGAGAGAGGGGGAAGCAGGCCCCCTGCTGAGCAGAGAGCCCGATGTGGGACTCGATCCCAGGACCCTGAGATCATGACCTGAGCTGAAGGCAGTGGCTTAACCCACTGAGCCACCCAGGCACCCCAACTCAGAGACATCTTAACTTTATAGCCAGAGGTCTGGGGAAAGGGGCTCCTAAGAGCTGGAGAGTTGGGCAGATTCTAGAGGAGAAAGCTGAATAAGATCTCCTAATTCTGATTATGAACTGACACAAGTCCTGATCTCACCAGTGAGGTTCACATACATGTAACAAAGACAGACATAGCAAAGTCTTTGAGAACTCACCTAAAATATAAACCACCATCATAAGTGGCATATATATATATGGCAGACACAGCTTTGAAATGGAACTGACATGGGAACCGTTTTCCATAAAAGGCAAGAGAGAACTTCCTATCTAAACCTAAATGAATTGGACACCTTCTCAAACAAAACAAACAACTTTTGGAGAGTTTTAAGAGTACCTGGAATCTCAAAATGTTGGGACATTTGGTAATCCAAAATTGGTAATCTTGCAAAGAACCAGGAAAATCTGATCAACTCTCAAGGAAAACCCAGCCAGTATTCACTACCCTGAGATGATCTAGGTGTTGGAACTATAAAACAGTGGCTTCAAGACAGTTATTATAACTATGCTCCATAAGGTAAAACTGAATACTCTTAAAATGAATGTAAAGAGAAATTCTCAGTAGAGAAGTAGGTATGAAAAGAACCAAATGGATAATTTGGAACTGAATAATACAGTATTCACTGGACCCTTAATAGCAGAATAGAGATGACAAAGGAATGAAAAGTCAGCAAATTCAAAGACAGATCAGTAGAAATTATCCAACCTGTAGAATATAGAGGAAACCGATCAAAACAAAACAGAACAAACAAAAACAGGGCCTCAGAAACCTATAGGACAATATCAAAAGGTCTGAGTTTGTGTCACTGGAGTACAACAAAAGGAGAAAAAGTCTTGGTTAGAAAATTTTTGAAGAAATAATAACTGAAAACTTTCCAAACTTGGTGAGACACAAATATATGGAATCAAGAAACTCCATGAACCCCAAACTGGATAAACACAAAGAAAACCGTGCCTCTTAAACATCATAAACTGCCAAAAATAAATTTAAAAAAAAAATCATGAAAGCAATCAGAGGAAATTGATACATATGGAGGAACAATGTTTTGAAAGACCACAGATTTCTCTTCAGAAACCATAAAGCCTGGAAGACAGTGGGACAACATTTCAAAGTGCTGAAATAAAAGAACTGCCAACTAGAATTCTATTTCCAGTGAAAATATTCCTCAAGAATGAAGGTGAGGGGCACCTGGTCGCTCAGTGGGTTAAAGCCTCTGCCTTTGACCCAGGTCATGATCCCAGAGTCCTGGGATTGAGCCCCACATCAGGTTCTCTGCTCTATGGGGAGCCTGCTTCCTCCTCTCTCTCTGCCTGCCTCTCTGCCTACTTGTGATCTCTGTCTATCAAATAAATAAAATAAAATCTTAAAAAAAAAAAAGAATGAAGGTGAAATTAAATACATCCTCAGAGAAGGAAAAGTTCAAAGAATTCTTTATCAGCTAAACTGCTCTAAAGTAAATGCTAAAAGAAGTTCTTCAGACTGAAAGGAAGTGATACCAAAGGGGATGCTGGAACTGCAGGATGCCTTGGGAAGAGCCACATAAACAGTAAAAATATAGGTAAATAAAATAATTGTTATCCCTCCTTTCAAGATGTTTAAAATACACAGGATTACTGAAAGCAAAAGTTGTAATGTTGTCAGGAGGTGAGTTAATGTATGTAAATGTGATATCTGTGACAACTGTAATAAAAAAGGAAGGGTAAGGGGACCTGTATAGGTATAAAGCCTTTACATTTACTTGAAGTAGTAAAATGAAAACTGTAGTAGATTGTGAAAAGTTAGGTATTGTGATTCCTAGAGCAACTACTAAAAAAAGAAAATACAAAGAGATTATAGAAACCAATAGATAAATTAGAATATTAAAAACATTTCAAAAATACATAAGTAGGCAAGAAATGAGAGAACAGCAGAGCCAAACTTAGGAAAGACAAACAAAACAGTAATCTAAATCTAACCATATTAGATACATTAAATGTAAATGGTCTAAACATACCAATTAAAAGACATTGTCAGATTGGATTAAAAAAATCATGACCCACTTTAAATGTAATGATATAGATAGGTTAAAGGTAAAAGGATGGAGAAATATATACCATGAAAATACTAATTAAAAGAAAGCTGGGGGTGCCTGGGTGGCTCAGTGGGTTAAGCCTCTGCCTTCAGTTTAGCTCATGATCCCAGGGTCCTGGGATCAAGCCCCGCATCGGGCTCTCTGCTCAGCAGGGAGCCTGCCTCCCCCTGCCTCTCTGCCTACTTGTGATCTCTGTCTGTCAAATAACTAAATAAATAAATAATCTTCAAAAAACAAAAAAAAAGAAAGCTGAAGTGACTTTCTTAATATCAGAAAAAGTAAACACTAGAGCAAAGAAAACTGCCAGCAATAAAGAAGGACATGACATAATGATAAAAAGGTTAGTTTATCCAAAATAAATAACAATCATTAGTATTCACTTAATAACAGAGATTCCAAAAATGTGAAACAAAAAGTAATAGAAATAAAAGAAATAAAACCCGCAATTATACTTGGAAACTTCAGTACTCTACTTTCTATACTTGATAGAATAAATGGACAGAAAACAGCAAACCACAAACCACACTGTCAACTCACTTGATGTAATTGACATTTACATAACATTCCATCCAACAAGAGTAGAATGTATATTCTTCTCAAGTGGAACATACCCCAAGAAAAACTTCATCATGTGTCATAAAGCAAACTTTAAAATTTTTGAAGAAATTGAAATCATACAAAGTATACTCTCTGACAACAAAGCATTTGAACTCAGAAATCAGTAATAGAAAAATACGTGGAACATCCCCAAATGATTGGAAACTAAACAACACACTTCTAAGTAACTCATGTATCAAGGAGGGAGACAAATTAGAAAATAAATGAGCTGAATAAAAATGAAAATATATCAGATGTATCTGAGGTTGGGCTTAGAGGGAAATTTATG
The DNA here is from genome assembly GCF_964662115.1 of Mustela nivalis. Classification (NCBI taxonomy): domain Eukaryota; kingdom Metazoa; phylum Chordata; class Mammalia; order Carnivora; family Mustelidae; genus Mustela; species Mustela nivalis. The sequence goes on along the minus strand of NC_139026.1, from coordinate 109,577,713 downwards.
GCATCAAATACCTACGTTAAGAAAGAAGAAAGCTCTCAGATGAATACTTCATGCTTTCTCTTTAAGAAATTTGAATAGAGAAGCAAACTAAACCCAAAGGAAGCAGAAGAAAGAAACAAATAAAAACCCAGGAATCAATGATAACAAAAAAACCCAAAAATAAAAGAAAAAATCAGTGAAATAAAAATTGGTTCTTTGGGGCGCCTGGGTGGCTTAGTGGGCTAAAGCCTCTGCCTTCGGCTCGGGTCATGATCCCGGGGTCCTGGGATTGAGCCCTGCATCGGGCTCTCTGCTCCGTGGAGAGCCTGCTTCCTCCTCTCTCTCTGCCTGCCTCTCTGCCTACTTGTGATCTCTCTCTGTCAAATAAATAAATAAAATGTTTAAAAAACAAATAAACAAAAAAACCTGGTTCTTTGAAAAGAGTCAGTAAAACTGGTAAAACCACAGTCAGACTCAACAAGGCGGTAGAAAAAAGAAAGACACAAATGAGCGGTATCAAGAATGGAAGAGTGAGGGTCTCCACAGACATTGAAGAAATAATAAGGGAAATACTGTGATCTACTTCATGTCTATCAATTTGACAAGTTAATGAATGGACTAATTCCTAGAAAAACACAAAGCACCGAAATGTACTAAAGAAGTAAATAACACAAATAATCCCGTATCTATTAAATAAATTAACTTTGTAGCTTAAAACCTTCTAACAAAGAAGACTCTAGGTCCAGATGGTTTCACTGGTAAATACTACCAAAAATTCAAAAAAGAAATAATACTAATTTTAAACAATCTCTTCCAGAACATAGAAGAAATACTTCCCAGCTTGTTTTATGAGCAACATTATCCTGATACCAAAACAAGACAAAAACATTACAAGAAAAGAAAATTATAGACTGATATCTCACATTAACATAAATAAAAGAAATCATCAACAAAATAATGTTTATAGCAACATTTTTCACAATAACCAAAATGTGGAAACAACCCAAATATTCAGTGGTGTGTGAATGGATAAACAGTATGTGGTATATACGTACACTGGAGTAGTACTCAACCAGAATGAAGTTCTGATGGATGCTCTAACATGGATGAACTTTGAAGATTTTATGCTAAGTGAAACGAACCAGACACAAAAGGACAAATATTGTATGATTCTTCTCACATGAGGGACCTAGAATTGTTGAATTTACAGTGACAGAAAGTAGAATAGTGGCTACCAGGGGCTGGAGAGAGGAGGGAATGGAGAGTTAGTTTTCAGTGGGTACAGAGGTTTAGTTCAGGATGATGAAAAAGTTCTGGAGATGGATGGTACTGATAGGTGCACATCATGAATGTACTTAATACACTGAATTGTACACTTAAATGTGGTTAAAATGGTAACTTCCATGTTATTTGTGTTTTACCACACACACACAGGATACTAGCAAATTAAGCTCAGAAACCTAAAAAAAAAGATGATATAGCAGTAGCTTTATAATTTGTAATGGGTTTGTCCCCTCCATCCAAAACCACTATTAGATTTATCTTGTTAGAGTGTTAAGTCTGATCAGGTTACTTTCCTGCTCAAAATCTTAAATGCCTACCAGGTAAACATTTTTACACGTGTTTACAGCTTGCTATAGTCAGGTCCCAATTTACCTGTCCAGCCACGTCCACTATTACTTTTAAACACTTGTCTTCTAACCAAACACAACTAAATGCTTTCCCAGAATACTCTTTTCTTATTTCCATGCTTTTTAATCTCTCACCCTGACTAATCTCTGCCATATAAATTCTCATATTTCAAAACCCAACTGAAACTGGACCTCTCCCTAATGTTTTTATAATTTTCTATCTAGCTGTGATTTCTTGCTGCAACATATACTCTTAACTTGACTTTTGTGAGTGTTTATTGGACTCTTGTCTCTTGATACTGATTCATATTCTAATGGGTTTTGAAAATTCAAAAATGGATAAGACACATTCCTTCCCTCCTAGAGTAAACTACACTAGCAAACAAGACAGATACATAAACATAAATGTTCAAAATAATCTAAATGCTGAGCTGGAAATATACAACAGGCACTTACTAGTTCTTATATTTTACCTTATATTTATATGTCTTGGTTTCTCTATTAGGGTGCAAACTCCTACAAGCCAAGTGTCCTACTCCCCTGCAACACTTAATTCCTTGCATTAAGTGTGTCCCATTAAATATTTGCAATGAGACCAAAGTGTTTTTATTAGATTGCTTTATTCAAGGCAACCTATAAAGCCTAAACAACAATTTCACAACTATTCATCAGTCTTTTTTCTTTTAGGGCATTATCAAACAGACAATAAACATAACTTAAAGCTCTGGGTGGTTCCTGGATAGAAACTCGAAATACTAAACAATTTCAGCAGCTTACATAAGCATTCCTCTGTTCCTCAAGGTTGATTTGATATAGATAGTAGTAGCATTTACCTAAAAGTTCCTAGAAAGTGCAGTTTGTGAGAATTCAGGTATCCTCATCTTGAGAAATGTAATAATTCTAGGAAGAGAAATATAATGTGGGAAAATGTTAATTTAAACTTACATGAAAGTTCTTTACAAAAATTTAAGTTTTAAAAAACATTTTATGGAATTTTCCTTCAAATTGTTTTACTTTTATTGAGACATTCTAATTTAACATTTAAATTTATTTACTATGCCAAAGTTGGTATTTTAATTTTGATACTTGAAAACAGGTTATGTTCCTAATTTCTAGTGGCTCTGTTAAACAAGACCAGTGCTTTAACCCCTGAGCTATAGGGCCTTATGGCTCTGTTAAACCACAATCATGTGCTTGAACAGTAAGGTTTATGCTATAGATATTTTATTGAGAGTTAAATAAATTCTTTTTCATGTTTATGGAAGCAACTAAATCTATAACAGTCTATCAAAAATGGTTAAAAACAAGTATTACCAAACACTAGATTTAAATTGACTCTTATAAGCATTTACCATAAAAGAATAAAAATGATAAGTTGTACCCCTTCAAAAGGGAAATTTTTCATCAAATCAAAAACTTCTCTTCTTTTAAAGATACCTTTTAGAAAATGAAAAGGCAAGCCACAGATGGGGAAAAAATATTCACACTTCATATATCTGACATAGTACTTATATCCAGAATGTATAAGTAACTCTTAAAACTCAATAATAGGAGACAAACAACCCAGTTTAAAAATTAGTAAAATATTTGGGGCTCTGGCTGAGTCAGTTAAGTGTCCAACTCTTGACTTCAGCTCAGGTTATGATCTCAAGGTCCTTAGACCAAGCCTCACATCGGACTCTGTGCTCAGTGGAGTCTGTTTCTCTCCCTTTCCCTCTGCCCCTCCCCTTGCATTCTCTGTCTCTCTTTCTCAAATAAATAAATAAATCTTTTTAAAAATTTGGCTAAATATTTAACACTTTACAAAAGAAGGTATATAAATAGCCAATAAAGAGATGCTCAATAATAATCATCAGGAACTTCTAAGTTATTGTTTGTATCAATTGCTTATTCATTTTTGTTGCTGTGTAGCAACAGAATAGTGCATCAGAATAGGGCAATCTATTATCTTATTCTCCTGTTGGTGGGTTTCTGAATTATTTCTAGTTGTGAACTAGTGTGAATAAAGTTACCATGAGGATTCTGGCCCATGGTTTTTAGGTAGATATATGCACTTATTTGTTTTGCGTTTTTGCCAACCACTTTATATATAGTATAAAGATGTTTAGCCTTAAGAGATACTGCCAAACAGTTTTCTAAAGTTGTGTGCCTATTTATTCTCTTTCCAATAACGCATAAGAGTTCCAATTGCTTCATATCTTTGTCAACACTTAACACTGTTCCTTTTAACTTGAGCTATTCTAGGTGTTCTGAAGTGATATCCCACTGTGGTTTTAATCTGCATTTTGTCATAACTAATTGTTGCGCACTTTTTTGTATGCTTATCACATATTGGATGGATATGCAAATTATGAGGATACCGCATAACTTAATAGAGTGGCCAAAATTTTAAAAGCTGACATTATTTTATACACACACACACACACACACACATAAAGGAATGAACTACCAATCGTTCAACACGTGGATGAATTTCAAGAACAACTTGAGCAAAAAAAGCCATCTACTGTATGATCCCATTTATATGAAGTCTAAGAACAAGCAACATCAATCTATGGTGATAGAAGGCAGAAAATGATTGCGTCTGCTGGGTTGGTGGTGGAAGTGCTGTAGTTTTTGTCTGGTAAGGAGGATGACAATGTTTTAGGTATTGTTTTGGGTGGTTGATTACCTAGGAGTGTATTATTGCCAAAGTTCATCAAACAAAACATTTTAAGTTCTGTGCCTTTTATCATATATAAAATATTGTTCAATTTTTAAAAGTAGAAATAATTGAACCTTATCAAAGAAGATCTTAAATAAATGAATACTTAAATTTCATGGGTGGCCTTTCTGTTTTATCCTAGCATTTATTAACCACAGTTCATCTTATTTTGATCTCTTCTTCTAAGTTGATTAGAATGCTATACTAACTCTTCTGAAGTTTGTATCTTGGCTTCCTCGACCTGGTTGTAGAACTGCCCTTATTCTAAAACACATCTTCGGGATATTAAACAAATAATACCAAAACCTTTCATATAATTTGACCTCAATTGAAAGTTTTAAGTAATTCGAGGTGATGGAAATAGTTTAATTTGAGTTTCTAGTTTTCCGATTGTTGGGAATTTCAGATTGTTGGGAAGACCCCTTTCCTCTGGCTTGGGCCATCCACTTTCTCCACATGACCAAAGAAGAAAGGTTTCTTTTTGCCAAATATGTGAAAACCTGTACAACGTAATCTTTTTTTCCTGAGTGAAAAGAATTAACTTTCCATTTCCCTTTTAAGAATCATTTTTTTGAAGTCAATTTTCTGGCAGAGGAAAGCCCTAGCATTTCTCCTGCAGTCCTTTTCCTAGAACAAAATATATAGTAAACAAGTAACATATGGTAAGCAATTAATAATATTTTTCTTGATGGCTTCTCGAAAGGATATTGCAAGGTGTAGGCTTTAATTTTTTCCAAAGCTCCAGTTGAAATGTACCTGGGCATAGTCATGATAAATAATAGCAGTAAGAAAGCCAAATTTGCAAACAAAGGTAGGTCATAATTTGGAAACAACATTGCTCACTATACAATGCATGTTATGAAATATTTTCTCTTTCACTATACTGCCACTAATGGGTTAATTATTGATTATCTAGGCTATTGAGAAAGCAGTGGCATGAGTAATAAATTTCAAAGGGAAGGGACTACATCTTAATATTTTGTTCTGTGGCACCAAATAACCACCAAAATGAACAGATCTAGATAAGAAATAGATACATACAATGTACTTAAAGTAATTCCCAAATCATTTATATTAATCCTAGAATTGTCCTCTATGGATATATGACTGATGTTTTTGTTCAGCTTTGAAGATGTTATGCTTGGGATAATTGAGAAAGAGCCGAAAAGTAGCTCACGTTTCTGAAATTCCTCCCTGTTGGCCATTTCATGGTAGAGATCGAAAGTCCCACCTCTCAGAGTGTCTGGATGGCTCAGTAGGTTAAGTGTCCAGCTCTTGATCTCAGTTCAGGTCTTGACCTCAGGGTTCAAGCCCCAGTTTGGGCTCCACACTGGGCGTGAAGCCTACTTGAAAGGAAGGAAGGAAGGAAGGAAGGAAGAGAGGGAGGGATTTCCACCTCTCAAGCTAATGACGCAAAGCAGTAACAGAAGTGGAACTGTGTTGTTCATCCTTACTATGGCTGAGGATACGAAGTCTCTTTTTTAAGCCCTCTCCTAGACTTTAGGCCACGTGAAGGAATAAAAGGTCTTACAACTTAACGAATTCTAAGACGTTGAGACTTTATCATCTGTTTTCTTAACCTTGGAATCAGTTCAGGCAATTATTACAAAAGCAAATTGAAAGGTTAAAAGTGAACTCTGTAAATTTTTTACTAAGAAAATGAAAGTCACATTCTCTGTCCATAGATAATTGAGAGTTTATTTTTCCATTCGAAGGTGTTTAGTGGTGTATTGATCCTCAAATAGTAGTTCTTAACCTTCTTTGGGTCACAGATCCCTTTGAGAATCTGATTAATTTCCTTCCTGCCTGCCCCCGCAAAATTTTTAATTGCCTGTTATGTGACAGGCATTGTCCTTGGGGGAGGGGAGTCTATGCTTTGTACTTCCCTACCTCCAAACATGTCTATTTTTATATATGTACATCATTTTGTATGCATACAACTTTAGGGATTTTATTGAACTCCTGAAGCCCTCTAGAGTCAAGAAACATCTTTAAAGTAATTATATGGCTAAAAATACTTGACATTCGTGCTAGGCAGAGTCTTAGTATTTGCAGGAATAAGAAGAAAATGTTCTATTAAGGATCTGTCCAGTGATACAAGATCCTTAAAGTAAACTCATTCAAATTATGTGCAGTATGGAATGGGAGACAAGGAATTTGACATTTCATATGCAATTAGAATAGGTAACCTATACAGTCTTGCTCTTAAGCTATTACTGAGGGCATCGTTGGTTGCATTAGAGAACCAAGGATTCTTTTTACCAGCTAGAAGTCTGTGCTTTTTAGTGAGAAAGAAAGACCACCAAAATTTAAAAATTATAATGTGGTCCCTGAATCTGACTCTAAGTCTCCTTTGCCATTCGAACTGAAAAATTGATCTATTTATTATGCATCATTGCTCAGAAAGCTAATGTGTTTTAATATATGATTAAGGGTTACACATCTGCTGTGACTTGAGTGATGAAACTTTTCACTCTGACCTTAACCCAGAATTACTCTTTTGTTCTGTCCATGCTCAATTCATGCTGAAAAGAAAAGATCTAAACTCTAAAGGACACTATTAATCTAAATAACTGGCATCCTCTCAATTAAAGATGGCTCTGAAAAGCCTCAAGTATAGTAAAACTTCACTCCTTAGCCACGTGGTACATCTAGGTTTCACGTTCTTGTTTTTTACTGTGTGCTGTTGTGGTACCTGGTAGCTCCTAGAAACACACACAGGAGATAGATGAACAATACTTCTCTTTACCCTGACCACCCAATTTACGCAGCCTTCAGACTTTCATCATTGATTATTCGGGGACTCACTGGATATAGGACCATCACATGAATTTAATGGGAAACTGTATAAGCATTTCGAAACTTATTTGACTTAGCAGTCAGGCATGGTTAGATGAAGTACCCATGTGGCAAAGGTGATACACAGATACCCTGTGAGTGTGAAATTAAATGAAGTCACTTTTATTTTATCCTGAACCATAAACACTTTAAAGATTCTTGATTTCTACCAAAGAAACATCTGCATAGTGATGCTATTTGGATTCATACACTACATTTGTGGCTTGGAGAGAGACTGTATTTTCTATTTTGTTTCTGAGCACCCAGTTTGGCATGATAGAAGTCTAAATCTTGGCAGAGCAAAAACTAGATTCCAAAACACATTCTGAAATGCTTACTGTGTGAAGTGTCTTCCCATTTTCCTACACTAACACAGTGCTTTGCATATAGTAAGTGCTCATTATGGCTACACTGAGTGTTCCTATCTGCTCTTTCAGAGTTGGTCTTTTATATTACTGATTTTTGTCCAAATATCATTTAGAAAATTGTTTCAAATAATCAATTTGAAACTATTGGATTAAATTTCTTCTTAACCTACAGAAGGAAAAACTGCAAGTCTTCATGTACCTGTGGGTTTTGGAGAAAGAAAACAATTCTGGCCAAGAATTTATGTCAGAATTATCCTATGTACAGCCTTAGAGCTCTAATTTAATTCAAGTGGGACCAAAACATGCTTCAGCTGTGTATAACATAGAGGGCTTTGGAGAAAGTAGTATTGCCTATATCCATAAATATAGTTTAAGGTCAAATTGGAAAAAGTACAGAAACTCTGGCTCACTTCCTTCAATCAAGATGTAGTATTTGGCTCTTCTCGGTAGGCCACAGCTATACAAAATCTTGGAAATTTTTCATTCATCATATACTTTATAGGTAGGGTATTTTCTGCAAAGCTATTCCTATCATTATTAAACACTTGGTTAAATAATCTGATTCAAGTATGAGGAAGTCTGCTTTTCATTGGAACAGGTTTTAACCCATAGAAATACCCTTTTATGTTTAGGTTAAACATGTATTTTTGCAAACTACAGTTGTGTGAGATAAGACTTAATATGTTACACTGAGATTCACTTAAGATAGTATGTTTTCAGTGTGTTGCTAGAATAATTGACATTGCATATAAATCTTATGTTATTAAGATAATTTAGGTACTTGTATATCTAAGCTTCAGATTACTATTATCACACATGACTGGAATTTGAATTCTTTTTTTCTGTTAGATCGAAGTACTATTAGTTATACTTTGAAGATAAATGCAAGTGATTTTGCAGATTAATTGCATTCTTTGAGCTGTTAGTTGCCAGGGCCTGACAAGTATTCAATCAGGAAGACTGGTATATGGTAGAATTGTTGTAATAATAAATACACATAAAATGAATACATTAGTGCTCACATAGTGCTGGATCAATATAAATATACAGTCCTAGGGAGCTCATCTCCTAATGAGAAAATCCCATCAACAATACTAATGCCTAAGGTTACCAAATGTTTAAAGCTAAATAAACTTCAGTTAGAAGGAGAAATAAAGGAGCACTCTGAGGAGACTCCCTATGCTGTAATCCCTGGTAGAGATTGTGTTCATTGAATACAGAAGATCTAGGACATCTGGTCTGTGATGTGTAATTAGCCCAGAATAGTGATAATTATTAATACTAGTATTACAAGGAGTATTGATAGTATAAGCTCTTGAAGGCTGATTTCAGTTCAACTCAGCAAATATTTGTTGAATATTTACCACATTCTACTCATTATGCTATAGCTCAGAGTCTAGTGGAGGAAACAGTTGTGTAAATACTTAATTATGATGTGCTCGGATTTTGGGGGGGGGATCCAAGGATATACCAAAAAACTAAAGGAATAACAGAAAAGTTGAGGCTGTTTATCCCTAGAGGAATGGGAAAACCTGAGTCTTCTGGAGGACTATTAGCTCAGAGGGGGGAAAGACATTTTGGGGAAACCCATGTTTGTTATTTGTGGTCTAGGAGATTTTGAAGTTAATCAGCAGGGTTATGGACAAAAAGAAAATATAAATTTAAAGATTTTTATTTATTTATTTGACAGAGAGAGATCACAAGTAGGCAGAGAGGCAGGCAGAGAGAGAGGGGGAAGCAGGCTCCCCGCTGAGCAGAGACCCTAATATGGGGCTCGATCCCAGAACCCTGGGATCATGAGCTGAAGGCAGAGGCTTTAACCCACTGAGCCACCCAGGTGCCCCAAGAAAATAGAAATTTAAATGACCAACAAAACAGAGTAAGTTGTCCTATTTATATTTATTATTACCTATTAATTTTTCTGCTTCCTAATTTTTAAATGGTTATTTACTCTGTTAAATCTCTTAGATTAAAGGAACTGTCCCCTGAAATAAATAAAATCAGGAAGTTAGTGTATCATGAAAAAGATTCCATCTGGCCCTTCATGAACTTGAGGCCAGCAGCAGACCTCTGGAGTCTCATTTTGGGAGGATAATGACCTCTGTGGAGATTAGGAAGGCCTAATGACATAACATGCATTTGTTATAAATAAAAACGTCTTAAAAGATAAATCCATCCTTTTCCTTTAAAATAATAAATGCTATTTTATAGCTGGAGATACATGTTAATTTAATCCAAATTCATATAATGCTTCAGTTGAGAAATTGTTTTTGTCATTGCTGGTTAAGGCATTAACTTTCTAATGAAGTTAAGTTCTTTAGAAAGAAGGTTGTGATACTTCACAGAATTTATTTAGATTTTCCACTGTTTCTCCCAAAATGTTTGTGAGGATTAGTCACCCATAAAATAGAAACTGCTTCTCATCTACTGCGAACTTTCCAATATTTTGAGATCATGGGATCACTGATTTGTGAGGTGCAGTAAAACTATGTCATATGAAAAGAACCAGACCAGGGGTCAAAGATAACAATGCTATGTAGACTTTCTGTGGCCAGTGAAGATTCTGTTTTACAAGATTGTGTCCGTGTTTGGTCAGTAGAGCTAAGGCAGAAGGTGAATGAAAGAACACTACTTTAAAGGCATTAAAGAACATGAGGAAGAAAATAATTTTTAGGGCAAAGGATTCCAAATGGGCTAGAAGTACAGAGTTAACATGGAACCACCAAACATAGTTTGTGTTTCCCATCTGTGGCTGCCAGGACTTGGGCAGTGTGATTGCTGTCCTAGCACTCAACTGCCCTGAAGTCTGGCCAATGCTAGAAGTCTCCGATTCCTCTTTCTTCCCTCTCCTTTCCTTCCTTCCATACTCCTTTCCTCCCTCCCTTCCATCTTGCCCTTTTCCTCTTAAGATGCCGTATGAAACTGGGTTTAGAAAAGCCCCATTCCTGTCTCTTAAAACTAAATCTACAACTCAGTCAAATATAAAACTTGTTTCTGTTCTTACTTAACTTCATTTGTAAGGCTGGGGGAGAAGCGTATTTCAGAGAAACAGATGGAACCAGTCAAGATGTCTTTGACTAAGGCATTTCACCTTGTGAGGTCACACATTCCTTGTTAGTGAAATAGGCAGTTGAACTACACACGGTTCTACACGGAATTACAACACAGTTGAACTACAACTACACACAAGTTGAACTGCCTACCAGCTCTGAAACTTCACATTTCTAACTTTCTAATTTCTTAACCATCTTGTGGTCTTTCAGGGGGGTCATAGCTGTATGTGTGTGCTTACTACCGAATACCAGTAACCAGTCATCATCAGTCTGGTCAGTCCTACAGAAACTGGAAGTAGATAAATGACACCATAAATCAAGAAATAGGATATTTGAGCATAGTCTCAAAAACAAGTGTTTACATCAAATGTCTGATTAGATGTTCTTGGTTCTTACATTGGGATTATTATTCCACTTGTTTGGGAAAGACTTGATGAGACAAATGGGGTTTGAAGGAATTTTAAAATTTTGGTTTACCCTAAAGTGTGCTGAAGAGATGTGTGTAATTTACGCTGTCACATTTCCATAGTTTTCCTAGTGAAAAAAGAGAATATAAGTGCCTTCTTTGTTGCATCCCGACTAAGAAATATATATCCCTATGCTTTTGAGTGAAATTATTATTAAAGAAAGAGAGAAAGGAGAGCATTAGCAAATCAGCTATCCTTCTCATGCTATTTAAACTTTACCTATGTAATTATGTATTATCTACTTCCTTACTGCATGGGAATATGCCTTATATTTTAAAGTTGCACAGATATTATCATGAATCCTTATTAGAAGATTGCAAGCTACCATTCATGATCTGGTGTTGAAAGATATTTTGGGTAAAATATGAAACAAATGATAAATGCCTTCAAAGAACAGATTGTATAGAAATATTTGTTAGGAACATAAACTAGATGAGGTCAATTCACAAAGAACATCCAGAATGAACTCACGCTCCATGCTAAAGAGAATCCAAGAATTCTAAATGAATGTGCATTTAAGGACATTTTGATATTGCCTCTGACGACCTCTTAACTAGCCTCTTAACATTTAACAGCTTTAGATTTTTCTGCTGAAGAAATCAAAAAAGAAGAAAATACCATTATCAGATACAGTCAGTTTGTTCTGTCTTCTGTGTGTACCTATGATATTCAGACATGAAATCTAAGAGAGAGATTTGGCTGTCCTTAATCATCCACGCAGAATTAAAAAAGGAAGAGGGAAAACTGATGCTTCAGTAGCTATGTAAAGGCAGTATTACTTTGCCTGTTGCCCCAAACACCGGATTTGTTTCTGACTGAGAATTTCCAAAGCATGAGATAGACCACGACAGTGCAATTTTAGGCAAAATTTCACAACCGTGTTGTTGAAAAGTCTTGGATTAAATACGAAGAGGACCACCAAAAAGATGAGTTCTTAGGTCACACATTCTAGAGGTCATTAGAATATTTTGGAGTACACTTCAACCTGTTCTTCCTAGTCTTTATCCCACTTTTGGGTTTCTTACCTCCAGGTGGGATGTAGAAGCAATTGAGTTGAGCTTCATGCACCAGGGTGCCCTTAAATTTCACCTCTGCTCCAGTGGTGGGGTGACTGGGAAGCGGCTGGTATGGGGGCGCAGTGGGCTGGCCGAAGGCTCGAAGCATGCTGAACTTCCAGATGTGTACTAATAGGTCACTGTTTTCAAGTAAATAAATATCCTCTCCACGAGCTTTTCTCCTTATAATTTCTTAAAGCCCAGAGGTCATTCCCAGAGGAACATTTCAGCGTTCCACAGGTCCACATGGCAGGTCCCCATCGCTGCAAATTCAGGTCACTGTGATTACTTTTTCAGACTCAGAATTCGAAAAACCACACCTTCTTTTTGGGTTCTTTTCAACCAAGTTTTTTTCTTCCTTGCCGTACTCACTGCCTCCCGAAGGATGGGCCTCTCACCCAGTGGCTTTTACAGGAAAACTGGGATTGAAATGTGAAGTTAATGGTTTCTGTCAGCCTGTCAGCTCATCACCTCCCTGAGGCATGATGATCTCTGGTTTTTATATATCACCACGAGCTGCTTTGATATACCCTCTTGTGCGAGAAGACTGATAGGTTTGTCCAGGGGTTGGGAGGCCTTGGGCCTAAGAGGCAGAAAACTTCGGCTGGAATGTGCACGTTCATGGAACTGTGGCCAGCTCCTGCTGGAATGCAGCGCAAGTCGCAAAACTATTTTAAGGGAAAAAAAACTTGGGCCCAGTTTGACAGTAGCCAGGACTGTCGGTAAATCTGTTTTTTTCTCCACGGACTGGTTACATTTTATATTCAAACCAAGTATGAACTGGAATGAAAAATGCCATTTCAAAATGAGCCCATTTTACTCCTGAAGTCATGGGTTTTTTTAGAGATAAATGGTCAGACCCTAAGGAAATCGCCACAATGTCTTAAATAGTCATTACAAACCTGGTCTTTCCTTCATTCTGTGCTGACATCTGAAAGATGTTTTCATAGCATTTTTCCTCCCTAAATCTACATTTCAGTTATTTCATGGTAATGACATTGTCAGACTCTTTTCTGCTTGTATCAACAGTTGCCTTGGCATCCTGCTCTTATGAAAACTGGATTCCGTACGTCAAATGCCACAAATGTATAACATCAACAAACAAACAAATGATACTCAGAGCATTTCTACGAATATGTCCTACAGATTAGGCACAAATGGCTGGTTCCATGCTGCCACTGGGCCCGGAGGTTCCTAGTCATGCTGTGGTTTTCTCCCCTGCTATCTACCACCTTTCTTTTCTGATAGTTTTGGGAAAAGCCCAATCTCCCCGAAAAGGAAATTATCACCAGAACCAAAAGAGCAGACGTGGCTGTTAGTTTTATCACTAAGATTAAAACCACCATAAGACACAAACATATTCAGATTTATTGTCTTTGAATGTTAGTGATCAGTATACTTGTGCTGCCAGAGATATAAGCCAGGGCAGTTTAGTGTGTCACAGTGTCTGTGGGCAGACAGAGTAGGACGTTGGTGGGGATGAGCTGCTAACAATCTTGAATGAAAAGTTTTAAGATACACATTTAATGATCTTGAATCGAAGAATTACTTTTTGATAGTAAGGCACATAGGCTTCAGAACTCAGATGTTCTTTTTTCCAAAAGATTATCAATGTATTGGGGCGCCTGGGTGGCTCAGTGGGTTAAGCCGCTGCCTTCGGCTCAGGTCATGATCTCGGGGTCCTGGGATCGAGTCCCGCATCAGGCTCTCTGCTCAGCAGGGAGTCTGCTTCCCTCTCTCTCTCTGCCTGCCTCTCTATCTACCTGTGATCTCTCTCTGCCAAATAAATAAATAAAATCTTTAAAAAAAAAGATTATCAATGTATTAAAGAGAAATATGTGTATGTATTTCTAAGATAATAAAATGGTCTTATTCTAGGAATGCTCAGGGTTCTTTCCATTTTTTTTTTTTTTTTTTTCTCCTCACATGGGGGTTGGTAAGAAACCCTGGCACACTAATCACACAAAAAGTTTAAAACCCCGTTGCCACCTTTTGGCAAGTCAGTAATTCAGATTTATGGAGTTCCTTTTAAACATACCTGCCTAAAATAGCACTAGGAAGACATTTCCTGAAGCTTTTGTTATCTGAATCATTACTGACAAGAAGCAGAAATCCCACACTGAGGCATTGGTCAGGTTGGGGGAAAGAAATTGTCACAGCATCACAGCTGTTTTAATGACCAAATAACATTCAGAAAATTAAATATTTTGAATGTTTAAATTTTAAGGGGTTTTTCCTTCAAAAAAATATATTTTATTCATTTTTGTTTCCCTATTATAACACTGCTGCTGTTTTCAATGAAGCATTTGAAAATGTATCTGTACCTAATGCATTATTTATATGATTAATACCACCAGATCCTCAAGTAGATCTTTATAAATGTATTTTGGAACTGTTTAGCCTTTGCTATAAAAATGATATAGATAGGCACATATTAAAGTATACAATTTATCTGAAAATTGTTATATGAATCTGTAGCTCCGTTATACCACATTTTTCTTTCATTGCTAAATGATTAAGTTATGGTTACATCTCATCTTTCAACAGTTGTAAATTTTCCATACAGGCGATTTTGAAGTCAGAGATTTGTTATTGAATTTTATTTTTTACTGCACTGTGTCCTAACTCAGAGCTTACAGAGCCAGTTTCTTGGCGAACATTTTCCTGGGAGGAAGAGGAGGAGGAGGGAGAGAGGTTTGTAGGCCTAATTTCGTGCATCAGGTTTCTGGATACTTCACAGTAAAGATGAAATATGTGTGCAAATGGAGTCTGGACACAGTGATGTTTCAAAGCCAGGACTTCAGAAATTCTGACTTCATCCGCAATCTGTATTCATTCATTTAAGAAGCATTTGCCAAATGCCTGTTATATTCAGGTGCTATATTATTGAGGACGGCGCACTTTATGGGGGAGGGGGTGTCCCTGCATATGTGTAAGACCACACTTCAGAGTTCTCTGGGGGCTTAGACAATTCCAACACTAGGTTTTCCAGCTTAAACTCCGGTGGTGGGTTTCATTTATCAATGAGTACGTATTTTCTTCAAGTTCCATTTTGTAGTTTTGAAGGTGCTCATAATTTGTTTGATGTGTTTTTTGCAGTGTCCATTTATGGGATTTGGTTTTATGATAAGGAAGAATGCCAAAGAATTGCAGAGCTAATGAAAAAGTAGGTGCTGAAAGGCTAAGTATTTTCTGGACCTGATGCTTTTGTCTGTGCTTCTCAGTGTAACTCCACTATACTCTAAGCAGAATGCACCTCTTATGGCAGTCCTTTCCACTGTGGCTAGGAAAATGTTTACTGTTACTTAAAGGAAAAATAAATATAAGTCACACGTTTCATATTTTTTAAACTTTTTAAAATTTATTTTTAATTAATTTATTTTTTATTGTGTTATTGTTAGTCATCATACAGAACATCATTAGTTTTTTATATAGTGTTCCAAGATTCATTGTTTACATATGACACCCAGGGCTCCATGCAATCCGTGCCCTCCTTAATACCCGTCATGGGGCTCACCCATCCCCCCCACCCCCCCGCCCCTCTAAAACCCTCAGTTTGTTTCTCAGAGTCCACAGTCTCTCATGGTTCGTCTAACCCTCCGATTCTCCCCGCTTCACTTTTCTTTTCCTACTCCTAGTGTCCTCCATATTTTCACTAGGTAAGACTTATCATGTAGAATAGTTCACCTCATTTTTTGTTCTGCTTGTGGGAAATATCTATAATATGAATTATTCCAGATGGCAGTTTTCTTCAGTATTTTCCTCATTTGTAAATTAGCAGGTTTGTTTTTTTTTCTCTGAAAAGTTACCAGTATAGCTGACAGTAAAAAGAACATTCAGAACATTTTAAAGGCTGCTACACTTTCTCTAAGATCTTTCCTTCCGGCCCTAAACGCCTTTCTATAACTGCATATCCAGGGTTGTGGGAGCTCAGAGTTTCCTCATGTCTCAGATGCTGTGAGTACTCAGGATAGACTTTATTTTCAGTCTTATTGGAAATATCGGAGTCAGTATTGGTTTAGTGATCAGTAGGCAGTCCCTTTTTTTGTTGCTGGTCTCTTTCTTTTAATCTCTTGATGCCTTGTGGTTTGTCTTGCCCGCGTTTTGGGAAAGTTAAATCAGGGTCTGACTGTCCTACTCGTGACTCCCTGACTGCACTGAAAGGGAGGCCTGGGTAAGCATGCTGTCTCCTCTGTGACTGGTCAACTCTTTGATCAGTCCTTGAGCCCCGAGGCTGCTCCCTGAGAGGCAATTAATTCCCTGCTTTTAGGGAAGGGTTTAGAGCCTTGGAACAAAATTGGTTTCCTACCCAGGCCGTATCTCAGCCGGTGACCCGGCTCCACCGAACACACAATATGGCAGCTGTCTACACAGATTGGACAAAACATCTCCATCTGTGAAGGCACCCATTTTCCAATTTTAAATCCCGGGGCAATGAAATGACTAAAAAATGACCCCCAAAAATGAAATGTGGGGAATACTTTTTTATGAATAGGCTTCTGAAAGTCTAGCCTGTGATGATAGCTAATTGTAGGTAACCAGCTCACATTACAGATGGTGATTAAGTGGGTTCAAACTGGTATTTACCCCCATCACCACTAGTTCCTAACACATTCATGTTATTGTAAACCATACAACGGATCATAATAGCAGGATTTCATAAAGATGAAAAAAATGCCCTGCAGCTCAGCCGAAAGACCATGTTCAAATTGTTGGCATTCAGCAGTAGTTAACTTAACAGCGGGGGCAGGAAATTGATTGTTGACTAGCAATAAGCAGCTGATAAGTGTAGATTTCGAGCCCTTCCTCCGTTAGAATTAAATCTTCCCATAAATTCTCAGGTGTCTTTTACCATAAATGACACGGCCGTTATAAAAATCTGAGCTGAAAGTCAAAGTACACAGAAGGAAAAATATTTTTCTCAATGTCACCTGGCACCATCTAGGAGCGATCTGGTCTCCCTCCTGTATTGTTTTCAGGAAAACAGAAGACACTCTTCATTGCTCTGGTTTTTTTGGGGGGGGGGGGAGGGATGTTTGTTTGTTTGTTAACGCCCCCTCTTCTAGAATGAAATCTTCACAGTTTATAATTTGCCAGAGGATTATAGGATTTGAGTTGCTGAGGTCGATTTTGCTTTGAGTACAAGACACATTGAAACAAAAAGGGGGAGTGGATCTCGATTTGCTGTGGGGTTTGCTCAGTGTTTGAGAACTCTAAATTGGGTTCTAAATGAGTCCTTTCAAGTGCTCCAAATGAGGAGTTGGCAAACTTTTTCTGGAAAAAAAAAAACGAAAAAACTGACCAGTGAGTGTTTCAGGCCTTGCAGGGCCATAGGTCTTTGTCACTATTCAGCTTAGCAATCATGGTGTGAAAGCCACCAGTAGATGTAAATGAGACATAAACCGATGAGTGTGGCTGTTGGTAACTTTGTTTACAAAAACACTTGGTGTGCTGGATTTGGCCTGCAGGACGTAGTTTGGCCACCCCTCCCCTGGGTTCATACGCGTAGTCACTTGGGACCTCCGCTAGTACTCAGGACCTCAACTCTCGTTTTTCTTCTTTCACTTCCTGAGCAGTCATACTTCTACTATGACTATAACAAGATAAAAATAAGTGGGGCCGCCTGGGTGGCTCAGTCAGTTAAGCATCTGCCTTTGGCTCAGGTCATGATCCCAAGGTTCTGGAATTGAACCCCGCCTCAGGCTCCTTGCTCAGCCAGGTGCCTTCTTCTCCCTCTCCCATTCCCCCTGCTTGTGCGCCCTGTATGTGTGTGTGTGTGTGTGTGTGTGTGTGTGTGTGTGTGTGTGTCTGACAAATAAAATCTTAAAAAAAAAAATCTTAAAAAAACATAAAAACACGTGGATGGGAATTAGATGGTTTTATAAGCCATTTGTGTTGAGTTTGTTTTTCTTGTGTGGATTTTCCCCTCTATTTTTCTAGCCTAACTCAGTATGAACAGTTGAAAGCCCATCAGGGAGGTGGAACAGGAAACTCCCCAATGATCCTCAATTCAGGAGAGGGCAAGGAAGTAGATATCTTAAGAATGCTCACCAAGGCCAAAGATGAATACACCAAGGTGAGTTTTTGTCTTCTTTTGTGAAACATACTTAAATCCTACAGTGGTAACATGCTTGTGGGAGAAGGGTTAGTGCTATTCCTTCCACCAAACAAAATCGAATGAAAAATCAAATCTCTATTTGTTTTTAGCGAGCTAAAGAATACCGTTTGTTTTAAGTGGATTAAAAGGTAGACTAAAAAATCAGCAGCCTTCCTATATACAAACAGTATCCAATCAAAAGGTTTACTCGAAGACCCCATTTACCATAGCAGCTATTAATATAACATTCTTCAGAATAAAATTAGCAAGAAATGAGCAAAACCTGTATGAAGAAAACTTTTAAACACTCCTGACAGGCGTAAAAATAGACTTGAACAAATGGGAAGGTTATGTCCTGATCTTAGATAAGAAGGTAAAACTTAAAGCACTCACTTCTATTTAATCTGCAAATTTAAGATGATTCCTAAACAAATACAGACAGTTTCTTCTTTCCTGGAGCCAGACAAGTTGACTAGCAGGTTCATATGGAGAAATATGTAAGAAAGAGTAGTGGGAAAAATCTTGACAAACAAGAGCAATATTGGATGGGAGAGAAGGGGGAACAAGCTCTACCTGTCTGATATTAAGGCATTAAACCGTAAGCACTTAAAACTGTATGGTCTTGATGTTACTGATGCATAAACAGCCAGATAGACCAGTAGGACAGGTGGAAAAGTCCAAATGACACCTCAGTGTATTTGAAATTTAGGACATGATAAAGATGAAAATCTCAAATCAGCTGTTTGAGTGGATATTTAAATAAATGATATTGGGACAAGTGGCAGCCATTTGGAAAAATACAAAATTGGATTTATACCAGGATAAATCCCAAATGTATTAGAAATATAAATGTTAAAAATAAAACCATTCAAACACCAGAAGAAAATCTGTATGGATTTCTTTGTAATCTAGAAAGGAGAAGTCTTCCTAATAAACTCTGCCTTAAAACCCAAAGGCAAATTAACTCAACTACATAAAAATAAAAAAATAAATGTTTTGCCTGGTTTTAAAAAAACACAAGCAAAGTGAAAAGAAATGTTTATACCTAAGTAAATAGGAGGGTTAGTTTCTCAATTTTATAAACTGCTATTATAAAAATTGAGAATTGAAGATTATCACTCTCTAGAAACATGGGAAAAAAGAAAATCAAGAAAACAAAAGACAGTTAAAACCTAGAATTTAGAAACCAGCTGAAATAAACATTACACAACTGAATATCATACTATGGCATAATTACTTAGAAAAGAAATTGGGGAGTGACTTAAGAACCCCATATTTGGGGCGCCTGGGTGGCTCAGTGGGTTTAAGCCACTGCCTTCGGCTCAGGTCATGATCTCAGGGTCCTGGGATTGAGTCCTGCATCGGGCTCTCTGCTCAGCAGGGAGCCTGCTTCCCTCTCTCTCTCTCTGCCTGCCTCTCCATCTACTTGTGATTTCTCTCTGTCAAATAAATAAATAAAATTTAAAAAAAAAAGAACCCCATATTTGAACTGAATACCCTTAGACAAAAAGAACTGCAAAGAAATTGTAAACTTCATTCAATGGTTTCATTGTTAATGGTAATATGGGCATTGTAATTTTTTAGCTGTCGTGGATATAATAAATGAGTATGTTTATGCGGTCAGAACAAAATCTTCAGTGTAAAAAGACATTAAGTTAAAGCCATCTAACATTAAATTTTAAGTTGGAATGTAAGAGTTAGTTCATATTTTGTTTCTTAAATATGTAGTTACTCACTTTTTTCCCTGAAGAGACCTAGAAATAAGTGACAACTCAGGAGCAGCAAGCACCTCTGGCCCCCAGATTATTGTTACTAAATACTATTTTCCCCCTCATGCCAAAAGGTAGCAGAGCTCTTTAAAGAAATTGCCAATTCCATGTCTGGGTTTAGGAAAATCAAGTAAACAGGGTGTTATGAAAGGGGCACAGCAATCAAGTTGAAGCGGCCACTGAGTAATGACATCAACAAGAAAGACTACAGTAGATTGAAACACACTGAACACATATAAGCTCTGAGTTCATGGTGATGAGTGAGCAAGCAGACCAAAAATATAAAACAGGACAAAAAGTAATTATTGTCTGTTCTTGGAGGTACTAAGATACCAGCGCCTTCCTCTGAAAATTGGTAGTTAATGGGAAGGAATTAAACATTTATCCTGTCTGACCAGGAGAGACAAATTTTCAGAGGAGCCACATGATCCCAGTTGATGAGGTAAAGTCTTCTCTACCAAAGAATTCCAGCTATTGAGTGTAGATGAAATGATAGAACTTAAAACCATGCTAGTAAAATAAGCGATTCAAGCGATGATAGTTAGTAATGTAAATATTAGAAAGGCTGATGGAAACTGGACCATGAAAATCAGTCTACCACCACCTGAGCCCACTGACCAGTGCCATTAAAGGTTGGATAATCAGTTACATGTGTCTTCTAATGTGATACAATGTGGACTTTGTAGCCCCACCTTGAAATATATATTGTTGATCCTGGATCTTTTAATTTTTTATTTAAATTCAATTTAGTTAAGTGCTCATTACATCAAGTGCCCTCCTTACTACCCATCACCCAATTACCTCATCCCACCTTCCAGCAAGCCTCAGTTTGCTTCCTAGAGTTAAGAGTCTTACAGTTTGCCTCCCTCTCTGTTCTCATCTTATTTTATTTTTCCTTCCCTTCTCCTATGTTCATCTGTTTTGTTTCTTAAATTCCACGTGAGATCATATGGTATTGGTCTTTCTCTGACTGACGTGTTTTGCTTAGCATAATACCCTCTAGTTCCATCCCCATTGTGAGCTTTCTTAAACTTAACTAATTTACTAAAAATGAAAGGGAAGAGGGGCAGTCGGAAAACAAATTAAACGGCATGACAAAGAAGCAATCAGAAAAGTCCTGAATGCAGTGGGACATGCTAAAGGACAACTGGCCAGTTTTCTCCAGCATGGCTTTGATTTGATGGTTGGCTTGCCCTTAATGGGTAGACTGTGAGCTCCTTGAGCACAGAGAACAAACACCCTGTATTCATCTTCATAAGCCTAGTCGCCTCCAATGTTCCTGGCACATATGTGCTAAATAAATGGTTGTTGATTGACTCAATGCCTATGAATATGCATTAATCACAGTTTCATTGTCCTTCAATCAGAGGGCCTGGACAGAAGTGCTTCAATCCCAGATGCGGTCAGTAACAACGATTTCTGTATTAGTTTTCCATTTTGCTTAATTCTTCAGCAGCTGTTAAAAGACATCTAATAACTTGGCAACTGTCAATTCATTATACTTTACCTAATTGTACTATGTTAGGCACCCTAACGATCAGTCTCAAATGGTGACATTTTTGCCTTCCAGGAACTTAGGTTCTGTGAAGACAGCACAACAATGGCCAATAAATAAAAAAGGCATATACTGAACAAAAATTACTTTCTTTCTCCTCCTTCCCTTCTCCCAGCGCACACACACACACACACACACACACACACACATTGTATTATTTTTATTTTATGATATTTGACATCTTAAAAGTCATCTGGTTGGGGCTAGAATCCTCCTCCCTGGGCTAGACAATATTTTTTTTTTTTTAATAAGTAGGCTCCATGCCCAGCGTGGAGCCCAGCAAAGGGCCTGAACTCAGAACCCTGAGATCAAGACCTAAGCTGAGATCAAGAGCTCACTGCTTAACCAACGGAGTCATCCAGGTTCCCCTGGACTAATTAATTCTTAGAGCTAGCAAAGGGCCCAGTCAGAGACTGCCTTTGCCATGCAAACTAGCCTCCAGAGCCATCCCTTCTTCATCTGGCCCCCAGCACCCCAGGAGGCAATATTCCTCAGCCTTAATTATTTCAGGTCACAGGACTAGGGATCACCCTATAGTTTAAAGCCTACTGAAAAGTATCCAGACTAGCCAATCCTAAAGTGCAGAAACCCCAGTAGAGGCTCTAGTCTTGGCTCCCCTCAGCCCCTGCTTTGTCTCCTGCCCATCCTGAGACCTCCCCCATGTGGCCTCTTGTTGCTAAGACCTGTAAGTATATTTATTTGTTCCCTAAGCCTCTCCAGTGTCTTCCCTCTAGCTGCACCTGACTGTCTCACAAAAGAGCACAGAACACACACACACACACACACACATGCACACACACAGAGAGAAATACTCATAAGTGGTTTCGGAGACTTAAACCATCACTTTAAACTGTACCTGCAACTTGCCGTGTTTCCCCTTCACTTTCTTTGCCCTTCAGAATCTTCATATTCTTCAAGGCCCAGTTAAAATTCCACCTTTTACACGGAGTTTTCCCAGATCTCTTCATTCAGGTTAATTATTCTTTCCACTGAACTCACCAGTCTGTTACTATTTAGAATTTATTTTGCTCTTCCTCGTTTATTATTATTATTATTATTCTCGCACCATAAGCTTATTGAGGTTGAAGCAATGTTCTATTCATCATTATGCTTCCCCAGATTGATTGTTATAATGTTGACATAAAATGCAGATGTTTAATCGGTATATAGACTTGCTTTTCTATAAAATCAAATACGTGTTATATACATAACGTTAATTGCTCCAACTGTGTGATAAACAACAGAAGAAATATCCCTTCTGCCATTAACAGCCAGAGGATGTAACCTTCCAGGAGCACCTGTTACTTCTCTGGTCTAAATTCTTCTTGGTTTCTCATGGCCTAGCATATGGACCTTCAGACTCCTCAAGGATTGCATAACGTAGCCCCAGGTTATTCTCCTAACCTCTTTACCTTCTCCCCACACTTCCCTCTACAAATATTTGAAACTCCTGCCGAGCAGAGTAACAGTGCTGCCTCCTCTAACGGCCTCAGGGCTTTCTTCCCATGCTGTCCCCTCTCCTTCCTTACCTGTCAATGTATGATCAGTCTTTCAGGCCCCATTTCAAATGGGCTTTGCCCATCCTGTTATTTCTGATCTGCACAACCTGATGTGTATGCTTCCCCGTGAACTTCCACTGCGTTGTGCAGACCTGCTTTATATTTGCCTATGTTCGTGTAACCTCTTTTCCCACACACAGACATTTCAGAAAATGTGGAGTTAATGAGTAATGGGAGGTATGGGAGAGGGGGAACACAGACAGAGGCAAAAGAGAAGAAGACAAGATTTCCCTAGGATTTCTCGTGTAAGGAAGTGGCTCTCCCATCACCGGGAGTATTCAGGAAGAGACTGCATGGGGACATACTGAGGTATTAGGAAAATATATGTCACTTTTCTGATAAACTCAGTGACTTCTGAGCTCTTCCTTACTTTAAAATACTTCAGTTTATGAAAACCCAAAAAATAAGAGGAGGAGAAATTTCAGCTAGAGGTATATGTTGTTGGTAACGTAAAGCCTAGTGACATCAGATGCAACTGTTAGATGAAGGTAATAAAAGAATTTAAAAACCTTATTTTGGCCAATATTTTATGTTTTTTCCCCAAGAAACAATTTTCTGTGAATCTACTATAAGGCAGCATGTTAATTTGAACTTCACCTCCTTTTACCTCCTCCCTATTAGGCTCGGGTTAAGATGCAAATGAACAGTAAAACCACCAACTCACAGTAAGAGGAAGAACTAAGGCCAGAAAGGATCTTTGGCTGTGTAGTTAAGTTCTGAGTATGCAGAAGTAGACTATTTTGTGTTTTGTGGCTTAAGGCAAGAGTTAATAGTTCTCTTTCAATATACTGTGACTAATTTATAAAATTTAAGAAATTACCTTGTCTTTTGATGCTCAGTGAGAAAATTCAAAAAAGTAGAAAAGTGAAATAAAAAATATCCATAATCCTGTAACCCAAAGATTTCTACTTCTAATGCTTTCAGTGTATTTTCTTCCAGACTTTTCTCTTGGCATGAGTACATATGTTTGTGTTTGTGTGTGAGAAAATGGAATCATGTGACACAGTTTTTAAGGCTTTAAAGAAGTGCCTCAGGATCTCTATGGAGAATCTATTATACACTTTTTCCAACTCTTTTTTTTTTTTTTTTCCAAATATCTTGAAGTTATTTGGGTCAGGAGAAGCATAGAAAATTAAACAGCTGGAAAATGAGCTATGAACTACTGAGGTAGATGATGTTTAATTCTGAGCAATTTGATAGAGAGCAATTTTTACGTGAAAGCAAGGCTTCAGTGATAGAAAACAGCTTCTAGCAATTTTACTTAGAAAGGATATCTAGGGCTTATGCATAGCAAGAGACAGGGCAGACTTTCAGCCGGTGTGGATATATGTATAGGGAAGGTGGGGAAAAATCTGTTTTTCTTGGTTTGAAATTCAAGGTCTCTTAACATAGAGAGGTTGTGATCTCGGGGTTGGGATCTCAGAGTCGTGAGATCCAGCCCCACATCGGACTCCACACTCAGCACAGAGTCTCTTTGTCCCTCTCCCTCTGCTCCTCTCCCCTCCCCTTTGCACTCTCTCTCTCTCTCATAAGTGAGTGAGTAAAATAAATAAATAAAATCTTAAAAAAAAAAAAAAAGAAAGCATACAGACAGCGTCATTCAGTGAATGTAATCTAAGCATCCACTTTCTTTTCTATAGCAAACAGAAATTAAAGGCTTTCATGCTAAAATTTTGTAGGTGTCTTGTGTTGGTTATTGCCTTGGAAAGCCAGGCCAGTTAGTTCATGCAGCCATACCATTAACCACCAGCATTCATCTAAGAATTAGAAATAACATTTTATGACTCAGAAAGTAATTTCACATCCCACTTAATCTAGTGCCAAATATCCAAATTACTGATAGATTTCTTGGAAGAAAATGATTAGTCTTTTGTACAATTAACTTTACAAGCCCAAATGAACTTGGTGGTGATTGACCCATGCTCCTACATCCTCGAATTAGAAAATACAACCCAGTAATTATGAAACACATTGGAAACCCTGGGTTCCTGGGGGTTGAGATTATGTTTATGTCTCATTCCATGTCAGGAACAGTGTGAAATATTTTCTTACCTGAGTCCTTGACGGTTGAAACTAGCAATGCTATGGAGAGTATATAATAGAAGGTAGTGATTTTATATTCAGTTTTATTTGGTGTTTTAACCAGATAAATGACTGCCGTCATCACTGCGTTCTTTGTGTCATGAATCCTACTGTGTTTAGCGATTGTATGGTTGGTTAGATTAATGTATGATAATGATTCAGTATTTGAAATGATGGGTCTTGTCTCTCCTCTCTTTCTTTGTGAAGTTCTAATTTGTAGTGAGTGGCTCAGAATGCTCAGAGTTACTTTATTCGGATTATTATGAATTATTCTGTTTATGTTAAAAGCCAACTATTAAATAAAGAGGATGTTAGTAATTTTTAAGGCAGTGGTGTGAGTCAGCTTTACTTTTTGGTTTGTAAAACAAAACGGGTCAGTTGCTTTGGTGATACAACCTTCCAATTTTAAATCAACTGCTGATGGGTGAATAAAACCATACTGTAATCCAGACGTGGCATTTAAAGAATTGTTTCTATCACTGTTTGTCATTGAAAAGCATTAGACTAGATATTTTTAAACTATTGCTTCTGAAGCATATCTTTAGCCTTTCAAATATCCAAGTATCTCTGAGCCTCTCAGTCTTAGGGCTAATGCCATAGTATTTTAGGGCACCGAAATTATGCAACTAAGAAAAATTAAACTGCAACTTGATTTATATCCCTCATATCAGAGGAGATTGTCATTTTCCTTTTCGCATGAAAGTCTATCAAAAATAGCTACCAATTAGATAAAAGAAAGAGCGAGAAGTTATGTTCTTTTAAAAAGATGAGAGCTTCTTTTATACCCAAAATGAGGTGCTTTTTTCCATTTCAGTGTAAAACCTGTTCTGAGCCAAAACAGATAACCAGTTCATCCGCCATCTATGACAACCCCAATCTCATCAAACCAATTCCAGTGAAGCCCAGTGAAAACCAGCAACAGCGCATACCTCGGCCCAGCCAGGTAAGAAGTCCTCTGCTTTCCATTTGCAGTTTCCCTACTGGATTGTGAAAGAACTTTTCCCCAGAGCATAGTCAAGGGAGAGCCTGGTGCTGTCCAGCGGTGAAGCAGAGGTGCTTCAGGGTAAATCCAAGAAAGAGAGATTTCAACTTGGAGATTGTTTTCATTTTAATAATGTATTCTTCCTAGAAGGGGGTTGATATTTTTAATGTTGGCATCTGCCATATTCCGTTCCCATCTCTTATGGACTTGAACTCCTCAGAGGAAATGTGTTTTTTAAAAACAGTGTACTCATAACACTGTCAGAGCTGACAGGAGTATTACCTGCCAGGCCTGCGTTCTTCCTAGGTAGGTGGTTGGTTTCCCAAGGCCACTGAGAGGAGGACAGCCAAAGCAACAACAGTCAGTTACACATTTCTGAGCACTTCCTCTGTTCCGGCTACAGTGCTGGGCACTGTGTGTATAGAAAGGGATTCCGGTTCTAAGGAGTGATATAAAACTCCTCTGTAGACTTGCTGAGTTATCATTGTATTTGCAGCTCAATATATGAAAATGATAGCATTTTTTGGTATGAGTCTATGATAGTTTGCAGAATAGTGCAGCAATAACAAAATTGTTAATCTGAAAGTCCTATTATTGATTGTCAATGTAGTACAGCTATTTCCACTTCCCATAGTTATTCCTTATTAAGGGTTTGGGGTTTTTTTAAAAGGAATTCGTTTAAATCAATTTTGAAAATGATCATAGAGCCGAAAGACATAAAGACTGGCTAATGAAAGTCTTGTATTGAATTTTTGAAAAGATAAGTCTTTTCTAATTATCTCTTAGCTTGCTTTTATTATTTGCCTTCCATGGAAGTTTTTTATTTTAATAAAGAAACTGGAATATGTTGATGTTAGAAGGAAGCTCATGTTTTCTTAGCCCAACAACATGGAGAGGAGCAGAAGGAGCAGGAAGGGCTATAGGGCAGGAAGGAGGTAGCTTTATGACTGACTCAGATCAGGGTCGGTTGTATGTATGCATAAGATGATTTTTTAAAGCTACTGGTGTATGGCTGAAGGGATCAAATTAGTTTAAATGACTTATCCTTAATTTCTCTAATTCTGCGAAAGGCTACTGACATCCCCATATTCCTGTATGTTCTCAACATCTTCTTATACTCTGCAGGGTTAGGCAGACTTCCTGTTGAAGAGATTATTTCCATTTTAGTATCTAGAACTTTGCACCACCGTGGCCCCCTGTCTGTGAACCTCAGGCCCATCAAGGGCTATTTCATCCATGAGCAGGTGCTAAAAACAATTGCTCTCTGGGGGATGGGAGCGAAGAAGCCTGCGAAAATTTTTTTACCTGGAAAGGAAGTCTTACATTTGTAAAATTGATTAGAATTATCAAGTTTTTCATTCTCCGTAACTGATTCTATGTAAATAAAGATACGCTCAGTCAGGTTAGTAATGTTTCCTAGCCCACCATATAACAAATTGTACGTAGACCCATTTTCAGACATTTTTATTTTTTCCAGACCTTAGACCCCGAGCCCCAACACTTGTCCTTGACAGCTCTCTTTGGGAAGCAGGACAAATCCACCTGTCAGGAAACAGTGGGGTCCCCACCGACCATCCACCAGCAGCAGCAGCAACAGGAGCCACTTCCCGTTAGGCAGGGGGTTGTACGCTCCCTCTCCTACGAGGAACCCAGAAGACACTCGCCCACCATCGAGAAGCAGCTGTGTCCCGCCATTCAGAAACTCATGGTCCGGAGTGCAGACCTCCACCCATTGTCGGAGCTGCCTGAGAACCGGCCCTGCAGAAATGGCAATACCCGTTCCGCTGGGGAAGTTTTTCTGGGACCTGTGCAGCCAGGGTCTACACATAGTGTTGGAACTTCTCAGCGGGTACAAAGTGCTTCCGGAACTCAGAGCCTGTTGGAGAAGCTTCAGAGTGGCCCAAGGCCAGCAACTAAGTATGAGCCTAGCACAGCAGCCCCTGCCAGCTCAGCTGTCCCAAACCTCAGTACCACCCTCCCCGCTGCCACCCCTGGCGCCCCAATAAAGGGGCAGGCTCAGGCACAGGCAGAGTATTTCAATGGCTCCCTTCCAGCTCAGCCACTAGGACACCAGGTTCATGGCAAAGAGCCGTCCACACACCCAAGACCCATGCTTCCCCACTCTGGCAATCAGACTAGCAGTTCTGGAGTGATCTCCCCTCAGGAGTTACTGAAGAAGCTTCAGACTGTCCAGCAGGAGCAGCAGCTGCACACATCTAACCGACCAGCCTTGGCAGCCAAGTTTCCTGTGGTAACTCAGGGCTCCAGGACACGGAAAGCTCTGGAGTCCTGGATGGACAAGACAGCTGGCACAGAAAAGCAGACTCCTCTTTTTCAGGTAGATATCTTCAGGAGGGGGTAGGGGGAGGAGCAGGAGGTTGTACTGCTCTAGCGCTTCGTAAATACTCGATGAGACTTAGAATCAGCCTCAGTGCTCTGGGGATGCTTCCGTGTAGGACAGGGCACCACAAGCCACATCTGGCACCTTGTTATCCCCATAACGTTCCTCCTGGAGAGACAGCCCTTTCTTTGCTTAGCCATTTGGGGGCTTTCCTCCCTTAGGAGGTACTTTCTTTGTCAAGTTAAATCTTCACAGTGTTACAAGGTCTGAAACAAACCCATAGACACGGAAAACAACAGAGATGTGTAGAAAACGCCCAAATCTTTGACTGTGAACATTTCCCGTCTGCTTTGAAATCATTTGAGATGCCAGACATCTGGCCTCTTCTTCTTCTTTTAAAATCATTACTATTTATTTATTTAGTCAGTAAATATTTCTGAGCACTTACTACATGCCAGGCATTGTGCTACCTGAGGGCATGTACCTCATCGTTTGTGATGAGGCTTAAGTACTCACCCCTTCTGCAGGCACATGGTCCTGGGTGGGGGTGCTTGAAGTCAACAGGAAAAACGTATCACCTCCTCAAAGGTACAGGCTATTTTTATTTTTATTTCTATCACCACTGTAGCTTATTGAAGATCAAGAGAGGGGTAAGTAAGTTTGCCATCTGACTCACCCTCCACCCCTTCCTACCACCGCCACACACACACACACAGTGCCAGTCAGGGGAAGATACGGTGAGTTCTAGAAACACCCTGTCCTTCAGGGAAGGTGGCTCTCTATGTATCAGTAACTTGAAACAGCTATGAAACCACAGGTATTTGATGGCCTGTGAGGAACATTTGGAGATCTGACTGATTTTTTTTTCCCCATTTGGATTGGTACAAATTCATTGAAAAGGCATTGGGTTTAATAATTAAGATATTCTCCCTGCTTATTACAGATGTCATCCTTGGTCCTTTTGTCATGTTTTGGCAAGTAGCTTACAACAGTTCCTCAACAAGCCTTCACTCTTTTGAAAACAAAGATGATGGGCACGTAGCATAAGTCTTTGTGTATGTGAGAGCCCGAGTCAAAGTGTTTTTGTTCTTTATTTATTACAGTCACAAAGGAATGGTTGTTAGCTGCCCACAACCTCGTTTCGCTGCATGGTGTCCCCTCTCTTTCATACCTGCTTTTTTTCTCTTGGCGGGATGGGACACTAGGAAAACTAGGACACTAGTTGGGACACAGGGAAGCTGGGGTTAGTACTTTGACATTGGCTTCTGCAGACACAATTCTCATTTCTCTTGAGCACCCAGGTGTGGACCATGTGCTCTTCCTCAGGGCGGGTGCTGGGACCCGCTGGGGCGGCATCCGTGCTAGCTCCCTGGCTCCATATGGCAGATAGGGACAGTTAAAGGAAACAAGCAACCTACCTTCCTCCTCCAAGCTTCTTTCTGACCACAAACATAACGAGGAGGTGAAATCACAGCAGCTTCTAGACTGCGGGCCTTTATGGCCCCCTTCTCGTGAGTTCTTTTGGGGGCATTAGAAGGCTGATAAGTAACATTCTTTTTTCTCACCTGCATTAGAAGCACATGAGAGCTAGCGGTAGGAGTCAGACGAAGAGCAAAATGTCACTTGCATAACGGGAAAAGCTACTGGAAAACTTGGTTTTAGATTTTTAGCCAAGTGAGGTAGACATGCTCTCGGGGACAGACAAGTCACTGGCAGTGCCGAGCACAACCAGCCCTCCTGGACCCCAGAACTTGAGCTGGAGACACCAGCAGTGTATGCTGTCCACAAGAGGGCACGTCCTCTCAGGAAGGGACACAGGAGAGGTGGACACTGGTCAGCGTGCCTGCCTCCCAGGGAGAAGTGAGCCAGCAGGTGGAGAGGCTGGGAAGCATCTTCCACGTGGAGGAAATGTGTGTGTGCCCCCAGCAAGTGCAGCAACTCCCGGGGGTTTGCTGAAGCTTGAGGTCAGACTAGGGACAACCAGGGAAAAGGCCAGCAGACTTAAATGCAGGCTGCCAAGCGATGGTAAGAAACCAGAAAGATAAACTCTCACTCAGGGGGCTAGCTTCCTGTGCCACGGGGGCAGCACAGACCACCTGAGCTGCTTTGTAATGATGACAAAGGAGCCTGTGTTGAGATCGGACCAGGAATCAAGGCTCCTGCAGGCTTTGCCCCTATCCCTCCCTCCCCCGGTGGAGTGGCAACGATTACTCTTGAGACCCGCTTATCTCCACGCTTGCCAGCCAGGGACCTCACTCCCCCTCTCCCTTTGATCTTGATGAGCCGGTACTTACTGCTGCCCTCTGTGTGTATTTGCCGTGAGCAGGCCACCTCGCCTCCGCACGTCCCCGCCACACGGGCTCCTTCTCTGCTCATGTCCCCCATGGTGTTCACACATCCCACCTGCGCCCCACAGAAGGAGAGAGATGCCGGGCTCTTGCCCCTGGGAAGCCAAGAAACTGCTGCCGCTTCCACTAACCTCCTCCTGCCTTTGCCGGCCCCGGAGCCCCCCGTGGTCACCAGCAGCCCACTCACCAAGCTCCAGCTCCAGGAAGCACTGCTGTACCTCGTTCAGGTAGGAGGGCCACGTTCTCTCCTTTCTTTCCTTTACCAGCACTGCCCACTGGGGGACTGCCACAGGGAGAGAAAGTGTCAGTTAGCTAATGCCTGCTTAGTCCTCCCTGAGAATAAAGAGACCGCGTGACAGTTCAACCTAAACCGCATGCCTTCTGGGCCCGGTTAACTGGCTGTGGCTTTGGGCTTCTCCCAACATCAAGTATTTCATAGGATGGAGGATTGACTGAGTCCTCCAAACTGTCACCTGCCAGAAAAGAAAGAAATTCGTGCTGTGTCATGAACAGGTGCCCCATGGTGCGCAGACAGCTCGCCGGCAGGCAGTAGAGGTCAAATTCATGTGGGGCAAGCAGTGGGCATTTCAGGGGGCGGGGGCAGGCTCCCACGGACTGCTGAGGAGGAGGGTGCAGGGGGGCAGCGAATGGTGGCTGGGATTCCAAAGGGCATATTTTACAAATAATTCTGAAACCTACTAATGAGGACAGGATGGAGGGCCGGGACTTCTCTGTGAGCCATGTGCCTGGCTCGGCCCTGTGAGGTCTTCACCACATAACCGCTGACACTTTCAGAGAGCTCTGTGCCCAGGGTTCACCTACATTAATGCATTTAATCCTTGTACAACAACCCTACTTTTTTTCTGTTGTAGAGACAAAGAAACTGAGGCTAAGTGACGGGCTTGAGGTCACAGCTAGTAAACAGCAGAGCTAGGATTCAACCCCAGTCTGGCTGAAGAATATTCCTTCCCTGGCACAGAACCTGGGGGCGGCAGTAGTGACGGGGGTGGGAGGGGCGGGCCCCCAGGAGGAGACCGGTCAGCCATCCACCTAGTGAAGCATGCCCGGAAAATATACGCGAGGGCTTGAAAAGTGGGGTACCTTCACCCAGACGGGCTTCAGGCCCCTCGGTGAACAGTTAGGTGTCTTTTTGATACAGTCTTTAAGAAACCTTTTGTGGTACTTTGCTTACGCTTTAGCAGACTTCCGGAGGGCTGCCTAGCACTTTGTAGTTGTCTCATTCTAGTTGAAAAGACTGGTCTCTGTTATTAAAAAACTATTTAAAGGTCACGTGTTTTAGAGAGAAGGGAAGGCACGGGGGCTAGAAACGAGCGTCTGAGTGTTAAAGTAGACTAGCAGTCCGATAAAGATCAACCACACATGCGTGCCCATACTAATGCACGAACGAATATTGGTATAAACATATTTCCCACCTAGTCAGCCATTCCTGGTAAGTTTGTAAGGACTTAGGACATCTTTAAGATGCTGCTGCTGCTTCTTCTTTTTCTCATGAGCAATAAAGAAAAAAAACCTTAAATTTGAATTGAAAAGTTTCACATTTTTCTGGTTCATTCCATTTAAAAAACATGATTCCATAGATCTTTGTATAGGAGCCAACACTCTGAAAGTCTAGAGCAGGCCCTGTCTATTGCTAGGTGGAAAGTTACATTTATGTTCCCTCCGCTCTCTGCATACACTTTACTTTTCCTGTGTTGTAGACATCGTCTTCCTGATGAACTCTTGAAGTCACTCACGCAGTCTGTTTTTAGCTTTCGCCTGTCGATAGGACACAGTCTCACGCACAGGGACTTGGTGGGATAAGGAAAAACTGAGATAACATTGCTCTGTTTCATTGCATGAGAATAATGCTAGCTCTGTGCGTGGGGTGCTAAAAGGGAATGAAGGGGGAATGTGAAATGTGGGTGAATTGCTAAAGCTTTAAAGGATTTGAGTGGGAGGGAGAAGTCTCTAGAATTAAAAACCAAGAGCCCCACTGTTTAGACCCATGATTCTCCCTCAGCCCTTAGCAAGGCAGAGGAACCCAGAGCCTACCAGTCTCACGGCTGCCCACTTGCCAACACCAAAAACTTTCTGTAACTGATGGGAGAATTATGCAGGTTTTGATGAGAAAAATGTGGCATATTGCAAGTAAATCTTAACTAATGCCAAGAGCAAAGTATACACTTTGTGGGAGACTTCGGGGGACCTTTAAGAAGCACCAGCAATCTGCTAACCAAACTTCGAGAACCCTTGATCTGGATCATTACCTCCCAATCCAGCCTTCTTTTCACACAACAGACCCAGGCTTTTCTTGAGTGAACCTCATTCCATTCTGCCATGTGGCTGGGCTGCCCATCTGGACTGTATGTAATGAGCCCTTGCTGCTTCCCAGATTGATCCTTGGAAACCAGCGGCTGACTCCGGCCCTTGCCTCCATTTGCACTTAACACTCACATATTCAGGGTGCCTCGGTGGCTCAGATGGTTAAGCGTCTGCCTTCAGCTCATGATCTCATGGGATTGAGCCCCAGGTCACGATCCTGGCTCAGCAGGGGGTCTGCTTCTCCATCTCCCTCTGCCGCTCTCCTCCACTCATTCTCTCCCTCTCGTTCAAATGAAAAGATAAAATCTTAAAAAAAAAAAAAAGATTCCCATATGCAGTGAAGAACTGCCAGCTGTTGGAGCAGACTGGTAGAGATGAGCATCCTAGTGTCAGCACAGCAGTTCAGTTACTTTGGTTTCTGCCAAGCAAATCACATTCCCTTGGGTCTTTTGATTTTGTTTTCCAGAACGATGACAACTTCTTAAATATCATCTATGAAGCTTATCTCTTCAGCATGACTCAAGCAGCCATGAAAAAGACGATGTAAAGCAAAACATTTTAAGACTGATTTTCAAGGTCCTGTGGCTCAAGGTTTTTTTCGCGTCAATGGTGTGACCCTAAATGTTTCTGCCTTTAAAAAAAAAAAAAAAAAGTATATATAATATGAAGTAAAATGTTTCAGAATTTTCTTCAGTCGAAATGTGTGTGTGTGTGTGTGTTTTAACACATCTTTCAGTAGAGTTGGTACTAAGAATCCAGTGGAGAGACAAAGTCTTTTGCTCATATCACACAGTAAATTCCAAGCTTAAATTATTTTTTCCTTGCATGTATGGGGCCACTTTTACAAGAATTAGCCTCTCAGTAGGAAGGGCTGTTCTGGAAACTCAGTTTCTTTTTTATTAATAGCTCTGGTTATTCTTTGAACAGTGGTTTCCCCGTTGCTGTGCTCCTCGTGCCATCGTGGATGCCAGCCACCAGGTGGCAGTGTCACCCCACAGACTAACCTACCCAGCCCTGCCTAGGCCTTTCAGCCTTTGGAAGTAAAAGGTTTTCTTTTACCAGACAAAGTAAACCTTTCATTTGTAAAAATCCAGTTGGCATGTTTTCCCCGGGCCTTTGAAGGGAAATTATTTCCAAAGGTATTTATAGCTACTTTCTAGAGGATAGTTGTTCTAGGAGTCCACAAGTGACCCAGATTTCCTGTAACACTTCATTTATCCCAGCTCCTGTTTTGTTTTGTTTTGTTTTGTTTTGTTTTGTTTTTTGGACCCAACAGCAGAATATATGCCTGCCTGTGATTCCCAATGAACATTTTGTCATTTTCAGCAAAACATGACGAGAGGAAGGTCACAGAAGATTTTAAAGCTTTTTCTTTGCCTCTGAAGAGAGATAGTAGATTGTTTAGGGCCTGATGGATAAGGACTCTTCAAGCTATCATAGCAGATTGATTTTGATGTTCCCAGAGATGAGGATCTTAATCTTGGAGGGAGGCAGAAGAGCCCTTGCCAAGTTGTTCAGGCCCCAAAATGTCCCTATGGGAATTAGTCCCTGCTGAGTATTAGTAATAAATAAAGCTTTGCATTTCTATAGCCCTTTTTATTCTTAGAGCATAAAAAGTCTCTAGCTTACTGCACAGCAAACAGGTTTTATTCTCATTTTATGGGTCACCCAGGAGGCATGGAAAAAAGTAGGTTTCCTCACAGCTTTTGACTGGGGCTTTAAGCTTTGGCCCTTCTGTGGGCACACCATCAGCTGTGTTCCTCAGAATACCACCTCCCACACCTCCCTCGGGAGCGTGCTTTCTCTTCTAAGTAGAAAAGGTGGGCGGGAAAGGATTGGACTCTCACTGACCCTTCATGACGTGCTGTCCACTAGGCCGAGGAGTCTACTGTTACCCTCCTACGTTTAGGAAGGGACTTTTTTTTTTTTGACCTCTCCTACATCATCTCACACAGACATAAACCCATGTGATGCTCTGACCAAATACTTGAAATTAATAATTGCATATGTAATATCTCCACGTTCTTAAAAGGAGAATGGGGAAAAGAGAGACACACACATGGATCTGTTATCCTGAAATCGGTGATGCTGCTCGCTTCTGCAACACACATACTAAAATTGGAACAAAATCAATGATACACTTAACTGCTTGCCAACCTTTTCTTTAAAAAAAATTTCTTTGATCGTAATTACATGTTGAGAGTTGCTTCTCGAACTAGGGAGAAACGAATTCCATTTTAAATGTTGCTAAGCTATCTGGGAGTAGAAAGTATCTACTTTCTGAAATATTTATTTATTTATTTTTTAACCTCAGCCTCAAATAAATAGAATAGAGACCTCAGCTGCGGTACCTCCTGTGAAAAGGCACACCGTGCTGTGTGACAGAAGGAAGAGCCTGGGCCCGGCATGGTCAGACCCGCACTGCAGGCTTCACTCGCACCTTTTTAGGTCAACACCACAGTGATCTGTTTTGAAAAGTAATAAATTCTCCATCCTTTACTGGAATGAATCATTTAAAAGTGACAGGCCCAATTCATTTCAACCAAAGACTAAGTCACCCTTTGAAATGATGCCTGGTGATTGAGTGCTTGTTCCTTCTCTGTGGCAAAGCAGAAGAGAACTGCTTTGTACAAAGAGTTTTCTCTAAAGAGTCCAAGAAAGAGATAAAAAGGATTATCGACCGAATTCGGGCACCTCCAATAGATTTCATAGATAACTTTTCTTTTCCCCACTCTACACCTCAAATTCTGAGACGATCACAGATGCCTCTCCTGGGGTCACTGGCTCCCTGGCAACAGTTTTAATCCAATTTCAGATGGAACCCTGAGATAATTTTCCTAAAGCCAGTGTCATCCAATGCCATGGATGTGAATCTTGTAGAAGTTCTGGAAGCCAGTTCTGCCTGGTACAGGAGACAGAACACACAGCCTTTGTCAGACAGACTTGCCCTCAGTTCCCGCACAAGTGACCATCTCTGAGATGCTATGTTTTCATGGGAGCAGTTTATGGAAAACAGTTCCTCTGTGCCACAAACTCTAGAAGTCATGAATTCCCTCCTGCCCCCTCTGTGTCATTTGCTGGGTCCCAGTCCCCGGGCCATCAGGATGAGCCCTGTAGCTGCTGGAGGGAAGTTGGTCTGCCATCATTTGTCATCCACTGTGCACTTAGTATGAAGTCTTATATTGCCACTTATTTACCTGTGGTCACTTTACTCTCTTCTCTCCTTCATCTTTATCAATAACATGAAAACAGTAACACCTGCCCCTTCCTCCCAAGGGAAATGCCATGAGCTCTCTAAGACAAAGATGTCAGTGTAACCCACGATAGTATTGTTCCTGCCCCTGCATTCATGGATAGAGAGCCATTTTAACTGTAAAGCCAGAGAAGGCGGTGCTGTTAATAGCATTTATAGTCCCTTAACTTCTGAAAGGACACCCATCGCTCACTTTCCCCATTTAGAAGGTCAGGCACGGAGGTAATGCAGAGTGAGGGAAAACTTTGTCAGCGTCTTTAAGAATTTCCTAGTCTCCGTATGCAATCCAGCTGATAGACCCACACCTGGCTTCTTCCAGCTCTTTCAGAAGGTATAGGCCCAAGGCAAAAACATTCCCAGGCAGAAGGGTCTCCCATAAAGGCCCATGTTGTTTGCCTCTGGTAAGTTCATCCTTCCCTCAACACTCTTAGCCCACATGTATTTCTCATGCCCTAGCAGACAGGACTCTAACTGCTTCCTTTTGCAGAAGTGTGCTAATCAGAAAAGAAGGTGCTTGTCCTCCTAAAGACACCCCAACTATTGGAGAGCATTAGCCCTCTTCAGTTCTCTCGGGGGTTAAAACCAACAGTTGACACAGGTTAGAGCCTACTGCCCCTGGGTGTGTAATATACATATGGGAGGTGTCACATTAAAGACCTCTACCTACCAGGCTGTGCTTGGGTTCAATGTCAGTACAAAGGCAGGCAGAGAGAGGAGCTCAGATTGAACTGTGAAGACAGTTCTTTGTTCTGCCGGGCATTGGTGGGCAGGGCTGGGGCGGGGCAGGGCTGGGAGAGGGTAGAGGCAGAGGGTGCAGTGTTAGGACCCCCGTCTCCAGACTTTGGACAGAATGGCAGCTCGCTCCTCCCAGCTCTGATCCTGACCAGCTCCTGCTCTGTTCAGACACGTGCCTCCTTCTCCCTTTGCAAAGCAATCAGCTTGCTTCCTAGGCTTTGGAACGTTGAGCCATCTTTCGGGCTAAATTTATCATTTGCAGCCAGCAGGTTGTAGCAACACTTCAACATGTAAAGTTGCTGGGATGCACAGATGGGTGGGTCTCCCCAGCATTTTGCTGAATCCTTGGTTTCAGGTTTCAAAGGCTTGGCATCCCCCTCCCTCTTATAATTAGGATAGTGAGAGAGGCAGTTACAAATACTTGGTATATTTAACTCAACCTTGAGTATCTAGATAGATATTCACCAAATTGAGTTATGAGTAATGCCTTCCAACAACTTAGAGCCTTGAGAAAAGTACACAAATAAAAACTGCGTGTGCAGACTGTGGTCTTAAAACACTAGTGGGGAGGTGGCAAAGCAGAGCGCTGCTGGTGCAGGGCAGTGCAGAAAGGCACCGGGGCTCTGAGCCAGCTCACACCACCTAAACTGTGCAGCCAGGCAAGTTAACTAAGGGCACATCAGGAAGGACATAAAGAGTGTTCTAACCAGGCAAGAGAAAGGGGGCAGACCCCACAGTTATAAGCCAAATGTGAGAACTTTCCTACAGGTCTACGGATGAAGACAGAAGGCACTAACTACCCAAGTGAAACTCAAGGTAGAAAGGACATCCCATGGAGGTTAGCAGGAGCCGAAACAGATGCTCAGGAGAGGTGGGGGTGTTCCCAGCTTAGCGATGCTGAGCAACAATACGACCACTGGTCTAGAAGACTGCGTACTGTCTGTGTCCCCAAGATGGAAGCTGGGGGTCCCATCCAGTTGGGTCAACACATGGCTCTGTGGAAGACGCATTTAGCTCCTCCGAGAGACTGGCTCTCCCTTCCTGCCACCAGGCCGATAGGGAAAGCCAACCATGTCTTTTCTCAGCAC
Organism: Mustela nivalis; assembly: GCF_964662115.1. Lineage (NCBI taxonomy): Eukaryota > Metazoa > Chordata > Mammalia > Carnivora > Mustelidae > Mustela > Mustela nivalis. Next base: position 109,539,487 of record NC_139026.1, on the reverse strand, counting down.
AGCTTGAGCCTGCATGAGCAACTCCAGGGCTCAAAAGGCCGACATGGCTCCCAACGTTTAGGCTGCCATGAGCAGCGTATCCCATATGGCCAAGTACAAAGAACATAGAGTTGGAACCAAATAGTTCTAGATTCGAATCCCATCACCTCCCGACTCCTTCCTCAACCAAGAGAGTAAGGGGAGAGGGAAGATTGATGTTCTGTGTGTGTGTCATGGGAACACAGAAGGTGTCGCTTTGGGTCCAAGCCATCCATGCACCACAGTGTCGTCTAATGTGGGGTGGCAGCCCCAGGGAACGGGCCAAGGGAGGCGCTTGCTCTTCACTCCAGCAGCCTCAAAGATGAGGTGGATCCCAGCTTCTCTTGGTGGCCGTTTACAGCTCCATCATAGGTCTGTCCAGAATTCTTTTTGCTGCTTTCGTAATTCCTGCCCATAGCACTTCCCCAGGGTTATGAGTTCCTTAAGTTTTATTCTCTCCTGTGTGCATAGTAGCTCATCCAGTGTGCCCAGAGGCTGAGAAACTGTGACTTGACTGAAAATCCATAAATATCAGACCCTGATAGGATTGGTGGGGGGGCTCTGTTCCATGGGGAAATGCCCAGCCTACATGTGAATGCCCGTCACCTGTCACATGCCTCTGTCGTTCCCAGGTCAAACACAGTAACGGCAGCTAAAAAGACAGCTACTCCTAATTTTGGATGCCTGGAAAACATTCATCCTCCCCAGTGCTTTCCATTCCCTCTTAAAGACTTCTTTCCCTGGAAGGTGTCTGAGGAACATGCCTCATTCAGGTTCATAAATCCAGAAAGCAAGCCCATCCGCCCTATCCTTTAGAGATGAGCTCCTCTTCCCCAAACTCTTCCACCTGCCAACTTTGGGGCCATTTCATTCATGCACACTTGCATTCATTCATTCAGTAAACATGGACTGAGCTCTCTGTGTGGGGAGACAAAGGCGAATAAAATCCAAGATCCCTGCCACCAGGGACCTCACAGTCCACGTAGGGGGAGACGAGTTACAAGCTGTGGTCAGGGTAGCCGCTGACATCACGGGCTTTTCCAGCCTGCCTAAAGCACATGGGAGAAGGCCTCCAGCCGGAGCCAGCTCACAAAGGACAGGTGAGGGCTGACAAAGTGGGAGGTGTTCAGGGCAAAAAGAGAGGGTGTAAGATATAAAGGCAAGAAGGCGCAATGGAGCATAACTGGATGGGACGGAAGGAGGGAGACCACCACTTGGTGTTGCTGGAATTTCCATGAAGAGCTGGCGAGATGTGGCTGGAGAGAGCCCAGGCCAGACTGTGGACACTAGGGAGTCTCGGCGATTTGGGCAGGAAGTGCTATGGCCAGATCTTCATTTCCCGCACATCCCTGGCAGATAAGGAGAGGGGGTGGGGATGCAGGAAAGACAGGCTGAGCAATGGAGATGCCAGTGGGAGCCGTGACCTCGGCCCAGGTGGGAAAGGGTGATAACTTAATCCAAGACAGGGGGAGTTGAGATTCTTTTAAAAAGTAGGGACAGTTATAAGAAATATTTAGGAAACTAAATCAGTAAGACTTAGTCATAACTAAGATGATTAATAACTCATCTGTAGAGAGTAGAAGAGAGGAAACCAGTTGTCCAACTTGCTTGACTGGTTGGAATAGAGATTGAATGAGGAAATCCTGGCTGGAGTTAATAATAATAGTAGTCATAGTAGTAACACTAATACTAGCAGATAGCACCTGTTAAGTTCTTCCTCTGTGCCAGACAATTTTCTTGGCACTTAGTACATTATTTCATTCTCCCCCCACCCGCCCCACCCTGACATCCTGCAAAGTATCCCCAGTTTTAATGGTGGAGGAAACTGAAATTCGAAGAAGTTCGTTTCTTCTTACTTGGGCTGTTTTTCAGAATCCATTCAGAGGCAGAACCATGCTTTCCCATTGGCCCAAACTGAACACAGCCATGGGAGGCAAGGGGCAGGACGGTCCTGTGGACAGGCTAGCCCGAGCTCAGGGAAAGGAGAAGATAAAGCACGTCTGTCCCCAAACCGAGATTCCCTCCTGGAGCTGATGACTGCAGAGCAGGGCCAGTCACAAGAAAGAGGGCATCTGGGTCCCCTGGGCCCAGACTAACCATCTCTCAGGGGCTGACTGTGAATTCTGTCCCAGGGCACGAGCAAAGCACCCCACAGCCTTCCTATGGTCTGTGGGTCCCAGCAAAGACTCTCCCAAGAACTTCCCACCACCCACCCCTGCCCCGTGCAGAGGAGGCTATGTGTCTGTCAATGTTTCCCAGATGGGTCTCTCAGGAGCCCAGGGAGGCTCTCCACCTGCTCCAGCCCTCACTTCCTCCTGGAGAGCCTGAGGGAGGCAGCAGCTGCTTCGCACTGGGACCTGAAGCTATTCACCTGGTTTAATGGACTGAACTGGCTGCTGAGGGGACTGCTCCCCACTTCCCCCCACTGCCCAGGCCTGGATGCCCTGCATGAACGCCAACAGCCAGGCCATGCAGAAGAGAGAACGAGGCCCGGCAGACCTGGGCTCTACCTCATGCTTTGCTATGAACCTGCTCCAGTGCAGTTTCCCCTCTCTGGATGTCAGTTTCTCTTATTTATAAAGTAAGATGATTAGACATGATAAAAAAGAATGCCTCACATTTGAGGAGCTCTTTGCAGTTCCTGAGGCAGCGACCTCGTATTTCTCCAGCCATTCTACGCTTGAGGACCTAAGGCAACTGGTAAGCCAGTAGGGACTGCCTCTGATTTGGGGGGTTACTCAGATGGGGGGGTACCTTCCTTTATCCCATCACATTCCGCTCCAGCGGGAGAAAATTAAAGAATGGGATCTCCATGATAATCCCACTTCTGCTCAAGCCCACAGAACCGCTCGGAAGGATTTTGTGGTGAGCAGAGTCTTTTCTGGCCTAAAGGCCACTGATTCCACAGATCCAAGTCCCCTCTCCTCTTCAGTGTCACCCTATGGTCAGTGAACTATGAATAATCACACCACACCATAGGCTAGACCTTGTACCATCCTGGGGACAAATGATCACCATGTGTATCCCCAGAGACCCCCTGGTTCAGCCACGCCATTACCTCCAGCCGGAGACGAAACCTCAAAGAAACCAGACTGCAGACAAGCAGCCCTAAGGCCAGGAGGCCGTGTTCTGGGCCTGGTACTGTCATTAACTTGCTGTGTGTCACTAAAACCAGGTCCCATCAGTCACCTCTGTCAAATGAAAGATTTGAACTAAATGTGGTTCCCTCCAGCCTCGGCATCCAGCTCCCTTGTTCCTTTTGGGTCTTTTCAGTTAAGAAGGAAATTCAAGGGGCACCTGGGTGGCTCAGTGGGTTAAGCCGCTGCCTTCAGCTCAGGTCATGATCTCAGGGTCCTGGGATCGAGTCCCCCATCGGGCTCTCTGCTCAGCAAGGAGCCTGCTTCTCTCTCTCTCTCTGCCTGCCTCTCAGTCTACTTGTGATTTCTCTCTGTCAAATAAATAAATAAAATCTTAAAAAAAAAAAAAAAAAGAAGGAAATTCAAGGGAGATCAGTGGCAAAGGTGGCCAGTGGTCCTGGGTGTAGAAAGGCCACCACTTCCCTCCTTCACTACCACCCAGAGACAGGTCCCCTCCATGCCCAGGACAAGGATGCCCTGCATTGTGGATGGATGGATTTGCCGTCCCATTTTTGGCTCTGCCATTGACTAGTTCTGAGGCGCTGGGCAGGTTATGTACCTTTTCTGAGTGTCCCTTTGAGAACCCTGGGGGTGGTCCTACTTGCTTCTCTCAAAGGCACTCTGTGACCTTGGCCAAGGGCACTTACTGGCTACAAATATGAGCACGAGAAAGGATCTTGTGAGATCATAGTCAAGCTCTCATATTACTGCTGAGGACAGTAGTACCAGAAGACAGTAGTCTCAGGGACCAGAGACAAGTTCCCCCTGCCCAAGGATGGCCAGTTCATGGCCAAACCAGGACCACAACCTTGGCTCCCCTGTTGGAGCTGCTTCCTTCTGACTTCACTTGCCTCTGCCCCCAACACAGCACAGCTCTCCTCCCCCGAAGGGACTCAGGCACTCGTCAACCTTTAGAAGTCTGTGTTTATTTATAAAGCTGCTGCTTTCCTTCCAGCATCTGAGAGCATTTTACAGGCATTAATTAAGGAAGGTTCACAGCAAGCCCAGGAGGGAAGGAAGAGTTTGGGGGGGATTCTTTAAAGAACCAGTTTCTCCAGCTGGGTGCCTCTCTCCTTTTTTTTTCCTTTACTTTTTTCTCTCTTCAGTAGACACACACACATACACACGTATGCCCACATGCATACAGGCATATGTACATATGGGTGCACCTGTGTAAACATACATGCACATATGTGCAGGCACACACATACTCACACGTACACACACCCCAACCAATTGCCAGCAGCGTTTAGCACCTTCCACTGCAAGCCTCGGCTAACTCTGTCCCTGACTGCCTCTCTGATGCCTTCCTGAGCCTCCTCTCCTGTGGGTGCTCCAGGGTCAGAGTCCCTTATACCCCACAGGACCCTCACCCCACACCTTCCTGTTCCCCAAATCCACTCCTGAATGTTCTGCACACTTCAGCTCCTCTCCCACACTGTGCAGAAATAAACCTTCCCCACTCCCATTAAGGTGGGAGGCGTTCGGAGGGGAAGGCCAAGACCCAGAAGGAAGGCCCTTCAGTATGGGAGGTAGGCTGCCGTGTCAGCTTCCAAAGCACCACAGCCTGAGGTCAGTCCCAACAGAAAGGTATCCTTCACAGGCTGGAGGAGAGGGCTGAGATCCAAGTGTCAGCAGGGTTGGTTCCTTCCAGCATGAGGGCCTTGAGGGAGGATGCTTTCTAGGCCCATGGCATCTCTTCTGGTGGTTGGCTGGTGAGCTTTGTCATTCTTTGGCGCCCCGAGCTCTGTCTTCATCTTCCCATCATGTTCTCCTCCCAGTGTGCACGTCTGTCTCATAAGGACGTCAGTCACATTGACTTAGGCCCCCCCATCCAGCATCACCCTGTCTTAACTAACTATATCCGCAATGACCCTATTTACAAATAGCATCCCCCTCTGAGGTACAAGGTACTAAGACTTCAACATACAAGTTTGAGTAACACGCAGCTTGACCCAAAACATCTGTAGCACTGACACCAGGGGTTCCCTGAGCCAAATTAGTGTCTGTCACTGGTGGCCTGAGTGACTCGTGCAAGAACTGTTCCTATTCTGACCTGGAGCTTATGACCTACTGGCCAATGGCTAAGACTCCTTACCTGGAGAACCCAAACAGAGCTTTATATGAGTTTCTTCCAAACTGGCCTTGGTGTACCTGTACTCATTGCTGAACCCACAGCTCAGGGTTAGTCTGTTCTAATTGTCAGAGAGGACATGGAGCGTGGGAAGTTTTAGCCCTGAGTGACCAGAGTCGGGGGCTCTGCCTTGCTTGCCCCTGTCACTGTCTTGGATTCCATTCCTGACACTAATCAGACCCGATGGCCTACTCTTGGCAATGAGCCCAGATAGAGACGGTGACCACAGAGGCTCCCACGGTCCACTTGGGTTCAAATTTCTAAAACTGAATTACCTCCACTACACTGCTGTTGCTCTCCTGTTTCCCCATTTTCTTTCTACCTTGGGCACACACCAAAAAATTGAATTAATCGTACTCCTTAGTTTCTATAAGCCTTCATTATTGGTTTGGAAAAAAACACCTTTTTATTTTATTCATGTCCTTCCTCCCATGTTCAAACCACACTCCAGTCCCTTCCTTCCTAACGGGCCCCCACAACCATCCTCTCGAGTCCATATGGACCCGACACCTTTAATTATCAGGGAAATGCAGACTGAAACCACAGTGTGACGCCACACACACCCACCGAAGTGGCTGAAAATAAAAGACTGACAATATCTTAAGTTGGCAAGGATGCGTATCCATCAGAACTCACATATGCTGCCGGAGAAAGCATCAAACGACATGTCACATGTCAGAGAGTGGACTGTGCCTACTAACCGATGACCCGCTCTTGGATGTACACCCCATAGAAAGAAACCAAAAGACATGCACGAGAATGTGCATGGGAGCTTTATTCAGAAGAGTCAAGAAACTGGAAACACTCGAAGGGGCATCAGTAGGTCCAACAATTCAAAGGTTCACCTGACCGAATACCATATGGAGATTTTAAGCAATGAACATAATGATAAGCAGAAGAAGACCAATGAAAATGACTGTGGGGCGCCTGGGTGGCTCAGTGGTTAAGCCGCTGCCTTCGGCTCAGGTCATGATCTCAGGGTCCTGGGATCGAGTCCCGCATCGGGCTCTCTGCTCGGCAGGGAGCCTGCTTCCTCCTCTCTCTCTCTGCCTGCCTCTCTACCTACTTGTGATTTCTCTCTGTCAAATAAATAAATAAAATCTTTAAAAAAAAAAAGAAAATTACTGTGAAGGGGGTGCCTGGTGGCTCCATCATTAAGCATCTGCTTTGGGCTCAGGTCATGATCCCAGGGTCCTGGGATTGAGACCTGGATCAGGCTTCCTGCTTAGCGGGAAGCTTGCTTCTCCCTCTCCCAGTCCCCCTGCTGGGGTTCCCTCTGTCACTGTGGTTCTCTGTCAAATAAATAAATAAATAAATAAAATATTTTTTTAAAAAAATGACTGTGAAGACAGCATACTGTGTAAATCCATTTATTTGACAGTCAAGAAAGGGATCTGTGATGGTGGGAGTCAGAACAACCGTCTCTCTGGGCACCATGAGGAACCCATGCAGATGTCTTTATATCTTTGTTAGGGTAAGGGATCCAGTTACACTTACACCATTACTGATAAAACTCACTAAGTTGTGCTCCTAAGGGTCTGCATTATTTAATGCCTATCTATCATGCTTCAATACAAAATAAACACATGCATCCAAAACAATACACATTTGGTAAGAACACACACATGGTTTCATCTGCATTTCTCGATAATGAAGGGACATATGCCTACATGTGCTTATTGGCTAGTCTCATATGGTCTTCTGTGAAGTTCCTGATCAGGTTTCTCGCCCATTCTTTAATTGGCCTCTTTGCCATGTTGATTTATCTTCGTTCTTTATATGTTCTCATATAAGTCACCTGTGTGCACCCACTCTTCATTCACACAGCCCCCCACTGCTCTGCACATTCACGCCTGTGTCCTGTGACAGCACTGCTGGGGCTAGAAGGTACTCAATCCATAACACTTTTGTAAGGAGCTATTTAGCCAGAGTGACTCCATCTTGGGTAAATAGCCACTTTGTTGTTTGTGCAGTAAACTTAAATTGACTCTCCCCCCAAGAGAAACTTATTTAGAAACAAGTCTGGAAAACCAGTAAAATGTAGTCAGCTAGTTCCGGATAACAGAGCCCAGAATACAAGGACGAGCCAGGCCAGATGGAGACATCTAATCAGTACGAAGAACTGTTTGTAACAGTGAGAAGGTCTTGCCCAAACCAAAATGACTCCATCTTGGGAAGGACGAGGATCTTATTATTTACACTGAATATGTTAATTAACTAAGCCTACCCAAAAAGTACTATTTGTAACAGTTCCTGGTATGGGGTAATCTTGAATAACACGTCACCAGACCGGATGAAACTAGCCAGTCAACAAGAGACACACAAACCCGGTGGTCTGAGATACCAAGATATGGGTAGATACCAATAAAAGGTAGCCTGTAAGATTGGGAGGAGTCGCTCTCTTTGGAGGTGAGCCTGACCGGTCAGTCAGTCAATTCTTGAGCCTGTAAGCTGGGAGTGGTCACTCTCTTCAGAGATGGCCCTTGTCGGTCAGTCTGACTTCTAATGCTTGGCATAGAATAGAGCTTTGCATAACTTTAACTTTGTTTCAGTCTCATTTCCCTGGCCAATCAGCCTGATTTCTTTTCTTTTCTTTTTCTTTTTTTTTTTTTTTAGGTTTTTATTTTATTTATTTGACACACAGAGATCACAAGTAGGCAGAGAGGCAGGCAGAGGGGAGGGGGAAGAAGGCCTCCCCGCTGAGCAGAGAGCCAATGTGAAGCTTGATCCCAAGACCCTGGGGCTCCATCCCAAGACCCTGGGATCATGACCCAAGCTGAAGGCAGAGGCTTTAACCCACTGAGCCACCCAGGCACCCCTCAATCTGATTTCTAATACTTATCATAAAATAAAGCTTTAAATAACTTTCACTTTGTCTCAGTCTCGTTTCATATAATAACGGACTTAACACTTTCATCGTAACCCTTGATAGCATACAAGTTGCTGTACAGAACCCCCATCTCTCCACACTTCACTGATGCTAGGATGTGATAACCTGTACTCCTTAGTGCATAAGTATTTCCATCCCAAAGCTGAGCTCTCTTGTATCAATGTGAGAAAGTCAGGGGGAACAGCTCCCAAACTCCAGACTGTACACTGGGGCCTCCTAGGGAGACTCGGCGCCTCACACCTCAGAGAGCTAGATTCAGTAGGTCTGGGACAGGGCCTAGGTGCCTGCATTTTCCACAAACTCCCTAGATGATTCTATACACAACCAGGTTTCATTTACTCAAGAAGTGTTTATTGAGCATGTATTAGTGCCAGGTGCTGATCTAGGTGCCGGGAATAAAGCAGGGAACAAAGCAAACCCCCCTCATCCCAAGCAAAAGATACATAAAAAGCAAGAGAGACAAGTAAAATCTGTAGAATATTTGAGAGAGAGAAACACCAAGGAAGAAAACTAAGCAGAGAAGGAGAATCTCAGGTTCTGAACAAGGATCACTGTCTGTGACAGGTTTACTGGAGGGTTTTAGTGAGAACGAAGCATTGGGCAAGGACCTGAAGAAGCTTCAGGAGTGAGCCACGAAAAAGTCTGGGGGAAGAGCCGCCAGGCGAAGACACAGCTGCTGCTCCTTTACTTGCTAACTCTTTTCTGCCTCTCACCTTTTGGCTCTACCTGGGGCACCCCTTGCCAGATGAAATTGCCCCGAAGTCTGTGAAAAGACCTCCTGCCAGTTGGAGACAAACCCTGTAACCCACTTTCCAGCACCCACCCCTCACTCGTTGATCATACAATACCTGTCCACCACTCCTTTCCCTCATTCTATCAGACCTCAGTGTTTTGGGTAGCCTTTGGGTGGCCCCATTCTTTGGGGGAGGTGAGTCCAAACCCCAGGCAGGAAGAGAACCATGATTGCTTTAAGCTAGTTGTGGCAGTCCCTGTTGCCTCGCTCCTTACTCCTTCAGGAGGTGAGCCTGGAATACAGTCTGGATGTTGAAAAAGAAAAGTCTGCTGGATGATTTCTGAGGCAAATGTTCCTCACAGATAAGAGATGCCAGGTGAAACCAGTCCTTCATCTTCAAGATATTATCATGTCTGAGTGTCACGGCTTCAACAATGGCCGCCATTTTGTGCTAGATTGAGCTAGACTGAGGACATTTCAAAAACCTGAGGATGACAGGGCAGAAAGTTGGGAAGAACTTGGGTCTTTGGTGACATCATTGAGCCACTGCATTAACCAACTCTGGAACCATTTGAGTTCTTTTAGGAGATACTAAATTGTCATCATTTACATCAGTTGAATAAGGGTTTTCTGTTACTTTTAGCCAAAGTCACTAACCGATATCACTCTATTTCCATACCCTGAGCATATTTAGGACATCTTTCCAATAGCTCCCTGAAGAGAGGAGCTAGGCAGAGTCTACTCTCTACCCTTAGGGCCTAGTAGACCACCAGTGTTTGGGATATAAATGGGCTTCCTCTTAGACTTCATCTGCCATCACAGCAGTATAAAGAGGATGGTATGGAGCAAAGATCCAGGGAGAGCCAAATGCTAGAGCTCCGGGTCCCCACACTCCCCTACTGGGTTGGAATTTTTGTGTCTGCCTCCTTGACAGCCAGTGAGCTTCCTCCAGAGCAAGAAATTACCATCATCCTCATGGCTCTGAGTCCTCAAGGCCTTGCAGAGCACCAGGTGCCTACTAGGTGCTCAGCAAAGGTTTGCTGAGTGTTGGCAAGACATGAAGAGCCATTGAAAAACAGGAGAAGAGGAGAAACAGAATGGGGAGGCCCAAAGGGGAAAGCAAAGAGGGCTAGGGAAGTGGGAGATAGTGAAGAGTGGGGTCCAGAGGACCGTTTGCAGAGAAAAGCATATGTATTGTGGCTTCTTTGCGGTGACCATGAAGGGAGAAAGTAAGACTCTGAGACCCAGGGGACACAGAGGCCAGTGGTCATGGACAAGTGAGCCTGAGCACACACCTAATTATCAGCAAGCCCATCTGGTCCCCCTCCTCCCTCCCTCCCTGCCATCTGCCTCCCTTCCCACCGCTGCACCTCCTCTCTCTCTCTTTCTCAAAAATGAAAACATGCCTGATGTTTATAGGGATCAACCTCCAGCTATGTGTAGCTCTAGCTAAGGTTCCCCCAAAACGCTTTGGGGATTCATCAGAACCAATAAGCACTTTTTGTTTCCTCCCCTGCAGCACTCATCCCGCCGCTCCAGAATCGTTGCTGATGCAAGCCGAGGAAAGGCTGCACAGATGTCCCCCACCCCCACCTCCAAGGATGTGCTTCAGGCCTCCAGTGACACCGCCTACCTGCGTGGTGGGTGACTGAGCCGCAGGCGGCGGCCAGGGGTGCGGGCATTGTGACAACGACGAGGAGCGCCGTGATCACCGCCTAGCAGGCAGCATGGAGGAACGGGCCTCGCATCATCTCACATCCTCCCAGGGCCCGCAGGGGGTCTTTTCCTTTCATTCTACAGAGGAGGAAATTCAGAGTGTCCCCGCTCCCCCAAATGAGAGCAGTTCCAACTCTCGTTTGCCACTTGTCCTTCAGTGACTTTGTTTCCCCAGTGACGGGGCTGCAGCCCCTTCCCTGAGCCTGTGAGGTATTCCCAAGCATGCTGTGAACTAGAACATTAGCTCCACCACAGCAAGACACGGGACTGTCCCGCGGGAGCATGGCTGGCCAACGGGACGGGAGCCCAGTAAAGAGGGCAAGCGACTCTTCACCGAGCGCTGGGGCCTCAACCAGGTTCTTGACCAGAGTAAACTGACAGAGCTTCGCCTGACTCGTGTGATCTCCCCACTCAGAATGAAGTAAGCGAGAACTTCCGAAGGTCAGTGGCGTTCACTTCAGTCACACAGCAGGGCCATTGCTGAGGCAATATTTCCCTTGTGCATGGCTTCAGGAAGGCCCTGGACAGCAGGCCCAACTCTTGCAGAGTGTCCTCGCTCTGCTTTGCTGTGGAGAGCACCGACCCTAGGTGCTGGCTGCCAGCGGGCCCTGAACAGGCCCTGCCTGGCGTTTCTAGAATGCCGTCCCTGGGGAGCTCCAAGCTGCAATTTCTGGGTGAACTTCTAGCATGGACCAGGTAACTGTCAAAGCACCCAGTCTGGCTCCCTGCCAGGACCCGTGCTCACCACCCACCCTCATGGCTTTCCCCCCGCACCCCCGAGCCTGCGGCCCTAGGACTTAGCATCGGTGCTCCTAGTTGAACACTGCTGCACTTTGGCACCTGCTTCCAGAACCTTGCTCTAGCTGGGACGGGCCCCAGTATTTTTAACGACAGGGCCAGGTTCTGAGACTCATGTTGCCAGAATATAGCTGAACAACCTAAGTTTAAGTTCCTGTGATTTTTCAGACCCAGGCAGTGGTGTGGCCTGTGGACCTATTTCCACTCCAATCTTGGCTGCCAGGCTGGGTGCTCATTCTGACATTGCTGAGGTGGACTTAACCCAGGCCCGTTGCAGGCTGCCCACACCCCTGCAGGTGAGGTAGTCGGTGGATTCCTAAGGGACTGTCCCAGGATTCCTGCCCCCTCCACAAGGAGGCGCCTGGAGGTCTCTTCAGGCTGGTGTCACTGCTCAGGGCCAGCCTTCTGCCACAGGGAAGGGGTCTCTGCAGTTCTCATCATGTCAGGGCAACAGGAAATGTCCAGGAATCTCTCCATCGGAGAAAGTGGAAACCATGTGGTTTCCCTTGGAAACTATCCCACTGTCCTCTAGAGGAGACTCTCCCAGTAGGATAGGGTCGCTTGGGAAAACCTCTGAGTCACTTCTGTTTGTAGTGTTTCTACTTCTTCCAGGACAGGCTGAGGTCACCTCAGCCTTAACCTGCTCTCCTTCCTTGCCCCTGCTTTGACAAGCCCTTCACGGTGCTTATCCCCCTGCCCATTTTCCTCTTCTTTTTTAATATAGTTGACATATAAATTGCATTAGTTTCAGGGGTACAAAATAATGATTTGACAGTTGTCTCTATTGTGAAATGATCTCCAGAATCAGTCTAGTGAACAGTTTTTTGTGTGATGAACCTCTTTTTTAAAGATTTATTTATTTGGTGGGGGAGGGGCGAGGGGCAGTGGCAGAGGGAGAGCTAGAGAGAGTCTCTCCAACAGACTCCCTGCTGAGCATGGAGCCTGGTGTGGGGCTCGATCTCCCGACCCTGAGAGCATGACCTGAGCTGAAACCAAGAGTCAAATGCTCAACCGACTGTGTCACCCAGACTCCCTTGCGTTGAAGACTTTTAAAGTCTACGCCCTTAGCAACTCTCAAATATACAATACAGTATTATTAACTGCAGCCTCCAAGCCGTACATGACATCCCAGGGCTCTACTTATTTTCTTGCTGCACGTTTGTACCTTTTGATCCCTTCATTTGGTTCACCCACCCCCGACCTCCAACCCCCTGCCTCCAGCAGCCAGAAAATCTGTTTTCTGTATCTGAGAGCTCAGCCTTTTACATTCCTCCTATATGTGAGATCATATAGTGTTTGTCTTTCTCTGACTTATTTCACTTAGCCTAATGCCCTCCATCTGTGTTGTCACAAATGGCAGACTTTCCTTCTTTTTTATGACTGAGTAATAGTCCATCTTATACATAAATTATTCCATTGGCCCTTGAGCAACATGGGTTCAAACTATGCAAGACCACTTATCTGTGGATGTTTTTAAAGGACTGACAGCAAAAGCCACAAGGCGTTGATGCCTGACTGCCTCATTCTCTACAGAACCAAATCAAAGGTGACTGGCACAGAGGTTGCACCTGTTGCACTCTGAGGGGCCAGGGAGATCCACGGAGGCCCCAGCAGCCCCTGGGCAGGACTAGGCAGGCCTGTAGGTTACCTCATGTGCCCACTGGCTGGTCAAGTCAGGCGCCTAGGGCTGGCAGGCAGAAGGCTGAGCTGACGCGGAGGAGGGCGCCCAGAGAGCAGGGATATTGTGGTATCGATGGATCCCAGCCTCTTCCTCCCCGGAGTCCTCCCCATGCCAGCCTCTGGGGCTGCTCAGGGCCACTCCCAGGCTCTGTGGAAAGCCCAACAGTGATGCCCCAGCGCTGTGACTTCCCGAGGCTGATGCCTCCCTGTGTGGCACAGCTGCCTATAGCCAGCTATAAGTTCGGCCCCTGTGGCTGCCCATGTCCTGCCCAGTGGCTGCCACTGCAAAGCCCAGACCACCAGGCCACACACAGCGCCATCCTGGGACCCTGCTTGACTACAAGCAATTTTTTTCAATGAATACATGTACAGTACTATAAATATATTTTCTCTCCCATATGATTCTCTTAATATCATTTTTTTCTCTAGCTTTCTTTTTGTAAGAATACAGTATATAATACACATAACATGCAAAATACATGTCAATGGATCATGCAGGTTATTGGCGAGACTTCTGGTCAACAGTAGGCTATTAGCAGTTAAGTTGCCGGGGAGCCAAAAGTGAAACGATAACTCCCACTTTGTTCGATGAACTACAGCACACACCATGTTTTCTTTACCCATTCATCCATCGAAGGACACTTCGGTTGCATCTACGTCTTGGCTATGGTAACTAACTATGTCTTGGCTGCAATGAACATGGATGGGGTGCACCTACCTTTTCGAGATAGTGAGGAACCTCCACACTGCTGCCCAGAGTGGCTGCACCAATTTACCTTCTGTAAATTTACCTTCGGTAAATTCATTTACCAATACCGGATGAGGGCTTCCCCTTCTTCTCATCGTCAATAACAGCCATACTAACAGGTGTGACGTGCTACTGTGGTTTTCTGATTTGACTTGCATTTTGCTGATGGTAAGTGATGCCGAGCATCTTTACACATACCTGTTGGCCATCTGGATGTCGTCTGTGGAATCACGTGTCTTCAGATTCCCTGCACGTTTTTCAATAGAACTGTGGTGTGCTTTGGGAGGGGGTGTTTTGGTTTTTGGTTTGGGGGGAGTATTTGTTTTATCTTAATGCTATTGAGTCGCATGAGTTCTTTATATGTTTTGGATAATAACCCTTTATCAGATACAGGATTTACAAATATTTTCTCCCATTCCGTGGGCTGCTTTTTCATTTTGTTTATGCTTCCCTTTGCTGCATGGAAGCTCTTTCATTTGATGAAGTCCCACTTGTTAGATTTTGCTACCTGGGCTCATCTGACAGATACTTTACCGATGGTTTTTCTTTCTTTTTTTTTAACATGTTTTAATGTGTATGAAGTTTTCCTTCATTTGTATGTGCTGCACACGTGTGCTTGAATGTGTGCACACAGCATGTGTGTGTGTGCGCGTGTGTGCGCATGCACACACGTGTGTGCTTACTAGCCTCCCAAACCACTGAAGCCCTGAGGTACTCCCTGAGCTTGGCCCATTGCTTCTTCCCCCAAGGATTCAATGCCTCACATTTGCATAGAACATCATATTCTGGCAATAAGATCTTCTCCTATAAGAATCATCGACATCATTGTATATAGATGACAAAATTAGGAGGTTTAAGTTCTAAGTCATGCAGGTGACTAGCAGCAGGGCAGGAACTAGAAACCAGGTCTCCTGATCCCAAGAGGGATGCAGACCTTCCAGGGACGCCAAACTATGAAGGCCGAGGAAGGGCTCCCAGACACCATAGACCCTCCCGCCCTGCAGCTGAGTCCTCCCATCTCTCCCCTCCATGCAAAACTTGTCTTCTCCCCTGAAAAAGAGGGGGTGTACCCTTTGCCAGCTCCCCTAAAAGTGTCCAGGGAGGTAAGGTGTGCCTGTCAATCCTTGTACAGGAAGAGAATTCATATGTAAATGATAATAGAGAGTATTTTTGAGGGCCAGATGCTAATTCTGCTTCACGTGCAGAATCTCCTTTACTACTTGGGGATTGAGGGAGACCTGCTCCCCACATCATACCCATTCTCCTGTTCTTCCCTGGTAACAATGCCCAGCCCCAGGTAGGACATCAGGATTTGTTAAATCAGGTGAGACAATCTTGTTCCCATATTTCCAAGCTACCTTGCAGTTTACTGTGACTATTTGACCCACTTCTGGCCATTGCGTCAGAAACCTAAGTCTGCTGGCAGAGGAATTGAGTGAGATTCTGGAGAAATTTTTTGCCTTGTGTTAACAAATAAACAGAAGCGTCTGGCACAATGCTTCACCTTCACCCTACCTTGAACTCAGATGTGATGTTTGGAATGGCAGCAGTCCTCTTGGGACAATAACAAGCACACGGATGAAGGCAGCAAGCAAAGGAGGGAAGGGCAGAAAGAAAAAGCATAGGGAGCTCTGGGGGCATCACGAAGCAGTAACCCAAGACCAGCAACTGTGACTCTGAGCCCACTCAGTCAATGGGTAGACCAGATTTCGGGACAGAGACCTTGCTTCTCAGCCGGTGTCTCCACGATGAGGTGGCTATCCCCGTGGACAACATCACATTTCCACATTATATCTGCATGTGGGGGTCCCGAGTCCCCCAGAACCAGAACTAGGCGCGCACACTCCTGGCTCATTGCAAGCAGTCTTTTATTGGTAAAACAAAGGAATGACCGGCTGTGGCTGGTACCTCTCAGTAAGTCTTTCCTCTCCTAGCCTGTTCCCTGAAGACTGAATTGCCTCTGGAGACATCCCATACTCCCCCTGGGGCTGTGAGCAGGAGGGAGAGGCAGACACTTGGGGACTTTCACCAGATCCTTACCCACCAAGCCCTACCCACCCCCTCACCAGCCCTGCCACCGCACCTTCCCTCAGGGCCTTCCTCCTGAGGTTGCTTTCTGCCTCAGTCTCCCATCCCTCTTTCCTGCCCCTCCCAAACACAAACACAAACGCGTGTGCGCGCACACATGCGCAGGCGTGCATGTCCTCTAACAAGCCACCTGGCTGGGTATTTATAGACATTGCAGGTCCCCCAGTGACCTTGTCCAGCTGCCTGCCTGGCCAGCCTCTAATTACCCTCATGCCCTCTGCCCTGCTGCTTTGCTGTGCCTCAGACTCTCCAGGCAGAAGAGATGAGCCAGAGGCCTGATGTCCCACAGGCAACTGCACCAGCAAATCCAGGCTATGCTGATGGCTGCGTGTCACCTGCATTCACACAGGGCTTCTCAGTGGTCGGGGGAAGGGGCAGGTTGTGTGTGTGGCCCGCCTGGTGTGTTTGAGGGAGACGGTGGCACTTCGCTCGGTGGCCATGCTCCTCCCTCGCTTTGCGTTGGGAGTGAGAATTGGCCGAGCTGTGATTAAAGGACTTGGGAATCTGAACATTTATTTTCCGTTTCAAAGCTCTAGAGTCCAACCAGAACTAGTATTTTTTAGCAATGGAAGTTTTAGAAATGGGAAGCAGCCTCATGGGGACAGAGCAGGGTGTCCAAATTCCTGGCTCTGTTCAGGGCAGCTGTGGATATTTCCCCCCTTTTTTCCCCACTTAAAAAAATGTGGCTAAAAAAACCCCATAAAATTTACCATCTTAACTGTTTCTGAGAGTACAGTGTGGTAGAATGAAGTACGTTCACGTCGTTGTGGGACCAAGCCCAGTTGCCAGAATCTTTTTCCTTCTTGCAAACCTGAACCTCTAGACCATGAAACACTAACTCCCCAGTCTCCTCCCCCGTCTCCTGGCAGCCACCATTCTACTGAATCTGGCTACACCTAGGTACCTCACCTAAGTGGAAACATACCTCCTTGGTCCTTTTGTGTCTGGCTTATTTCCCTTAGCATGATGTCCTCGAGGTTCATCCAGGTTGTAGCCTGGGTCAGAACGTCCTTCCTCCGTATTCTGCTGTATGGGGTGTTCTGTTGTATGGACACGCCACATTTCACTTATCCATTCGTCCACCCATGAACAGTTGGGTTGCTTCCAGCTTTTGGTTATTGTGAATAATGTTGCTATGAATGTAGGTGTACAAATATAGTAGATGTCCTTTTTAATGTCCTCTGTGTCATTTGAAGATGAAATAAGCCACCTAAGATTCGTTTGCAAAAGGAAAGGGCAGTGAATGTCTTTGCACGGTTATGTGGTAGTTTCCAGATTAAGTGCAGGCCCCTGGGAGGGGAGGAGGGGAAAGAGCAGGCAGGACCTGGCCTGATCCCCCTCCCTACTACCTCCTACCACAGTACGTCCACTTCCAATCATTCATCCATTCCACACATATTCACCTACTTGCACTGAGCACTGGCTTAAGGAGTGGTGGGAATACAACAGAGAGAAAATCAGACCATAGTCCCTGTCTTCACAGAGTTTACACTCTAGTGGAGTGGACAGCAGATGAACAAAAGTCATAAGAAAATAATGCATGTGGTATGTTTGTTGATAAACCTCTAGGCAAAAAAAAAGAAAAAAAGAAAAAAAAAAGGGAGGGCAAGGAAATCCAAAAGTAAGATGACTTTGGGAGGAGAGATGGGAAATGTTGAAGGTAGGCAAAGTTTTAGATCCTGTAGCCACAGGGGAATTTACTTACTGAAAAAGCATTAAAAAAAAAATAGAAATGTAATTCACTCACCATAAAGGTCATCATGGGAAAGTGGTTTTCAGTATCCACAACGTTGTATACCACCAGCACTATATCTAATTCCAGAACAATGTCATCGTATAAGATGATATTTGAGAAATAGTCTATGCTGGATATCTTTCATCTGTTCCTCTCTCCATGCTCTCTGCCTCTCCTGACCCAGG
Source organism: Mustela nivalis (assembly GCF_964662115.1). Taxonomy (NCBI): domain Eukaryota; kingdom Metazoa; phylum Chordata; class Mammalia; order Carnivora; family Mustelidae; genus Mustela; species Mustela nivalis. Next base: position 109,521,625 of record NC_139026.1, on the reverse strand, counting down.
AAGCAGACAGGGAGGGGGGCCTACATCAATAGGCTCCTTCTTTGGAGCCCCCAGGTGGCTTTAGCAGCTGGGAGCTTCTGCAGGGTTGAGAGGAGGAAGACTTACTCCTCAAGTCCCCTCTGGATGAGGTCCCCACAGGCTGACTGCATCCCAAGCTACAGTCCCTGTGGGATGGTTATCTCCACAGAGCTCATTCCCTTCCCCTTGTCCCTTCCAGCCCAGGATACAGCAGTATTCCTGTGGTTTCCCCATATGCCCTGTCCATACCTCTGTAAATAGCCCCCTTCTCCCCCTCCTTTCAAGCCACTCAATTCAAGTACGTGATCTCTTCCTGCCAGGGAGCCTGCCTAACAGAGGTCTGATGGAAGTGAGAGAGTCAGATACCCAAAGAGTGTGGGGCAGCAGAGCCACTGCAGGGACTGTTCAAAGGCCCTGAGGTGGGAAAAGACCAGACTCACTCAATAAACAAGATGCTGACAGTGGGTGCCTGAGTGGCTCAGTGGGTTAAGACTCTGCCTTCAGCTCAGGTCATGATCTCAGGGTCCTGGGATCGAGCCCCACATCAGGCTTTCTGCTCAGCAGGGAGCCTGCTTCCTCATCTCCCTCTCTCTGCCTCTCCGCTTACTTGTGATCTCTGTCAAATAAATAAATAAAATCTTTAAAAAAAAAAAAAGAAAGAAAGAAAAGAAAAGAAACAAGATGCCACTGTGGAGGGGGACCGTGAGTGAGGACAGACAGCCAGGGAGAAAGAGACAGGCCAGGGGAGGAAGCCAGGTCAACCCTTGGAAGGCCTTGAGGGCTGTGGCAGAAATTTGGGCTTTTATCCTAAGTAAGATGGGTAGCCACTGAGGCTTCTGAGCTGAAGAGCAACACCGTCTGACTTACAAAAGAAGGCCTCAGTCTCTGTGCTAAGAATAGCCTGGAGGGGGGAAGAGCAGAGGGAGGGAGACCAGCTGGCAGACAGAGGCCCAGCAGGAAACATGTGGGACACTCATAATGGGATAATTGGAGGAAAGTTTCTTTACAAAGGTGTGGATGTAGAGGAAACACAAGAGGAACCCAGGGCTTAGAAGCAGAGGAGCTGTTAACACTTTCCAAGTCATGGAAAAGAAGGAGCTACTACAGGAGCCTCAAGTGAGTGTGATGGTCAATTTTGTGTCAGCTTCACTGGGCCACAGGGTGCCTGGGCATTTGGTCAAACATTATTCTGGGTGTGTCTGTGACTGCGTTTCTAGAGAAGATTAACGTTTAAGTTGATAGACCTTAGTAAAATAGACTGCCCTTCCTAATGCGGTGGGCCTTGTCTGACCAGGTAAGAGCCTGAATAGAACAAAGGTTGATTCCTTCCATAAGTAAGAAAGAATTCCTGCCTGACAGCCTTCAGGCTGGGATATTGGAGGGTTTTCCTTCCTTCAGACTCGAGGAACATCACAGCTCCCCAGCTATAGAGCTTGAGGCTTGTCAGCCTCCTTAATTGTGTGAGCCAATTCTTTATAATAAATCTTTCTCTCACTGGTTTGGTTTGGTTTCTCTGTAGAAGCCTGGTTAATATAGAGGAAGTGTCAGGCAGGGATGGCCACCTGAAAAGGCTCAATGGTGTTGAGTTGAGGGATGTGGCCAGCATGAGGAGATCTCACTCTTTCCAGGCTCCTGCTGGGGCTCCTTGTTAGCTGAGCTCAATGGAAACGAAAGGACCAGACTCAACAGAGGTGGTCCTAACAGCTGAGACTCCAAGGACGCATAGCAGGGTGCATAGTGTGGAGCCTAGATCTGGAGGGGCAAACTGAAGGTATCCAGCATAAGGCCTAGGAAGGGCATTGCCACAGTCCAAGAAAGAGACAAAGGTGGCTTAGGTCAGGGTGGCGGCAGTGGGTTGAGAAACATGGCTAGATTCTGGATCTATTTGAGAGGCAGAGCTGGCAGCATTTGCTGATGGCCTACATGGAGCAGCAGTGAGAAGAGAAGGGCCACAATGACTCCAAGATTTCTGGCCTGAGCACCTAGAAGGATGGGGTTGCCATTAACTGAAACAGCTTTCTTCAGCTTCTGCAAAAAAAAAAAAAAAATGTTTTTGTTATTATGTTATGTTAGTCACCATATAGGACATTGTTAGTTTTTGATGTAGTGTTCCATGATTCATTGTTTGCATGGAACACCCAGTGTTCCATGCAATCCATGCCTGCCTTAATACCCATCAATGGGCCAACCCATCCCCCACACCTCCCTCCCCTCTAAAGCCCTCAGTTTGATTCTGGGATTCCATAGTCTCTCATGGTTCATCTCCCCGTCTGATTCCCCCACCCCTTCATTTTTCCCTTCCTTCTCCTGACATGCTATTCCTTACATTCCACAAATAAGTGAAGCCATAGGATAATTGTCTTTCTCTGCTTGACTTATTTCACTCAGCATAATCTCCTCCAGTTGCATCCATGTTGATGCAAAAGTTGGATATTCAACCTCTCTGATGGCTAAGTACTATTCCATTGTATATATAGACCACATCTTCCTTATCCATTCATCTGTTGAAGGGCATCTTGGCTCCTTCCACAGTTTGGCTATTGTGGCCATTACTGCTATGAACACTGGGGTGTATATGGCCTTTCTTTTCACTACATCTGTATCTTTGGGGCAAATACTCAGTAGTACAAGGATGCCCACTCTCAACAATATTATTCAACATAGTACTAGAAGTCCTAGCAACAGCAGTCAGACAACAAAAAGAAATAGAATGTATTCAAATTGGCGGAGAAGAAGTCATACTCTCTCTCTCTTCACAGATGACATGACACTTTATGTGGAAAACCCAAAAGACTCCACCCCCAAATTACTAGAACTCACACAGCAATTCTGTAATGTGGCAGGATACAAAATCAATGCACAGAAACCAGTTGCTTTCCTATTCACTAAGAATATAACTGTAGAAAGAGAAATTAGGGAATCCATTCCATTTACAATAGCACCAAAACCCCTAAGAAACCTTGGAATAAACCTAACCAGAGAGGTAAGGGATCTACACTCTAGAAACTACAGAACACTTATGAAGGGAATTGACAAAGACACAAAGATGGAAGAGCGTTCCATGCTCATGGATCAGAAGAATAAACATTGTTAAAATGTCTACGCTGCCCAGGGCAATCCATACTTTCAACGCCATCCCGATCAAAATACCAACGGCATTTTTCAAAGTGCTGAAACAAACAATCCTAAAATCTGTATGGAACCAGAAAAGGCCCCAAATCTCCATGGAAATGTTGAAAAAGAAAAAGAAAGCTGGGGGCATCACGTTGTCTCATTTCAAGCTACATTACAAAACTTTCTTTTAAAGAAAGGATTCAATTGCTAATGAAATGTTCCAAATCTCTGATAGCATATTTTCTATTTTGTCAACAAAATACACCGACTTTGCCTCATTTGACCTTCACTGTCCCCTGAAGCAGGTGAGGGAGGTGTTCCACATCCAGGGGAAAACTGAGCCCAGCATGGTGCCTCCTACACAGCTGTGCTCATTCATAGTCACAGAATGAATGAAGGAAAAATTGATGTGAAATGGTGAGAAATACTGATTTGTCATACTCTGTTGTAGAATTAGGGCTGGAAACCTAATTCATTCCATTGTCTGCCCTTCGACTGTTCAGAGATGAATGGACTCCAGCCTAGGCCCAGCCTTTGAGGAGCTGGTGACCAAGGACATGCGGATAGTCACCAAGTGATGTAAAGCAAGGAGTATGTGGAGAAGAGGGGGAGAGCAGGAGTGGGGCGGAGGGGAAGCGGGACAAGAAGAAGAGGGCAGGATGCATGCACTTTTCACCAAGCTTCTCCCTGAAGGGAAGAGCTCGAGAACATTCTCTGACCAGCACTCACTGAGCAATGGTCAAAGATGTACATTTGTCATCTGTGCAAAAAGGAGCTTAGCTTAGATACGAGGCTCTTTCCTTTTACTTCCCTGTTCTTTTTCCTTCCCATTCCCCCATTCCCCCAAGACCACCACACTCATAAATTGACACTTTTAAATAGATATTGAATTGTAGCAGGGAAGATCTGAGTCATATTTCAGAAAGAATGAATTACTCCCTTCATAATCTAGGTATAGTCTAACTTTTCCCCAGCCTCATCTCCTAGTGCTCCTTTTTCTCTTCCCTTATACCCAACCCTACAGCCCTTACCCTCCCTTATTCCTGACTCTAAGACCCTCACTGTGGCAGTTTTAAAACACATCTGCAAATTTTTGACCTTTCTATCACTGAGAGGTAGGGTCTGTGTCTCCTCCTACTGAGGTTGGGTCAAACTTGGAGACTAGCTAACTAACAGAATACAATTGAGATGATGCTCTGGGACTTCCATAGCAGACCCTAAAAGTCAATACAACAGCCACTCAATTCTCTGAGCCTTCTAATTCCTGGAGGCCAGCCACCATGCTGGGAGAAACACCAAGCAGCCTACGAAGAAGAAGTTGGAGCAGGCCATGGGTGAGAAAACTGAGTCCCCTAGCCCTCCGCCTCAGCTGAGTTCCTTGCCAACAGCAAGGCAGCAAGCGTCAACTTGCTGGCTGGTTCAAGTGAAGCACCCTGGAAGTGGATCCTCCAGTCCCTTTAAGCTGTTCCCGTGGACATGGCATGAAGAGCCTTCCTTCCCTGCTGGGCTCTGCCCAAAATACACCCTCAATGACTAAAGAAAATACTGCTTTTATTTGAAGCCACTAAGTATAACTTAGTATATGAATAATTGATATTCTCACAACAGAACCTGCTCATGGTTTCCTTCTTTTGTTCCTTCTGTTTCTTGTATGCTATTGGTTCCTTATAACCATTGAGGAGTCTCTGATTGGTGAACTCCTAGTCACCAGTTCAAGCCCAGTTCAGATGCTTTTTCCACTGGGACGGTTTCCCGTCCAACTTCCCTCCTCCTTCTTCCCACGTAAGGGAAAAAAAAATGTTCCCTCTACCACGTTGCCCAATACCTCACTTACACATCAAGGAACTTAACTCCCTTTTAGCTGAGTGTTCTTTTGAGATGGGCCTTCCTGTATGGACTCCAAGTGTCTATCTCCAGAACCATGTCCAACCTTCATGCCCACTCTGTATATCCCATCTCCAGGGCTTGGTGAGGGGCTGAGACCAAGAAGATGCCCTAGGAAAGTGAGTTAGGTTGAATTAAATTGTGAAGGGTTTGATGTGAAATATTGACCAAGAGAAAAGTTGAAATACTCTTTCCCTCATGGCCCTTCAAAATAAAGCCACAATGTACATTACCCCCTAGCTGGCGGGAGGGAAGGTAGGGAAGCTCCATCCTGGCCTACAGCTAAGGGATGAGCCCCAAAAGTTTCTGAGTTTCAAGGATCTATCTTTTTTTTTTTAAGACTTTATTTATTGATTTGACAGAAAGAGATCACAAGTAGGTAGAGAGGCAGGCAGAGAGAGAGGGGGAAGCAGGCTCCTCGCCAAGCAGAGAGCCCGACATGGGGCTCAATCCCAGGACCCTGGGATCATTACCTGAGCCAAAGGCAGAGGCTTAACACACTGGGCCACCAGGTGCCCCTCAAAGATCTAAAGGCCTGATCGTTCCCTTGGCTCTATGCTCGGGTCCCACACTTCATTTTATTCCTGCTACGAAATCCCCTCTCTGAAGTTACTGGGCTCTTGACTCCTCTGCCCTCCCCCACATCTCCCCGCCCCCACTGCAATCCCTAGTATCTCACAATATGCCACCATGTACCTCTGAGCCATGGTCCTTATGAGCAAAATGTGTCAGAGTTGACAATGCATACAAGGCAGTATATTTCAGAGCTTTTTCAAAGGTGTTTGTCTCTGGACAGCTGGTTAGGCACCTGTAGGGTGAACTACCTTAGCAGGTCTTTCAAAAGACATCACATCACTCATCATTGTAACATCAGTGTTTTCCTTTACCAGTACTTTGAGGTCTTCCCAAAACAAATCCAAAGGGCTGGGTGGGACTTGGGCCACCGTTGCATCTGTGAAATGAGCAACATGAACATGGATAGAGCTTTCTAAGCAGCATTCATTCTTAGCACATTGGAGGAAGTCAGTGCCTTCAACAAGCTAGTGCCAGAAAGCAGGGGAGGGGCAGGTTCTGTGGGGTCAGAAGCTCACAGAATTTGGGAGTGGCTATCTATAGGAGAAAAGGAATACATATTTTAAATACAAAAATAGATATAAAAGTGAATGTTTAGAATGAAAAAATTCACTCCAAATCACACATTTTAAGAAGGTGATGAATATCACAAAAATCCTAAAACCTAGAAAAATTACACAGTCTCCTTATTTATTAATTGCCCCAGATGCCTGCGTAGTTAGTACTTTTTCTAAATTTGCAGTGATCTATAATCCGAAAAATATGCAAAACTCCTCTGAGATTAGGCATTCACAGGAACAATTCAAATGTGTACAGAAATTGCTGCCACCTTATCCTGAACCAAATAATTGTGCAACCAGCTTACTCTGATGCCACAACATTGACTTATTGATGACTGCGTGTAGGAGTTTTGTCACTAGAACACTTGCTTCTTCAGGCATTTCCCTGCGTTGGTGGCAATGCTGTGTGCCATTTTGCTGGAACCACAGATTTTGTCAGGACAAGACGCATTGGATACGCTGAGACGGGGTTCCATGCACCCCAGAGCTTTACCTGTGGTCCTCGGGTGGCCCCATCACCAGACCAGACCCATAGACACAAGCATCGCGATCACATTCAGTTTCGTGTCATCCCCATCCGAAGAGAAGACAATGGAAGACCCGTTTGTAATTACATTCAACATGAACACAAGAGAACCATTCGGGCCAGGCTGATGAGAACCAAATCCTCTGTCTGGCAGTTGTATTTGTTTGATCTTCGGAAGAATCTGCCAGCCTGGCTTCGGGCTCAGTGCATCTCAAATCTTATTTTTCCCTGCCCTCCCACATACTTGCAAGGGTGGGTGAGTGGGACGCTCACACGGTGTCAAACTTGGGCTGCACCTGCCCGCCCCGATGCAGTGATACTGAAGCTGGCAGGAATGACAGTGTTCCTGGAAGCCAGTCCTACACCCGCAGCTTGCAGATAACTTGTCTCTACAAGGAAGTGGTGCTGAGCTACAGAAATATATCCCTCCAAGCCCAAATTAAATGTTACCCCAATTCAACTTCCTCTTAGCCGGATCCCGCAAATGCCCAACTAACGGAAAATCAGACAGAGAAGTGGGAATGGCAAGAGACGGTGCTGTTAACCCCTGGTGGTTGGATAATCTTACTTTTGCAAGTAGTACAGAAACATTTGGGCAGAAGAATGTGCTGCCCCTTTGGGAGGGGCAAGGAAGGCTGAGGCTTCCTCTACTTCCCAGCAAATACATCCCCGGCCTCGAACAAGGAGCCTGTGGGGGATGTGGAGGCTGTAGGATGCTGACATTATCAACAGTTTTGTCAAAAGGCAAAGGCTTGGAGACGTGAGTCCCAACTCTGTCCCCGAGCCTCCCTGTGCCTCAGGGGCCCTCTGAAAACAGAGATGATGACACTGACCTCCCGGGAGGGCTCTCAGGCTTAAAACATCAATCTGTGACATCTCTTGGTAAGTCAGAGCATTGAACAAATGTCCCCTGTTATTCTCAGACCAGCGTCGTGGCATCTCCTCCCCTTGGGTCCAGAAGGAACAAGTCTATAGGACCAGCTCTGCCTCTTTAAAGTACGAGGTTGTGCTCTGACCCCTAAGGGAATGTCTTCTGGAATCAGGATAATCCTGCTGAGGTAGCTTAGGCCACCTCCTCCTCCCTGCTGTCAGGCAGGGGATTAGAGGAGAGGCCTGTGGATTAACGGGCTCATTTTGTCATAACCACCCCCCCTCCCCAGACCATCAGCCCCTCCTGGAGCCTGCTGGTCAGGCCAGGCAGCTCCTCTGTGCACCATTCTCTGCAGGGCAGAAAGAAGTCCTTGCCCCTGCCAAAACACTGTAGCAAGACCAGACTGAAAGCGGGGTGACCTCAGGCTTGCCGGGACTCGGAAGGCAGAAGGCCTGGGGACGTCCCAAGTATCTGGGTGACAGGTGGACAGAGCTGGCAGTTGGAGGCCGCTCTCCTCTCTCCCTCCTTTCACCCCGAGCTCTGCAGGGACACCATGCCAGGACTGCCCAGGTTCCACCCAGACACCAACGCCCCCCACCATCGGAGGCCCTGCTGCCCATGGCCAGTGGCGCCAGCCTCTCTACGGAAGACCATGATCATGCTGAGCCTGCTGCTCTCCAGCACCTCCCTGCCCCCCACACACGGGCAGGCCAAGATTCCTCTGGAAACGTAAGCATCAAGTTCCGCCCCCACCCCATAGAATCCTCTGGCCTTGTCCTCCCTTCCTTCCTCCTGGAGAGTCAATCCTCTGCCCACCCTCCTAGCCCGGACCTCTGGCCTCCCTTGGGACACTCCCCTGGGGGCTTGCACTGCCCACCATCTCTTCCCCTCCTCTCTTCCCACCTGATTCCCATTCTGGAGCGGCACCTGCCACTCCAGGGACACCTGCCGGTTTCAGGCAGAAGTGATCACGAGGGCCCTCACGCCTCCGGATGGGAAACAGGACAGTGGCTGGAGCACCTGCAGGCCAGAGGGATGACCCTTCGTGGATAATCACTGCGATGAGTCCACTGGGAATGGGGGCTTTGCTGGCTCAAAGCGATCATCGCAGCTCCCTAAGGATTTGTGAGGAAATTTGTGTTTCAACACTCTGAGAGAGTAAAGCGGTTCTAAACCGACAAAACAGATCATGCAGCCAGGCACTGAGCAAGACTGGACTTCTGTCGTCTTCACCTTCCCTTCCTGCCTCCTTCCAGGCCTCCTTCTGCATCCTGTCAGTCAGACCAGCTCCAGGAAAGACTCTGTTATCAGTCAGTTACACTTTAGTATAAAGCTTAGCTGCTGGGAGTGTGTTTTACTCTTCCTTGCTCTGGCGGTCCTATTAAAGAAATGGCCGAGATACGTGGGGACCAGAGCATTCTAGATGGCAGGGGACCACTTGCTGAGTCCATACCCGAGTCCAGCATAATAGCCACCAGAGCCAGCCGCCAGCCTCGCATCTGAACAGGAGTGGGGACCGGGAGGCTGAACAAAGCACGCCTTTGTCAGGGGTGCATAGCAACGGCACTGTTGACGTTGGGTAGTAGAGCCTCTACTGTTTCTGAGCCTGGCACAGTGCTGTGCAGTTGAGGACACGAGCTCAGAGAGGTTAGGGGACCTCCCCACGTTCATGTGGGCAGTAAATGGAAGTGCCTGAATTTAAACTCAAGTCCACTTGACCTGCGCTTTCCCCACTGCTGGGCTATATGAGGATCTGTTGCTGAGGAAGAGGTTGAGAGTAATTTCCCATCTCCAGAACACACAGCAACTGATAGTAGAAGGAAAAACTCTGGGAATGGGCTAAGTGTTGAGTAAGGTAGCTGGAATCCAGGTCTTGGTTGTGGAGAACCATAGACTGGACCGTGTACATAGCAACCTCGAGAGCTGGCCAAGATTACTTGCCTTTAAAGGTACCTGTGTCTGTACCTGCCCTCTCCCTTGGAGCCAGACCTCTCCCAGGCCCTTGGCACCAGCCCTATTTCCCCTGCTGAATCCCCTTCTCAGTCTTGTGCACCCCAATGGCACCACATCTCCCTCAAATCATGCTCTTCCTTCCCACTTGACCCTCAGCCTCACCCCTTGCCAGTCTCCTACTGCCCTTCCAAATCTGTTGCCACCAATATCCCTAAAGATTTCCTCCCTGCCCAAACCACTAGACATCCCTGGCCTCCTCTCACTGAACTTCCTTCTCCTTGACTCTCGATACCTCAACGTCCATAACAATGAGCTCTCCTGGATCTCCTTGGGCAACTGAATGAAACTTCTGTCCTCCTCAAGCAATCCTTTCCGTCTGCCTGCCCCTGAGATTGTCAGTATACCCCAGGGTTTGTCACCACTCACAGGTCTTCTCATGCTACACACTCTCCTTGAATGAGTCCCTCTGCCTTCAGAATCTCAACTCACCCATATGCTAATGACTCTCTCAGCCCTGCCCCTGACTCTTAGACTGACATACGCATTGGCTATGGACAGCTCTTCCTGAAGATCATATGACGTTTTAAATTCAAGTGTGTGTCTTTCAAGATATAATACAATCAGTGCCTTCTGGAGTTGTGCAGTGCACAACCTGACCTATGGCACACAGCATCCCTGCAACAGGGAGGAATTCCACATTCTACATATCCCAGAACATTCTAGATTGCAGGGGGCCATTTGCTCAGTCCATACCCGAGTCCGGCATGATAGGCCACCAGAGCAGAGCCAGCCTCGCATCTGATCAGCAGTAGGGACCAGGAGGCAGAACATTCATCACCTTCCACCCTCCCCAACTTGTCCTCCACCCCGATCTTCCTGATATTCTGAATTTAATCCAACAACATCAACTTGACCACCCAGGCTGGAAACCTAGAGTCATTTTTGACTCCTCAAGCTCTTCTCTACTGTTTATGTAGAAATCTCTTCCGAATCTCTTTGGCAGGGTAAACTCTCCTGAACTTCTAACACTGACCTTAGATCCCGTTTGTCCCAAGAAGACTTTTGGCACCACCACTACTCCTCTCCAAGCTTTGTTGGTACCCCTTCACCTTCATGCATGCATCACACTATCTGTATGTGGAGGGGTATCCCTCTTCACTGAGGGTGTTACAAAGGTGAGGACTATGATGAGGTCCCAGCACTGTGTATGATGGGGCGGCACATAGTAGGACCTCAATAATTATTGGCTGAATGACAGCATGAAGGCACCCTTGATAGGAACGTGTGGACAAACCCATTTGGCTCCATCCGGAGACGCTCAGATGAGGTCCTATGTACTCATTGCAGGACACCCCCAGCCTGCCCAGGGGGCAGGACCTTGGTGCGTTTCCAGGGACGGATGGGAGGTCAGGGCTTCTCCACGAGGCTGCCTGCACCCTGGATGTGGGGTGGCCTCCTCACACCCCCCCTACCTGGCCTGCTGTCACCTGCACAGAAGCAGCTCGGAGCGTCTTCCTCTGCTGCAGCCTCATGTCCCCCTCTGCAGTTTTAATAGAGGATTCGGTGACCAGTAGTGACCTGGAACAGGGAACCCTGGAAAGCATGGCCCACTGAGAATCTATAGTGGTGCCAAACAGCTCCCATTTCCATCCTCAGGGTCGTCCCCGTCCAGGCCTGGACCCATCCACAGCCTCTTCCCCTTCTCCACTCACAGAGAAGAACTCTTGGGGGCTTAGGGTCAGAATGTGCTTCCCAGCTGGTCCTCCCTGCCCCCTCAGGGCAGCTGTGGAGCCCCCAAAGGGTCCTCTTGGTTTCCTGCCCCAACCAGGAGGAAGGGTAGCTCTTTGTGTGTGTTTCTGGTCAGTATGTATGCCCACCCAGGTATATATATATGAAACTCTATGTATTATGTGTGTCTCTGAGTGTGTGTCAGTGGGTGTCTGTGTGTGCACACTGTTGTTTTCTATGTGCATGTGTGTGTGTGTCGCACGTGTGTCTGTGTGTGCATATGTGAATACACACGCACTCCCGTCACCTGGCAGAGTGAAGCTGTGGGCAGACACCTTCGGGCAGGACCTGTATAACACCGTGACCAAGTACTCAGGCTCTCTCTTGCTGCAAAAGGTCAGTAACCCCCTCCCGGGGAGCTCAAAGGGTGGTCAGAGGGCAGTCAGCCAGGGACTTCCTCCTGGTGGAGAAGCAGAGTCCTCTAATCCCTGAACATCCATGCTTTAAGGGGTCTTGGAGAACATCTAATCCATTCTCCTCATTCTCAGATGGGGAAACTGAGGCCCAGGGAAGGAATGATTTGCCCAAGTCACAGAGCAAGTCAGTGGCCAAGAGCAGAGGGTCAGTTCAGATCCTCCAGACGCTGATGCCAGGATAGAATTGGATGGGCCAGAGATTTACCTGGACAGTTCTGTAAAGAATAAAAGGGAGAGGGAGCAGGTGTAGACAGAGTGGGATCCTGCCTTTACACCTGTGAACTGGCACAGGGAGGAGGGAGACAAGGGTGAGTGCCTGCAGGGGCTGCTTGGGCTGGAGAAGTAGATGAGTGGGCCTGCGGCCCTCTGCGGGGAGAGCTTCCCTGACCTCCAATTCTCGGGACCTCTAGCCATGCAGGGGTGCTGGAGGACACCCACATGGGGCCATAGCTGAGGTCTAGCCCACGCCTGGCTCCCCTGCAGGAAGAGGGCCTTGAGTAACAGGACGATGCACCAGCTTCTCCTTGCCTTTATTTATTAATTACTTTATTGCAGATTGAAACCGAGTCTCTCCTCTTACTGGATTATAAACAACCCCATTCTCTCTGATATTTATAACTCCCAGACCGGTTTTAATAATAGTCTGCCATTCTCTATTATTACCATTTGCTAAGAGCTTTATACTCAAGATTTAATTCTCACCACAGCTTCATAAAGTGAGTACGATCTTTGCCATTTCCTAAATGTTGTTAAGAGCAAATCTCAGGTTTTTATGCCAGAGCGCGGCCACACTGCAGCCCTTCCTCGGGCCACTGGGCGGGGCTGAAGGGAGTGGGCGGAGCCAGGGCGGGCACCTACCTCTCCCACGCCCCCTGCAGGCCGCTGTAGCAATGACAGCTCAGACCCACTTCCGCTCACGTGTTGTTTCCACCCAGCGAAGCACCAGGTCATTTGATTTTCTCATTTGTGCCCTCCAACCCCAGGTGAGGCAGATGCAGCAATAATGACGTGGCCATTTGGGGTAAAAGCATTCTAGAGCGTGCTCTAAAGCCGTCCAATGTCGCATCTTGTAGATGAGGAGACGGAGTAACTCACGTGAGGTCACATGGTCACAAGGTTGCCAAATGGGGTCATTAGACTTTAGTGACACACACACTAGGTGAGAGATTATCGCCTGCGAGCCCAAAGAGTAGACTTGAATCCAGCTCTCTTAACTCTCCTAGATTCTCCAGCAACTCCGGCAGCATGAACCCTTGTAACTCCTGCTGAGCTCTGCCCAGGCAGTAGAATTATAGTTCACACTGTTGGGAGCAGGGGCACACTGATACCTGGGGCATCAGGGAAAAATGAGCTGCTCATAATCCCTGTGAGCAGCACCAGGGAGGCATCATGACTCCATAAAGATGGAAATCTGGGAGACCTGGACCATCCCAGGTCCTCCATTCAAGGGCTGTGTGACCTTGGTTAAGTTTGTTGACCTCTCTGAGCCTCAGTCTACTCCCTTTTAAGGTTATTAACCATAGATTTAATGTCCAAAGTTCCTAGAACAGAGAGAACTTTGATAAGAGGCAACTATTAATGGTAGTGGGGGCAATTATACCAGAAGGCGAGAGCCTGTCCTTACCTCTCCTTGAGTCAACAAGACTCCACAAGTGTGAATGCTTAGTTGAGAGGATGGAGGCTGCACGTAATCATGTACAAGGCTACAGGTGCGCATCTCTCCCACTTCGCCCACACAGAAATACAAGGATGTGGAACCCAGTCTGAGTATCTCAGAGGTGGACGGCTTAGAGCTGGTGAGGAAGTTCTCAGAGGATATGGAGGCCATGCTCCGCAGGAAAGTGGAGGCTGTCAAGGTACTCTCGGTTCTATGATTTGTGGAGGGGTTCTGGCCCAACCCCCATGACACCAAAATGACCCTCAATGTTGTGCTCCCTTTATCCTCTTTCCCACACCATCTTCTTCCTACCTTATGAGTGTCTGCTTTGTAGTCTCACGAGCCAAAAGATCCCTTGTAAAGGAGAAAATGTTGGGAATCAAGAGAAGAGAGGTGGGGGCTGGAATTTGAACTCTGCCTGAGGGAACTTTGTCCAATACAATAGGATCAACTTACAGTGTCAAGAGGGGTTCTGCATCACAACCTCATATTCAGAGACAGGCACAGAGCAGGTATAGAGTAAAGTTTTAGGGGTCACTAACTGATGAATGAATGGGTGGATGGATGGGTGGCCAATGGGTGGAAGGGAATACAGCTGGATGGAGAGCTCAAAAAGCAAGCTCCTTCATCTCCTTTCCCTTTTCTCCTCTCTCCATGCTCTCCTCTTCTGCATATCAGCCCACCCTTCATGGCACCCACATTCTCTGAGGGCCACCCAGATCCCAGAGGTACTTACAGTGCTGGGCCTCGTGTTCAGGTGATTCCCACATTGCACATCCACTGAGCAGGAAGGACCTGCCCCAATATCTTTGGGGACCTGTCTAAGTGGAGAGACATGGTTCCTGCTCCACCCAGCCAGAAATCTGACCATCCAAGACCAGTCTTATCCCAAAAAGGACTCCCTTGGGGGAACCAGGAAAATGACAGAGCTAGGATGGTAGATCATGCAGGGGAGGCAAGGTCAGGGGTTGGGGAGAGAGAAGACTGCAGTCTGCACAGTGGGCCTGCCTGGCTCCCCACCTCCCCATCAGAACCCGCTTTCTGGGAAGCATCAGCATCAGAGTCTCTGGGGCCTTCTTTCCCGCAAGTTACAATTTGCAGCCTCTTTTCCACAGCTTAGGAGAGCGGGATTGTAGCATCAGAGATGATAACTTGGGGACTGGAGAGCCCACCCTGGACTATGGTGGGAGGACACTGGTCTCACAAACAACCGACACGGGCAGTCTGCCTCCTTCTGTCTACGGTGCTGTTTGAAACCCCTCTCTGGGCACAGACATTGGGCACCCCTTTGGGTACTGGTCCTTATGCTAGAACAAAAGTAATTCTGCTGCACTCCCAGAGACAAGGGCTCTGGGCTCTCTGGGGCTCCAGTTCCACTGTCTTTCCCATGGCTCCCACTGAGGAAACCAACCAAAAGAAAAGAGTGTTTGCTTGGCCAGTCTCCAAGTACCAGGCCCCACTCCTGCCTGGGAGTTCCATGGGGGCCTCAGTCACAGGCCCTTCTACATGGCATCCATCGGGAAATTTCCTGCAAAGCAGCACTAAAATTATCTTTGCCCTGTGAATAATGCTTCAGTGAAAATGAGAGCATAGATATCTTTTCAAGATTCTGATTTCATTCCCTTTGGCTATATAACCAGAAGTGGGACTGCTGGATTATAGGGTAGTTCTGTTTTAAGTTTTGGGGGAACCTTCATACTCTTTTCCATGTGGGGTACCAATTTACATTCCCATTGACAATGCAAGGGTTCCTTTTTCTCCACAGCCTCACTTGTTATCTTACATCTTTCTAATAATAGTTGTCCATCCCCTACACACCTTCCCTCTGGTGACCACCAGATTGTTCTCTATATTTAAGAGTCTGTTTTTTGGTTGGTCTCTTTTTCCTTTGTTTTGTTTCCGAAATTCCACATATGACTGGACTTATATGGTATGTGTCTTTCTCTGACTTATTTCACTTGGAATTACAACCCCTAAGTCCATACATGTTATTGCAAATGGTAATATTTCATTTTTTATTATGATTAATATTCTATTTTATAAATAGAATTTATAATTAAATAGATTTTATAAGTTATATAGATACATAATTAAATTATATAGCTATATAATTATATAATTTAATTATATTTTAAATCTATATAATTCTATATAAATCTATATATAATCTCTATAATTAAATTATATAGACTTATAATTAAATATATTTATACACTAATAAATTTATAATTAAATTTATAAATAAATAGAATAGTAATATTCTATTTTATAAATAGAATAATATTCTATTTTTATAAATAGGATTGCATAAATAGAATCTATTTTATAAATAGAATATTACTCAATCATAATAAAAAATGAAATCTTGCCATTTGCAACAACATGTATATATAACATATATATAAAATAAAATATAATAATATAAAAAAGAATATAATAAATATAATAATATAAAAAGAATATAATAAAGTAATAAATAGAATATTACTATTAATACTATTAATATTACTATGTAATAGAATATATATGCACCACATCTTTTTCCATTCATCTATCAATGAGCAAATGAGTTGTTTCTATATCTTGGCTATTGTAAGTAATGTTACAATAAACATAGGGAGGCATATATCTTTTTGAATTAGTGTTTTTATTTTCTTTGTGTAAACACCAGTAGTGGAATTACTGGATAATCCAGTACTTCTATTTTTAATTTTTTGAGAATCTCCATATTATTTTCCATGGTGGTTGTACCAGTTTGCATTCCCACCAGCAGTGCACGAGGGTTCTTTTTTCTTCATATCTTCACCAACACTTGTTATTTCTTGTGTTTTTGAGTTTAGCCATTCTCAGAGGTGTAAAGAGATATCTCATTGAGGTTTTAGTCTGCACTTCCCTGATAATAAGTCATGTTGAGCATCTTTTAATGTGTCTGTTGACCATCTGGATGTCTTCTTTAGAAAAATGTCTAGTCAGGGGTGCCTGGGTTGTTCAGTCATTAAGAGTCTGCCTTCAGCTCAGGTCATGATGCCTGGGTCCAGGGATCGGGCCCTGCATCAAGCTCCCTGCTCAGCAGGAAACCTGATTCTCCCTTTCCCACTCCCCCTGCTTATGTTCCCTTTCTTGCTGTGTGTCTCTCTGTCAAATAAATAAAATCTTTTTTAAAAAGAAAAGAAAAGAAAAATGTCTATTCAGTTCTTCTGCCCATTTTAATTGGATTATTCTGGGGGTTTTTCCCTTGTTGCATTGTATGAATTCTTTGTATATTTTGGATATTAACTGCTTATCAGATATATCATTTGCAGATACCTTCTCTCATTCAGTAGGTTGCCTTTTGTTTGGTTGGTTTCTTTCGTGTGCAAAAGCCTTTCGTTTTGCTATAGTCCCAAAAGTTTAATTTCACTTTTGTTTACCTTGCCAGAAAAGACAAATCTAGAAAAATGTTTCTATGGTCAGTGTCAGAGAAATTACTCCTTGTGTTTTCTTCTAGGAATTTTGTAGTATCAGGTCTCACATTTAGGTCTTTGATCCATTTTGAGTTTATTTTCCTGGACAGTGTAAGAAAGAGGTCCAACTTTATTCTTCTGTATGTAGGTCTCCAATTTTCCCAACTGTAGGTTCACTCTGTTGATAGTTTCCTTTGGTGTGCAGAAGATTTCTGGTTTGATGCAGACAACGAAAGCAATACAGAAATGGGTGATGCAATCTCATTTCTATTTTTGCTTTTGTTCTCTGTGGAGAACAAAACTTCTTGACCAGTGTCAAGAAGCTTTTTCTTTATGCTTTCTTCTAGTAATTTTATAATTTCAGGTCTTACATTTAGGTCTTTCATTTATTTTTAGTTGATTGTCTTTTCTTTTTTTATATTTTATTTATTGTTTTTTAATTTTATTTTATTTTTTCAGTGTTCCAAGATTCATTGTTTATTTTGAGTTGATTTTCATATCTGGTGGTAATAAAGGCCCAATTTAATTCTTCTACATGTAAATATTTAGTTTTCCTCATACCATTTATTTAAGAGACTTTTTTTTTTTTTTTTTTTTTTGCCATTGTGTGCACTTAGCACCTTAAAGATCAGTTAATTGTAAAATGTATGGATTTCTTTCGGGGCTCCATTCTATTTTATTTGTCTATATGACTGTTTTTGTGCCAATACCAACTGCTTTGATTATTGTAGCTTTGTAATATATTTTGAAATCAGGAAAGTGTGATGTGAAATTAGCTTTGTTCTTCTTGTCCAAGATTGTTCTGGCTACTCAAGGCCATCTGTGGTTCCATATAAATTTTACAATAGTTTTTCTATTTCTGTAAAGAATGACCTTGGAATTTTGATAGGGATTGTATTGAGTTTATAGATCACTTTGTGTAGTTGGACTTTTTTTTTTTTTTGGTATTATTATTCCTCTTCTATTTATTTTGTTATGTCAGTCAGTCAATACATCATTAGTTTTTGATGTAATGTTCCATGTTTCATTATTTGCATGTAACACCCAGTGCTCATCACAACACATACCCTCCTTAATACCCATCACCCGCTACCCCATCCCCCACCCCTACCCCTCTGAAACCCTCAGTTTGATTCCCAGAGTACATAGTCTCTCATGGTTTATCTCCCCCTCTGATTCCCTCTCCTTCAGTTTTATCTTCCTTCCCCTAATGTCCTCTGAGTTATTCCTTATATTCCATATATGAGTGAAACCATATGCTAATTGTCTTTCTCTGCTTGACTTACTTCACTTTGCATAATGCCTTCCGGTTCCAGCCATGTCGATGCAAATGTTGGGTATTTATCTTTTCTGTTGACTGAGTAATATTCTATTGTATATATGGACCATGTCTTCTTTATCCATTCATCTGTTGAAGGGTATCTCAGCTCCTTCCATAGTTTGGCTATTGTGGACTTTACTGTTATGAACATTGGGGTGTATGTGCCCCTTCTTTTCACTACATCTGTATTTTTGGGGTAAATACCCAGTAATGCAATTGCTGCATTGCAGGGTGAGTCTATTTTTAACTTTTTGAGGAAACTCCCTCCTGTTTTCTGAAGTGGTTGTACTAACTTGCATTTCTATCAACAGTGTAAGAGGGTTCCCCTTTCTCCACAATCTCACCAACATTTGTTATTTCCTGCCTTGTTAAGTTTTGCCATCCTAACTGGTGTAAGATCATATCTCAATGTGATTTTTATTTGAATTTCCCTGATGGGAAATGATGTTAAATATTTTTTCATGTGTCTGTTAGCATTTATATGTCTTCTTTGGAGAAGTGTCTGTTCATGTCTTCTGCCCATGTTTTGACTTGATTATTTCTTTTTTGGGTGTTGAGTTTGAGAAGTTCTTTATAGATCTTGAATAACAACCCCTTATCTATAATGTCACTTGCAAATATCTTTTCCCTGTCTAAGGGTTACCTGTTAGTTTTGTTGACTGTTTCATTTGCTGTGCAGAAGTTTTTATTTTGATGAAATCCCAAAAGTTCATTTTTGTTTTTGTTTCCCTTACCATTGGAGACGTGTCATGAAAGAAGTTGCTGTGACCAGTGGGTAGTGCTGTCATTTTAACAATATTAATTTTTAAAAGAATATGAATTCTTCCAATCCATGAAAAAAGATCTTCCTATTATCTGTGTCTCCTTTAATTTCCTTACTTCCCATGATGCTCTATAATGCTGGCATCCTTTCCTTTTTCTTTTCTTTCTTTTTTTTTTTTTTTTTTAAGTTGTGGTAAATACACATTTAACAAAAGTTACCAGTGGGTAACCTGGATGGCTCCGTCAGTTAAGCATCCAACTCTTGGTTTAGGCTGAGATGATGATCTCAGGGTGATGAGATAAAGCCTGGCTTTGGGCTCTGTGCTGGCCATGGAGCCTGGTTGAGATCTCTCTCCCTCTCTCTTTTTTCCTCCTCCCTTGCTCATACTCTCATATGCTCTCTCTCTAAAAATAAGATAAAATAAAATAAAATAAAATAAATATTTAAGTTACAATTTTAACCATTTTTAAAGTGTACAGTTCAGTGGCATTAGATACACTCCATGCAACTATCTTCACTATCTAGTTCCAGAACTTTTCATCACTCCCAAACAGAAACCCTGAACCCATTAAGCAGTCACTCCAATTTCCTTACCCCTCTGATTTCTTGTAACCACTAATCTGCTTTCTGTCCATAGATTTTCCATTCTGGATATTTCACAAAGGTGGAGTTATACAATATATAACCTTTTTATATCTGGAGTCTTTCACTTCATGTTTTTAAGGTTCATCATGTCTTAACATGTACCAGAACTCCATTTATTTTTATGGTTGAAAAATTTTTTATTTATGAGTATCCCCCATTTTTGGGGATGTTCATCAATTGATGAATATTTGGATTGTTTCTGTCTTTTGACTACTGACTATGTATATTTGTATGTATGTGTGTAGAATAGATACATATGTGAATATATGTACATACACACACATTTTAATAGACTTTAATTTTATTTTTTTAAAGATTTTATTTATTTCAGAGAAGAGAGAGAGCATGTGTGCAAGCATGGGGGGTGGATTGCCAGATGGAGAAGTAGACTCCCCTTGGAGCAGAGAGACTGATATGAGGCTCGATCCCAGGACTCTGGGATCATGATCTGGGCCAAAGGCAGACACTTAACTGACTGAGCCACCAAACACCCCTAGACTTTGTTTTGGAAGAAAGTAAAGTTTCCATATACCCCTGCCACCACAAATACACAGTCTCCCCAGCTATCAGCAATTCCCACCAGAGTGATACATTTGTTACAATTGATGAACCTATATTATCACATGATTATCAACCAAAGTCCAGGTTTACATGAGGGCTCACTCTTGGTGTGGTACATTCTATGGGTTTTGACACATGCATCCAACATTATAGATCATGCAGAGTAGTTTCACTGCCCTAAAAAGTCCTCTGTTTTCTGCCTATTCGTCCCTCCCTCCCCAAAAACCTCTGGCTACTACTGATCTTTTTCCTTTTTCTGTAGTTTTGCTTTTTCCAGAATGTCATGTAGTTGGAGCAGGACGTAGCCTTTTCAGACTGGCTGCTTTCATTGAGTAATATGCATTAGGTTTTGGCCATTGTGAGTAGAGCTGCTATAAACAATTATGCACAAGTTAGTGTTTGAGTACCTCTTTTCAGTTCCCTTGGGTAAATTCTTAGCAGGAGAAATTACTGAAAACCTTCTGGACTTGTTTTGTCCATTCATTCTCCCTTTTGTGTTCCTATCCTGCAGAATCTAGTAGAGGCTGCTGAGGAGGCTGACCTGAACCATGAATTCAATGAGTCTCTGGTGGTGAGTCTGCCTGCTCCCAGAGCTGCTGCTGGGAGAGTATGACTAATGGCTGAACCACAACCAAGGCCAGGGTCACCTGAGTACAAGATATGGAGGGGCGGGGGAAGGGAGGTCCCACGCTGTCTTTTGATGTGCATAGGATTTGTATGAACCTACAGTAGTAGTTTAATTCTGAAATGTTCTGTGGTCTTTAAGAAGAGATTTATGGATCGGGTAGGAGAGATAGCTATCAAGACCTGGGGGGGCAGGGCACAGAGCAGCAGTCCACCCGTTCCATAAACAACACGTATTGCCCAACCACAGTGGGTTAGCCTCTGCAAAGATTAAAAAGTCAAGAAGCTCATAGACCAAAAAAAAAAAAAAAAAAAGAAGCTCATAGACCAAATTACTCTAGCATATGGCATGTAACCAGCCCATGAGAGTTGGTAAACAGAGTTACAAGAATACAGAAGGGAAGGGGTGCTTCAGCAGGCAGGGTGGCTTTCAGGCCAGCCTCAGGCTGCGGGGGATTTGAGCAGAACAGGCATGGAGAAGCTGAAGGAAAAGAAAAGACACCGAAATTGGAAAACACAAGATTGTGGAAATTGTGAATAGTCAGCTCTGTGTATCCAGGGGATGGTGAAGTGGAAAGTGACTGTGGACAGATAGGAATTTGGCCTCACTTAAGCTCAGAATGGCACATGTTGAAGGGTTTGAGCGAGGGAGGGACACAGTGGGATCTGTGTCCCTTGCCGTCAGCGGTGTTGTGGCATGGGGTGGGACGTAGAGTGTCCTGAGAGGGCTGTTCAAGATCTGAACCAGGTGGTGTGCGGGGAGTGGGGAAGAGGCTCTGATTATGGCTCTAAGTGTGGTCATCCAAGTGGACCCCCCTCAACACTGCATGTTAGAGCCAGAGATCACACTGATGACTCCTCAGAGGGGCACTGGGGCCACAGGCTGTTTCTTAAAGAGAGAAGCCTTCCCCTCCTAGAACCCACTGTTCCAAGTCTCTAGGAGCTCCCCACACAGGAAAAAAAAATTGTGGTGCCCATGATGCTGCTTCTGTCTCTTTACCTCACCTTAGATCTCTGGTTGCTTGTCTCTGGCTCAGATCACGCTCAGATCATTGCTCTGAAGCAATAATCTAGACCATTTACAACAAAAACCAAGTGAATCAACCATGCACTCCAGTATCTGGATATGTATTGTCTGTATGTGTGATGCAGATCATTGTCTGAGTTGTTCACGGCTGTCGTTGGTATAGACGCTGTCAGTCTGTCTGACCCTGTCTCCCATGTCTGAGTCCTCTGACCTGTGCCATTTGTTTTTCTCTCTCTCTTGTGTCCACACTGTCTGTCCTGCTCACACTTGTCTGCTCCTAGTTTGACTATTACAACTCTGTCCTGATCAACGAGAGGGACGAGAACGGCGATTACGTGGAACTGGGGGCTGAGTTTATCCTCGAGTCCAATACGCACTTCAGCAACCTGATGGTGAACACCTCCATCAGCAATGTGCAGCTGCCCACCAACGTGTACAACAAAGGTAACTCCCCACCCCCACCTGACACTCTCCCTGAACAGCTTATACTGTGAGTTTTAACGCTATGCCTCCATTTTCCCGAGAAGCCATGAAGGGTATAAACTGAGTCTCCAACCTCTTACACTGAGGAGAACAAGAAGAAGGGATTCTGCACCAGTCTGGACTGGGAGAAAGCTCAGTGTTGCTGGATTGGAGGGTGTGAGTGTGGCTTTCTGAGTGTGAGGTAGCAGGCAGCTATGAACAGCATCACTGTAGCCTGTGTGTGTGTGTGTTCAGTGGATGAAGAACCAATCACTGTTGCTTGTGACTTAGTTTCCCTGCAGCTCCTTCTATAATCTCATCCTTTAGACCCAGACATTTTAAATGGAGTCTACATGTCTGAAGCCTTGAACTCTGTTTTTGTGGAGAACTTCCGGAGAGACCCAACACTGACCTGGCAATATTTTGGCAGCTCCACTGGATTCTTCAGAATCTATCCAGGTAGGGCCATGAGAAGGCATTTCTGTGGCCTTTTCGGCTTTTCTTGGAATAAGGCAATAGAGCATTGGAGACAGACCTTGGCACTCAGGCCCCCAGTGAATGAACTCCCACCCCATCCAAAAGCATCTCTAAACCACACTTTGACACCCTTTATAACATGATAAGCACATTTATGATAAATAGTTATTAAATAAATGAATCAATCAATGAATCAATGACACCATCAATCACCATGGTAACCAGACCCAAAATGCCCACATTAAATCCTTGTCCCATAAAAAGCACTGTGGAAAATTCAAAAATAAGATAAAGCAAGTCTTGATCCTAAGAAGTTTACATCCTAATTGGAGACATGGAGCATATTCGCTTGAAGTGCTCAATGGCAATGTAAAAATTTTCACAGGTTACTGTGTGATTAATGGCTAACTAAATGGACCACATGGAGAAAGTTCCCTTGTTCATCAATAAAAATAAGAAACAGAAATATCTACCACAACATTTGCATTTTACTCCAACCCATTTTTATATTTTTAGCACACTGGAAAGTCTTGAAGCTGCCCTGCATTTCTGAGACAGGAAAACAGAAAAGTCCTAAAGGATTTTTAGTGTTCCCAGGCTGGAAAAGCCAGTTCCTCTGCAGGACTACATGGGGATCTTAGAGCCAACAGGGTTCCTTTTGTTAGCCTGCCCTTCTCTCTCTGCCTGAATCCACAACCAGTCGCTGGTTCTTTTCTGCTCTCCTGAGCCTTGATGAGCAAGCTCTTCCCCCTTCCATGTAACAGCCCTTCAAGTGCTTGAAGTCAACTCACATGTCCATGGGCCCTTCTTCAGGGTAGAATTTCCACAAGTATTTCTGCCACACCAGGGCTTCCAGAGACATCAACTTGTGTGCAAATAACACTGTCCAGTTATAGTCTGCAAAGAAGGGGGCAATTTCTCACATCCACATCCACATTTATAGATACATGTCAGCCCTCAGGTGGACTGTATTGGGTTGACCATAAATCCTTGACCATGGTATACTGTGCCTATGAGTCCAGGAAGGCCTATTTCTATTTATCTTATTTTTAATTTGTTTAAAAGAGATGCTTGTATATACATGATGGATGCAAAAACTAGAATGTTACCAAACCTCTCTCTACTTAATATGCTCCTCCTCTGATCTGCCCTTGGCCCCCCAACTTTCCCGCAATCCCACCCTCCCAATGACCAGGTAACAGCTATCCTGCACTTTGAACTTAACATCCATTTGAATTTTTTGGCCGTCTGCTTAGTTATTTAGTCTTATCTCATATTTACACACACACACACACACACACACACACATCTCCTCAAAAATGCATTGTTTTGTTTAGCTCATTTTTGAAATTTACTAAACTGGTTTTATGTATAGACTTTCAGAGCGTACTTTTTTATTCAGTATTATACTAGCAACATTCATCTGGGTTGTCACATATATCTGTACTTCATCATTTTTGTTCCTGTATCATATTCTTGAGGGCCAATAGATCAGTTCATTCATCCTCCTGATCCTGTCTGGGTTGTTTGCAGTTTTTTTTTTCTTCTGGTTTTTTGTTTGTTTTTTATTTCTTATTTTTGTTTTGTTTTTTTTGTTTTTTTGTTTTGTTTTGTTTACTTTTAAGAACAGGGCTGCTATGAACATATCTTATGCATGTGTCCCCAGACACATTATAAGAGCTGCTCTTGAGCATGTACCTAGGGATGGAATTGTTAGGTCCTAAGGTACAGGACTGTTCGGCCATGACAAGAGAGTACAAAATTGTTTTTAAATGCTTGCACCAGTTATAATCTGACCAGCCATGAATAAAAGGTTCTGTTGATGCACATTTTCTCAAACACGGGGTATTGTGAAATGTTAACCATTTTTGTTAATAACACTTTAGTACAAAATGGTATTTCACTGTGGTCTGACACTGTGTTTCTTCCATCGCTTAGAAGTTGAGCATCTCTTTCTTCCTATGTCATTTGTTGTATGCTTTTCTTCTTCTGTGAAATGGCTATTATGTCTTCTGTCTGTTCCCTTTCCTAATGTTAATCTGTCTTTACGGTTTTCTGAAAACCTAACTTGATCATACAAGTTAGTCTTTTATGCGTTATTGGATTTAGTTTGCTAGTATTTTTTTTTAAGATTTTATTTATTTATTTGACAGACAGAGATCACAAGTAGGCAGAGAGGCAGGCACAGAGAGAGGAGGAGGCTCCCTGTTGAGCAGAGAACCCCCTGATGCGAGGCTCGATTCCAGGACCCTGAGTTCATTATCTGAGCTGAAGGCAGAGGCTTAACCCACTGAGCCACCCAGGTGCCCCTAGTTTACTAACATCTTGTTCAGGACTTTTTGAGTAAAATGGTCTTGTAATTTCTTTTTCTAGTACTGTCTTTGTCTGTTTTTCAAAATTATACTAGCTTCATAGAATAAACTGGGAAATATTCCCTTTTTCTGGTTTTTGGAAGTCTTTAAATAAGTTAGAGTGATGTTTTCCTTGAAAGCTTGTAAGGATTCATCTATAAAACCATATAGGCTTGGGGTGTTTGGGTGGTTCAGTTAGTTAAGTGTCTGCCTTTGGCTCAGGTCATGATCCTAGGGTTCTGGGATCAAATTCCACTTGGGCTCCCTGCTCAGTGGGAAGCCTGCTTCCCCCTCCCTTACTCCCCTGCTTGTGTCCTCTGTCACTGTGTCTCGTTCTGTCAAATAAATAAATAAAATCCTTTTTTAAAAAATATAAGCCTGATGTTTTCTTTATGGGAAGATTTTAAATTACCACTTCAAGGAATTTATGCTTATGGGCCTAATAAAGCTTTCTATTCCTTCTTAATTTGGTAAAATACCTTTTCTAAGATTCCATCTATCTTGTCTGAGTTTTCAAAACTATTTTCAGGAAGCTATTATTCTATTATCTTTTTACTCTCTGCTGTATCTATAATTATTTCCTGTTCTTATTCATAGTATTACTCATTTTTTTTTTTTTTAATCATTGCACCACTGGGTTCTCTGTTTTGTTAGTCTGTCTCAGGAATCATCTTTTGTCTTCATGGACTACTCTCTATGGCTTCTTTGTTCTCCATGTCACCTGTTTCAGTTCTGACCTTAGCTCTTCTTCTTTTTTTTTTTTTTTAAAGATTAATTAATTAATTTATTTATTTGACAGAGAGAGTGAGAGAGAGAGAGAGATCATAAGTAGGCAGAGAAGCAGGCGGAGAGGGGGAAGCAGGTGGAGAGAGTGGGGAGGAGAAATCCCTGCTGAGCAGAGAGCCCGATGCGGGACTCGATCCCAGCACCCTGAGACCATGACCTGAGCCAAAGGCAGAGGCTTAACCCACTGAGCCACCCAGGCGCCCCCTTAGCTCCTCTTCTCCCTTTCCTTGGATCTATCTGCTGTTCTTCTTTCCAACTTATTAAATTGTACACTTAGCTTTAACTTTTAGCCTTTCTTTGTTACTAAAGTAAAAATTTTTGTGTTTTTTAAAAGATTTTTATTTATTTATTTGATAGAGATCATAAGTAGGCAGAGAGGCAGATGTGGGGGCGGGGGGAGGCAGGCTCCCTGCTGAGCAGAGAGCCCAATGTGGGGCTCGATCCCAGGACCCTAGGATCATGACCTGAGTCGAAGGCAGAGGCTTTAACCCACTGAGCCACCCAGGCGCCCCTAAAGTAAACGTTTTTAATGAGACTCTAGACCTAGAAGCTCCACTTTTGCTGTTTCTCATTAGGAATGGTTTCTAAATTTTTTTAATTATCGTAAAATACATATAACATAAAATTTATTACCCTAAATTTTAAATTGGAATGATAATTGATATACCTATTATATTAGTTTTGGGAATATAACATAGTGCTTCAATTTTTTTATACATTACAAAATGTTCACCTCAAGAGCTCATTAACCTCTGTGACTGAACAATTATTACAGTATTATTGACTATATACCCTATGTTGTACATTACATCCCTGTGACTTATTTATGTTATAACGAAGTGTTTATCTCTTAATCCTCTTCACCTCCTTTGCCCATTTCCCAACCCCTCACCTCTGTCAACCACCAGTTTGTTCTCCGAATCTTTGAATCTGTTTCTGTTTTGTTTTGTCTGCTCATTTACTTATTAGATTCCACACATATGGTTTTGTTTTTGTCTGACTTATTCACTTAGCCTAATACTTTCTAGCTCCATCCATGTTATGGTAAATGGCAAGATTTCATTGTTGTTGTTGTTGTTGTTTTTTATGGCTGAGCAACATTCCACTGTGTGTGTATAGATATAGATATAGATACAGATATAGATACAGACATCTCACATCTTCTTTTTCCATTCATTTTTCAATGAACACTTATGTCGTTTCCATGTTTTGCTAGTATGTTAGTACTGCAGGAAACATAGGGCTGCATTTATCTTTTCAGATGAGTGACTTTATTTTCCTGAAACAAATATCCAGAAGTGGAATTGCTGGATTGTGTGGCAGTTTTATTTAATTTTTTCAGTATCCTCCATACTGTTTTTGGTAAGGCCTGCACAATTTACGTTTCCATCAAGACTGCACAAGGGCTCCTTTTTTCCTCATTCTTGGCAGCACTTGTTATTTCTTGTCTTTTTGATAATAGCCATTCTGACAGGTGTGAGGTGGTATCTCACCATGGCTTGATTTGCATTTCCCTGATGATGAGTGACACTGAGCATCGTTTCATGTTTTGGATGACCATCTCCACATCTTCTTTAGAAAAAGGTCTATTCGGATTCTATGCACATTTTTTTAAAGATTTTATTTATTTATTTGACAGACAGAGATCACAAGTAGGCAGAGAGGCAGGCAGAGAGAGAGGGATGGGGAAGCAGGCTCCCCACTGAGCAGAGAACCTGACATGGGGCTCGATCCCAGGTCCCTGAGACCATGAGCTGAGCTGAAGGCAGAGGTCCAACCCACTGAGCCACCCAGGTGCCCCCTCTGTCCATTTTTAATCAAGTTGTTTGCTTTTTTGTTGTGAGTTGTATGACTTTTTAAAATATATTTTTAATATCAACTACTTCTTGTATGTATCATTTGCAAATATTTTCTTCCATTCAGTAGGTTGCCTTTTACTTTGTTGACAGATTCCTTTACTGCAATTTTTTTTTTAGTTTAATTTTTGCTTTTGTTGCCTTGCCTAAGGAGACCTAGACAAAAAAGTATTGTAGGAGGGTTCCCCTTTCTCCACATCCTCACCAATACCTGTCGTTTCCTGACTGATTAATTTTAGCCATTCTGACTGATGTGAGGTCATAACTCACTGTGGTTTTGATTTGTATTTCCCTGATGCCGAGTAATGTGGAACACTTTTTCATGTGTCTGTTGGCCATTCAGATGTTTCTTTGCAGAAATGTCTGTTCAGGTCCTTTGCCCATTTCTTGTTTGGACTTTTTGTTCTTTGGTGTTGAGTTTGATAAGTTCTTTATAGATTTTGGATACTAGCCCTTTAACTGATATGTCATTTGCGAATATTTTCTCCCATTATGTTGGTTGTCTTTTGGTTTTGTTCACTGTTTCCTTTGCTGTGCAAAAGCTTTTGATCTTGATGAAGTCCCAATAGTTCATTTTTGGCCTTGCTTCCTTTGCCTTTGGTGATGTTTCTAGGAAAAAGTTGCTGCGGCTAAGGTCAAAAAGGTTGCTGCCTGTGCTGTCTTCAAGGATTTTGATGGATTCCTGTCTCACATTGAGGTCTTTCAACCATTTTGAGTCTACTTTTGTGTGTGGTGTAAGGAAATGGTCCAGTTTCATTCTTCTGCATATGGCTATTTTATGCTCCCAACACCATTTGTTGAAGAGACTGTCTTTTTTCCATTGGACATTCTCTCCTGCTCTGAAGAAGATTAGTTGACAATAGAGTTGAGGGTCCATTTCTGGGCTCTCTATTCTGTTCCATTGGTCTACATGTCTGTTTTTCTGCCAGTACTATACTGTCTTGATGATTACAGCTTTGTAATAGAGCTTGAAGTATGAAATTGTGATGCTGCCAACTTTGGTTTTCTTTTTCAACCTTCCTCTGTCTATTTGTTGTCTTTTCTAATTCCATATAAATTTTAGGATTATTTGTTTCATTTCTTTGAAAAAGTTGATGGTATTTTGATAGAGATTGCTTTAAATGTTTACATTGCTCTAGGTAGCATAGACATTTTCACAATATTTGTTCTTCCAATCCAAGGGCATGGAACGTTTTTCCATGTCTTTGTATCTTCTTCAATTTCTTTCATGAGTAAGTATAGATTCCTTGTCTCTTTGGGTAGATTTATTCCCAGATATCTTACGGTTTGGGGTGCAATTGTAAATGGGATTGACTCTTTAATTTCTCTTTCTTCTGTCTTGTTGGTGTTGTTGGTGTATAGAAATACAACCAATTTCTGTGCATTGATTTTATATCCTGACAATTTTCTGAATTCCTGTATGAGTTCTAGCAGTTTTGGAGTAGAGTCTTTTGGGTTTTCCACATAAAGTATCATATCATCAGCAAAGAGTAAGAGTTTGAATTCTTCTTTGCCAATTCAGATGCCTTTTATTTCTTTTTGTTGTCTGATTACTGAGGCTAGAACTTCTAGTACTATGTTGAATAGCAGTGGTGATAATGGACAGTCCTGCCATGTTGCTTACCTTAGGAGAAAAGCTCTCAGTTTTTCCCCATTGAGAATTATATTAGCTATGGGTTTTTCATAGATGGCTCTTATGATATTGAGGTATGTACCCTCTATCCCTACCCTGTGAAGAGTTTTGATCAAGAAAGGATGCTGTACTTTGTCAAATGCTTTTTCAGCATCTATTGAGAGTATCATATGGTTCTTGTTCTTTCTTTTATTAATGGGTTATATCACATCGATTGATTTGCAGATGTTGAACCAAACTTGTAGCCCAGGAATAAATCCCACTTGGTCATGGTGAATAATCCTTTTAATGTACTGTTGGATTCTATTGGTGGAATTTTTGCATCCATGTTCATCAGGGATATTGGTCTGTAATCCTCCTTTTTGATGGGGTCTTTGTCTGGTTTGGGGATCAAGGTAATGCTGGCCTCATAAAATGAGTTTATAAGTTTTCCTTCCATTTCTGTTTTTTGGAACAGTTTCAGAAGAATAGGTACTAATTCTTCTTTAAATGTTTTGGAAGCTTTCTGGCCCTGGGCTCTTGTTTTTTGGGAGATTTTTGATGACTGCTTCAATCTCTTTACTGGTTATGGGTCTGTTTCAGGTTTTCTATTTCTTCCTGGATCAATTTTGGTAGATTATACATCTCCAGGAATCCATTTCTTCCAGACTGTCAAATTTGCTCATGTATAATTGCTCATAATATGTTCTTACAATTATATTTCTTTGGTGTTGGTTGTAATCTCTCCTCTTTCATTCATGATTGTATTAATTTTGTCCTTTCTCTTTTCCTTTTGGTAAGTCTGGCCAGAGGAGTATCAATCTTATTAATTCTTTCAAAGAACAAGCTCCTAGTTTTGTTGATTTGTTCTACTGTTCTTTGGGTTTCTATTTCATTGATTTCTGCTCTGATCTTTATTATTTCTCATCTTCTGCTGGATTTAGGCTTTATTTGCTGTTCTTTCTCCATCTCCTTTTGGTGTAGGGTTAGGTTGTGTATTTGAGACCTGTCTTATTTCTTGAGAAAGGCATGTTGTGCTATATACTTTCCTCTCAGGACTGCCTTTGGTGCATCCCAAAGATTTTGAACAGTTGTGCTTTCATTTTCATTTGTTTCCATGATTTTTTAAAGTTTTTCTTTAATTTCCTGATTGACCCAAAGATGGTCTTTAGTCTCTATATATTTGAGTTCTTTCCAACTTTCCTCTCGTGGTTGAATTCTAGTTTCAAAGTATTATGGTCTGAAAATATTCAGGGAATGATATCAATCTTTTGGTGCCAGTTGAGACCTGATTTGTGACCCAGAATGTGATCTATTCTGGAGAATGCTCCATTGCATTAGAGAAGAATTTGTATTCTTTTGCTTTGGGATGGAATGTTCTGAATATATCTGTGATGTCCATCTGGTCCAGTGTGTCATTTAAAACCTTTATTTCCTTGTTGATCTTATGCTTAGACAATCTGTCCATTTCAGTGAGGGGCTGTTAAAGTCCCCTCTATTATTGTATTATTGTCAATGTTTTTCTTTGATTTTTTTTAATTAATTGGTTTATATAGTTGGTGCTCCCATGTTAGGGGCATAGATATTTAAAATTGTTAGATCTTCTTATTGGACAGACCCTTTAAGTATGATATAGTGTCCTTCCTCATCTCTTATTATAGTCTTTGGCTTAAAATCTAGTTGTCTGATATAAGGATTGTCATCCCAGCTTTCTTTTGATGTCCATTAGCATGGTAAATTCTTTTCCACCCCCTCACTTTAAATCTGGAGGTGTTTTTGGTTCTAAAATGAGTTTCTTGTAGACAGCATATCGATGGGTTTTGATTTTTTATCCACTCTGATACCCTGTGTCTTTTGATTGGGGCATTTAGCCCATTTACATTCAGGGTAACTATTTAAAAATAAGAGTTTAGTGCCATTGTATTGCCTGTAAGGTGACTGTTACTGTATATTGTCTCTGTTCCTTTCTGGTCTATGTTACTTTTAGGCTCTCTCTTTGCTTAGAGGACCCCTTTCAATATTCCCTGTAGGGCTGGTTTGGTGTTTGCAAATACTTAATTTTTTGTTTGTCCTGGAAGCTTTTTATCTCTCCTTCTATTTTCAATGAGGGCCAAGCTGGATATAGTATTCTTGGCTGCATATTTTTTCTCATTTAGTGCTCTGAATATATAAGGCCAGTCTTTTCTGGCCCTCCAGGTCTCTGTGGATTGATCTGCTGCCAATCTAATATTTCTACCATTGTAGGTTACAGACCTCTTGTCCTGAGCTGCTTTCAGAATTTTCTGTTTATCTCTGAGATTTGTAAGTTTTACTATTAGATGATGGGGTGTGGACCTATGTTTGTTGATTTTGAGGGAAGTTCTCTTTGCCTTCCTAGATTTTGATGCCTGTTTTCTTCCCCAAATTAGGGAAGTTCTCTGCTATAATTTGCTGCAATATACCTTCTTCCCCTTTCTTTCTTTTTCTTCTGGGATCCCAATTATTCTAATATAGTTTCGGTTTATAGTATC
The DNA here is from genome assembly GCF_964662115.1 of Mustela nivalis. NCBI lineage: Eukaryota > Metazoa > Chordata > Mammalia > Carnivora > Mustelidae > Mustela > Mustela nivalis. The sequence goes on along the minus strand of NC_139026.1, from coordinate 109,489,827 downwards.
ACTTACCTCTCAAATTCTCCCCTCATGGCCCAGTAGTTGTTTATCTCTCTTTTTCTCAGCTTCTTTATTCTCTGTCATTTGGTCTTTTATATTACTTATTCTCTCTTCTGGCCTCATTTATCCTAGCAGTAAGAGCCTCCATTTCTTATTGCACCGCATTAATAGTTTTGTTTTGTTTTTTTTTTAAAGTTCAACTTGGTTAGATTTTAGTTCATTTAATTCTCCAGAAAGGGATTCTCTGGTATCTTCTATGCTTTTTTCAAGCCCAGCTAGCATCTTTATAATAGTGATTCTGAACACTAGTTCTGATGTCTAATTCTATCAGTACTGCCTCTTGTTTTTTTTCTTTGAGGTGAGTTTTTCCACCTTGTCATCTTGTCCAGAGAAGAATAGGTGAATGAGAGAAAAAAATGCTGAAAGGGTAACCATAACCTCAGAAAAAATATCCACTAAACAAATCAGAAGAGACCCAAAACAGGGGTGTGGGGGGGGTGGGAAACAACATATGATTAGGCTGGTGAATAGAACAGAGCTACACACTTGATTTTGGTTGTATTTTCATCTGTTAGAAGAATCTGCCTCCCAGATTTTTAAAGAAAGAAAAACATATATATATATATATACACAAAATATATACAAAAATAAGGATAAATACAATGAAGGGATGGAATATGACTGTGAAGATGAAAATTTAAAAAGATTTTTTTAAAAGGAATTGGTAAGAATTTGGTTGAAAAAAGAAAGAATTTTTTTTTTTTTTTTTTTTTTTAAGTAGAGAATGTGACCAAGCTGGAGACTAGAACAAAACCATTCACTAGATTTAGGGTATATTTTGGTTTGTTAGAAGAAACTGTATCCCAAAATTTTGAAGAAAGAAAAACTTATATGTATATAAAAAAATAAGGTTAAATACAAAGAAGGAATAGAATATGGCTATAAAAATGAAAATTAAAAAAAGATTTTTAAAAAGGTATTGAAAAGATAAGATTTGTGGGGCTGTGATGGCTGAGTGGTTAAGGCGTTGGACTCAAAAAGATAAGATTTGGTTAAAATAGGAGAGAAGAAAAATTAAGAAAAAATAGAAAAAAATAATGAAAATTTATTTTACTTTTAAAGATTTTATGTATTTATTTGACACAGAGAGAGAGAGGGAACACAAGCAGGGGGGAGTAGGAGAGGGAGAAGCAGGCTCCCCACTGAGCAGGGGGCCCAACGAGGGGCTCAATCCCAGGACCTCAGGATCATGATCCAAGCTGAAGTCAGCCACTTAACAACTGAGCCACCCAGGCACCCCATAATTAATGAAAATTTAAAAAATTTAACTGGAAGACTAAAGAGTCATGGGGAAAAAGCCATGAAGTCTATGTGCTACAAGCCTCTGGCTCTGCAGCTCCATGGTTCTCATTGATCAGTGAACTTGGTCTTGGCTGGACATTCTTGCTGATCTTCTGAGGGAGGGGCCTGTTGCAGTGATTCTCAAATGTCTTTGCCCGAGGCGAAATTACAACACCCTTGTCAGGGTCCAGGCTAAGTAATCTGCTTGGGTTCACTCTCGGGAGCTTTCCTTTCCTGAATGCTTTCCATACAGCTTTAGAGCACGAGAATGAAAATGGCGACCTCCTAATCTCCAGCCCCAGAGGAATTGAGAGTTTCAGGGGTTCCGCTCTTCAGTGAGCCCTCAGAGAAAAGCAGTCAATCTTGCCTGTCTCCCTGATCTCCAGCCACACCTTCAGCTCACCCAGTCGGTGACCAAGCATTTCTGTCTCTGGTGCACAGCCCCGTTTGGAGTCTCCAAACCCAGTTGATTCCTGCCATGCACTCCCACACTGCTCCTGCTGGTGGAGGAAGGTGAGTCTCCCCAGATCTGCTGCTCGTCGGGTACCTGCCCAAAGAGCTGTGTGGCCCGACTGTGCCTCTGATCATGGTTTAAGGTAACCCCGAGCTGAGAACCCTCTGCTCAACTCTATCTCTGCCCTGGGCTTCCCCACTCTGATACCTCGGAGCTCTGCCATACTCAGGCACCCCTGGTCTTTCTGTGACCCTGTGGATCCTGAGACCACACTGTCCCCATGAGGGCTCCACCCCCACTTAGCCTCTGGATCAACATCCCTGAGTGGAGCAGACTTCCAAAAGTTCCGATTTTGTGCTCTGTAGCTCTACCGCTTGCCAGGAACTGGCCCCTCCCCCAGCAGTCTCTCTTTCCTTACATCGCCTGGGATTCACTTCTGCGCACATCCTACCTTCCAGAAAGTGGCCGCTTTTATGTTCATTGAATTGCTGCTATCTTTCTCTTTGATTTCCTATTAAGTTTGTAGGTGTTCAGAATGGTTTGTTAACTATCTATCTGAATTCCTGGGACCAGATGAAACTTAGGTCTCCTACTCCTCCACCATCTTGCTCCTCGCCTACTCCTTTGCCTATTTTTGAATTGGACTGCTTGCTTTTGTGGTTCTTGAGCTGTAGTTCTTTATGTTTGATGGATATTAATTTCTTATCAGATAAATAGTTTGCAAATATTTTCTCCCATTCTATGGGTCTCTTTCCACTTTATTGATTTGATACACCAAAGTCATTGCCTGAGTTTTTGGTGTCATGGTAGTTGTTTAAATTACCATTTGCTTCTAAACATTTTTTAGTTTCCCTGTGATTTCTTCTTTGATCTTTTAGTTGTTTAAAAGTGTGTTTTAAAATTTCCAAATATATCCAATTATATTTATCTTTTCATTATAAATTTCTAATTCAGTTTATTTGCAGTCAGAGAACCTGGCATGTGTGGTACTGATTATGTGAAATTAGTTGAGATGCGTCAAGTATGTCATCAAGTTTTATAAATATTCCATGTGTGCTTGAAAAGAATTTGTGTGCTCCAATTGTTGGATGAAAAATTCTGTGTATGTTGTTAGATCAAGTTTGTTAATTGTATTGTTTAGATTTCCTGTATATTTGCTGATTTCTCTATCTGTGCTGATTGACCTGCACTAGCCCCATGGCACTTTCTGTTGTAAGTATGTTTTGTCTGATACCCACAGAGTGATACTAGTTTTTGGTTAGTATTTGAGTGATGTATATTTATTGTCTTCTTTTACTTCCATCCTTCCACATTGTTTTGTTTTAGACCTATCCCTTGAAAATAGTGCATAGCTTTTCAGTTTTTATCCAAACTGACAATCTCTTTTACTGGCTGGCAAGTTAAACACATTTACATTTATTGTATTGATATAGTTAAACATGCCATTGTATGATTTCTAAAATTTTTACTTGTTCTTCTATTTCTGTTTCTTTACCCTTGTTTGTCTTTTTCAGTGATTAAATGTTTGATAAATAACCCCTTTCCTCATTACTTCTCTATTTTTCTACCAGTTTGGAAATATTCCTTCTGGTTTTATTTTTAGTAATTACCCCTGCAATTTCATCAGGTATACTAACACAAGATGTTAAAATTAAATAATATCTCTACTCTCCTTCCAGTCACAAAAGGGCTTTGGGACTCTTGCGCTTACCTCTCCTATCACCTTGATTTCCATTCCATTGTCATCTAACATTTCCCTTTTTTTATTCCCACAAGTTAGATACTATTACTGTTACTTGAGACAAATATTGCCTATTTTGAATTAACCTTTGTTTACTATTTTATTTGCCCACCTTCATGTATCTCAAGCTGTCTTTCCAAGATCCTTTTCCACTTGAAGTAAATCCTCCAAATGTTCCCTTCCAGTAGGTCTCTGGGTGGTAAACTGCTCCAGCTTTGTTAATCTGCAAACGTTTTGTTTTATCCTCATTTTATTGTTTTGTTTGGCTTTTAAAGTCCTCATTTTAAAAAATTTTTATGAGTTACACCAATCATTTCCTGTTGTTATCTTATTTAAAAAGAAAAAGGCAAAGTCTTTTTTTTATTTTTTTTGAGATGAGTGACTAAGCCTGCATTTAATGACACCCCCCTGAGAAATGGTTTGCAATAAATAACAGCACAGAGGAACTAGAAACTCCCAAACAGATGTCAGCAAACAACACTGTTGCTCTCCATCAACACTGATGTATTCTTTAATGATTGTTTTTGCTGGGAATGCATTTCTAAATTAGCAACTATTTTCTCTCAACACCTTAAAACTGTGTTTCCATTGTCTTCTGACTTCCAGTGATGTTGCAAAGATCTGCTATCAGTTTAACTGCTGTTCCTTTATAAGTATTCTAGCTTTTCTGGCTGTTTTCAAGGTATTTATTTATTTATTTATTTACCTTCGGAGTTGTGCAGTTTCACTACTGTTTGTCCACATGCGGATATCTTATTTATCCTGCCTGGGATATACTGTGCTTACTAGGTCTATGGATTGGGACTGGTTTGTCAGTCCTAGAATATGCTGACACCAGCTTTGTGGCCATTGTCCTTCCTTGTGCTCTCCTTTTTCTCTTTCTACAACACCAGCCAGACACATATTAGCCTTTCTGACTCTAGCCTCTGGATGAATGCTTCAAATGCATGCATTTTCTTTTTATCTATGAATAATCCATTATGTATTTTTTCAACTTAATTTTTTTTTCATTTCTGAATGTTCCATATTCTGAAGGCTGTCTCTTTGTTCCTAACCACTTCTTGTTACATATTCTTCCTGGTGATTTCTCTGACACAGCTATCCTATACCTTGTATTTGTGATTCAAACACATGTAATCCCTGAAAGGCTACATCTGATGGTTCTTACTTCTGCTGCCTCTCACTCACACTGCTTGTTTCTCATGTATTTAATAATCTTTGCTTGTGAGTCCATGCCACTTCAAGAGACAAGCTTCCCCTCCAGAGGACCATTTCTATCTCTTCTTGGAGTTGAAGATACCCCTAACAAGACCACTAAAATACTCTTCTAACGTTTGTGTTCAGAGCCAAAAACTTCAGACTCAATTCCCCTCCTCATTATTGTTCTAAGGATCAGATTGCCCACAATCATGCTGCTGTAGGAATGTGGCCTCTGCAAGACCCCACATCTCCAGCTGCCTACAGGTCTGCATCACAGTCATTGTTACTCAAGCTCCCACCATCCTCTGGTCCCATTTCTTCCTTCCAGGTCTCCTGGCAGCCTTGGCCTCTGTCCCTCATTCTTAGAACTCTGCTTTCATTTGTCTGATTTGGGGGTCATGATCCCTGAAAACATCTCCTGCCTTTGAGAGACCAGCAATGCCTCAACGAGTACATCTCATCTGAAGTCTAACTACTGTGCAACAGGACAATCTCTGGGGGCTCCCAGCCAGACACTCATGATACTGCTACTACTTTTTTTTTTTTTTTTAGCCCATACATAGCCTACTACAATTTCACCATTTATTTTTCATCTCCTTATCTTGAACCCTCTATTCACAAGTGTTAAAGTCTTTCAAACAGAGATTATGTTGTGGATCATGTCAGTAATATCTGTGCTTTGTGTGCCTTTATCCACGTTTCTGAAAAGATAAATAAGACAAAAATCTATCCTGGCACTCTGCTAGTGCTCAAGGCAAGACCTTTCATACACATTCATTCATTTTTCATTCCTGTAATAAACATGTATTGAGCATCAACTCTGCTAGGTGCTGTGTCAGACACTGTGCTAGGTAATGGGAATCCCTGACCTCAAGGAGCTTACTGTTTATAACCAAATCACTTCTCCCTTTGAACTTAATTAAGCTGAGTAGGTGGGCTAGAGATCAGAGCACCTGCAAGAATTGCACTCTGTCCATGCTTTGCTGATGGTAGTGGATGCTAAAGTCATACCTCCTTCAAGCTTCCCCTTCTACAATTTGATGTGAGGTTCAGTCACAGGAGACTCAGGCATCACATTTGGTTGTCCTTCCTGGAACAGTAACCCCAACTCTGGGTCTGGGCAGTGTAGGTGGTAGGTGTCCCTCCATAAGCTGGCCTTCCTCCTTGACTGCTGCCTCAATTTACAGGGTGTAACCTAGTGGTCCCACACCCTGCTGCCCAGGCCCACTGCCAGTCCTGCCTTGGGGATGGTCAAACTGGACAACATCACCCAATCATTTCTCTGAAGCAGATTTATTGAGCTGGTACAAAAACCAGGCTTTATTTCCACAGGTATCAAATGGACACCTGATGAGAATGGAGTCATTACCTTCGACTGCAGAAATCGTGGCTGGTAAGAGCTCCAGGGGAGAGGTCTCTTATGATGGCATCTCTCTTACAACCCTTGTGTTCTGCCTAGTTCTCATCTGGTCCCTGCCTGGCCCTTACCACTAGCCAAGGGCCTCAGGATATAGAACCTAAATCCAACACAAGAGCAGGAAGACTTGCCAGCTGCATTCCTCCTTGTCTCTGAAGCTGCCTTTGCTCCAGGACTCTTCACATTTGTCTTTCCTACCCCACACCTCCACACAGGACATTGAGCTGTCTCTAACTTAACTCAACCCTCTGCCAGACTTGCTTCTCCCTCCACACTCCTCCTCTGATAGATTTGTAACAGAATCTGAGACTGCAATCCAGCTGTCCCCCTCCTTGCTGCCTGCCCCTCTAGGACACCGGCTGGTCCAAAACAAAGAGGATAAGGGTTACCACCAGGACTTAACCTTTCTCCCACCTGACAGGCCCTTTAGATGTGCACATTCCCAGCTGTGCAGTTCTAAATGGCTTTAGAACTACGCTGAGTGGGTATGGGGCCTGATAAAACCTGGCATTGATGGATCACAAACCTGAAATGTGGGCACACTTGAGCCAGACTCTAAATAGAAATAATTAGAGACTCAATTGGGTGGCTGCCCTGGCTTTAGTTTTCCCATCATTGGACTGTGCTTGTTTTCTGCTAAAGGTACATACAAGCTGCCACTTCTCCCAAGGACATAGTGATTGTGGTGGATACGAGCGGCAGCATGAAGGGGCTGCGCATGACTATTGCCAAGCACACCATCTCTACCATCCTGGACACACTGGGGGAGAATGACTTTGTTAACATCATCGCGGTAAATGTGCCTTCCTGCTCTGGAATAGCTACCCTAGAAAAAAAACCTTTCCTCTGCCTGCACTAGAATGACCTATATCTACAATCACTTGCTGCTTCATATTGTATGATGATTCTCTCCTCTGAAGCTGGGTATTCTAAGCTAAGGTCAGACCAAGGATGGCCTTCAAGAGGTCCACAGAGTTTCTGAAATTATGTGTAAAACATGCACATCCATTTTTTTCTAATTCTGTAGATTCCACCAATTTCTCAGATGAATCTGAGAATAATAATTAAGAGACACTGGCCCTGAGCAAATACCTAACTTACTCTAACCCATGTGCCCTTGACTGGTACCCATCTCTGGAACAGCCTCTCTGTTATGCTTTGGATGAGTGAGCCTTGGGCTCTGGATTTTTACATTTCCAGACCTTCCACTTCTTTCATGCCACCCAAATCCAGATGTTTCAGGAGAAGGGGAGCATAGGTTTTGGGGGCCTGGAAAGGGACCAGCAAACCCTGCTCCTGCTTTCACCACAACTCTTCCTGAGGATAACTCTTTCTGCTCTAGAAAAGTAATGAAAGAAAGGGAAAAAGCAGAAAGAAGTGGGAACATAAGAGTCAGGAATGCAATGAAAGAGCAGGCCAGCTCAGTCCTCTAAGGAGGCAGAGTTGACTGCCACCTTGGAAGCATCATTTTGAAGGTCACCTGATCTAAAACTCTCCCCCCAACTTGCCACATTGCTGAAAATGCTTGTCCTCTGTGACATCTATGTATCTAGTAAAGGAATACCAAGGCAAAATGATCTAATTTCAAAATGTTCATCCCAGGGTGTGAGAAGGGCCCCCCCATCCCTGAACTGCTCCCCTGCTCCCCTGAGGCCTGCATCATTTCCTGGACCCCACCCTCCCAATCTCCACCACCTTTCCATCCCTGGTCACGACCTGCAGCAGGGCCAGGAAAGCCACAGGATCAGGTCCGACCCCCTCAGGCAGAGTGCGAGTATGCTCCTGCTCCTACCACATGGCCTGCCCCACCTCCTTCCCAACCCTTCTCCTGCCATCTGGGGAGGTTAGGTAGGGGAAGCTTTGCTCCCAGTGTTCCCCCAGAACACCCCAACATTTGTCCTCGAACTTGCATGCACTCCTACGACCATGTCACCACCATCCCCCTTTCTCTCCCTCTCTTATTTATTTTTTTAAGATTTTATTTATTTATTTGAGAGAGAGAGAGAGAAGCAGACTCCCTGCTGAGGGAACCTGATGTGGGCTTGGACCCTGAGACCATGACTGGAGCTGAAATCAAGAGTTGGCTGCTCAACAAACTGAGCCACCCAGGCGCCCCTCCTTCTCTTATTTAAACAGAAATAGATTAAAGACATCTTGAATATTTGAATTTTAACTATGAGGATGTGGAGTAAGAAAAAGAGGGCAGCAAGAATTCATCTTTTTCCCTTCCTGTTTCCTGTTGAAAGTTAGAAGACCTTCATCATAAGTATAAAGAAAAGGGTGAAAGAACACAGTTCCTAATCCCCAGACCCAGGCCCAGGGGACGGGTCTGCACATGGAAGGCTCTGGGATTCTCATGGAAGGCCCTTTGTGTAGTCGTAGGGTGAAGACCCAAGGGTTTCTTTCAGTACCTTCAGGTTCTCTGTGTGTTCTAGGAGATGGACATCACTCAGCCAGCCACCGAGAAAATGGCCCAAGACCAGTTTTTGAGGGAGAACTTTTGGAGTTAAGACCCCACTGTTCTATGTACTGCCTTCTCTCTGCTCAGAAGAACTGCCAGGAGCATAGGGTGTCCCGAGATAATATTACACAGGTGCCTACATAACCTGTGAGCTGCCTGAGTTTTTTCACTAGGCCCTGACCTTCCAAATGGGCCCAAACTGTTCTCCTGTCCCCTCTGCCCTTTGCACTTGCAGTACAGTGACTACATCCATTACATCGAGCCTTGTTTTAAAGGGATCCTCGTCCAGGCAGATCGAGACAATCGTGAGGTGAGTGTCCCCCATCAAGTGAGTGCCTGAGGCTTCCAAGTCCCTGCTCTGATTAGGATGGTGGAAAGCGACATGTACAGACTACCTGATGGTCCCCTTTCCTTATTTCCATGGCACTTGGAAAGAGAGCAAAGAAGTTACCCGTGTAAATACACCCAAGAAATTGCTTCATAAATATGCTGCCTGCCTATTGGAGCAAATAGTGAGCCAAGAGAGACCTCCCACCCAAGGGAAATCTCACTTATTCAGGATGGCTTTTTCTCTCTGTGGGTTATCCAAGACTCAGTTCTCCTCTTTGCCTCTTCTGTGGGACTTTCCACTATATCAGTCATAAGGAGATTCCCCAAAAGGAAGAGAAGTTCAAACCCATCAGATTGAGGCAACTTTTTTCAAAGGAAAAGCTTTCACGTGACAGATCCTTCTTCCTGTGGCTGGAGAATTTGAGTTTGATTGCTTCTTGAATCCCAGCCTCGGGTGGGACCCTGGAGCCCCTATTGGCCTCCATGGTTTCTCCTGTGAATGTTCATTATTGGGTTACATTGGGCTGGGTGCTGAAGGTGCTGGGGACCTGGGAACCTGGGCAGTGGCTTCCAGCAGTTCTGCCTGGACTGTCTTCCTGCTCTGGATGGGCTCACACTTGGAATTTCCTTCCAGTAGCAGGAATGTGTTTGTACCCAGCCATTTACACTCCTTCAGTTTATCTTGGGGGCATTTGAGAAACATCTGTGGTAGGGGTCCAGCTATGAAATTAGCTGGATTATGAAGAGATGGATTCTGCAATCATGTTTTGGGGAAACAGGTCTAAACAGCCTTTGAAATTAAGACCAAAGATGAAGGTTTCCTGGCTGTCGATCCACTGATTCTCCTCTAATTTCTTACCCATGACAGCATTTCAAACAGCTGGTAGATGAGCTGATGGTCAAGGGTGTGGGGGTCGTGAACCAAGCCTTGATTGAAGCCTTCCAGATCCTAAAGAAGGTACCTACACATGGTGAAGCTGGGGGAGAGTGAAGGGTTGGGAGACAAGGTGGAGGTGTGGGGAGGGCAGGAGATGGCCTGCAGTCCCAGTGCCTGTCCTTTCCCCACACAGTTCCAAGAGGCCCGGCAAGGAAGCCTCTGCAACCAGGCCATCATGCTGATCACTGATGGGGCTGTGGAGGACTATGAGCCAGTGTTTGAGAAGTACAACTGGCCGGACCGCAAGGTTACTCTTCTGGTGGAAGTCAGGGGGAGCAGAGGAAGGGGCCAAGGGGAATGTTCTCGTACTGCCTGCATGAGATAACAATTGGTGCAAAAACAAACAAACAAACAAACAAACTGTGCCTGCCCTGAGTTCAAATGTTCTGACCCATTAGACCCGTTATCTTATTCAAATAGTATGTCTCAGACTGGTGTTCCAAAATTACACTGACCCTAGGCACAGAGGCCTCTTGCAAGAAAGAGTACAGGCTGAGAGATCAGGTGTGGCATTGAGAAGAACACTGCCAGGCTGTGACCCTCCGCTTGGGATCTGGCCCATGTCACCACGGCCCTGGCAAGTCCTGTCACTGCCTGGGCCTCAGGATCCTTTCTGGTGAATAGGATGAAAGTGGAGAGTCCCAAGTCAGGAAAGTACTTGACCTGATATCCAAGGCTCACATAAATAATATTAGCACTACTTATAGCCAGGATCGTAGCTGCTGAGTCCATCTGTGTCTTGCGGACTAGGTTCGAGTTTTCACTTATCTTATTGGAAGAGAAGTGACTTTCGCTGACCGCTTGAAGTGGATCGCGTGCAACAACAAAGGTGGGTGGTGTGTGAGCAGAGCTCCTTGCTGCCTGCGTCCAGTCGTTGAAGGTACTGAGCCATGGCTCTGACATGGGGCCTTGCAGAGGAGCAGTGTTGTGCCGAGATGACAGTATTCGCCCCTCCTTCTTACTTGGGAAAAGCTAGACAAAATGTAGATTGCTCCCGTGAAACCCTGAGTAAATGCATGATTACCCCTGCGGGAACTCTAGGTCATAAAGTCACCTGGAATGAAACTGAGAGTTTATGTATCCAGTGTTTGCAGAAGCAAAAATTCTCTCTTCAAATAAAGTCTATATGAACCAAAATACAGACAGTGAGACAGAACTTACACGGTTTCAATGTAAGTTCTCTCTTTTGTCTAAACTCCGCTCCTCTTGTTGCAAAATTAAGCCCCTTTACTGTGGTTCTGCTTCCAGACAAAAAGCAGAAGATCATCATTTTCTTTAGAATAATGTTTTGGATCTGATCATCATTTGTCTCTGGCCAGAACCCAAAGCCTGGGCTTCATGATGCCAAATTGGGCCCTCGATTCAACCAGCTTATGGAGTATGTACTGTGGTGCCTGGCAAAGTGGTCAGGATGGATTCAGTCTTGTTCTTGCTACTGTCCAGCAGAGGACACATACAAGTGAATCATTAATGATGATGTAATCTGAAATGTGCTATAAGGGCAGAGGGGCACAGACGATACTGGGGTTGGGAGAGTGACTTGATGGGAATTTGGAGGCAGCAGGGAGGGCTTCCTTATGCTGAGACATAAAGGATAGTAAGAATCATCCAGACATAGAGAGCATGGAAGAGTGTTCCAGACAGAGGGTCTAAGACAAGAGGCATCTGGGAATGGAACGCAGTTTCACTTTCTAGAGGGTGGGATGAATGTTTTGTGGGAAGTGATAAGCAATGAGACCAGAGAGGTAAACATGTACTAAGTCATTCATAGCTATTTGCTCTTTTAAGCCATTTTGTAAGCCATTTGCTCTTTTAAGTATCACCTTGGCTACCACACAGAGGCTATAGCATCCCTCCCTGTAACTGGGAAGGCAGTGGTCAGAGAAAGGGGGTAGGGGGCACTGAGTTACTGCCTTGGACTGTACTCCCTGAAAATGGACCCAAAACAGAGCTGCATTCAGGAGAGGGTGCTCTTGGGAAATAACCCTGTAAGGAAATAAAGAGGGCATCAATGTGAGAGGGAAGCCAACCCACACAGTTCTTGCTGCTGAGGCCCCTCTGCTCTTCTGGCCTTTCTGGATTGGGAATGCCCCCCAGAGCTCTCCCAGGTTGAGACATAACCGGGGCCTCCAGCTCTCCCCAGGAAAAGCATAGCCTTGGGAGAGAATAGTCCCTGTGACCCAGGGAAGCTCCTAATGCAGATCCCACTTGTAAGCCAAGAGCAGCTGGGGAACAGTGTATGGGCCCCAGAGACCGATTTCAAGTGGTGCCCCCAGCTTCCCACAACCACACTACCCTCTCCTCTGCAGGCTACTACACGCAGATCTCCACTCTGGCAGATGCACAGGAGAATGTGATGGAGTACCTGCACGTGCTCAGCCGCCCCATGGTCATCAACCATGACCATGACATCATCTGGACAGAAGCCTACATGGACAGCAAGGTGGGAGCCTGACCCTGTTCCTGAGTTAGGGGCCCAGGAGTAAGAGGAACTTCCTGGGTCAGGAGAGTGGTAAACAGAATACCTCCTCAGGAGATGGGTGAAGGGGTGGACAGGCTCAGCCTGCTAGAAGACCCTTGCCTGGATGCTGTCCCCAGAGACCCGGAAAGCTGGTGAGCAGACCTGTTCAAGCCTGCCCTCCCTGGACAGAGCCCTTCTGCTCCAGACTTGTTCCTTCCCTCTTCCCTTGTTGGTTAGTGATCTATGCATGGTGTAATGAATACAGACAATATTGTATTATAATTACATAATATAAAAGACATCACTACAATGGCAATCATATGACAGCATAAATGTATCAAAGCAACACTTAAGTAATACCTCGAGTTAACACGAGGTTATGTGTCAAATATATCCAATTTTTTGGAAAGATTTTATTTATTTATTTGATAGACAGAGTTCACAAGTAGGCAGAGAGGCAGGCAGGGAGAGAGAAGAGAAAGCAGGCTCCCTATTGAGCAAAGAGCCCAATGTGGGGCTCAATCCCAGGACCCTGGGATCATGAACTGAGCTGAAGGCAGAGGCTTTAAACCACTGAGCCACCCAGGTATCCCGAATATATCCAATTTTTAAAAGTTCTTCATTCTCCAGGAAAGAATACTATAGAACTCTAGGGGCTCAGCACAGCATTGGGTCGATCCTGATGACGAGGCACATATCAAACACACCTGCACACAGCACGTGTGAGGGCCTGTCTTCATAACAAAGTGGGATGCTTGCAGCTTCCAAGGAGGCTGAAGGAGCCCACACAGTAAGATGAGGCAGTTGGGAAGGAGGGCCATCTCAGAGGTGGGGAATGACGTGGCTCTGACTTTCTCAGTGAGGAAGAGGTTGTGGGTCTGTCTCATGGTCGTTAGGAGTGACTCTACGATCAGCTACAACTACGTTGTAGCCTCCCCTTGAGCTGTGCTTCCCCATGCATGCCCTTCCGTTTGTAGGTGGCTCAGTGTCAATGTCCTTCCCCCTCTTAACTGTACTGGACTGTTGTGTCTGCCAACCTTGTGTCCATGGCAGAGATTTCTGGGTCTGTGCAAGACGGGTTTGTTCCCCGAGCTCACGCTCTTCCTTGGCATGCTTGAGACAGAGGACTTCATGAGCATGTTTGAGAGCTGTAGGCTCTGGGGCTCTGACACTTGCCCTGGTTTAGAATAGTTGTTGCTAAGTGACATCGTCCTGATTCCCTCTCCATCCAACCTCTCTCCTTCAGCATTACTGCCAGCTCTCCTTTTGCAGAGAAGGGGAACCTCACATGTGGCTTTTTCCTCCTGTTGGAAGGTGACACTTCAGTGGTAGTCCACACGGGTGACTCTGGGTCCTCCACACTATGGACTCTGAACTCTCTGTCCTTTTCTCTTTCCTCCTTGACAGCTCTCCCCTTCGCAGGCCCAGAACATGATGCTCCTCACCACTGTGGCCATGCCAGTCTTCAGCAAAAAGAATGAAACAGTGAGTGGCCTCTCTCTGAGAAGCTGCAACAGGGATTAGAATTTGGGGCCATGGGCTGGCCTCTTTAGACAAATGGTTCTTGACTTGGTTACATATCAGAGCCCTCTTTCATATTCAGATTCCATGCCCAACCAGCTATACCAGACTCTCTTGGTTGGGAAGGGGTGAGGAGGGAAAGTGGTGTGGTGTCTGTATTTCCCAAACCTTGCCCTGTGATTCTGTTTAGCCGGTTTGGAGTTGTCCTAGTGCTCTGAACTTGTAACCACTGTCCTGAGATATAAGGCTAGAAAGGTTCCCATGCCAACCTTCTGGCAAAATAACACTTAACCTACCAGTTTGGGTGGCCTCTAATTTGTTGGTAAAGGCCTCTGGTCAGGGAATTTCTAGAAACTTCCATCCTTCCTCTGGTTAGAAAATGTTTCCTTATAGGCATTGTGTGTTTCAGAGCGTCCATAGGTTATGGTCCCTGGGATTTTGATACTTCAGCTTCTGCCATGAAAATTAATATTTCATTCAATTTTGTATTTCTTTTAAATATTACAATTTAAATATTAATACTAGAAGTTAATCTTCCCAACAGCTGAGATTACTCCTGGGACCTCTTCTGGTAGGTTCTAAATGTTTATTCCAAAGAGCTCAGCCTAAAATCCAATTGCAGAAGAAGGGTCATATAAGGCCTGAGCAGCTTGCTTCCTCTTCCAGGCTCTGGGAAAGCTGAGGGTCCAGTCTGATCCTGTGCATAGGGAAGCCAGGTCCACCCTGACCCTGATGTTTTTCTTTCCAGCGATCCCACGGCATTCTTCTGGGTGTGGTGGGCTCTGATGTGGCCCTGAGGGAGCTAATGAAGCTGGCACCCCGTTACAAGGTGAGCCTGGATCAGATGCCTGAGTGGAGATCACAGACTCCCTTGGAGGTGTCTTACCCAGCTCCAGAGCCTCTCTGAAGGCAATGTAGCCAAGCTCAGAGCTGGGATGGGGCCCTGCCATCCCACTGCCAGGGAAGTGCAGGCACTGAGCATGGGAGCAATGGTTTGGACTTCTGAGACCCTTTGTCACCACCAGCTCTGATTCGTTCTGTGGCCTTCTGTGCCTTGGTTTTTCTATCTGCTCCTCCATGCCATGCAGTCCTGTTTGGAGAACATGTGAGATTACATCATCAAAGCACCTAGAACATGTGGTGGGAAAAAGGTCAAGTAATTATATGCATCATTACAGCTGCTATAAACAGTAGAATTTAGGAAAAAATTCAAACTTCATGGCTAGTAGCATGGTGCTGGCCCTGTTAATATTCCTATTTGAGAACCTCACCACTGTGAGCTGTCATCTTTAATTGTCCTGCAGCCTGGCCTTTTGCTAGCTCCAGTTCTCCAGCTCAAACAACAGGTCTGATGCCCCTCAATCCCTGTTGTTTTGGCAGCTCGGAGTGCATGGATATGCCTTTTTGAACACCAACAACGGCTATATTCTCTCACATCCTGATCTCCGACCCCTGGTAGGTACAGATCTTATTTGCATTGGGATCTTAACTCTATGGGATCTAGAGATAGTTCATAAGAACAGTTAAAACAATGAGCACACACTGGGCTCCATTTAAGAACCCAAACAAAGAGTAATATAAGAAAAAAAAATTAAGTCATGGTCCTTGTCTTCAAATTGTTTATAATCTAGCAGGAAAGACAAAGCAAAAATTCATGAACTGATTGATGAACAGACCAGAGGGCATGTAATGAAATGTACAGTTTTCCCTGAAGGACAAGCCACTTATGTTCCTGTCACTGCCTCAGTCACACCACACTCCTCTTGGAGCCTGACAGTGGTATCATCAGACCTTCAGTGTCCCCACATGAGGAAGTGTGAACATTGAGTTAACAACAATAATGGCAAGGAAAGAGTCACCTGAGAGGTGGGACAGCAGAGATATGACTCCTGAGTTTGTCTTGGGATATGTTCCCGAGTGCTCCTGTCTCCCTCCTGGCTCCCTCCATACTAATAGAGGGGCTTGGGGCATTTTCATATGCAGTCGACTGAACAACTGAGAGCCAAGAGAGAAAGTTGCATCATTTTATCTAAAGCTTCTACCTCCAAGACTTGGAGCTCCCTGCTGCCTCTGGTCATGGTACTTGGCCACTATTGATGACAATAGTAACCATACTTCTCAGTGTGAGTGCTAGGACCAGCAGGGGGAGGGAAGTTACAGGAACCTTAGCCCTTTCCCCTTTCAGTCTCACTCTGAATTGAGATGGCAGCTGAAGAAAGTAGCTAGCAGAGTAAATTTGTGAGAACTTACTAAGGGGCTCATCTGCTCCAGTTGCCATTTGGAGAAAACAGCCAAATCACGTGTCATTCCAGTTTGGTTCAGATAGATACTGAATGTTCATAAAGCAACTGATTGAGCTATTTAAGGCAAACTGTAGAGGTTCATAGTAGAGAGATCGGGGCACACTAGAAGCTGTGTTGTCTTCCCAATTCAGACTCTACTGGGCAAGCATCTGAACCAAAATGGGTCACTGACTGGTACCAGTGGGTTCTGTAGGAGGTAGCCCCAATGGCCACAAAATGACTCACTAGGGGAGAAGAAGGTCTATCATGGAGCTGACTTGTAAAATTAAAGGGCACTGATCAGAAACTCACCTGTCAACAACTCTATAATCTAGATGAATATAAGACTTCAACCAATCAATTGATATTGTGGACCTACTGGGGGGCTGACCTTATAACACTCTGAGAATGCTATAAACAGAAGGTAATAGTCTAATTAAGGAAAAAAGGTATACCCAAATAGACTTACACAAATGAAACAATTAGAGAAAAATACTGTGTAGATCATTATCATATGACAAACGTCACTATGTAAAGCCAACATAATGAGCTTCCTAAAGAAACACTATCAGTTTGTGATAGGTATTAAGGAGAACAATACTTAAGTTTAAAAAAGAAAAGTAATAGAGGATATGCCTAGTAATAAACTGAAAGAGGGTTAAGAGCTGTACTGTTGGCCTGAGAACTTTCCATTGGAGCTCGAAGTATAAGCCATTATACAAACTGGAATTATGGTTTGAACAAGAGGAGCTAGAGATGATCTTTCAAGTGTTGTGAGGAATAAGACAATAGCAATGATGCAGAATATTGCACCTTACTCAAAAGAAAGAGAGTCGATATAAAAGATGGTAGGGCAGTGCTGTTTGTCAAGAGCACAGGCCTCAGCAAGACCAGGAATGGAATGTCATCCAAGGGTGGGTGAGGAGGAAAGGACAATACTGCTGTGTCAGTTATAGTGCAGACCTCCTAGAGAGGCAAAAAATGAGGGTGACAATTTCTGGAAAGAAATAAAAACTGGCAGAAGCACGATACACAGTGATAGGGGACTTCAACAATTTGAGCATCTTTGGGGGCCTCATTCTGCTAAAAGTAGAACCTCTGATTAATTCTTAATTTACCCTGATAATAAACCATCCCTTTCCTTTTTTTATCTATTATTAAACTAAAGCTGGGAAGTGCTGCCAACCTAGTGGCAGATAACTTGATGATAATCTGTCTTGGTAGCAGAGAGGGAGGGAGGGAGGGAGGGAAGGTAGGGCCAGGAAATAATAACATTCAAAGACTTGATGAATGGCTCTGTGTTGAGCTGGAGGGAGGCCTTCATTAGGCGCTACAGAATCTGTCTGTCCTTGGCTTTGTCCCATTCAAGAATTCTATCAACAAGACGAAAACACAGAAACCAGATGACACAAAGTCTGGAAGGTATGGATAATACATTAAAGGAGAAAATTCGTATTCAGATAGTACTCTTCTAAACAATGGGCTGAAACTAACAAGATAAATATATTAGGATGCATGGAAAGCTCTGCAAAATAGTCAATGTTCAAGCATAGTATTGAAAAGATGTAGTTTAATAGTGTACCATGCAAGGAAAGCCAAGGGCACTTAAGTGACTGAGAACTCCATTTTGGCTGTCTGGGCAGTGTAGCTGTCCTGGAAATCCAGCTGAATCAGAGGTAGCAGGCAAAGCCATATGATATTGTGGCCCACGAAGGTCGCACGCACACACCACACTGGTCGGAACCCCATCTGAAATACTGACGTTCATCCTGGGCACTCCATTCTGGGAGTGACATTGACAACGTAGAGCCCATTCAGAGGGAGCTGAGGCATCTGCAACCTGTGAGCGTTTAGCTTGGAGAGGTGTAGTCAGGAATAACAAACACCTTCAAAAACCTCAACAGCCATCAGGTGGAAAACGTGCAGTGTAGCTCCAAGGAAAAAATAAGGCCAATGGGTAAAAGTAACAGGGGGCGCAGACTTGAGCTCTGTATGGGGAAGAGCTTCCTAATGATTAGAGCTGTCCAAACTACGACAAGCTGACTCACTATTAGGGAGCTCCTCACCATGGGAAATACTCAGAGTCCATGAGGTGATCTGTCACAAATGTTAGGAAGGGAAATGTTGCCTCCGGCAGAAGGGTGGCCCAGATAGCCTTCAGGAATCCCTGAGATTCTTTGATTTGATGAAAATATCTGTAAGGCTTCAGAGAAGAGATGAAAGTTGAGCAGGGCCTCGTGTTTCACCTCACATCTTTCTTCCCAAACTGCCCACTCCAGTACAAAGAGGGGAAGAAACTGAAACCCAAACCAAACTACAACAGCGTGGATCTCTCTGAAGTGGAGTGGGAAGACCAAGCAGAAACCGTGAGTAGGGAAAGCAGAGGAAGGAGGAGCGAGTGTGGCTCCATAGCCAGCACAGAAGCCAGCTGCGGGGCCGTGAGCTCTGGGCCCACTCTCTTCCTCTCAGGGGAGGCTTTCCAATCCCAAACCAGAAGCAGTTTCCGTAATGGGCAATCCTTCCAACAACTCTAACAACGTAATAGTATCTTGCTGAGTCTCAGGGAGGGCTAAGGTGGAAGGAGCCATGTCTATAAGCCACAGAGGTTGAATTACAGTAGTGTTTCAGTCTGATTTGGGGAGGATGGTCAGTACTCATTCTAGAGGAAATTATGTCTCAGTATTATGACACCATGTTCTCTCATACATCAAAGTACTTGGGAGCATTATTTTGGTGAAGATCTGGAATTATAAGCTAAATAAAACTAGCTAGAATCAGGTCGATACTCCCTCCTGGTATTCTGCTTAAAGGAAAGAGGGAAGAGCTGGAAATATTCCTAAGGATCAGCTGCAGTCTGGTCAATAAAGCTCAGTGCCTTCTGCCCTCCGGTGTGAGCCAAGGGACTAATACCATTATCTTTCCTCTTGAAGCTCAGAACAGCCATGATCAATGGGGAAACAGGTTCTCTCTCTATGGATGTGAAGGTTCCACTGGACAAAGGGGTAAGATGCTCAAAGGAAAGAACCAGGGTCTGGTTCCAGGAAGGCAGCATCCCAACTGACTGAGGTTTGGGGTGGTCAGAAGGGATTTGAGCCTACCTGAACTAGAGCTTAAGACTTGAGTGTTTGTTGTAGACAGTAGATCATAGTGTGCACCAACCCCAGAGATACATTTGGCCAAGATCTGGTCAGTTCTTTTGAGACTACTGAGCAATAGGTTAGCTCAAGGCATTTACAACTCTTCTTTCTTCCTACTGATGCCTGCTATGCGGCCCTTTTTTTGTTTATAATGGAAGGAGGGAAAGTGATAGTTAATTTTGCAAATTGTTAGCAACTCTTGTTAATCATGTTATATGGGAAGAGGTTAAAAATAATCCACTGTCACTACAGATGGTCAAGAATCAATGCCTTCACTGATGCCATTGCTATCTTCCCAGATCGGTGCATCATTTATAAAAGATCATTTCATCTTCTCATTTAAAAGGTTCCACTGCATTTATGCTGAATTTGCATTGTCCCTTGACATATTTACAAATGTCACCTCCTCCCTCACAACCACCCCCACCTCCTCCTCTTGTTGCCCATCTGCCTCAGCTAAAAGAACACAGGCATCTGTCTGCAACAATTAGACCCAAGTTCTTCCACAAACACAAACCTCCATGGAAGCCAAACAAGAAAGCATTGGAAAGGAAAAGCAATTCATTGCATTCCCTTTAGCCACATGGGCTGAATTTCCCTGGGACCAGTATCTGATTTATGTGGCATCTGCCTGCTTTTTATACGCTCTGGACTGGGAAGGGCCTCCATTAGGCAAACTGGGCAACATCAGTGATGTCAGGCCACAAGTTACAGAAGCTCCTTCCCCTTATCCAAAAACAGTAGAGGTTTCTTCCATGCAGTTCCATTTTTATCCCAACAGACTCTTGCATATAAATGCACAAGGGAGCTCTTCCCTAACCCAGCCCTGCCAAAGCATTTAAGGTAGCTATAGTGAAAATTTTAACATACACATGGCAGAAGGCAACTTCCAGACAGATTGAAGTATGGCTATACTATATGTAATTCAGACCAACTTATGAAGTAGGCACTTGTGTCCTCCATCCTTTCCTCCCAGTGCCCTGTGTTCTTATGTTGCCTTCATGCTTCTCAGAGCCACCAAGAGAGAGTTCTAACCAGATCCAGTCTGAACCTCTCCTCAAATTTCTGCTCATCCCTTTGATATTTTAGTATATGTGCTGCTGAAGTGAGCACTGCTCATCCCTTCGAAATGTGTTCGTTGCTGCTAATAAAACACCAAGGTTGAACTTTAATTTAACAAAAGCTCTTGCTGATCACGATTATGAGGGAGATGTGCATTTCATAGCACATAGGTGTTCATGGTATGACTACTATAATTCTATTACTACTACTAATAACGGTAGCTAACGTTTATTAGAAACTGGACTCAGCACTTTGTAAGTATCTCCTCAACATTCACAGCTCGGTGAAGTACGTACTATCCTAACTCCCATTTCATAGATGAGGAAATTCAGAGAAACTAAAAGCTTGCCCAGTCACCCAGATGATTAATTGCAAAGCCCACATGTGTCTGATTCTAAACCACGTACTCTTAATCACTAATGCATAAAGCTTTTCTGTAGGAGTGGCCCTGAATTCTCTACTCAATCTCTAGCTCAAAGATTTCCCAAGAGTGTCTCTTTAGAATTCTATTTCCATCTTTAAAATTCATGGTCTTTTCTTCTTCCTTTGCCTCATTATATCATAACTCAACTCTCTAATCTTTCCTCTCTTTACTTCCATGCTCAGAAGCTGCTGCACCTGCACTGTGAGTGTCGGATGTTTAGATATAAGACCACTGCAGCAGTATCCAGCCTCTCACTCCTCTGATCTATTATGATGCCACCCTCCCCAGTGTTGCTACATTTTGTTCTTTGCCGATTGCTCTGTCTGCCCTACATGTCTTCTCTTTTTAAGAGTTGCAGACAGTCCTGTCGTGTTCTTGCCTGCCAGCCTACCCCAGCCCTCTCAGTTCAATGGCCTGTCTCACCTCACAAGCTTGTGCCTCAGTAGAAACACTCTACAATCCTAAGCCAAAGGAATGCTTTCTTAAAGCATTGTGGGAATATCTGTTACCATCCTGAAAGGTGGTGACCTGTTTTGTTGTTTTCTTTAGGGGATATAACGTGAATCCTTACTTCCCATAGATCAATTCAGATAGGCCATGTTCAGAAATGTGAGTAAGAGAAACAGACAAGTCTTGGTACTGCAGATGCTGGGAACTGAAATGTTACATGTGCCATCTAAAGAGACAACTAAGAATCCATATTTTTTAATGTTATGCATTTAATTCCAAAAGTATTAAAGACACTATATGGGCTGATATCAAGGATCTCAAACTCGTAAGGAGTCCAGCTTTGGCCTGCAGGCCTCCTATTTGCCATTTGGATACAGGCTGTTTTTCCCAAAATGTGAACCAGTAAACGGTGTCATAATGTCTAACCCACCAGTAGTATCCTGGTCAAATGTCCTGGGACACACTTAAAAGAAAAAACAGATAATCACCATATCCTGGAGCATCTTATCCAAGGCTCTTTTTATCCTTTTCATGTTGTTTGATAGTTTAGAACAAATAATTAGCAGTGAGGGAGGGAGATTTCTTTACTAGCTTTCAGGTTCTTCCATATGATACACACACACACACACACACACACACACAGCAACTGGCACAGGTAGTTAGGGCAGCTTTGCCCCATGTTCCTCTAGTGCTTTCTAATCCCTATGCATTGGATTCAGAGGGATTAGATTAGAGTGCTCTGTGGCACTTTTTAATTCTCTCTCTTTGTCACACACTCATTCACTCACTCACACACTGTTTTTTACAGCAAAGGGAGGCAATCTATTAAAGGGGGAGACTGTTCTGATGCCTCTTCACTCTCATCTTCCAAACCTCTCCAGTCCTCTCTTTCTGTTTAATGGGGATTCAACGAAACCCCCATACCTTCTCTCTTCCTTTTGCCTCAGCCTTTAAAGATTCGCAGTTATGATTCCAGTTATGCAGTACTCATATTGCAAACTATGAGTAGTTTGCAATAGACTAATCCTTCAGCACATAACAACTATAAATTTAGACTAAATATAAAAGCAAACATTTAAGGGCATATGAAAATGACTAAAAGCAGGCAGAAACAAGGGTTGAAGAGGTTTCAACTTTTGAATCAAGAGAACTACACTGGGTGAAATACTCATTTTTGTGGGATTTTCTTTTCTAAAGGGCATGCCCCAGTCTGTTTAAATGAAAGAGTTACGATTCAAAAAGAAAGTTATAATTACCACCTTGAAGTATCAGAGAATAGAATTCGGGCTCTCAGAATGTCTGAACATGAAGGAAGGCATCCTAGAAATGAGGGATCCACAGGTGGGCTGGCCCTAACATATGTATACAAACTCCTCTTAAATTCTTGACTGACCTTAAACTACATATACACAGGGGAGAATATTAAGTACCCAGTGGAAAGCAACAGTTGAAGAGCTGAAAATCAGAACAAGGATTTCAACTGCTATCGATGGTAGTGAAGGTAGTTTGGAGTTGGAGTCACACCAACGTGAAGAGGCTTGGTAAATAGCTCAGGAATTTCTTTGAAAGCACAGAAGATGCTACACTTTAGGAGTAAAGACAATGTCCCAAGACCAGGAGATCTACTCTAGACCTAAAGACAAAGTTAAAACAGATCCACCCTAACAATAATGTAAATCTAAGCCTCCACTTGCTCAAGGTGATCAGCCAATTATTTATCCACTGATTAAAATAGAAACCAACATTCTCCAGAGGAAGACAAAGATCTCCAGCCTATTCTTTGCAATAGCCAGTGTGCAATAAAAATTATCAGACCCTTGAAGCAACTGGAAAATGTAACACATAGTCAAGAGAAAAAAAAAGTCTTAGAAACTGACCTACAGATGACCAGAATTAGAAGGACTTAAAAGCAGGTGTGATAAATATGCACAAGAAGTTAAAAGATGATCAGAATGAGTGACTAGATGGAGAATTTCAGCAGAGAAATGGTTGGGGTTTGATCAAAGAACTAAGTCCACTACAAGTGATATGGATATAGGGCTTTACTCCAGGAGTTAAACATTACAAGACTGTCATTTCTGGTAGAGAAGTCTGTGAGACTGGTGTCTCTGCATTGAGTGGTGAGCGTGAGGTCATCATAGGTCAGTAGGGTCAGCAGTTTAAAAGGAAAGGTGGACGGAATGCAAAAGAAAACAAGAAGAAACTGAAACCTATGAGGAAAAATAGGAACCCTGAAGACAGCTAAAACCCACACCTGTCTCTTACTACCTCCAATCACAATTATCACAATGGTGTGGGTAATCTCCAAGAAAGAGCAAGTGCCTTTCACATGGAGCCAGACAATCACCAGGCTCCGATCTCAGGGAAACTGAAGGAGGAGGTCTAGTGGCAGCTGGGGAAGTTTTGATTCTGGCTGCTGCCCCACGCCAAGAAGGTGAGCCAACAGCTCAGAGCAAGTTGCAAGTGCTTGATATGCTAGACTTACCTGTAGCATGTAAAATGGTGCTGCTTCACTTCTGCCTTATAAACCTCATGAAAATCTCTTTGAGCAGGCCTATTTTGGAACCAGACAGGGAAGTGAGTCTGGAAATGTAGTTCCAGCTTTGTTAATTTGACACAGTATAAAACCACCACAAGAACCAAGTGGAAATTCTAAAACTGACAAGTACAATATCTGAAATGAAATTTTCACTGGATGGCTTATCAGCAGATTGGAGGAAAACGGGACAGTGAATTTGAAGACAGATAAATAGAAATTATCCATTCTGAAGAACAAAGAAAATTTTGAAAAAATTTTTGAAAAAAAATTCTCCCTCAGTTATCTATAGTCTGACATATGTCCTTGGAGTCCCAGAAGAAGGCAGAAGGAATGGAACAGAAAGTATTTGAAAAAATAATGCCCCAAATATCCTGACTATTGTGAAAAACATCACCCAACATATATAAAAATTTCAGCAAACCTCAAGCAGGATAAAAAGAAAAAGAAGCCACAGCTAAGCTCACCATAATACACCTACGCCAGAAAATCTTAAAAGAACCTGGAGGGAAACAATAATAGAATGATGGCTGACTTCTCATCAAAAACAATAAAATAAAAAATTTTAATGCCAAAGGAAGAAAAAACTGTCATCCCAAAAGTCTATGTATGGAGAAAATATGCTTCCAACAAGATGGTATTTAGACATTTTCTTATAAAAAAAAATACAACAGAGTTTATCACTGTCAGACCTGCACTATAAGAAATGCTTATGGAAGTCCTTCATGCTGAAGAAAAATGACACAGATGGAAATTCAGATCTACATGAGGAAACAAATGGCTCTGGAAATGGTAAATGAGCATATTAATATGACTTTATTTTTTTAATTGCTCAAAAAAAATCTATGTTAGACAAAAATTTTGACCTTGTATAACATACATACGGGGCTTATAATATACAGAAGTAAAAGATGCATGACAACAATAGCACATGGTGGGGTTATCCCAAGAATGGAAGGCTAATCTGACATTCAAAAAAGTCAATCAATGTAATTCTTTACATTAACAGAGTAAGAGAGTAACGCCATATGGTCATCTCAATAGATGCTAAAAAAGTGTTTGACAAAATTTAACTGAAAACAAAAGGAAATTTCTTCAATCTGATGAAAGGCATTTATGAAAAGGCTAACTTTAAGTAATGGAATATTAAATACTTCCTCCCTAAAAATGTGAACAAGAGAAGGATGCCTGCTTTCACCACCTCTGTTCAACTTTGCACTGGACCCTGCCAGGACCTATCCTTGCCATAAGGCAAGGAGACAAAATAAAAGGCACAAAAATTAGAGAGGAAGAGGTAAAAACTGTCTGGATTTACAGATGAGATGATGGTTTACGTAGAAAATTCCAAGAATCTGCAATACAACTAACAGGTAAATTTAGCAAGTTGACAGAACACAAGGTCAATACTATAAAAATCAATTGTATGTTATATATATATATATATATATATATATATATATATACATACACACACACATAAAATAAATATATATAAACATATATATGTATATATACATATATATTTTCAATTGTCCAATACTATAAAAATAAATTGTATTATTTATTTATTTATTTCTAATTGTCAAAAAATGATTGGAAATAAATTATTTTTAAGTTCCAATTTCAATAGCCTCAAACAACATAAAATACTTAGGAATAAATTTAACAAAGTCATAAATGATCTCTGCACTGAAAACTACATAACATTGCAGAAAGAATGTCAAAATAAATTAAATGAGTAGAAAAATATAATCGTGTTTACAAGTTGTTATCAATATTGCCATGCCATCCATTTTCTCTAAACTAATGTGTAGATCCAACATAATCCCATATCAAAATTTAAATGAGGTTTTTCAAGGATTATTTATTTATTTATTTGACAGACAGAGATCACAAGTAGGCAGAAAGGCAGGCAGAGAGAGAAGAGGAAGCAGGGTCCTTGCTGAGCAGAGAGCCTGATGTGGGGCTCGATCCCAGGACCCTGAGACCATGACCTGAGCTGAAGGCTTAACCCACTGAGCCACCCAGGTGCCCACATATCAAAATGTAAACAGACTTTAGGAGGAAGTAATTCTAAAATTTACATGCAACTGCAAAGGACCTAAAATGCCCAGACAAGAACAAATTTGGATGATTCGTACTACAGGATTTCAAAGTTGACTCTAAAGCTACAGCAGCCAAGCAGGGGGTAGTGATGCAAGAATAGACAAAAGGATGGAGAATCTTGGAATAAACTCTCATATTATCAACTGAGTTTCAACAAAGACAGCTTGTCGGATTGATGGAGGAAGGAAAGTCCTTTTAACAAATGGTGCTGAACCTACTGTATAAAATGTATGAAGAAAATAAATGGTGAGCCATATCTCACACCACATAGAAAAATTAATTGGAGATCGATCCTAGTCTTCAGGGTAAAAGCTACAACTGGAAGTCTTCTACAAGAAAACATAGAAAATCTTTACCACCTGAAGTTATCCAAAGATTTCTTAGACAAAATGCTAAAAGCACCAAACGTAAAATGTAATATACTGAACCTCATCAAATGAAGTAAGCTCTGCTCATTAAAAGACACCATTAAGAAAATGAAAAAGTAAGGCCTAGACTGTGTGCAGAATACATAAAGAGCTCCTACAGATTGTTAAAAAAGACTAACAACCCAATAAAAAAATGGGCAAAATACTTGAGCAGAACCTTCCCAAATGAAGATATACACATGAAAACATGCATCATCCGTCATCAAGGAAATGCAAACTCAAACTGCAATCAGATTCCGTTCCATACCTTCTGCTAAAATTTAAGGGACCGATCGATAGGAGAGTGCAAAGGCAAGCTAGTGTCCCACACATCAGCGCACCCCTAGGCAACAGAAGGAAACACACTGCGGACACACGCAACACCGATGGATTTTAAAGACATTATGTTATGCAGAAGAAGCCAGACCCAAAGAAGCACACACCGTGAGAACAGTCCAACGTAATCTAAGGCCGTAGAATTCAGAACAGAGTTGACCCTTGGAGGGTGGGTGGGGCTGGACTGGAAGGAGGCAGAGAGACTTCCTGGGGACAAACACTCCATATCTTGATTGGGGAGGTAACTACATGGCTGTACACATTTATCAAAACTACTGGAAGAACATACTAAAGATCCATGCGTTTTGCCTTTTTCTTTAATAAGTGAAAAATAAAGGAAAAATTAAAGAGATCATCAGTTTAGGCACTCAAGCCAGCCCCACCTTGGAAGGCAGGGCTCCCAAGGTCATCACAGTCCCGCTGGCTCCCATCCCGACTGCCCAGGACGGCTGGGAGGGAGGGAGACTGCAGAGAGGAGCTGACAGAGGCAGAGGAAGCAGGAGGGCAGCCCGTGGGATGAGGCCAGAGCTGGAGAACGGTTCTTTCGGGTTTAGTCTAAAACTGGTTTCCTATAGAAACAAACCTTTCTGTGTCACCCCACTCCCGCTGTGTCCCCTTCTGACATCTTCCTCTCATTTCCAAAATAAAAGAGAAGCCAGGAAGAAGAGAAGGGAATAAGAACAGCTCTGGAGGCAACCACAGCCCACAGGTTTCCCAGTGGCATAAGCAGATAGGACCTTCCACAGAACTTCAGAGCCCAGAGCAAACCCGGCTCTTCCCTGGGCCCACACCCATCCGTGAAAAACACTCACAACCTCACAGCAACCTTAGGCACTGCCGGGTGCTGTTGTCAGTCCTGACTTACGAGCAAGCGCTCTAATGCTCAGAGCTGTGAAGTCACTCACCTGAGATCACACAGCCTGGAAGTGGCCGAGCTGGCCTTCAGTCCCCATCGTCAGGTGCCCAACCCCCACTCTGCCTTCTCTGATGCCCTCACTTCCACAAATTCAGCTGAAGCCCAAAATATGGCAGCTTTGCAAGGAAAAGGACTCTGTGAAAGGGGCATGTGGCACTAGAAGGGGTTTCATGGAGGGACCACTGCCCCCTCCCCCTTGGTTGTATTCCAGAAAGGGGGAGGTTGTAGGTGGGTCATACACCAGCTGGCGGTCTCCTCTCCCGTCCCATGTGAGCCCCAGTGTCGCTATCCATGCCATCCTGCATGGCCCGATACAGTAGCCACTAGCCACATTGGCTATCTAAATTTCAATGTATATTCACTCAGTTATCTAAAACGTAAAACTTCAGTGCCCCAGGCACATGTTTCAAGCGATAGCCGCACGTGGCTGGCAGCCACTTTCTGGGACAGCACACGCTGTCCCTTCGTCAGGCAGCCCCCGTGGCCGCAGCTTGCTGGGCCTGGTGGGCAGTCTTGCCTGTGGCATCAACAAGGTAAGGCATGTCCTTGGCAGTTGGAGGTGAGGGTTCAGAGGTGAGGGAAGAGACACAGAGGCGATGAAACCCCAAGGCATTTGATGAGGAGGTGGGAGTCGTGATCAGGCATTCCTCTCTCCCCAGCAAACACCCTTTTTCCTTCTTTCTTGTAGAAGAGAGTTCTTTTCCTGACCAACGATTACTTCTTCACAGACATCAGTGACACACCTTTCAGGTGAGGGGGGGCCCCCGTTTTGTGTGGAAGGGGGAGCAGTGGTTGGAATGTAAATACCCACCACTCAGGGCAGAGCTCTCCCATCAGGGTAATGAGTTTATTTCGATTTAGTTGGCAATTTTTGTGGTAACCCAAAGAAAAAAAAAACAACAGGTTTGCCTGCAGGAAACAAGATCTAGACGCACTCTGCGGGTGAATCCTTCTGTGCAAGGGTGGAGCCAGACTGCCTGGGCTGGGTCCCAAGCCCACCTCCAGCAGGCTGTGTGACCTTAGTCACCTTGGCCTTCGATTCTTGCCTGTAGAAGGAGGCCCTTGTAAAAGGAAATAGTAGCTCTTTCTTTGTGGTCGGTGAGGACAGAGGATCTTAAAGCGACGCAATGTAAGCAATGGTAAGATGAAAGATGGAATTCAAAATTGTCTTAGGTTCCCTCCAACTCGTATTCAACTTGAGGAATTATACAGGTTAGTAAACAAGTAGACTGCATCTCTGAATCGCCTCATTTCTCATTTCTCTCCTGCTCAGCCTAGACTGCTCATTAGGATACCTGAGGAGTTTTGCAAAGTTGCCAATGCCCCAAACGAGTAGACTCAGAGTTTCTGGGGTGGGGCCCCAGCACTAGTATCTTTTAGAGCTCCCCAAGTGATTCAGATGTTCAGCAGATATTAAAAGCAGTGTTCTACCAGGATAGAGAGGACGGCATTGTGGGATTCACCAGGCAGGAAAGGGCTTTCCTGTTTGTGGGACCCCGTGGGATACAGAAACCTCTCACAATTCAGGAGGTCCCTGAAAGCTCTGGGATGACTCTTGACTAAAATGGGAGCCAAGGGGGCTCCTGTCCTAGAGAACGTACAGGGTCCTTCTCAGGAAGAAAGGCCGATGAAAAGAATAGAACAGTTCTAGAGGGGACAACCTGCAAAGCCAAGGGCAAAATCTTGTCCTGCAGGCCACTTGTCGGGGCAGAAAGCTCACAAACCTCAAGTGACTGTAAGGAGGGAGGTGGGCCGGGTGCCCCTTGGCTCTTGCTGTCACTGAACATGTTCGTTCTCTGTTCTCCCCACAGCCTGGGAGTGGTGCTGTCCCGGGGCCACGGAGAATACATCCTCCTGGGGAACACATCTGTGGAAGATGGTGGGTCTGTGGCAAGTACTGATGGGCAGCGTAGAGGGAAATGCAGATTCTCCCTGGGCACTGAGCAGGGCCAACCCGGCGCAGAGCGGAAGGCTCCCAGGTCCGGGACTTGAGAGCGACTCTCAGAGCGGGGCTGCCTAGTCAGGAGGGGATCTGCAGGTTGTGCAGGATCTGTGGGTCATTTGTCAAACTCAACTCAGCCTAGGACTAGCCCTCGTGGAAAGCTTTGCTGGACCAGAGCAGGAAGGCCTCGAGGGGAGGTGTTTCTCTGGACAAAACTGGACTTCACCTGTCAGAGGGCATGACAGAGGAGGTGGGGAAGAACAGAAGCTGGCTAGGACGGCCACACCAAAGCACTGCAAACTGGTGGGCTTAAAAACCAGAAATGAATTCTCTCACAGTTCTGGAAATCTGCCCACTCTGACCCCTCCGGGGCAGGATCCTTCCTGGCCTCGCTAGCTCCTGGAAGCCCCAGGCATTCCTTGACTTGCAGCCTTTGTCCTCATCACAGGGTTTCTCCCTCTGTGGGTCTCTAATTTAGCCTTATAGAGGGACACCAGGCATCCCGGGTCGGAGCCCACCCTAACGGCTTCATTTTCACTTGACTACATGTGCCGAGACCCCATTTTCAAATAGAGTCACATTCACAAAGACTGGGGTTCATACTTCAACATATCTTTTCGGAGGACACAGCTCAACCCATAACAGGGAGCTTACAAGACATGAACTGAGAGGGGCCGTGAGAAACCCGGGTCGGGGGGAGGATGGTAGAGAAGGGCCCCACCCTCCCTAACCCAGCGTGCTCTTGACTTCCAGCTGCCTG
Source organism: Mustela nivalis (assembly GCF_964662115.1). NCBI lineage: Eukaryota > Metazoa > Chordata > Mammalia > Carnivora > Mustelidae > Mustela > Mustela nivalis. Next base: position 109,459,612 of record NC_139026.1, on the reverse strand, counting down.
AGAACCTTGAGAGCACAAAACCAATACCCAGGGCTCAGGGATGTCTCAGGAAGTCTTGAGACAGTGGGGTCACAGTTCTAATGGTCAAATTCTGTCCATTTTTCCCTCACCATCTCTTGAGTGCGTCTCATCCGTCCGTCTCTCTGCCACCCGTCATTGTCACCTCTCCCCTGAACGGTCACAGCAGCCTCCAACTGGTCTCCCACCTCTCCCTTCCTGTAAATCTCTGCCAGAGGAACCTATTTAGAAATGCCAGATCACATTGTGTCACTGCTAAAGGACCTTCAGTGGCCTTCTGAATTTTGGAGGGGGGGGGGAGTCATTTCTCCATGCACTAAGCTTCAAGGTCTTCCCATGTGCTGTGCTCTCCCTTGAAAAGCTCTCCTCTCCAGGGCCCACCCTCTCATCCCATCTAAGTTTGGACCCACTCTTCATGTCCCAATATAGATGTCGCTTTTCTGGGAGCTGTCCCTGGCAGACTCTTGTGCCCAGCTCCGTGCTCCCATGTGATCCGGATCCCTGCATTTGCTCTTTCACAACAACATCTGTGATGTTGGACGTCTCTCCTTCTCGGTCTCCCACTGTCCCCAAAATGACCAAACTCCCTGGACATCCACGCCACCTTCTTGAGGACTGAGTAGGTGCTCTGTAGGGCCTTTGTTCTTCACTTATTCAATCCACAAACACATAACGAGCACACGGCTGGTGGAGGGGTAGCATGAGGCTACAGAGATTACACAAAACGCACATGGCCCATCTCTGGCTCTCCTTTCAATGGGCCATTCAGCTCAGTTGGGTACAATGAAACCATTGAAGCCAAAAATCACGGGTTTCCAAGTATTATCTCCTTTCAGAGAGAACCTAATAGGTGAGATTTGGACATGAGGCAATGGGAAGAAAAAGCATTTCAGGAAGCAGGAGCAACGTGGACAAAGGCATTATCTGTACAAACCGACCACCAGCATAGCGGTTGAGTCCCTCCCTGAGGGATTGAGGGACTAAGAATAAGGAAGAATAAAACCCAGCCCTTCCCCAGAGAAGCTTCCTGGCAGTTGTTCGTAAGCAAATGAGACGCATACCCTTACCACATCGACCAAGCATCATACTGAGTGTGAGCTTTGATTTCAGGCCTGCACGACTTGCTTCACCCAGATCTGGCCCTGGCCAGTGACTGGTAAGTGGGAAAGTCACTGTACGGGAGGAAGAGAGAATGGGAGGGAAGAAGGTGGAATTTTCCTGAGGTGACATTGACTCTCCTGGGCTCCAGGATCTATTGCATCACAGATATTGACCCTGACCACCGGAAGCTCAGCCAGCTGGAGGCCGTGGTCCGCTTCCTGACAGGGGAGGACCCAGATCTCGAGTGTAAGTGCCAGCCCCACCCACGGAAGATTTTCTTTTTTTTCTCTTTTCTCCTTTCCTTTCTTTTTTTTTCAAAAATTTAACTACATACAAGTTTTAGTATGATACTTATCAAAAATTATATAAGCAAATTTAAAGTGAGATCAGAAGAAAAATACACTAACCTCGATGTGTAAGGTCTTGATGTGTTTTTTTAAAGTGCTGAATTACTGATGTTTTATTGCATTAATTATCATTATCAACCTTTTTTTATTCAAGCGTAATTAATATACAGTGTTCTATTCATCTCAAGTGTACAGCACAGTGATTCGGCAATTCTATTCATTACATGGCACTCATCACGATAAGCACCCTCTTAGTCCCTGTCACCTGCTTCCCCCATCCTGCCACCCACCTCCCCTCTGGTAACCATCGGTTTGTTCTCTGTAGTTAGGAGTCTGTTGTTTTTATTTTGTTTTGTCTTGTTTGGGTCTGTCTCTTTTTTCTTTGTTTGTTTGTTGGGTTTCATAAATTGCACCTGTGAGTGAAATCATATGGTGTTTGTCTTTCTTTGACTTATTTCACTTAGCATTATACTCTCTAGATCCATCCATGTTGTTGCAAATGGCAAGATTTCACTCTTTTTCATGGCTGAGCCACCGAGAAATTTACTCACTGCCAAGCAGCCTTATCCCACAGACTCACCCATGACTTAAAGAGAACAGGGAGATTTTCACTTTGGCGTCAAGAGGTTGTCTGTGCTCCTAGCACTGTGACAGCATGGGTGTATCCCCATGTCAGGGACCCAGATCCCTTTGAATGTCTTTCATCCTGGCACTGGGAGTGCTCTAGAGAGACACACAGTGTAAGGGCCTCAGCCTGCCCATAGGTCTGTCCCTACCACCACCCAGCAGAGGGCCCCCAAGCCAGTAACTGATGCTCTGTACCCCCAAAGTCCTCATCTTAGCAAAGGAGAGTCTTCTAGCAGATGGTGTCTTGTAGCCTGTGGCCTGTGTTTTCCAGGGCCTCGTTCTCAGGCTAACCTTAAATTTCCCAACACAGAAGCAACTTGTGAAATCAGCCACATCCTCAGTAGGGTCCCTCTTCTTCCTCTTCGGAAGAGAAGTGGTCCTGCTGACGTATAAGTATCACCCCCAAAGAAGACTTTGCATCCCATGCTGACCCAACTTATTTGTGCATTCATGCATTCACTCCATCAGTAAATCTTTACTGAGCACGTACTCTGGGCCAGGCCTGGTGTGGGCACTGAAGCGACAGAGATGGCCCAAATGGGTGAGGCCCTTACTTGCAGGGAGCTCGTAATCTGGTGGAGAAACCACACCATAAAGAAGCAAGCATGTGTGTAGATGTAGGGATTCCAAACTGTGGTAAGTACCATGAATAGGACTCTGTGTGGGGTCCCTTATTGTGCCTGACTCTGTCAGACCCTGTTACTCATGTGGAGGATGAAAAAGAGCTGCTCATTGCCTTCACAGGCACAGGATCGGCTTTGAGGGTGATAAAAATGTGGACATAGACAGAGGTGATGGCTGCAATCATTGTCAGTGTACTTAATGCCACTGATGTGTATGCTTTAAATTGGTGGATTTTGTTAAGTAGATTTCACCTCAATAAAAGTAAGTACTTTTTTTAAAAAGGAGAGAGGGAAAAGAACCACCCATGCAAAGAGTAGGGGAGAAGCATCCAGACCAAGGAACAGCATGCATGGAGGCTCTGAGGCAATTTCAAACTCCCAGACCTGGCAAAAAGGCCCTCCCTGCTGGGAGGGAGATGACCAAGTTGCAGAGGGATGGCAGCAGAGAAGAGAAGGGGCCAGGTCAGGACAAGGGCTAATGTCACAGGTGTGGGGGAGTTCTAACCTCACAGAATACCAGAACTGGGAAGAGCATTAGAAACCACTTAGACCTACTCACGTATTGTTTGGGATTGAATATGTGAAGGCTGAGAGAAGCAACATGACTTCCTCTAGCTCATATAGATGGTTCTATGAGTCCCAGACATGGACTTATGACGCACATCTCATCTCCTGAGGTCAGAATTCCTCATAAGGGCAGATGAGCTGTGTTCATCATCGTGGAGGAAATAAGTTGTTTGGTCTCTTATTTTGCCCCCAGGCGACGAGGAGCTTGTGCGGGAGGTACTGCTCGACGCGGTGGTGACCGCCCCCATGGAGGCCTACTGGACAGCGCTGGCTCTCAACGCCTCTGAGTATGTCCAGGGCTGGGCAAGGATTCTGAGAGGGGAAGCACCCCCAGCTCCCAGGATTCCCTTGGCTGAGTCAGGGTCCCTCCCACTAGGTGGCTGGCAGCTCAGGAGACAACTGGGTCCAAGAGGAATATGATGAGGGTGGGAAGACGTTGGGAGAGTGAGAGCTACCTTCACATGGCCCCAGTAAAACAGGGACTTGGCAAGGCATCCACACCCCACACATGCTGCTGCTCTCCCCTCTGGAAAAATAAGTGTATGGTCTCCCGGGCCTAGGTCCAGATCTCCCACCCACACTGCAGTAGCCCCATTCCAGGAACACCTTTCTGAGGCCTGGGCTGTAGCTGTGGGAGCCCCTTCACCAAGTGCCCTGGTAAAAGTGGTTTGAGTAGATCAGGACCTCATTTCCAGCAAGTACGCTCAAGACACTACGAAGTACAGACTTGGCCTTGGTCTTTCCTAGTGCCTTAGATTTCCTCACTCCCTTTGCTGATGTTTACCTAGTGCTGTCATATTTAATGGACAGGTAGAAAGAAGAAATAAATGGCTTGTGTGTGTGTATGCACGCACATGAATGTTGGGAAGGTAAAAAACTAATGAGGTCAAGAATACAGTGGACTCCACCTTGTTCCTGAAGAGGAAGATTTAACATTAATGTCATGAAGATGTCAAACCTCCCCAAGACACTCAAGTTAATTAATGCTAACCTACTGAAAACAATAGCATTTTATATGAAACAACCACCTATTTAAAAAAGCAAGACACAAAAAGCTGTGCACATTGTGATGCCATTTCTATAAAATGGAGACAAGACAGTATGTCTGTACATGTGCATGTACAGATAGACTATCTTTGAAAGACCAAGTAGGAAAGAGTTCTCATTGGTTGCTTCTCAGTAGAAAAATGGGTAAGTGAAACAGGGATGGAAGGGACACTTTTCACTATATAAATTTTTGGTACAATTTTGAGCCATGTGAATGTATTATCTCTACAAAATTAAATTAAACTAGAGAACAAAAAAAGAATATAACAGGCCAAGCAAAGTTCTGAGTATTTGGTGTATATTAACCCAGTGAGCCTCATAACCACCTTGCTATATAGATACTATCGTTATCCCCATTTTACAGATGAGGAAACCAAGGCAGAGTGAGATAAGCAACTTGCCCAAGGTCGTATGCCTCCCAAGTGGCAAAGCTGGAATCAAAACCTCGCAGCCTGGTTCTGGGGTCTAGGGAATTGGATCACTGGTTTGGAGAGAAGGGGCATGATCTTCATCTTTCCAAGTTTTGAGATTAGCCAGAGACATTTTTAAAGTTGAGAAACACTGAAGAAAAAATATTCTTAACCCAGGTGTATATTAGAAAAGAAAGCCTGGATGGGCGCCTGGGTGGCTCAGTGAGTTAAGTCTCTGCCTTCGACTCAGTTCAGGATCCCAGGTCCTGGGATCGAGTCCCTCATCGGGCTCTCTGCTCGGCAGGGACCCTGCTTCCTCCTCTCTCTCTCTGCCTGCCTCTCTGCCTACTTGTGATCTCTGTCAAATAAATAAATAAAATCTTAAAAAAAAAAAAGAAGAAGAAAAAAAGGAAAAGAAAAGAAGGCCTGGAGAATTAATATAAAATGGCATATTGGTAATATAATGCCCTATCAATAATATCAATGCAGAAAAGATATTTGAACAAGAAGTAACATCCATGCATGTTTTAAAAAACTAATCAATAAAATTAAAATTGACCAGCGTGCCTGGCTAGCTCAGTTGGTAGAGCATACAACTCTTGATCTCAGGGTTGTAAGTTTGAGCCCCATGTTGGGTGTAGAGATTACTTAAAAATAAAAATCTTCAAAAAAAATTTGACCTAAGCCTGAAAGTCAACATCTGAATGGGGCTAGAGCCTCTCTCAGCTAAAGATAGGACTAAGACAGGCCCTACCCCTACTACTGCTTAACAAGGTCAGAAGGTATCAGTCAGGGCAGCCAGACAAGAGAATGCACATAGAAGCAGTGAGAAGTGGAAAAGGTAAAGTAAATTATCTCTGTTTAAGAAGGTCATAAGATTATATATCTGGAAGCTCCAAAAGAATTTATAGGAAAACTACCATGAACACTAAGAGAATTTAGTGAAGTAGCAGGATATAATATGAACATTCAAAAATTAAGATCCTTTATATATGCAAACAAAAAACTAGATTTAAAAATGTCATGTGAATTCAAGAGGACAAAAAATAAAATGTAATGAAACTCCTAGGTATAAACAATAAAATATGTCCTAAAATGTACACAAGAAGAATTATAATATACTCCTGGAAGACATAAAAGTTGTCTTGAACAAATGAGGAGATATTCAGTGTCTTGGGGTAGGAAGAACCAGCATCACAAAGACATTAATCCTCTGTAAGTCAATTTATAAATTTAATGTAATCCCAATAAAAATATCATCAGTATTTTTCTGGATCCAGATAAATGGATTATAACATTTACTTGAAAGAATAGTCAAAAAATCTCTGAAAAAGAAAAGCAACAAAGCAAGTTGAGTCCTACCAACATATTAAAACATATGGCAAAAATCTCTGTAATTTAGAAAGTATAGTATTAACACACGAATAGAAAGGCAGACAAGAGGACAGAATACAAAATCCAGAAATTCTTCTAAATGCATATGGAAAGACATGTCAGACGAGGAGAAAATGGACTCTTTAGTACGTGGTTTGAGAGCCATATGGAGAATGATAAAATTGTATTATTCCCTTACACCATACACCTGGATAAAGTCCAAATGACTCAGAGATTTAAATGTAAAAAAAAAAAAAAAAAAAAAAAAAGAAACCATATAAGTACAAAAAAAAAAAAAAAATGAGCCAATTGCTCTAAAATCTAGGAATTAGGAAACCTTTCCCAACGATGACTCAAAATTCAGAAGCAATAAAAGAATGACTGACAAATTTAACAGCATAAAAATATTTATTTGGCAAAAATAAAAACATGAGCAAAGTGAAAACAGAAATGACAAACCAGAAAAATGTTTGCAACTTATATAACAAATAAAAGCTTACTATCCCTACATTATCGAAGAACTTCAAAAATACAGAAGTAAAAAACCCAATCACTTTGAAGGAAAAAGGACCAGAAATATGGACAGTTCAGAGAATACATACAAATAGTCCTTAAATATATTTCTAGTTCATAATAAAAGGAGTGTAAATTAAAACTGTACCAAATTTTTAATTAAATTAAATTTAAATTAAATTAAAACTGTCACTCATCAGATTAATAACCTCTAAGTTTGTTGCCAGTCAGGCTGGCAAGGCTGTGGGGAATCAGGCTTGTGTATATTGTCAGTGGGTATACAAAATGTTTCAAAGCCTATGGAGGACAGTTTGATAATATCTAATAAATTACATACCCATTTACACTCTGACTCAGCAATACAATTCTAGGAAAGTATCCTTAAGATATACTACGAAAAATAGGAAAAGTTATATACATGAGCTTTTTGTTAGAGCTCCATTTATAATAGTGAAAGATAGAAATAACCTAAAGCCATCAGTAGGAGCCTCCTTAAATAAATCATATAATTGAATACTATGTAACTGTAAAAAAGGACAAATCTACATACTGCAGTGAAATGGTCTTACCAATGGAGAAAAGTATATAGAATACCCCCACTATTTATTTAAAAAGAGGAGAAGCAAATATATTTTCATAGTTACTTACACATATAAAAGCATAGATGCATGTATATGTATACATATGTGCACCTATATTTTTTAATGAAACAATAAACAAGAAAACAAAAAAAGATTACTTTATGCAGAGTGAAAGAAGAGGGATAGAGACAGAGACAGGCTTATGAACATGCTTTATTTTACATATTTGACTTTGGAACCATGTAAATGCTTTATATCATTATAAAACAAGATTAGATTTTCTTAAATAAGCTCTAAAAATTTGAAGGCAAATGAAACAAATAAACATAATTATGTATCAAGCTCATGACATAACAATGTAAATCCTTTCAAAAGACTTGAAAACACAGAACCATAAACAACAAACAAATAAAATCTTAAACCGTGTTCAGTAACCACATTGCTAGAAATAATATTGGCACAATTATTCTCAAACTATATAGATGAATAGAGCAAATAGTATTATGTTAATGTCATTAGGAGCCAAGGTTTTCAGCAAATGAAAAAAGAGATGCAAATGTTTTAGATCAAAGAAATTAAGATGTGCTGCTGAATATGAATTGGAAATATCAATGAATTTGTGATGTGTTTTCCCTGAGGAACAAGAAGGATACCCTGGCCCTGTCCATGCCTCAGTGAGCACCCCAGCTCTGGACTGTGGACTTTCAATGTGCATATTAAGAAATCCTCATTAAAATGAGTCAGCAACCCTTGGAGAAATGTCTGATTTCGGGACAAGGGCAGAACTGTAAAACATGAGCCAAGAGCATCTTGTCATATCCAGAAGAAGTTACTAAAGACTATCACTACATTGTGCTAGAGGGACCCCAGAATCAAACTGAAGTGGCTTTCACTGGTCAAAGGGGGGACAATTAGAGTAACAAAAGTATGATAACTTCAGTGGATTAAAACATGTTTAATGTGTTTAAATCCTGTGTTCATAATGGTACTGAAGAGGGGGAAAAAAAGCTTTTTAGTCATCTTCAGAAAATGTTAAGAAACAAACTCATTATTCTAAAAACTGGTGAACAAACAGAGATTCAATTATTTATCCTGGCTCTCCTATACCAAGTTTGCATCTCAGGATAGCCAAATATTGATGAGGAGAAGTTTATCTTTATTCGAGTATTTCAGATACAAATAAAATAAGGAAGAAATTAAGGAATATCCCTATTTGGCCACCTCTAGTCAATCAGATAGTATGTGCCTCATGACCAAGAACACACTGCCTATAATAACTCAAACCTCTATCAAGCCAGTAGGTCTAACTGCTAGTTTGTAAGAAATACAGGGGACAAGAGAGCATGCTGATTAACACCACAACATCGTGATCTGCTAAACCCAGAATGCAGAAACACTACGGAACAAATGACCTACTTCAGCGAATAAATTGCAAGGGAAAGAGAGGGACAGAGAGAGGAGACAGAAAGGCTGAAAGTGACTAAAGATGACTGCTAATAGGTGTGGGTTCCTTCTGGGGATGATAAAAATGTTCTAAAATTGACTGGTGATGGCCACACAACTCTGTAAACATACTAAAAACCATTCAATTATACCTCTTAAATGAATGAACTGTATGGCAAGTAGATTATAGTTCAATAAATATAAATTTCTGTTATCTAGATCTAGATAGATGAGAGAGAAAGAGAGAGAGGAAAGAAAAGAGACACATGAACTTGTGGACCCTAGTCAGATTCTAATTCAAATAAGCTAAAAAAAGGATTTTGGATTCCTGGATTATCTGATGCAACTAAGGAATGGAGGGGTGGGTTTGGGTGTGATAATGGCAAGAATAAAGGATTTTTTTATTCCTTATATTTTAATGATAGAAATTAAAATATTCACCAATGAAATGATATCTGAGATTTGCTTCAAAATAATCTAGTTGAGAGGCTGGGGGATGCTGTAGATGAAACAAGATCGGCATGGACTGGTAATTGTTGCTGCTGACCGATGGGTACAGGAATCTCATTAGACTATTCTCTACTACTTTTGAATTAAGAATTGCATCAGAGGTGCCTGGGTGGTGCAGTTGGGTAAGTGTCTAACTCTTGGTTTTGGCTCAGGTGGTGATCTCAGCGTTGTGAGATTGAGTCCTGCATCCGGTTCTGTGCTCAGTGCAGTTTGCTTAAGACTCTCCTGCTCATTCTCTGTCTCTCTCTCTCTCTCTAATATATTTTTTTAATTGCCTCAGGAAACTTTTTAGAGAAAGTCATTAGGTCCCAACCCCAGAAATTCTTGTTTCTACAACATCAGAGGGGGGCAGGCAGGCCCTGTCTGCATTTCCAGACTGTAGATCAAGTGCTTTAATCCAGCTCCAGGTGTCATCAGTTGAATGTCACATGGTACAGCCTTCTTCACAGAATCCCAGTAGGGAATCCCCAATACCCACACAGCTGAGCCTTGATTAAAAAAAAAAAAAAAAAAATACTTCCCCTTGGCAATGCTTTGGGCATTGCCTACCTTCTACACTCACTAACACACTGATCTAGGTACTGCGAGAAATTGGGTAATAACCTGTAGCAAATTGGGTGAGGGGCAAGAATATTAATAAAGTTAGAAATAATTAAATAAAAACCACACATAACAAGCCCACAGCTGATGTCATATTCCATGGTGAAAACAATGAAAAGGTGAACATTCTTCTTCTAAGATCAGGAACAAAGTAAGGATGTCTGTTCTCACCACTGATATTCCACATAATAGCGGAAGTCCTAGCCACAGCAATTAAGCAAGAAAAAGAATAAAATGAAAAGGCGACCTACAAAATGGGAGAAGAAATTTGCAAATCATATCTAATAAGAAGCTAATATCCAAAATATGTTAAAAACAAACAAACAAAAAACCTCACAGAACTCAAGGGCAACAAAACGATCTGATTTTTTAAAAAGGGCAGAAGAGCTGAAAAGACATTTTTAGCTTTTAGAGGAAACCTACAAATGCCCAACAGATGCATGAAAAAGTTCTCAGCATCAGTAATCACCAGGGAAACACAAACGAAAACCACAGCGAGGCATCACCTCACGTGTTAGAATGTTACCCAAAAGACAAGAGACAGCAAGTATTGGTGAGGATGTGGAGAAAAGGGAACCCTGTGCACTGTTGGTGGGAATGTGAATTGGTCACTATGAATAATAGTTTGGAGCTTCCTCAAAAAGTTCAAAAGAGAACTACCATATGGTCCAACGATCTCATTTCTCATTATTTATCCACAGGAAATGAAACCATTATCTTAAAGAGATATTTACACACCTGTGTTCATTGCAGCATGATTTACAATAGCCAAGATATGGAAACAACATGTTATCAATGGAGGAATGGACAAAGAGGATGTCATATAGATATATAGATATAATAAAGAATGTAATATATTACATATATATATGCAATGAAATATTATTCAGCCACGAGGAAGGAAATCCTGCCGTTTGTGACAACCTAGATGAGCCTGGAGGGCATTATGCTAAGAGAGACAAGCCAGACAGGGAAAGACAAATACTACATGGCATCACCTATATGTAGAATCTAGAAAAGAAGAAAAATTTTAAAAGTCAAACTCATAGAAACAGAGAGAGGAGAGTGATTGCTGTGGGCTGCTGGGAGAAGACAGGTCAGCACAGTCTTTCAGCTACAAGAGGAAGAAGATTTGAGGGTCTAATAAAACGTGGTGACTGTAATTGATAACATTGTATTATATAATTGAAATTAGCTGTGAGTATAACTTAAATATTCTCAACCTCCAAAAAAAGATAAATACCTCATATAATGGACATGTTATTTAACTAGATGGGAGGAACCCTTTCACAGTGTACACATATATCAAATAATCATAATGAACACTTAAAAATCTTACAATTTTATGTCAATTTTATCTCAAAAAACCTGAAGTCTTTAAAAAGAAGAAGAAGGGGGGGGAGGAGGGGGAGGAGGAGGAGGAGAAGAAGAAGTAGTAGTAGTGATGACTCCCACACTGGTGCCATCATCGTGGAAATATGGCTTTGGGACCATGAGAAATATTAGTTACACTCCAGCTAGCTAATAGATTTTCTTTCTCCAATACTGCTGGCGAGGTTATAAAGTCTACTGGGTTCACATGGGTGGGTGAAGACCGTGTCTGCTCCTCCTCCTTTTCCATTTTAAAAATAAGGTAAACATGTGAAAACGGTTTTAAAACCGTGAAGTGTCCTGTGTCAGTCATAAAAAGTTCCTATTCCTGAGGTCACAAAACAACATCTCTTTTCCTGAATTCCTCCTGTCTTTCAGAGCCAACTCCCCTAAAACCTGCATGGACAAATTAGGAGCCAAAAAAAAAAAAAAAGACAGAAAGGCATAGGCCCAGGGAACACATTAACAAGGGGAGGTGCTGCCCAGGGGAGCCGGGTCTACCAGATATAATAAAATGATGCTCACAGTGGATGGCAGTGTCTGTGTGTCTGTGTGTGTGTGTAACCCTCTGAGCATCCATTCTGCCTGCCCCCCGACCCCCTCCCCAGGAAGATCAAGCCAGGCACTAGCAGAGACCTGCAGGTCTTCCCCGGCCTCGCAGTGCCCCCTTTCCTAGACCTGTTGCTGTAGTGCCTGGTAATGACATCTGCTCCGTCTGCCTCACAGTGAGTCCGAGCAAGTGGTGGACATGGCCTTCCTGGGCACCCGCGCCGGCCTCCTCAGAAGCACCTTGTTTGTGGGCTCCGAGAAGGTCTCAGACAAGTAAGTCATGCTGGGCACCCCGGGAGAGGGATCCCTCCAGCGTGTTCCTGCGGCATGTGGGCAGGCAGACTCTCAGAGGCCAGGAGAGCACAGAGTGTGGAAGGTGATGGTTTGTAGATTAAAAGAGTCAGAAAAGTAACTCTTCATCAGGGTTATATGCATCCTGGAGTTGTCCCCGGGAGAGGAGGGACAATGGCCCAGTCAGGCAAGAAAGTGGCTGGGACACTAATGTTAGAAGGGTTAATCACTTCCACAAGAGGAAACCCAGAAGTTGTTTTCCCCCTTGCGACAGTCTGTATGTGACAAGCAAAATCATTTATCTGTGTCCCCTCCTTTACTGACAACTTACATATCCCCTAAGCCAGCAATTCTCAATTGAGGGTGATTTTCCCCCAACCCCACCCCAGGGACATTTGTCAATGTGTGCAGACATTTTTTGTTGTCACAGCTCAGGGACGGGGGTTTGCTGTGAGCATCTAGTGGGCTGAGACCAGGGATGGTGTTAAACCCCCTCACAACCATTGTGTGGCCCAAAATGTCAATAGTGTTGAATCTGAGAGACCCTGCTCCCAGCAAAGCCTGGATTCTGGGAGACCAGCTGGCCGGGTGTCCTCCCCACCAAGTACTGCAGCAAAGGGAGAATAGGAGCCAGAGAAGGAGGCCAGGTGGGGGTTGGGAGAGCAGAGCAACCAGCCGCTTGCAAACCAGGAGACTCAAATAGTCAGAAGTCAGCAGGTCTTTGGAAGAGAATGGCCAAGGGAGCACCCCGTGGTCCTTGCCTCTCACCCACTCCCTGCTCCTCTCACTGAATCCAAGCACACCCAGCCATCTAGGAGCTTCTTCCAGGACTTTGACAGAACCACACTTGCTAAAAAGCTAAGGCGTTCTAGGAGAAAAAATCAAGTTGCTTTTCCCTCTCCCCATATCCCCTTACTCCCAGAGAGGTGAAGAGAAGAGAGCCCTCTGCCTCTCTAGCCCTTACCATGGTCCACTTAGAGATACAGCAAATAACTCAGTGGACCAAATCTGGTGGTAAATTTTAGATTCACCCAAAGGCCTTGAACAGCATGGGGAACTGACCTCCCCACAGTCACTACCCAGCTGGCCCCCCACTCATACCTCCTCCTCCCCTTAAATTTCCACCCCCACTCAGAAAATTGCATACCTATGTCATTGTCTGGCCAAAGTTGGACAGGGTGAACCACACCGGGCAGTATGAAGGGGGTAAAGCGTCCTTGGCAGTCCCCTGCACCCTCTGAAAGGCTTCGAAGAATGGAAGAGAGAAATCTTAATAAAGAGAGACCCTCCTGGGTCACAAAAGCAGCCACCATGAATGGCCACCCAGGGGCCACACAACTCCAGAGGGCTCCCTTCACCTAGACCATGGCATGACTGGCGAGCTCAGGAACTGTGCAACAAGACAGGTAGCTTCTGGAATACGTAAGTGGGCCACTCTTAAAATCAAACTTCAATTAACCACCTTGTGGGTTATCCACAGTGTCTTTTTTTAATCCACAAACCAGCTTCTCCCTGCCTCCCACTCTGCTTCTGGACCAGCACTCCCTTCTGCTGGCTGCTGTGTGTTCAGGCAATGCAAAACCATAATTAGCAAGGTAAAGCTGCTCAAGAAAAAGATAACTCATCATACATTCTAAACCCTAGAGGCAATGACTTTTGAAGTAACCATTTGGGGAGAATTTATGCCCTTCTATTAGTGCAGTGATAGAATTCACCATGCAATTTCCCCATTCAGACATGCCAATTAGCCAGACAGAAAGAAATTAGGGTATATCCAAAAGAAACACACCCTGCCGGCAAAGGAGTTTTTATTTAACCAAAAAAGTCCCCTTTCACAATACAGGCGCTCTACCTCTTCTAGCTACTAACATGCCATCAGGTGCAACAACATTTGAATCTGGAAAAGGCAGGAATTGCTGGGGAACATCATCTGGGGTAGAATCAGTGTGGTGGCCAATATTTTCTACCTGCAACTCTACTAAAGCAGAGATGAATCTCTCTTCTTGGCCCAGCCACGATGACCCTGTGTGGAAAAAAGAGAAAGGGACAAGCGTGTTCCCAGATCTGTGGGGAGGTACCAACTCTTTGTCTTTGCAGAAAGTTCCTGACTCCTGAGGATGAGGCCAGTGTGTTCACTCTGGACGGCTTCCCCCTGTGGTACCGCCAGGCCGTGGAGCAGCCTGCGGGCAGCTTTGTGTTCAATCTCCGATCGGCAGAGGGAGCAGGTAATCCGGAGCCCTGTGCTCTGGGACCGAGCTGGGACTAGGGCGTGCCTCCTCCCGCTGCTCTTGGTGGGGAACAGAAGCAGATGTGGAACAGAATGTCGACGCCTCTGGGTTCCCTCCCATCTCTCCCTCCCGACACGTTAGTGCCTTGAGAAAGCTCGCTCATGTTTCACCACACTATTGATCTCTGCCCTGAATATAGGACAGATCATTTTATCCCCTAGCCAGCAACCAAAGTTAAAAATCCAGCATGGCACAAAGGAAAGAGATTTGCCCCAAAAGTCAAAGAGCTGGATTTCAGCCCAGATTCCAAGTGGGAGCGTATTGGAAGAGTTGATCTTTAAGATTTTTCTGTTTCTAAACATCTGAGTATCTTTGAAAGCTCCCCAGATGAAAGTAACAGACTTCCTTCCATCAGGGGACCACTGTACTTACCAGGTTCACTGCCCCATCGCACTACTTCCCAGAAAAAGCAGCCTGGTCTCCACTCCCTTATGGTCTCCCAGGAGCTGCAATATTGAGCCCCCATCTTCTCCTCAGGACCTCCCAGTAATAAAGGGTGCCCCCTGGCTGTGCGAGAGGGGGGCCTTGAGGGGGAGGAAGCAGGGTAGCCAAATTTGGACCAAGCCACCAAATCCTTACTAGTCCAAGGTCCAGGAAGGGTTTCTGAGCTGCCGGCACCCAACTCCAACCCCCAGCCCCTACTCTGAAAAACAGCTCCCATAAAGAAAAATTAAGTGACTCTAACAGAGTACAAAAAAAATGCGAAATGTTTAGAACAGAAAGGGACTTGGAGGATGCATAGCTTCACCCTCTTAATTTACACTTGAATAGACTACGGCCCAGAGAGGTGGAGGGACACATCCCAGGGCCCAAGAGTTTGCAGCATAATGGGCCGTCCACTGTGGGGAATTGACCCCAGCACAGTGGGACGAGAGGGCCTAGGAATACCTGAGCGCAGGACAGAGTGAGCAGAGGTGGTGGGGGTGGGGAGAGGAGAGGAAGAGGAGAAGGAGGAGAGGGGGAGAGAGGAAAGAGGGGGAAGGAGAGGATGGGGGGGCAGGGGAGAAGAGGAGAAGGAGGAGGAGGAAGGGAGGGGGAAGCGGAGAACCCCAGCTGGGAGTCTGGTGGAATGGAGAGTGTACTTCCCCTCCAAGATGCCCTTCCACCGAAACCCTCCAGCCACCACTTTCACCAAAACCATTCTCCAACTTCCTGATGGAGAAGTGCCCTGAACTGACAGCTGGAGGAGATCCGGACTCCCAGGGGCTTTTCTTGGGGCTTCAGGCAGCAAGGAGGAGGTCCCCCTCTATGCCCTCTTGATACCTTCTTCACCTTGTGCCTAAGCCCACATCTCCATCCTATGCCTGTCCCCCCCACCAAATGCATCGCAAATGTGCTTTACAAAACATTCCAGAGCCTACAACTCATACAATCTCCACAACCCTGTAAGTGTTGTTATTATTTCTCTTCTTATACAGGAAAAGTCTGAGGCTCGGAGAGGTTCTGTGACTTGCCCAGGAACACATAGCTATGGGACCACAGAGCCAGGCCAAACCCAAGTTCTGCCCACCAAAGCCCAGGCTCTTTTCCTGCCCTAAGTGTGAGGCAGGAAGGGGAAGAGGAAGTGAATGCTGTTTGCCCCAGTGAAAGCCCACAAAGAAGGCTTCCAAAGCCAAGGTGATGGGCTCCTTGCCTCATAGTCCCCCAGAGCCAGAAAGTGGCAGCTCTTTCTTCACGTCACCTTCTAAGGTGGCATCAAAGGGCTCCCACCTACAGGGTCCTGGGGAGGTTCTCTGGGGTGTAGCCCCGTCCCCTGCCCCCAGCCCATGATGAGGGCTGCCTCCTACCTGCATTGTCACTGGGCCCATGCCTGAAGGCTGCTGGGGTTGCTTTTTGTGGCGGTGAGGTAGGAGGGCGGTGGGTGGGGAACTAAGCTGCAAGGAGAAGAGAGGGAAGCTGGCAACCCAAAAGGGGGGACGGTCGAGTAGGGAGGCAGGCGCTTGCTCTCTTTTCACACCCTCGCTTGCTGCTTTAGCTCCTGCCTGTGCCTGAAGACACGTGGGCACCTCTGCACACTCCCCTTCTCCCCCAAGGAAGGAAACAACAGCAGCTTCATTTTAATGGGGTCGGGTACCCTGAAGAGGCAGAAGAGCCGCCTCCAGGGTGAATGGAGGCTTCCCTCTGCCTCTCCAGGCTGACTCTGTTGCCTTTTGCCTGGGGCCTGGTGGGCTGAGTCCTGCCCACGAGGAACTGTCTTTTGCAACCAGCGCCTGAGAAATCTGCCAGCACGGAGCCCAGGTGCCTCAGGCCTGTCCCTCCTGCCTCCAGACATTTCTAGAAGCAAGGGGAGGAAGCTGACTTCTGTGTTTATTGAGGCTTTGTCATGGCAGATTCCTAGAATCAAGGATAATACTCCATATTGTAAGTTTCTAGAATCAGGGTAATTATGGATTTCTGTGAGATATTGGATTATAGCAAGGTATGAAGAACGATCTTAGCAAAATAGATACGAGAAAGCATAATTTAAGTTCCAAGACAACAGACGATCTCCACATAAGCTTCTCATGACCTATTTGTTTCAAGCAACATTTGATATAAAGACCTTCCCGCAAGACAGTACTTGATAAAAATTTTGCCCCTTTGTTGGGAATTTTAGTTATGGAACTTGGCCTGTAGATAAGAATGCTTTCAAAGGGGATGCCTGGGGGCTCAGCTGGTTAAGCATCTGCCTTTGGCTCAGGTCATGATCCCAGGGTCCTGGGATGGAATCCTACACTGGGACTCAGCAGGGAGCTTCTTTCTCCCTCTGCCCCTCCCTTCCCACTTGTGCCCCCATCCCCTGCAAATAAATAAATAAAAATAAAATCTTAAGAACAACAAAAGGAATGCTTTGAAAAGTGAAGGCTTGACCCTAGACTGATTAAGATTAAAAAGCCCAAGGTCACACACTAGCCCAGACCACCACTGAGCCAGAAATCTCTGTTTTCATGTCGAGCCAACACAGCCACCTAAATTCTGTCCCTATAGTGACCTGATTCTCCTAAAAGAGGGGGTGCAGAGCAGCTCAAAGGAAGCCCCTTGCCCTTGAAGAGGCTGGCAGTGTCCCAGAAGTGCAGTCACCATCTGTAACACCTGTGAAAGGCATGGCTTGAGAACAGGGTGGTGGTGGCAGGCTGGCCCCTAGCCACCACGATGTACGGAGTGCCCTGCCAGCCTTCTGTGTCTGCGCAGCCCTGGCTCCGGGCCTCTAGGGGGCTGTCAGTGTCACCCTGACTCATGTGACTGGTGAAGGACAGGCCAGGATCAGCCACCACGAGTCCTGGAATGCAGCCTATCCTCTGCTAGGAAGAATCATTTGACCCAGCACAAGTCTTCTGGATGGAACATTCGCGGAGAGGACGGGTCACAGCAGGGTCCCTGAGCTCAAGGGAGGCAGACAGTTGCTGCCCCAGGACAGAGCAAACCCACAGTGTTCAAGTGACGTGGACACGCTATATTTTCCAGGCCTCCGGGGGCCCTGATGTGTTTATCTGGCAGGTTCAGATCTGCGTGAGGACGGGGCAGTACCTGACACGCGGGGGCGATCCGCAAAGTCCAGTGGGGGACAGTTGCAGATCCACCGCAGCAGGGGTGTCGCCAACACCCCCCACCCCCACTTGCTCCAGAAATGCCCTCTCCTGGGGTTCACAGTGTGCTCTCAGCTTCCCCACCCACTAAGCAACCCCTGGCACTTCCCCGGGCACTGAGAAAGTGACTTGGCAATTTTTGTTTCCCCAGAAAGTCCAGGCCAGCCCATGATAGTGACAGCCAGCACAGCTGTGGCCGTGACCGTGGACAGGAAGACAGCCATCGCTGCAGGTAGGAGCTGCCCTCTGCGCCACGGTGGTCAGGGGCACTGTGAGACAAGGTCAGGAATAGCACAGAGAAATAGCAGGAGGGCCCTGCCTGTGGCTGGCAAGGGCCGCAGCCCTCCAGCCGGAGGTTTTCCCAGCCGAATGGTGTGACTGCGGGAGAAAGGAGCCTTCCCAAGCCATGTCGTTTATAAAACCGTAAGTCTTGAGATCCAAAAGAATTTATGAAGTCAGTCAGATGAAGCTCAGACAGTTTAAGAGATTTGCTCCAGGTCACCCGGGACAGAGACTACAACCGGGACCTCTGCTTCCCTCTCCCGTCACCCCAGGTGTAGAACACCACTGAGCACAGAGGCGGCCCTGTGGCTCAGACCGTAAGGATGAGCCGGGGACACGTGTTCAGTGTGTGCAGGGCACCACAGAGACCACATCCTGCGCTCACCTCATCCGGCCCTCAGGGCCAAATGGGTACTTGGGGCTCCGTTTTACAGATAAGGTAACCAAGATAAAAATTCTTTGCCCGAAGTCACACAGCTAATAATGAATGAAGCTAGAATTTGAGCTCAGGTGGCCTTTCTTTAAGATCCAGCCACTGGCCTCAAACGTGATGAGAGCGCCCAGTGACCCTCCCAAGCTGCCCAGACTCGGTGGTTTCTTAGTGCCTGAAATAGTTCTTTGCGCCCAAGCCTCCTCGCCGGAGTGCAGTCGGGCCTGCCTGGTGAAGTCCTCCTTAGCTGGGCTTCAGTCCCCTTGCCTCGGCCCCAGCTGGGTTCTGCAAAGCTGTGCAGTTCAGTGGGCACTCACGCTTCGGCCGTCACAGGTCCCGTCCGGCTTCCCTGGGGGCCCCGAGCCGCATGGAAGGACTCTCCAGCTAGGGAGCAGAGGTGAACCTTGTCCCCTCAGTCTGGGTTCAGGGCAAAGGAGGTAGGAGGAGCAGGCTGGCGTCCAGCTGAGAATCTCCAACCCTGACTTTCCACCAGAGAAAACACCTGCTCCACGGGCGCCTTCAGGAGGCACTGCTCCAGCATTCAGGAGGCGACTTGTGCCATCTCAGCTGCCTTTTGAAACTTCGGCCATAGTGGGCTAACTCCAGACTCATTGCTAGGCCAAAACTGGACCCAAACTTGTCTCCCTCGAGCCTGTTCGCCGGTCCCATCCAAGTGCCTCTGTCCTGCTCCCTCCGTGCTGTGGACCCTCTCAGCAACCTCTCCCTCCCCCGCACCCCGCATACCTGAGAGTCTAGGAACCAGAGGGGACGCGGGGTCAGGCACTGGCTGCGCTCTCCGGCACTCTCCAATTATTTGATATCATTTTTAACTCAGAGCTGAATTAGAGCCTTCAGGGGTTGCCATAGAAACCGTGTCCTGGTGCCTCTGGTTTAACTCACTGCAGACAATGGCTCTGAGGCTCTGGGGTGTGTGGATACGATAGGAAAAGAGTGAGGTACTAGAGACCTTATGCTTCAGCTTCTGTGTGTATAGAAAGGTGGGCGGGGTGTCTCCTTTTGTAATTTCCCTTCCGTGGACTATGGCTCAACCTCCTTGATCCTGGAGCTAGATGGGCCTATATCTCAAGGCAAGAGGGGTGGCTGGTATGCTGTCCTGGCAGCTTCATCCCTTGGAAGCAGGGGGCACTGTGTGCATTGGGGGCTCCTGGACTTAGCAAGCACTGATGGCTAAAAAGGGAGCTGCAGGGGTGAGGTTGTGCACTGAGCAAGGGGAGAAGGCAGGAGAAGGGCGCTCGGCCCAGCTACAGGGGTCAGCTACATGCCAGATGTGTGTGTCATGCTACGGGTTCCTCCAGAATGGCAGCTGAATAGGGAGGGGTCCTTTTAAGCTCTAAGCAGGTGATTTACCAACAGTTTATGCAGAATTTCTAGGACTCTAACTTCTTGACCAGGATCCATTTTCAATTTCCCATACCCTGCAGACCTAGTTGAGGAGTACTGCCCAGCATAGTGATGGTGGCAGCATAACCTGCAAGTGTGTTCCTCTAGTATGTGGCGTGCGATACACTTGTGCCCCTGTCCTGAGCCCTTCAGTGCAGAGCCTGCTCTCTGGGGGTCCACGAGCGCTCCTCTCCTCAGGGTCTGCCTCCGTAGCAATTGGACCTGGACATCCACACTCAGAACAGTGACGTGGACGACACACCTATGCCTTACCCAGGCCTGTGCCGGGCTGCTGAGGGACCCTGGTCCCTGCTTCTGCAGTAGGGCCTGGGGAAGACTCTCAGGTCCGCTATGCCTGTTAGGGCGGCACCCCACAGTTTCTCACCACCTCTGAAAGGCAAAACAGCCAGCTGAAATCCAGGAAAGGGACGTGGAAGGCCCACTTCTCCCTAAGGCTTGCTACTGCCTCACTGGGATGTCATCCAGAGGAAAGCACCTAGGAAGGAGAAAACTCCTTCTTGGTCTCTGAAAGCTAATGAACCGTAGAGCCCGGGTGCGGTCAGCCAGAGGCCAGTCCAGGCCTGGAAGTGAGTCACCCCGGCTTGGGGCAGACAAGCAACCACCCAGACCTTGTTCTCTGGCCCATCTCCTCTCTTGGCCTCCCCACCCCCGGCCCTCCAATTCATAATTCTGAGAGCTCACCTGCTGAGCCCTGCAGGGATCATATCTGTCAGTGCAAAAGGTCATTTTCCTGTCCCTAAAGCCAGTCTTAAAGGTGCAAGAAGAATGTAAGCGAAATAGGGTTTCTCCTTCACATTAGCAACACCCCCGATCTAACCAAGGCTAATGAAACGGCATCAACAGCTTCTAGGGAGCCTTCTCCAACCTCCCTTACACATCGGGTCCTCTGGGCAAACGCACGCCTTCCTACCCCGGCGGCTGTCTGTCAATGGCCAGGGTAGTTTGGCTCGAGACAGAGCAATGACAGATCTCCAGCCCTCCTTCACTCCACAGTGCTGCACGGTGAAAGCAGCCTGAGGCTCACGAATACAGAGCGCCAGGCCAGCCCACAGGCCACCTGCCTCACTCAGCTACAGACCCAGATCCAGAGCTCCCCACGGACAACTCTCCTTGTGCTGCCCCCAGGCGAGGCCTCACCATCTTTCTTATGGAGCTCTGGACATTAGGGTGAGGTCCTGCAGCGCTTCTTGCCGCTGCCTGGGGAGACAAGGGGGCAGGAAGACCCTCTCCCAGCGCCCGCATGCCCTCCCCACCCAAGGAAACCAGGAGGTACATAGGAAAATACAGTCTTTATTGTTCTTCTGAAACAACGAACCAGAAATATAATTTTGCCTTTAAAAATCTTCTGTCTCAGGCTGAAGATACCACTGTTGACAATACCCACCCCTCCCCACATTTTCCTTTGGAAAATTCCTAGATCTGGTATCAGCTGGAAAGCCAAAAGAAGGAAGACTATGCCCCCAGCTCCGGGGAGGCCACCTGCACTGAGCTCCGCCCCCACAATATTCAAAGGCATTCCCTGCCCCTCCCCCAGCCCCCCACACATACCACGATCCTCTATAAGGTGAAAGGATGGGGGTGGGGCGTGCAAGGCAAGGTGGGCCTGCCCTGTCCTGCCCTGTCCCTCCTCAGACTCTTGGCCTCCATGTTCTGGAGTCCTCTTCCGGGGCCACCAGCAAGACCCCCTTTTAGAGCCTGAAACCAGCCTGATGTCTCCCCACTCTCAGTAAGCCGTGGGAAAACGGGTGTCCAGCAGGGGGAGACCTAGTACTCACCTGTGATCAGACTCACAGGGAGAGGGCCAACCTACACAAGGGCACTCGTGCCCCACAAAGTCCCGCATAGCAGCACAGCCGTCTCCTCCCCTACCGCCCCTTTGGTGTAGGCTGCAGGTAACAAACAGGACCCCAGCCCATGCTCTGGTTTGGACCCCAGCCCAGGTGCTATTAAAGACTCCAGGAAGCCAGACTGAGCCCACAAGACCCTGGGGAAGGAACCCCACCCCTGCAGCCTCTGGGCAGCCCTCTCCCTGCCCCTGGGGCCTCCTGGGGGTCTGCCCTGGCAGCGAGCTTATGCGAAGGCCGTCTGCATTCCCAAGATGCCACCAGTCATGACCCAGTCCCCACCCCAAGGTCCCAGGCCCGGATCTGCTGAAGAAGGAGGGGTGAGGGGTACAGAGCAATGGTTCTTGGGCTGCAGGCTATAGGAGTGGAATTGGTGGGTATCCCCATGGGGCCTGGCAGTGATGATGTCCTTAGACAGCGCTGAAGAAACGCCCAGTGGGATGGGCCTGGGCTCTCTGGAGGCTGCCATCCACACATGCTGCAGCGTCAAGGCCTCTGGGCTGGTGTCCCTGGAAAACCCAGCAGGAGAGGTGTGAGAGGGTTACCATGGTGACAGGAAGGCTCAGCCAGCAGCACCACTCTGGCCCACTTCAGAGACTCTCAAAGGATCCTTGTGTTGTTGATGTGGGCTTCTCCCCCCTGTTGACTCGAGAAGGTTGCAGGAAGCAAGCGAAAGGTTCTGTGGCCTGACAGCCAGAGACACAAGGGGGAAACAGGTCACCACTCCCTAAGTTCTCATGACCTCTATCTCCGTGTGATTCTGTGTGTGTGTGAGACAGAGAGAGACGGACAGACAGAGAGAGGGAGAGATTTCCAGTCGGCGTAATTGCACTGGTAACGCCGGGGGTGTGTGAGAGGACATGAGTAAGGCTGGTAACAGTGGGGCTGGTGTGGCCTGTAGCAGACAGAGGGACACGATGGCTTCAGCCAAGGGAGTGTCATAACTGAGTTTCTAAGTGCTGGGTCCAGATGCCGGGGTTGGTGTGATCGTACATGACAGCTAGAGGCTGAAAGCTGGACTCAACTTGGACACTGAAGGACAGCTGAGAGTATCTTCCTGGCTTAGAAGGGGGACACGGGAATTGACCCCTTGGCCCCCTCATCCCCTCCTCCCCACACCTATGGGCCAAAGGGGAGAGGCACCCAGCTGTGATTGCCCCAGGGCAGGAAGGACAGCAGGGGAACCCTGAGTCCAGAAGCCTGCACTTGCACACAGAGCCATAGCCAGAAGCTTAGGGAGATCCCCAGCTGTTCAGAGACTTGGTGGCAGGAGCCTTGAGCACAAGGGCAGCTTCTGCAAAGACTTGGAAGTTCATGGAGACCCCCACACCGCTCCTTGCTCTCTGGAAGGCTGGGGGCACCAGTGGAGGTGGAGGGAAGGGCCAGCCCTTACGGAAGGGATCCCCCACGTGCTCTCCCTGCCCTTCCTACCTAGGCCAGTGGGGCGGGGCTCTCATGCCACAGAAGAGATCTGCTTCTGGTCTTCGTGCTCACCCTCCGGGTCCCCCATGAGGGGTTGCCGCTTCTTGAGCTCCCGGTGGTACTTGGCCATGAGGGAGGCGTAGATGCAGCCGTAGGCAGCAGCCACCACCATCATGATGCAGACGATGCCACAGACCACCCCCGCGATGATCACAGTGCCGATGGCCCGCCTCACGCTCACCGGCCGATACCGCTGCTTCTGGGGGCAGGCTGTGCTGGGCTCGGGCTCGGGCTCAGCCCCTGGCTTGGGCTTAGCAGGTTCAGGGCTGGCCTTGGTGCAGGGCGGCCCCGGAATACCCAGCCCAGCCGAGCTATTCTCGTCCTCCAACTGGGAGCAGTAGTTGAACATCTCCATGGGGACGGCGCGCATGTCCTTCCCCCTCAGCTCCTTGGGTAGGGTGCAGGCCAGCTGGTCCAGGCGCCCCCCTGCAGCCAGGGGAGAGAAAAAGCTGGGGCTGACCAGGCATTCGGAACCTGGACTCCCTCTCCCCATCCCCAGGGCCCCAAAGCAGAAGGCCCTGAAGGTTAATCAGGAATGCAGTCGGTCCTGGAGTCACCGCAGTAGGAGAGGACCGGAGAACAACCAGCATTTATGAGGCCAAGGACCACAATCGGTGAGGTACACGTAACAGGTCATTCCATCAGCACAGAAGCCATAGAAAATGGATGGCGCCATCATTCCCATTTTAGAGAAGCACAGAACCATTCCAGTCCAGTCTGCTCTGCCCAGAGTCCAACTGCCCCACGAGAGTACGTCACCGCCAATGTAGGCCGATGCTCGGAAAGACTCAGCCATGAAAAGGGAGAGCCGAGAGCCCTGCCGGGGCTACAGGTCCTCTACTCCTCTCCTCGCCCCCCCATCTGCCTGCTCACCGCCCATCTGTAAATCTGGAACACTGTTCTCCACTGTATCTCATCCCTCCAGCACTCCTCCCTGTCACAGAAAGCACAAGTCAAAAACCACTGCCACAGCCACCACTCTTCTAAATGGAAGATTTTGGTGGCCCAAGATTATTGCTTTGGCATGGGGAGGAAAAAGGTCAGGTGAGAATGTTTGTCTTTCCCTCTTTGAGAGCATTCCCATAGCCCATCAGCACCCCAGCATCTCTGAGCACAGTGGCATCTTGGGAGGGAACCCTGAGACCCCTAAGGGCAAAGGAGGGGGGCTGGTGATAATGAGGGGGTGTGGTGCACAGGCTGAGCCTTGGGGAAGTCAGGAGAGAATGTGTATGCAGAACACAGGCAATAGATCAGGAGAATCCCCTAGGAAGTCAGAGTCAGAGTTTGTCCCTCTATGAGCTTCCAGTGAAATCTGGATGCCAGCAAACGATCCCTTCCCAAATAGCTCCTGCCGTCCCCTCACTGCCAGTTCCCTCTCCCCGAGCAGCTGCTGTATGTCCGTCTCCTCATTTAATAGATACGTTTTTCCTGGGATGCTGATGAAAACATCCCAAGAATTTTTTTTTTTTTTTTAAAGAAGTGCAAGGTTGAAAACAACTGTACTGTTGAAAAGTTCCAAAAATAGACATTCCCACTCCAGGCCCTTTGGTGCTAAGAATTTAGTTCCTGACGACTATGTAAAAAGACAAGGACGTTGCCTAGGGATAACAAATGGGGCTGAGACCCTTGGCCTCTAGTTCCCCTGTGCCTCTGACTGCCTAGGGGACTTGTGACAAGTCTCACAGCCAGCACATTGTGTCCAAGGGTCCCCTTCAGACAGGCAGGGGTGGGGTGTTGAGATGGAAGCAACCTCACCTTCCTGTTCAAAGACCTGAGGTTGAATCCTCGCCAATAATTTAATTTATTTAATTGCATGTGAGTCTTGGTTTTCATGGCCATAAAAGAAGAATGGCTAAATCAATTAACTGTTATAAGGATTAGGATAGATAATGTATATGAAAAAATATTTATAAACTGGAAGCTATATAGGTATTAATTGCTATTTCCTGACTCACAAGAATGGGAGAAATTATCATAGTGACAACATTTTATGGCACTTTACAGTTTATAAAATTATTTTTAAAGATTTTATTTATTTATGTGAGAGAGTAAATGAGAGAGAGAGAGAGAGAGAATGAGCCAGGAGGGGAGCTGAGGGAGAGGGAGAAGCAGGATTCCTACCGAGCGGGGACCCCAATTCGGGGCTCGATCCCAGGACCCATGATCATGACCTGAGCCAAAGGTAGTAGCTTAACTGACTGAGCCACGCAAGTGGCCCTGTAAAATTGTTTAATTAACTAACACAGGAGAATATTGTGCAAATGTGGCTGGATACAAAACAAAAGGAGCAAGACTGGTAGAAAGGATTGGTATTCTTTTCATATGGATTCACTCATTCAGCAAATACTCAGGGAGCATCTACTTTGTGCTGGGCACCAAATTCTGTCTTACTAAATCCGTTCTATGTTATGACTACTAGTAGCAAACGAACAAATAAATGAATAGGTTTTATGGACAACTTGCTTTATGCTAAGTACTTTTCAAGACACTTTACAGGTGGATGCTCATTCAGTTAAGTGTCTGCCTTTGGCTTGGGTCATGATCCCAGAGTCCTGAGATCAAGTCCCGCATCATGTTCCTTATTTGCCAGGGAGACTGCTTCTCCCTCTGCCTGCTGCTCCCCCTGCTTGTGCTCTCTCTCTTTCTCTCTAACAAATAAATAAAATCTTTAAAAGAAAAAAAAGATACCTTTACATGTATTGCTATTTAATTCTCACAATGATTCTATCAAATAACTGTTATCTGACCCATTTTACAGAGGAAGACAATGCCACAGAGAGGTTTCTCAGAATCACACAGCTACTAAGGGACAGAGCCACAAATCACACCCAGACCTGGCACTTTTAACCACTACACTCACTTCTTTGCCCTCCTTATCATTTTATAGCTCATTCTAGAACTTTCCCCAAAAGAGGGAAGGGAAAGAGTAAAACTAAAGCCATTTGTTTTCTTATTAAAAGCTGTGAATATAAAACTTCTTGGGAGAGAGCGTTGAGATCATCATCAAAACGAAAATTTGGTTTTATCTGTGGATTTAAATTATATTCCACCCTCCTGAAACTGAGGATATTTAAGAAATTGCTGTATTATTCAGAGGAGCAAGGGTGGTTTTTCTTCCTCCTACCATGCCAGGGAAGCCCAGAGGCATACCTGGTGGGATGCAGAGAAAAATTATTAAGTTGCCTCACAATACCTACAGAAGTGAGATCGAGTTACAGTGAGTCAGTCTGAAAGAAAAAGAAGAGGGAGGAGGCTAGGAGCTGGGAGGGGCACACAAAGAAGAAAGCGGAGCAGTAAAGAGGGAGGGAAAGCAGCACCAGCCTTTCTGCCCTGCCCATGGATTGGAGCCCAGGCTGAGACTCTTCCAGTCCGAAGCTAGAGGAGAGGTAGGGCCACCCCTTCTCCCTGGACCTCGGACCTGTGTCAGCGCCCAGCCTCCAGGAAAAGTGTTGGGCCAGGGCTGATTCTCCCGATTCCTTAACCCAGGCAGGACTAACCTCGGTAGGAGAACCACTCCATCCAGTGCTTGAAATCACGCAGGTTACAGTCACACTCCCAGGGGTTGTCCCCAATCTGCAGAAGCTGCAGGCTTGCGAGGGGTTCAAACGTCAGCCGGTCCAGGTTCTGCAAACGGTTGGAGCGAAGTGACAGGGAGCGCAGAGCAGGGAGTCCATCGAAAAGGCCAGGGGGCAGCTGCGCCAGCCCATTGATGGACAGGTCCAGGTGGCGGAGCAGGGGCGAGTGCTGCAGCAGGTCCCTGTCCAGGGTCCTGATGCTGTTGTTGCGCAGCTGCAGCTCCGTGAGATTCGTCAGGTCCCCGAAAATGGACCGGGGCAGCTGGTCCAGGAAGTTGTTGGATAGGTCCAGCCGCTGCAGGCTGGACAGATTGGCGAATGCCCAGCTTGGCAGGGCACTCAGCTTATTGTTCAAGAGTAAGAGGGTTCGGGTGGCCGCAGGCAAGTCTGGGGGCACCATGGTGAGGCCTAGGCCACTACAGTCCACCTCCAGACTGCGGCTGTCACACTTGCAGGAGAAGGGGCAGGCAGGGAGGGCGTCCACAGCATACAGCGTGATCCAGCAGGTGAACCCTGGAGGGAAGGGGGACAGATAGGCGGAAAGAAAGCCATGGGCAGGGGGTTACCAGGTTACCGTCCTTTCTAATTTGTACCATAATGGCCTCTTGACTTTATCTGTTTTGGCCAGAGCCCCAATCAATGCACAAATCCTCACTGACCACATAAAAAGATAATTAACAAGCTAAGGCCCGTCTATATTACTGGACATCACACAGTGTCCGCAGAGCTCCTTGACTCACAGCACATCTAGCAAAGAAACCAGTTGAGTGGAGTACAATCCTGGAGAATGGCAGGCCTGAGTCCAGAGGACGAGCAGTGTTGTTCCACAAGGATGCCCCAGTTCACGGGGCCTCGCCTGGTTGATCTCCTTGGGAGCTTGGACCCCACTGATACCATAGATGTTGACCAAATAAAGGGTGTAAGGGTGTCAAAGAAACCTGCTCCCTTGTTCCTCTCCCAGTGTCACAGAGACAGATCCTCTTTCCAAAAGAAAATAGCCACATTGCTGCTTCCTTCCCCCCTGCACCTCCATCCCCAACTTGGGGCTGCCCAGGGCTAAGACGCACCGTATGTGTAAGAGGGAGAGCACAAAGGGGTTCTCCCAGCCCTGTCCCCTACACCCTCCCATGTGCTACCAGAAGGGAACTGGTAACAGTATGGAGACCAGGAACCCCAGCCCCTCTAGGATCCCACTCTGAAGACCACAGTGGAAATGATGAGGATAAGATGCCCAAATCCATTTCCATGCTGAAGAACACTTGGGCACAAATGACTGCAAATCATAGATTCTAGGAGAAGTTTCATATTTATTTTCATTCTAAAACCAACCATGCACTTAGGTTGGGTTCCTGTCCCTCAGGGCTGCGGGATAGCATTTCTGCAGGATGGACCCATTAACAGCTTTCCTTTTGTGGGCCCATGTTTTGCCCAGGACCCTTCCGAGTAAGCAAGCTCAGAGTCTAGCCTGGGAAGGGCTGGGACCTCTCAGAGAATAATTATAACAGAGCAGCTCATTCCATTGTCCAGCAGCACTTTCTCAGAGTGACTGCAAATCTCCCCTCAAGCATCTTCCTGAATCTCATGGAAGTTTGCTCGCTATGGAAGAGAGAATGGGTGAGCTCAAAATAGTTCAACTTCTTCAAGTCAGCACCCGGTCTGGCAAATTACTGGCTCCATCTTGGATGTGGGATTCATGCAGATCTGACAGTGCAGGGGAGGTTGTAAGGGCAGGGGTGGGAGGGCCCTTTTGTGCTCTGTCTCTTTCACGCATGGCGTGTCTGAGCCTAGCAGAGCTCCAAGTTGAGGGTAGGGGTGCAGAGGGGAAGCAAGCAGCAGTGTGGCTGTTTTGTTTTTGAAAGAGAAGTCCAGAGGAAAGAACCTAGCCCGAGAAGCAATGGAGAATCAGGCCCAGTTCATGGCCCAGGTGATCCCACTCAGAGAGCCAACAGCCACTCCAGCTTGAGTGCCTGAATGGGATGGTCTTGAGCCTCTGTCCGGCAAATGTCTCGTTGTCTGGTGTCCCCAAGAACCGAGCTTGAAGGAACAGTATGGGATTATCTCTCCCCATGCTTGTGGGGTCAGTGACAGCTGAGAGGCGGACTGCAAGGCTGACCCCTGAGCCTCATTCTCCAGAGGAACAAGCACAGTCATGGGCAGGGGAGCTGACCAGTGACCCTTCCTGGCCACGTGGGGTGGCCTGCTGCTACCTCTCACCTTCTTACCCCTCTGATCGCTTCTGTTGCCAGGTCAGCCTGCCCCACTGTGCCATCTGAAAATCAACATTCTTCAGACTTCACTTTCCGCAGAAAATAATTCAATCCATCCAGCTTCCCTCACAAAAGGGTCATAACCAGAAGCCATTATTCCCCCCACCCCTGAGGAATTCAGGGTGACGTGAAAGCTCTGGTGACAAGAAAACATAATCCTGTATTGCGAGGTGTTGAGTGATTCTAGAATGAGGTTGAAACAGGATCTGAGTGGCTCAGGGATCAGCCGCTCTCACGTGGTGAATAATTCAGGCTGCTCTGGTCCTGCCACGGTATCACCAGGTCAAGTGAGCGAAGGGAGAAGTCAGGCAGAAAAATGTCCCTCGGGACCATTTCTTACTTCTTACCATGTAGCCGTGGGCAGGCCAGTCCTCACTGACCTGGACACTTTGCCTCTCCTGATGAGAATTCTCAAGCTTCTTTCAGCCTGACAACTTACAAGGATTTCTTATGGGAAATGGAGATCCCATTTTCCCCATATACAGAAGGAAGGCTGGGACCCAACCCCTATGGCCCTTCCAAAAACACAATCCAAGAGCTCTCTCCATTTCAGATCTAGGAAGACTGAGACAGAAGGCTCTAGGTTCACCCAGTCAATGGAAGACAAGAGGGAGACTCGCCATTAGAACAGCAGGACTCCCACAAGCCAGACCGCTGAGGGGGGGTGGACTTCCTGGGCGCAGGAATGGCCCCATCTAGAGCCGCAGAACCACCCATCATGGCCTCCAGCTCCTGATTTAACCACTGAAGGTCCCAATGGCAACTCTTTCTTGGACTGCCACAGATGCCAGTACTACGGGCAAGACTGTAGAGGGTAACCCCTGGCTTCTCAGGCCTTGGGCATCCCAGAAAGATCAGAGCTTCCTGCAGCCTGGCAGGCATCACTGCATGCCAAGCTGCCTCCTCCCCCACCCACCCCTGCCCCACTGTACTCACAGGAGATCTGCCTCCATGGCAGGGCAGGCCTGGTCCTCTGCTCAGGGCCAGTGCCCCGGGCCAGCATGGTGAACGCCACGGCTCTCACGGCTCTGTACCTCCGGGGAGAGAAGAGCCCCTCGGTGCGTGCTACCTGTCAGTCCTGAGAGAGAGAGAGGGAGAGAGAGAGAGAGCTGAACAGCACCTGAGGCCCCGTTCCAGCCCAGGGGTTAGGAGAGGGCTTGGTGTCTCTTTACACTCCTTGTCATTCCCGCTCCTGTTCTACTCAGCTATGATTCCCTGAGTGAGGGAAGGAGGAGAATGAGGGGCAGAGAAGCCAGGAAACCATCCCCCTCCCTGGGTGACTGGGGTGGCAAAGAGGGCAGGCTCCAGGCTGTGGCAGGCTGCTGAGTTCTGCCTGTGTGATGCGGAGTTCCCTAACAGCCGCCTTGCTGGTGTCCCCTCCCCGGCCTCTCTTGAGGCCTCTCTGGTGTGCTATCTCTAAAATGCTCTGCAGGGTGATAGGGCCTCCTTTGTGAGTTTCCCCCAAGTCACAGGTGGGACAGTGAGGGACATATCTACTAGGTAAGCAGAGTGAGGCCATGGTAACCATGTTCCCGGTCCCCACGCCGCTCTTACCATGGCCCCCGAGGAGGCAGAGTCTGCTGCTGTGTCAGGCGTGAGGCCCAGGCCCTGCTCCCGCCACCGGGCTGGCCTCCCGCTTCCCCTCCACCTTCGCCTGAGAGGTGAGGTGCGGTGCTCTGTCTTCCGCCCGCTGGTCTATAATAAGACTCATCAGCTCAGGGAGTTCATGCTGCAGCAGCTGTTCGTGCAGGAGACAGGGACAGGAAGGAGAGGATGAGCTTTCAGAGCAGAAGGAAGGCTGGGAGGGGGCCCAGGGAGGCAAGGAAGCAGGTTTCTCTTACAGATGACAAAAGAGGGGTAGTCACCCTGTCTAGGGTCTCAGGACCGGCCCTGCACCAACCCGAAGACTAGCAAGAAGGGCATGGGCCCTCCCGTGGTCCCATTTCCTTCTAGGTATGGCTAAGGCCCTCAGACAGAGGCCAGAGCCTCAGCTCTCCCAGCCCCATCGGAGGGATGGGAAAGGGGGACGGTGATACCATTGCAGCAAGCAGGGACATGGTGGGGAAGGGGACGGGTGCAGGAAGGGAAGGCTCTGCCCCCTGCCCAGCCCCTCCTGCTCCCAAGGGCCAGCATCCCATCAGCCCACTGCTCCTGGTTGGCTCTTCTGGTGGCCTGCTCATCCCTCTGTGATCCAGGTCACAGCCTCCGCTCTTACACACAACACCCCCCCCCCACCACCGCACTCTCCCCCACCACAATCTGGAGGAGCCAGGGGCAGAGTTAAGCAGGCAGCTGAGGAGTTAGAGGGACTGCTGGGAAGCTAAGTCAGCTCTGACATCTTGCATCCGGTGAAGCAGGTTTCCCTCGGGCATTTTGGGGCCTACTGCCATTCCTGTGTCTCTCGGCGCCTCCCCAGCCCCCACTCTCGAATCGAGCCACCTCCGGTGGCAAACCCCACTTAAAACACAGCAACCCCCACGGGACCCTCAACTTTGCTCCCAGCAAGGGGAGCCTGGGGTGGGGAGGTGGTCTTGGTTGGTCTCTTTCCCCCTCTTCCACTGGGAGATAGGGGTCTCCAGGTCGTGCAGGTCTCCTAAGGGCTGGCAGAGTCTGTCACAACAACTGGGCCCCCATGTGGGGTGTGGGGAGCAGCCCGGTGCCCCGCACCGCCTCTTGGATGGGTCCCAGGCCCTGGGCTGAGGCATGAAGGAGAGGCTGGGAGCAGCTCAAGTGTCTTCCCCAGCAGCTCTTGCCAGCCCCGGCCCACAGGCCTCCAGTTCCCTTCGGGTCCTGCCGCTCCCTAGCTGGGCAGCCTTAGCAAACCGTGTAAACTTTCTGAGCCTCAGTTATCTTCTCTCTGAAAGTAATGACAGTAAGACTTCATGGGCGGAATCTCTGTGCAGATCAATTTAATTAAGGGAGGAGAGTTAATATCTACTATACTATATTTAGTACACATTACCTTAGAAGATAATTCAGGAGAACATGCCCATCCTGGACATGAGCCCATGATAGCTGTGAGGAAGCCCCAGCTCCCCTCTTCCATGGGGAGGGGGACCGCAGCTTGCACGAGTTCTAAGTAACACTTCCTTCCTGGTCCCACCAGCCTCACACATGGGACTCCTTCCCTATTTCTGAGCAGATGGCCCATCGCGGGATGCTCATGGTAGGACACGCTCGCACACACAGCCTTCCTGGACCTCCATCCGGACAGCAGTGTCCACCCTCTCTGTGTCCCTTAGGCCCTGACCCTTGGAAGAGCCTCCAACTCCCACATGAACCTCACAGCCAGAGCTCATGGCACCCACACAGTATCACAGTATCAGGCAGGTTAGTGGCCATCCAAGGCATGGAGAGGATGGCCAATTTGCCCAAGGTCACATGCTAGATCAGAATAAGTCTGAGTCTGGCTGCTCGTCCACTCCCTGGTGATCATCACCAGCAATGGCCCTTATGGGGAGATGTTCATGTGTGCACCGAGCAGGGTGCACGGAGGCTCCCAGACACGTGCTTGGAGCACCCAACACAGCACATGGTGCAGACACACACCCACAGAGAGCTGTGCAGTTAGGCACGTGCTCACGCGCACATACGCACATGCACACACATGCGTGCACACACGCATGCGCACTGGCAGCCTTCCAGCGCTCCCCCTCAGATGCCAACACTCAATCAGCAAGAGCCTCCAGAAGACAGACGTGCAGGGACACTTCCAACCCAGAAGTAAGGTCTAAACAAAAACCTCACAAGTAGCCCCCACTCCAGATCATTCTCTATACTCAGTCCCAGAGGGCTGCTGAAGACCCAAGCCAAGCTTCTGCTCCTGCTCTTTCCAGCTTCTTGCAAGGACACAGGGGGCCAAGAATCCCTCTTGCCCAAGCCCAGGCCCTGTTTCCACCTGAGCCTGTTCTCCTCTGTTTCAAGCAGCTTCTCCTTTTCCAGCCCGCTCACACATCCCGGACCTCAGTGTCACCCCATAGCCCAGGGGCTGACCAGCAAGCACAAGGCAGACCCCTAGATGTCATCTTCCTAGGTGACAGGATGCCATTGACCCCAGCATCTCTAGAGAAATGTGATGAAAACAGAGTCCCCCCACGTCCAGTGGTGGGGAGCGGGGCAGTGGTACCTGTGCCCCTCACTGAGCTGGCCCTGCCTCCCTG
This sequence comes from Mustela nivalis, assembly GCF_964662115.1. Classification (NCBI taxonomy): domain Eukaryota; kingdom Metazoa; phylum Chordata; class Mammalia; order Carnivora; family Mustelidae; genus Mustela; species Mustela nivalis. The sequence continues at coordinate 109,426,324 of NC_139026.1, read as the reverse complement.
GGCACCATGGAAGTGACTTTTAGGGAGATATGGGGCTAGAACCCAGTGCTTCCTGCCTCCTTGGCCCTTTGCCCACAAGCACACCTCCAACCCAAGGACCCCTTCCCACCCCCAGAAATCTCTAGCCTCATTAGGAAAGGGGATGACCTACATTAGGAGTGCATCTGTGGCTGCAGGCACTGCCCGGCTGCTGGAGTAAATTTACACTGAGAGGGAAGTCCCTGCACCCAGGATGGGGAATGGGGGACAGAAAAGAGCAGGGAGGTCCTGCCAGAAAGATCTCCAGGTCCCGCAGCCTCTCGGATGCTGGACTTGCTCCTGTTCCTCACACGCTCATTGTCTCAGCCCTAGGGACAGAGACACCCGAGAGAAGGGCCGGGCCCCAGCGGGGCACTGGGCCTCCTTCGCTGGGCTTTGCTAAGAGAACCGGGACATAGTGAGGCCGAGGAACTACAAGCAATCAAAGGGAGAACCCCCGAGAATCCTTTGCTACTCAATATGGTCCGTGGGCCTTTCTTAGGAATTCCTTAGATACGACTGTCAGGCCCCGCCCCAGGCCCACCCAACTAGAATTTGAATTTTAACAAGATCCCATACTCAAGTTTGAGAAGCACAAGACTTCTCTCCTGGCAGGCCCTGGCACTTCCCGGGAGGCCATGCAGTCCGTTCTCCCAGGCTCCATCTAGGGAATGGCCATGACCAGGGCAAGGGTGGTGGGGGGGCGTGGGCAGAGGATACTGACATTAACCTCCTTCAGAAAGCCCCTTTGTGAGGAGAAGCACCTACCACAGCCACAAACACCTGTTTATAGTGTTCCTAGTTCTCAGTACAACACTCTGAGGTTTTGCAGTTGGGGAAAACTGAGGCAAAGGAAATGAAGTAACTTGTGTCAGGTTGAGCCAGGGAAGAATGAATGCTTTGTGATCAAGCAGCCTGGGGACAAAGCTACAGCTGAGTTAGTAGCTTTGAGCAGAACGGGTCCATTCTGCTCCTGCTCTGCTCACAGGCAGGGGTTCCAGGTGTAGGAAGGAAAGGCAGACACAGGAGAGGCACTCTTCCATTCGTAGAGCACTTCACAGTTTACGCAGCAAGTCCTTACCCCCAGACTCAGGGGACCTGGCAGCAGGTGCTTTGACGCCCCTCCTGCTGGTGAAGAAGCCAGCTGAGCTGAACTGGACTGAGACGCCAGCCCAGTACCCCCTCCAAGGCCCCTCCTTCCAGTAAGCTCATTGATGCAGTGCGGAAACGTCCCAAGTGGCCAGGATCTTAGGAAAGGACGTGGAGGGGGCTTTCTAGAACCCCTTTGGGGGGAGGACCGGGTGCTGAGGTGAGGAGGGAAGCCAGGGGTGGAGGATAGTGATGGAACAGGAGGCAACAGTCAGAGCAGAAATCTCCACGTGCTCCTGCCGTGCGGAGTGGGTGTAGCAGCATCCCCTGGGGACTGGGAGCAACCCCCCCCCACCCAGCCCCACGGGTGACAGGCAAGGAGCAGCCTGCCAGAGCCCCAGCCCACAGAGTGCTTGGGCCAGAGGGTATGGGGCGGTGGCCTCTCTGTGCTCCTGTGTGTTGGGGTTTCTCCTGCAGACAGAGGTTAGTCCTCCAAGTGAGGCTGGCTCAGACCTCAGCTAGAAACCTCCAACACACCCACTGCCAGCCTGGTGTCCACACCCTTCCCCTGATGATTCTGTCATGTCCGTCATCCCAAGTCCAGTGTCCAAACCACACAAGCGCTTAAGGCCCGCTGAACCTCAGCCTGGGGCTCCCTGACTCCTTGGACATCATGCTTGCTCCTCCATTCATCTCCACCAGGATCTCCCTTCAGTCAAGGGTCTCTAGTTGAGGACGAGGCTTCTGCACACCCTCGGCATCCAAGAGTCACAGAACTGAGAAGCAGAAAGGGCCTTCGTGGTCACCTGTGCACCCACTTCCCTCTGCAGACAGGTAAAGGTCACAGGCCGGTGAGAGGCACCAAGACGGGGGAGGGGGACCTGGACTGCAGGGTGGCCTGAGCTGAGCCCTGTTTGGTGGGTACCACGCAGGGTGACCGCTCCACCTGCTGCCTCCAGTCTGGCCATCTAGGCCCTTCTAGGAAACATGCTCAGCCTCTTCCTGCCTGTCACCCTCATGACACGCTGCCCAGGCAGCAAGGAAGCAGCTTTTATCAAATCTCTCTGTCTGTGCTTGGAACCAGCTGACCTTCCTGGTTCGTTTTAAAAAGCATATCCCATTCTCACCCCAAGCTTCCTGCCTCCTGGTTTCCTTGTTGAATAGTCCTGATCCCAAACAGATCTTCCTTGTTGAATAGTCCTGATCCCAAACACGTCTTCTGGGAATCCGAACAGAAAAGCCCCCAGTCATTCCTCACTGGAGCCCCTCTCCATTGTGAATCAGCTAAGCGTCCTCACAGAGGCCTGACCTGAGGTAGAAGGAGAGAGACCCCAAGAAGGGAGAGCCTGCCTGAACTACAACCCCTTCCTCCCCAGACACCCCAACATTACATAAAGGCCCTCCCCTGCCTCTAGCCCATGTTACCCATCCTGCCCAAAGCAGCTCCACCTGGCCCTTCCTTGGCTTTGGTGCCAAGGAAATAGGAACGAGATTTGCTCATCCAGGCCCCAGACACAGCTTCCAGCCAAACCCCAAAGAAACCAGATCGGTTGCTTAAGAAACATCCCTCCTTCTCCTGCCACCCCCAGGCTGGCTTTCCTGGGCTCCCTCTTTTGGCAATGCTGGAGACTGTAGCAGTGGGGAGGTGGGGTGGGAAGAGCAGGAAGCTGCTTCGGGTTTCCCTCCTGCTGGACTTCCCCCGCCCCCTCCACGTGCTCAGCCTCCCTTCCCTCCCTCCCTCCCCCCCTCCCCGCCAATGTAGTTATCTAAGCTCCTGGGCGTCAATCTGAGTCATGCCAAAGCCATGCCCCATGCGCCCTGACAGCCAGGTGCCACCCTCGCCATCCCCCCCCCTTTGCCCCCTGCCAACTCAGACAGCTTAGCTCACAGAAAAGATAAAGCAGCCCCTGGAACTGAGCTGGGCGGTTGGGACCCCCAGTTAGACCACCCTCTCTGCATTGTCAAAATGGGCCTGGGGCTGCTGAGAGCAATTTTCCTACTCCAGCTCAGGACGCCCCTGCCTCAGTTGGTCAGAATGCCAGGCGGGCAGGGCCGGGTTGTACACCACCCATTCCCCCAAGGCTGAGTCCACAACTCCCATCAAGGAGGCATAAGGCTTCCCAACCCATTTACAGATAGAGGACCTGGTGTGTAGCTGGGAGACACCCTGAGTGAGTTCTCATGAGCTGGGGTCCACCCCCTTCCCCGGCCCCCCTGAGGGATGGGAGCAGGGCCTCTGGCTTTGCCAAGGAAGAGCTACAAGGCTTTTCTCCCTTGTCCACTCCCAGCCACGCCCCCACCAGGGAACTTTCCCCCACAGCTGCATGGGGCCATGTCCAGCTAGGGAAGGGTTCCTCTGCACCCTTGTCCAAGGACAGCTGCCTGGAGGCCAGCAATTCCACACTGAGGGCATCCAGCAAAGAGGCTGGGCCCTTGAGGTCTATTCCCATACCTCAGACAGCTCAGATCTCCAGCCTGCCACCCCCCACCCAAGCCACGCTCTGAACCAGTTCTGTCACCAGCATCCCCTTTCCCATAGCACCCAAGCTCCTGGGGCTGTGAAAGCTGAGCTGGGCAGGCAGACGGCACAGGGCTCTTGGCTGGCACTCCCCGTGCTGCGGGGACTGGTTTCTATGCCACCCGGGCCTGTCATCTGGCACTGCTCTCTTCTCCCCTCCCCTGCCCCAGCAGAACCCCAGCTCACCTCCCCAACACTGTGAGGTCAGAGCAGCCCTGCGCTCTATGCCTTTGGGCTGCCCCTATGTCCAGTCCTGAGCACTTCCCCAATCCCGGCAACTGCTCCCAGGCAGGAGGTAACAGCGGCTGTCTGTGCAAGGCCAGGAGACCCAGCAAAGATGGGCCCCATTCCCCGTGTCCCGGCCACCCTGCACCTCCACGAGCCCTTCATGCCTTCCCTCCAGCGAACAGCACTCACCTTTCTTCACCCTGACCGCAAGCTCCTTAAATCAAGCAGCTCTAAACCATCCGTCCAGTGAGACCCTTCTGGGGTTCCTGGAGAAATCCAGACAGCCTTGTCAAGCGAAGCGCAGTGGGCACTGAGTCCCCAGTCCACCGGGAGCAGGGACCTGGAGCGCAGCACAAAGCACGGGGGAGAAGGAATGCCTGCCGCCGCTGCCAAGGGGACCGGGCTGCTGGGTCAATAACAAACTGAGAAGGAAAGAGGGAGGGACAGAGGGAGACGACAGGAGAGGGAAGAAGGGGGAGAGGAGGAGAGCGCGTGTGCGCGAGCAAAGACGGAGCAATGGAGTGACAGCTGGGGGTACATCTGTGATGACAGCGACAGTAGCACACACAGGCAAAGGCACGCACGCACAGGCGCGCGCGCGCGCGCGCACACACACACACACGCACACACACACACACACACACACCAGAGGCGCTCTTGGCCAGAGGGCAGCGCTCACCCTTAAAATGTGAGCATTTCAGTGGAAAAAAAGGCTCCTGCGGCTGAATTGCTTCCAACCGGAGAGGGGAAAGCTGTTGAAAGCTGTTTTCCCACGGACCTCCATCTTCCTTCCCCGCACCCCTCCAAGCTCTCCCTGCCCTGACCAACAGCTCCACTCTGGGCTCCCCCTCTCTCCCCTTTCCTTTGGCAGAGAGGGGCAGGACCCTGGCGGCAGGAGGCCCCTAGGAAGCGGGGTCTGTCTCCAGTTCAGAGGGATGCAAGGCAGTGTCTTCCATCCTGCTTGGGGAGCAGGAAAAACTGAACCCCTTTCCTGGTCAAAGGGTGATATATTCCAGAGAGGGTAACTGGAGGGGTGTGCAGGCAGCCCATCTGCCCAGCAGTCCTCCAGAAAGGGGCCCTGAGCCACACGGAGCTGAAATCACATGGTCACACACAGGTCAATGAGCCTCAGTAACCCCAGATCAGGGCTGCTTAGGGGACTACAGTGCCAGGGCAGGCCAGCTGTAAGCTCAGGGGCCTGCTGCAGCTGGCTGATGCGGGAGGAGGTGGGGGGACTAAATGCAAGCCCCCACCCCGCCACACACCATACTTGGCTTTTCTAGGCTTCTTCCTCTTATCTAGATGGGGGAGGCATGGAAGGGAAAAAAAAACCAAAACCTGGTATTCAAGAATTCAGAAGCCTAACCAGTCAGGACAAGGAAGTTGGGGAAATTGATATTCCAAGAGATGACAAGTGTCTGATCCAAAGGCAAAGGAGCGAAGCCAGGGACTTGTCCCAGCGAGACCACAGCCTATGACCAAGCCCCCTAAGTGACCCTCCTTTGAGTCTCTTAAAATCTCCCTAACAAGAAGATGGCACAGTGTGTTGCCAATATGTCAGGGATATCTCAGCATCCCTCTTCTATTTCACTTGTGTTGGCAGGGGTGGGGGAGGGTGGTCATCAGGATCAGGAACGGGGGAGGGGGAAGTTGAAAAACTCCCTCAACTCAGGATGACTCTCACAGGCACTCCTGCACCTCCTTTCTCTCTGTTCTAATGGAAGACAGACTCAGCAGGGAGGGCTCAGACAGAAGTCCCAGGAGGAGAGAGAGAGAGAGCGGGTCTTCTACCTCCTGGGAATTCCGTGCCTCTCACCTACACAGGGTGCATCCTACCTTCAAACTAACTGTACCCACCTGCCTCTAAACAGACCTCTGCTTCTCCAGCTCCTTCCCTGAGTCTGGAACAGCCTCCTTCCCCATGGGTAGCCTCCCCCTTCCTAAAAACCCAACCAGAAAGTCTGCTCGTTTACAAAGGCTCCCTGGATGGTCCACAGACTTGACCTTCTCCCATCTATAGCCTTTCTTGGGGCCATCTTTGAGATTCTTATCCAGAAAATGTAAAGCCACTTTCTGTGGTATGGTTTATCTTCTTTCATAAACTAGGAACTGTTCCGGAAGAGGGACTCTGCCTCTCCCACGCCCCAGTGCCTTCTTGTCAGCTGAATGAGGGAGAGAAGGGACCAGCCCAAGCCTAGGCATCAGGGGACCCAGAGTCTAGACTCTGTTGCTCATTAGCTATTAGTTAGTTAATGGACCTGACAGCCCTGGGCCTTGCTTTCCTGTTCTGTAGAACGAGGAGATAGAATGATTGAGGTCTCTGGTCTCCCTTCGGTTACTGGCACTCCGTGACCTTGAGCATCTGCTGGCTCCCCAGCTTGTAGGCATAGGAGATAGGCCCCTCCTAGCCTCGCAGCTCTAGATCCCTTAAACAGTCTCTGTGCTGAGCTATTAGGGCAGAGAAGGGAGAAGGACAAAGGAGATACTAGAGCTGGGGGTAAAATGTGGAGGTGCTGACCCCTGGGAGCACGACTTCTGACAGGGAGCCCTTCCCTCTGTGCACACAGCTGCTTCGCTTTGCGGCCTGTGACAACAAAACAGCGCCATAGTGACAGACAGGACTTGGAGCGAAGAGGTACATCTTGATAAGCTGCCTGCTGCCTGTGGCCTTACAGGGCTCTTTGTTAGGTTGTCTGAGAGTCAAGCAGATCTTAAAGAAAAGCTGCTTTGGAGGAAGACCTGAGATCATTCCAGAGACGCAGGGGAGAGAGGTCAAGAGGAGACCCCGGGGAGGGGGAAGGACAGGCCCGGCTAGGGCCAGGATGAAAGGGGTGTCATTTTTCCACATTTATCAAATTGCAGCAGGACCTGGGGATCAAGGTCAGGCTCTGAAACAAGGTCCAATCATGTCTGGGCAAGAGGGGGAGGTCCCACTGCTCCCCTGGCGGAGCAGCCCAGGATGGCTAGATGCTTCGTGTTCCCTTTGCTGGATCTCTCTGCACTCAGAGTTCTGAGCTTGTCTGCAAACATCAGACCGTGAGGCATGATCTCCTGCACACGGCAGGCTGCTAGGAGGTGCTGGGAGGGAAGCTGGCCAGCCTGGGGCTCCCCTGACATGGGGGGCCAGTGAAGTCCTGACGATGGCCGGCCACCTGAGCAAGCAGCCCAGAGACCCAAGCGTCACACTGGCAGTTCTCCCAGGAGAGAAGGCTGGGCTGTCTCAGTGTCTGGGGTGGAAAAGTACAGTTTGGGCTGTAAGGCAGGATTTGAACAGGGTTTGAAATGATAAGTCACGAGGCAGGGCAGAACAGACAGTCTGTTGATGAAGAGGTTCCCATGCCCCTCACTCGCTCCCCAGTCCTATCTCAACCCCTGCCCTCGGGATCTAGCACCTCCTGTCTCGAGGAAGTTCTTTCTGTCTCACCCAAAGTCCCCGTTCCTTAGTGGATTCCCTCCTAGGCCTTCAAGGGAATCAGAGCACAGCTTCAACTCTAGGGACTCAAGTTCAGATCTGTAAGAGGGCGAGGCTCCATACAGAAAGAAGGAGTTCAACATGGTCCTGAGCCCCAAAGGGACAAGACTGAGAGATCTTATAGAATTCGTTTCCCCATCAAGAGGCTGGCTCAGTGGAATTCACAAATATTTACCTATTTAATTCAAAAGATATTTTTGGAGCGCCATGATATGTTAAGTCTGATGCTAGGTGCAAGGGATTAGAACTCTCTCCTTCTTGCCTATTAGCCCCCATGCCAATAAGGCAAGACAGGCAATAAATGAGAATAAAATAAATAAATCATGTTGCTGAGAAACTAAAAAATGATGAAATGAGAATGAAGGATGAAGGGGTGGGCTACTCTATCTGGAGAGGTCAGGGAAAGCCTCTGTAGGAGGTGACATTTGGAATGAGATCCGACGATGAGAAGGAGCCAGCCATGTAAAGTTCTAGGGCAAGAGCATCCCAGGAAGGAAGGACAGCGGATGCAGAAGTCCTAGGTGGGAACGAGACTAGCATGTTCGAGGGAGAAGATGATTCAGGTTGAAATCAAAGAGAATGGCAGGGCTGGCTCCTGTGGGGGTTTGAGGCCATATTACAGAGGAGTTTGGATTTTGCTCCAAGAGCAGTGGGAAGACATTGGAAGTCTTTAAGCAAGGGAGTGAGGTGATCTTCAGAAAGATCACTGTCATGACTCTTGGAGAACGGATCACAGAGAGGCTGCTTGGGGGTCTAGAATATTAATGCAAGTGAGAGATGTTGGTTTGGCCCAGGGTGGAGCAGACGGACTTACCGTGTTTTGGAATAAGGTCTGCAGAACTCGGACGGGATACAGGAAAATGATTACAATTAAGTGGAATATGCTCCAGATGGTGAAGTCTCAAGGAGGGTCACATTTTGGGGAGAAAAAGCCCAGGTTCAGTTTAGAACCTGTGAGGTTTGAAATGCTCTCAGTGACTCAAGCATGGAGAGGTAGTAAGCATTTGGAATGTCCTCAGCTCTGCATACGGATCCCAAACACAAAGGACCCAGAACTAGTCTTAGAGGAGCTTATGCACCAGCTGTGAGACAGAACCCCCCGGGGGGGGGGGGGACCTTCTTTGCTCCCCACTCCTCCCATTTCTACGCAAAACCTCAAAAACCTGTTTCTTTAGGGGAAATCAACCCCCACTCTCTCAAGACTCTCCGTGTTTGAATCATAGCATTTCTTCTAGCTCAGGAATGTCATGATTCTAGGTACCGTGGCTTCGAGCAAGCAGGTAGAGAGACAGAGTCTGTCTCTAGGAATAGGAAGAAAGCTCTTTGACCAAGGAAGCCAAGGACAGGGGTAGATAAACTTTCCTAATCCCAAAGATTTGATCATTCTAAGCATTAGTGTGATGGCTCCGTGACAATTTTGAGAAGGTTCCTCTTCTTTCACTCAGCCTTTATTCTACAGGTGAAAGAAATTGTCTAAAGTGAGTATCAGAGGCGGCCTCACAAGAAAGAATAAGGGGGAGAGCCTGAGGAGTCCCCTCAGTCCTCCAGGGCTGGAGGGAACCGTGGAAGGGAGGAGGGATGTGCCAGCAAACACTGGGCCCTCCAGCACAAGCTTTGTGTGTGGATTACTGCTGTCCGTGTGTCTTTTGTTTCGGTCATGACCAAGAATTCCATGTACTTGTGTCCTTCTCACCGACTCCTTTCAGCCAACAACAAGGAAGTGCACAAAGAACTCAAATGTTCCCATATCAGAGGACCTGCTCAAGAAAGCTAGCCACGCTTCCAGCCACAGAGCTGCCATGAGACTCCAAGGGAGGGGGAGGGGCCTCTCAGAGACCTGGTTCCATCGTCTATAACCATATGAGCTCTAGAACTGTGTTATCCAACATGGTGGCCACCAGCCACATGTAGCTATCTAAATTTAAACAAATTAAAGTTATATTTTAAAAAATCTAAAATTCAGGTCCTCCATCATAACAGCCATATGTCAAGGGCTCCACAGCCACATGTGACTAGTGGCTACTGTATGAAACAGTGCAGAGCTTGGACGCCCCATCATTTCAGAAAGTTCAATCAGACAGCATTGCTTTTGAAGAGCAGTTTCCAAACCCTGGTTCCCGGGCCAGTGGCATCAACACCAAACACCACCTGGGAGCGCTCTAAAAATGCAAATTCCCAGGCCCCGCCCCAGGCATATGGGGATGGGGACAAATCCTCCAGATAATTCTTTTCTTTTTTTTTAAGATATTATTTATTTATTGGAGAGAGAGAACGTAAGCAGCTGGGAGGAGCCCGATGCGGGGCTCGATCCCAGGACCCTGTGATGGTGACCTGAGCCAAAGACAGATGCTTAACCAACTGAGCCACCCAGGCATCCCCTTCCAGATGAACCTAACACATACGAAGTTTGAGTACCAAAGCTCTAGTGTAGAATAATATTCTCTCTCCCTGTCCATTTGAGCCTCAACAATCTTATACCCATTCAGCCTTCCTAGGGCAAGAATAATCATGACGTGTTCTATAACCAAGGAACAAATCCAAAGATGCAGCTCTAACCCAGGGCCAGAGCTCTGGCCCCTTGACCCTTCCTTGGTCTCATTTTTTTTTCCGCCAAACTTGTCTAGGATCATTTCATATTGAAAACAAAAGGATACGATTCTATAGCTCTTTGCTGTAACTCCAGTCCATTGAGAAGAGCCGGCTGCTGAGTTTGGGGAAGTCAGAATGATCACAATGGAAAATCTCTCCACCGAGTGGCCATGGGTTGATTAGAATGTCCCATGAATGTGCGGGAGCAGTCGGGAACCCACATCCACTCCCCCTGTACGGACCAGGGAGCCATAACCCCCGGTGGGAGACTGCTCACCCACGCCCGCCGGCTCCTTCCTGACCACTGTGACCCAGCCGTGAAGAACAGAGAGGTTAAGAGCCTCAGAGACAGACCCCAGCTGCGTGTCCTGGTTCTGTCATTCGGAGCCGGGGGACTGAGGCAAGCAGGCCGTCTCCGCAAGCCTGTTTCCTCCTCTGTGAAGCCCCAGTAAGAATAGAACTGCTCTGCTGTGGGGATGAAATAAGCCCATGGATGTGAAGGTGCCCGGCACTCAAAATTTTCAATGTTATTATACCAGACAGTAGGAAGTCAACCTAGTTTTTCTATTCTTTTTCTTTTCAATAGAACCTGCCTTTTCTTTGTGTTCTCTGACCTCAGATTTCTCTTAGCATGTGAGCTCTAGCTTGGGTCTTCAAGCCTGTTTGGGAACCAAAGAGACATGCATAGCCCCTTGTAAGTGGCATCACCAAGGGGTAGTTTTTGCCAGCTGGCAGCATGTCTGGTTTTCTGGAAACAACCCGCAAACCTGGGTAAACCTGGTCACACCTTTCGGCAAGGAAAGCGCCTTCCTACAAAGTAGGGGAGACCCTGAGCAGGGATTGGGTACAAGACGGGCTGTTGTGTCAGGCTTGAAATCTAGAAAGCTCCACGTGGGGCCCTGAACCCCCATCTCAGCCTGCCGCTTTTGGTCGCCGCGACCTTGAACAGATGGCTCTGTCTCTCTACCTCTGTCCTTCCATCCTTGGGAGAGGGGAAAATAATGTGCCCAGTGCATCTGCCTTGAGTTTCCCAAGATCAGAAGATGAATGCCACCCTCATTGTTCTCTAGAACCTGGGTCTCATCTTTCTCTGGAAGCATTTTCCAGAATTATCTGCTGCAAAGAGACAGAAACTGCACCCCCCCCCCGCCCCCCGCCGCCGCCAGGAGTCCAGGCTGGGCTCTCACAGGCTCCTTTCTGACTCAGCTATGGTACTACCCCTCCCCTCGGTTCCTGCTGATGCACCTCCTCTCTCTAACTTGAATCTATTTTTTTCTCTCACTGTCTCTTCCTTCGCACAACCCCCCTCCCCCAAAACACACCCATGGTCTTGTCTCCCCTCTTCCCACTTCTCCGCAGCGGTGGGCGTCCAGATGAGGCTGGAGTTCCTGCAGCGCACATTCTGGGCGTCGACCCAGCAGGTGGGTGTGATGGGGCCAGGTCAAGGCCAGAGGCTCCCTCCTGCTGCCCCACTGCCTCCCGAGGGCCCCTCTCTTCTGGGATCCTCGCTCAGCTCTCCTGGATCCCTTCCTTCTCTGCCTGTCTCCGTTCCCTGTGCCTCTGCCAGTGGCCTGGATCTCTCTGCTCCGCTCAGCCCTGGGAATGAGCAGGACCCCGTATTCCCACCAACCCTGCCCCCGGGGCGAGGAGACGTGTGCCCCTCCATCCTTCTAGCCAAAACCCAAGCCTGGACTGCTTTCCAGCCCACCTGTTGCCTCCCAGCCTCCTCTCCCGGTTCCCTGGAGGCCTCTGCCTTTCCTGGGTTTCCTCAAGTCCCCTTCAAGTTCCTCCACCAGAATCTGCCCCTCTGTTCCAAGACCTTATCTGTCCACTTGCTGTTGCCGCTTCCTCACTTCAAGCAGGTTTAGGGAACCATGACATGAAGATGGAGAGGATGGAATGGGAAGGGACACCTGTCCCGTAACCTAGTGTCACCCTCCAGGTCACACAAAGAACAGGAGCCTCCGAAGCCACCCCAGGAGGCTTCTGGCACCATGAGGCTGATCTCCAACCCTCACGCATGGGATGCAGGGGTGCGGTTCCCTCGGAGGGGAATGTGGCTGAACCCCTGTGCGTGGACAGCTGGTGACACATAGCCTCACCCACACATACAGCACACGTGTGTATCGTGCCCGCACACACACAAACGGCTCATGTACACCCTACCCATACAACACACCACATATGCCCTACAAAGACGCACACCCAGCACAGTGTGTACACACACGCACACACACAAGTATGCCTCAAACACACATTCACCATCCCCCTCACACAAACACAAGCACACACATAACCCACACACGACACAGACGTGCTCATGCGGTGCGTGTCTCCCGCGTTGACACACACATACACGGAGGCACATACCATGTACAGTTTCTCCTCTTCCTTCTAGTGCAGCCCAGTGGATGGACCCTGCCCAGAGAGCTGCAAGGACAGTGTAAGTTCTGTCCCAGGGGAAAGGGGGGGGAGCGGGAACCATGGGCCCCACAACTAAAGAGGGTCCCTTTGCAGTAGACATGGGGGTGCTCCCCACACACCAGGCCAGGTCCAGCGGTCAGGGCTTAGCCATGACCTTCCTCCCGGTCTCTCCCCAGGAGCTGGACTGCTTCGTCATCGACAACAACGGGTTCATCCTGATCTCAGGGCGGTCTCAGGAGGTAAGGTGTCCGGGAGGTGGAAGGAGGGAGGAGTCGGATCATCCCCCAGACAGGCCAGTCAAGGAAAGGACTGACCGTGGTTGCTAATGGCGGCTTGGGGCACCAGGAAGTAATGGCAGCTTAGGGCAGATTAGAGGGAACAGTCTGAAGAACGCAGAGTCTCTTCTCCAAGCCAAGTCAGTGTAGGAAGACCACAAAATGCAGACACTTCACTCAGATCATCAGAGAAAATGTTATTTCTTTATTTTGTCTCTCCCTAATCCAGCCTCGTCCCATGGTTGGTAGGGAAACTGTCCACACGACGAGGAGAGGCTCTGCCCGGCTCCACCGCAGGGCCCCCCATGTTTTCTGTGCTCTGGCCGTGATGCTGACTGGCCTGGCCTTAGAAGCCTCCTCCCAGAGTGCAGACACCCTCAGACTCATCACCCCACTCCCCTCCATCACCTTCCTGCCCCTTTAATCCACTTAGGCCACTGCTGGGGGGCTCATCCACAGAGAGCAGGGGGCCTGTGTGCCGGGGTGAAGGCCCTTTTCTGAGTCACAGACTTCTCATTGTGTCCTCGTGTGGAGCAAAGGGCAGGGGAGCTCTCGGGGGTCTCATCGATACTGACCAGATCCCATTCCTAAGGGCCTGATCATACTGATCATGATCCCATTCCTAAGGGCCTCATGATCTAATGACCTCCCAAAGGCCCCACCTTCTACCTTCAAGCCAAGAAGATCCAGCGACAGACAATGACAACAAAGCAGAAGTCAATGTCTTTTGGAACCTAATTTCAGATGTGGCATCCCATCACTTTTACTATATTTTACTCACAAGAAGCAAGTTACCAGGTCCAACCTACCCAGAGGCTGGGACCATTGTGAGTTGTTGCCGAATGGCCCTACCACACTCCCCTCCACCTCCCCAAACACACTCCCGTGGTGGGGGCACTGGCAGCAGCAGCAGCAGCGTCTGGGACCTTGATAGGAATGCAAGTTCTTGGGCCTGACCCAGATTGGAGAGTCAGAAGCTCTGGGATGGGGCCCTCCAACCCTGCTGTGACAAGTCCTCTGCTGACTCTGAAGCCCGACAAAGTCTCAGGACCACCGCCTAGCCTTTCCTGCCAGCGGCTGTTGATCTGGACGCACTTTCCCTGCCGGGCTAATATGCCGGAAGGTCCAGGCTGCTTCTTGTCCCTGCCAAGGTCCACCCAGAGGTCTGGGGAGAAAAGACTGTCCCTGCTCCAGACGCCAACTTTCCTCCCCACCCTGCCTCACGGAGGCCTTCCTGCCGGGCAAACAGGGCAAGTGCAAAGCCCCAGGGCACCACCTGTCTGTGGCCTGCGGGAGGGGCAGGGGCGGCCTGGAACTCCTGCCCCAGTGGTGTTCCAGGCCTACTGATTAGACATTTGGTCCCCCTGGGCCTCTCTTCCAGCTCAGGGTTCATTGTTATCATGAAAGACTACAGATGACAGGATTACAGCCCTCCGCGGGGGCCTGGAAAGAGCAGCAGACAGCTGGGGCCATGAGAGTGACAACAGCTCTGTAGATCTCTGTAATGTTTACAGTGGACCTGTCATCCCAGATTTGGGGATCCCTAGTCCTCCCGCTTGCCTGTGGGTAGCACCTTCACAGGAGAGCTCCAAAATGGACCTCACAGGGGCACCAAAGCTAGAAAATCGAATGCCCCATCATGAGGAGGTGAAATCTCTCTGAGGCGGGTGCAGCACCCTCTCCCTCCCTGCCCCCAGCCCAAAATGCTGGGCTTGCCTTCTGACCAGGGCAACCCTTTCCGCCCTCAGAGGGCCTCTGATGTGCCTGTCTCAGCTCATTTTCCTCAGCAATCCCTTCTCCCTCCCTGCTTCCCTACACACTGAGTGCCGGGTGCCTCCAAAGAAAAAGTCAGTTGGCCACCTGCCCCCTGGGTGGCTCTCTCTGGAGCACAGTCCCTATGCTCTCTCTCCCACATGCTTCCCCAGCTCCACTGTGGGGCCAGAGAGACTGAGACTGTCAAGAGACTGAGCAGCTCAGGGGAGCCCGCGAATGGGGGGCTATACATGAGAAAGGAACACCTTACGTTTTTAGAGAAGAAACCGAGGCTGTCCATCGGTAAGAAGAGACTGTGAGACATCTGCTCCATCCCAGAATCACGGGCTCTCCCACCCAACCTCAGGTCCCCCTTCCCTCTGGGGACCAGAGCTCCACACAGGCATGCAAATTAGCCTAGTTCTGGGGGCTGCGGCCCAGCCACCGGGAATACTCATCAGTTCCGGGTTCTCTGCCGCCACCTGCCCCCTGTCTGCTCCCTGCACCCCCGCACGCACTCCTGCCTCATTACAGACACTGAAAACACAGGCAGCCCCAGGCCCTTTTCATACAGCCCCAGAGCTCGGGCAGTCCAAAGGACCGTTGCTTATTTGTGGATTGTGCCCTGGAAACATGGAGCCCTGCCCCACTGCAAGCAAACCCGAAGGCAGGTGGCACTCGGGGTGCAGGGACCTGGAGCTTCCAGACCCTGGATAGCACCGTGGCTGGAAAGACGCCACAGACCCCGCAGTCAGTCTGGGCACCCTGAACTGACAAGGGTGCTCCAGTTTGAGTGTTTGGACTTCAGCTTTGCAGGGTCAGGAACTAAGTCAATCTACCTTTTTGAGGCACTGATGGACTCTGATGAAGTTCCAATGAAACGATCAGCTAAGAAATGTGTTCTGCTGTCAGCAGTGGAGCCCCCACCACAGGGTTTTAACCAAATCAAAGGTTTATTCTCTCACATAAAAGAGTAGATGAAGGTAGCCCAGGACTGGTACGGTCTGGTCACCAGGAGTCTGCATCCTCAAGGTCACAACATGGCTAAAGGAGCTCCTGCCTTCTTGTCCCTTTTCCAGACCAGAAGGGAAACAGCCATGAATGAGGTACTCCTCCTATGGAGTCTTCTCCCTTTAAACAGATTCCCGGATGTCCCACATGGTGACTTTGCTCAGTTTTCATTGGCCAACTCTGGCCAGAGGGGAGTCTGGGAAATGTAGTCTTTTAGACGAACACACTGCTACCATAATTCAAGTCCGGCTTGCCTTACCTGAAGAAGGGGAGCCCGGTCAGTCATGTTGTTTATGTATAGAAGAGGATACATTTTTTTCCAGTGTCCAGGAGCTCATCTTCTCAGAATCAAGTGTCTGAACTGTGGTGTTTTTGGTGAATAAGCGTAGAGTTTGGAAAGAAAAGCCTTGTGGGAATTTGGGCCAGCCTCATTTCTACTCCACTGCACTTTCCCAGGGAGAAAACTCCGGTCACTCATTCATTGCCCGTCCAATCCCTCACACATTCCTTCAGCAAAGATGCACGGAACAGTAACCACGAACAAGACACTGGGTGGTGTGGGGGACCGGGAGGTAGGTGTCTGCCCACAGGATCTCCCCGTCTGGTAAGGCAGGAGGACACACACATCTGGTCCCTGCAACAGCAAGAAGCAACCCACAGCTGATGGAGAGGGATCGCGTGAGCTCAAGGAACTTCAGGCGGCTTCAGGGCTGCACTTCGGAGAACGGCAGGAACGGATACCTCACACCTTTCCACTTGCCAGTCTCTCCCTCAAATGCCTTCGACTCCTCCCTGCTCTCCCCTGCTCTCTCCACTGCCCTGCTCCAAGAAGCCTCGAAGGCCTCAGAACAGAGGGGTCTTCTGGCCAAAGAGAGTGCAGGGCTCAGACAAGCCTGCATGTCCCATCCCGCACTCTCTGGGCCACCCCCTCCCCTCATGCCTTTGTCCTTAGCCTGAGGAGGGAGGCCTTAAGTCCAGCTGGAAAGGTGAGAAACGAAAGACTTCCTGGAGGAGGACAACAAGGAAAGCTCCTTGGAGTAAGGACTGGGGAAGGGTTGTCCAGGCAGAGAGAAGAGCCAAGGCCAGAGCAACTCCTTATCCTATGCCCACCACATACGGAGCCCTGGCCGTGTTCCAGATGCTTGGCACAAGCTATCCCCTCCCCGGCCCATGGCCACACAGTGGAAAGTGCCGGAGCCGGATCTGAATCAAAATCTGATGCTGAAGTCCAGGCTCTTTCCTCTTTCCTCTCTGCCATGCTGAGAAGGCCGCAGAAGCAAGAGACCGGGGCAGGTGGGGAGGTCAGTGTAGGGGTGAGGCTGGAAGGCAGCCTGAAGCCAGAGCTTGACTGTCATCCAACTCGGGGGACTTTGCGGGCTTGGAGGGTACGGCCTCGGCTGGTGCACATGGTGGGTGCTCACCAGTGCTGGCTGACTGGGCCATGGAGGAGAGACTCGGGGGAAGGAGGATCCTATTTTGCTCTTTAGGAAACACAAAAAATAGAGAGACCAAATCCCAGCTGTGTTGGCAGCAGGGCTGGGGACTGGACTCCAATCGTAGCCCCTAGATTGATTTCATAGCCAACTAAATGAAAAGTGCTAAGATAAAGAATAGGGCAGGGGAACCTGTTAAAGGGGGAGGGAGCCCGTGGAATGGGTACAGTTCTGATTCTGTTGCCTGGTATCTACAGGGGAGACCCAGCCCACCCCCGACTGGAGCTAGCTGTGAGCCCTGGCCTAATGTGGGAGACTTAGAAGCCTTCATCCCGCTTCCCTCCTCTTCCTCTCCTCCCTCCCTTTCTTCCTCCTCTTTCTCCCACTCTCCCTCCTCATCCCTCCCTCCCTCTCCATCTCCCTCCCTCTCTCTCTCTCTCTCCATCTCTCTCTCTCTCCCTGTCTCTCTCGCCCTCACAGATGGGAAGATTCCTGGGGGAGGTGGATGGCGCTCTCATGACCCAGCTGCTCAGCATGGGGGTGTTCAGCCAGTAAGTGGGACACGTTTCTCCCCAGACTGACTACACACAGAAAAGGCAGGAGCTGATGCTAACTGGTCCCGACAGATATCAGGATCCTGACCTCAAAAACCCACAGTGAAAGCCCCAAAGAGCTAACAGAGCAACCTTTCTGAAGCCAGAGACTAGATATGAGGTGGAGAGGGGTATAAGGTCATATGGGCCCTTAGAGGGAAAACCGAATTTGCTGTTCCATGTCTTCAAAGCAGTGGAAGTGCAGAGATGAAATCCGTCTGATCGCCCATCCTCCCTCCCTCGCCCTCAGGAAGCTTGGGAAATGGGAACCCTGCAGCAAACCCCCACCCCGGCTGGGGGAAGGCCTGACTCCCCAGGTCCTGTTTCTGATTTTCAGAGTGACCATGTATGACTACCAGGCCATGTGCAGACCCCTGAGTCACCACCCCAGTGCCGCCCGGCCCCTGGTCAGCGTGAGTGTCACCCCAGACCTTTCTTCCCCCAGGACCCCACTCTTGACTGGGACCAGAAAGTAATGTCAAATCTCCTCCCACCCCACCCCCGGACCCACACCCCTGCTCCCTGTCCTCAGCCTGCCCCTGGGCGGGCCTGTGGGTCTTCTCTCCGGGGCTTCTGGGGATTGTTCTGGCGGCCCCCTGAGGCAACAAGCCTCTGGCAGAGAAAGCAGAGGGCAGCCCCTGGATTGTTTTGTTCCTGCCTCACTTGCAAGTAAGTGCTTTCACACATATCACAAAGGATGCCAGGAGCAGCACCAAGTGGCTCATCAGGGAGAGAACTGGAGGAGTCCTCCTGATGGGCATGGTGGAACCCCAAGTGCCCTAGGAATTTATCACATAACAGTTGTAAATGCTCCCTCTGCTGGGAAGGGGTGGGAGATGGTGGCGGCCGGAAGGGGCAGGTGGGGAGCTCCTCCCTCCACCGCATGTGCTGGTCTTTAATGACGGTGCCCAGGGGAGCGCCCTCAGCTGGGGCCTGGGCCTAACCCTGTGTCCCCTCTCCTTCCCAGCCAATCTCTGCCCTCCTGACCGCTACCAGGTGGCTGGTGAATGAGCTCTTGCTGTGAGTGAGGTCTGCGCCTTGGGCGGGGACTTGGGGGGTACCCGGGGGACTTCATGCAGGTGTGCCTTATGAGGGAGCCCTTTGAGCAGGAGCTGCATGAGGTCCCCAGAACCCCAGAGGAGGCAGGCGAGATCCCCGGGTGTCTCGCGCCTGCCCCCCAAACACACTGCTGCCCAGCGGGGAGGCGCCCTGCTCACCCAGGAGCCCCAAGCAGGGAAGAGGGTGTCCTGGAGGAGAGGGGCTAGACCAGGGGCCGCCAGGGAGCTCTGGTGCTCCAACCCCTCAGGCCCCCGGGTCAGGAGGGCACCGGGTCTTGGGGATTCAGCTCTGTGTCTGACAGGATCCTTCTGGAGTGGAGTGCATGGGGCTCCTGGCCAGCAGACAGTGGGGCTGAGGGTGAGTACGCAGGACTGCAAAAATGGAGTGTTTGCTCTCAAAGCCATTTCAGTAGGAACCTGTCACCTCTGGGAGGATGACAGATGGGATGGGGACTCTGGAGAGTCCGTGCCTCCCATCTCACCTCACCAGGCCCTCTCTCATGGCCTCCCCTCACTTCTGGCTCCCCTCACCTCTCTGTGTGACATCATACCACTGCCATCTCCGGACACCACTGCTCCATGTGACATCATTCATTCCATGCGACATCGCCACCCTGTGCCATCCTGCCCTCCATGTGACATCGTGCCCATCATGTCCTGGACAGCCAAAGCTGTCTTCCATCACTGTGAGTAGCCTCACTGAGTTTTCTGGGGGTGCGGGTAGGGACTTCGAAAAGGGACTGTCCTCAGCTCTCCATCCAAGGAAGTCTGAGCTCTCTTCATCCAGGGGACCCCTAACTCAGAGGCCCTCTCCCACTCGAAAGCCCCATCTCTTAAGGCATGAGGGTGTCACCCAGATCTCGTCCCACACAAGTATAGTCCTAGCCCAGGGCAAACAGAACCTCCAGCCATCTCCTTGGGTGAGCTCACTTATGATTCCAAGGGGAGGAAGCGTGATGTGGCCCAGTGGCTGTGACCACGTGCAGGTAAGCAGCCGCCAGGTCTCCTCGTGGAGCAGGAAACAGGGGTGCCTCCAGCTCCCTGTGTCCACCGAGCCCCCAGCAGTGTGCAGGGTTAAGGGTGTGGCAGGTGGAGGCCTAGGTCTGGTCACTTGGGCACTCTGGGGATAATATATCTCCTGTGACCTTGGGTCTGAGGACAGTGCCCTCCACAGGCCCCACCGTGAACCAAAGAAATGTCCTCTGTGTCAACCAGCTGTGACTCTAGACTGCTCTCCCAGAAGAGCGAAGCCACTTGACCTTTAAATGCAAAAGGCAGTCCTTGGCTTCCACTCCCAGGGTAGCTGGGGGGTTTCCTACCACACAGACTGTCTCGCTTTAACCAGCCTTGCTCAACCCCTTCGTCAATAGAGCCTTTTCCATGGGGTTCTGGAACATCTCCACTGCCTGGGCTATTCTCCCCACCCCATTTTTGTTAAGAGTTTGGCTTCCTGATGGTGTCTGTGACAGGAACCAGGAACCACATGTCACAACCCATTTAGAAACAGGGCCCTCCTCCCTCTGCATGGGAACATGGGCCGGGGGCACAGCTCCCCTCCCTGCCGTGCTCTCCCTGCCAGCAGCTACATCTTGCAAACACTGAGAACGATCTCCCTCCGTCTGCTGGTTCACAATTTCTCCTCTTCAGGGAAGCCGCCCCTGGAGCTTCTCCATCCTGCCCAGGAGGCCTGGTTCAGCCACTCATCCATGTCCTCAGTGAATAGCGCTGGACTTGGAGTCCAAGGACATGGACTGAGGGAGGCCCTGAGGGAGGCCCTGTCCCAGCTGCGTGGAGGCCCACTCCAGTCTGTTGTTGTCCGCATGGTCCCTATCGCTGTCATGGAGATAATCTACCCACACGAAGTGGCTCAGGTGACTGGCCCAGCCCCTACAGGGGACCAGGCCAGTATAACTGGGCCCAGGAGGGAGCCGGCCACCAGGCTCCTGCAGGCTTTAGCCAGGGTGCCCACACAGTCAAAGTGCCCAGTAGCAGCCCTGGAAGGTCTGGTGAAACCGACAAAGTGTGCAGAGCCCCGACTGTGGTTCTTCCCCCCAGTTCGCACTTCTCTGCCCACAGACTGGCCTTCCCTTTTGCCTTCACAGTCCAGTGGGAAGTTTCTGGGTCTGGGCGCTCTCCTGCTAACCCCCATGTGATCCTGAGATGGGGGTCTATGAAATGGGGGTGACCCTGCCCACCCTCCCCATTCCACAGATAGTAGCCAAGAACCCAGAAAGTGTAGAGAAGTGCCTGGAAGAAACAGATGTGCTGCGTTAACAAACCAGGGCTGCTATTTTGACCAAAAATAATGTCGTTCAGTCCGTGAACCAGCCCCGTTTGGCTCTTTGCTCACCCTAGGCGCAATGTGTGTCCTCCAGGACTGGGCTGTCCGGGCCTCTGCTATTCATTTTTCCAAGTCCTGCTAGCTTCATCCTTTGTTCCTGAGGGGACTCAGTGCACCACTAAGGAGCTGGAAAACTTGGGAGCTGTGTCTCCTGGGCTTTGGCCACGTTGGGCCCTGGAGGCCCCTGCTGGCTCTCTCTCCCAGGCCCAGGCAGGCTGGCGCTCAGCCCTTGCTGCTCTGCTCAAAACCGGGGGGGGGGGGGGGGGGGGGCGGGGGCTGACCGGGGGTGGGGGTGGTTAGGGAGCAAGCCTAGGGCTGGTCTGCGTGCTGCATGTGCAGAGCACAGTAGCTAGACTTGAGAAATGTCACGTGTATACAATGAATGGGGGGGAGGGGTAGGATTAAGAGACCAAAGTGTCCCCCAAGTCACCCCTTGGCCCTCCTCCTGCCTCTGCTCTCCTCTCAGACCCTGGGTATCAGTGCTGATTGGAGCCTTCAAGGGGTCCCCGCCCAGCCCTTCTCCCAACCAGCCGGCTTACACTGAGGATCGTGCTTCCAAGGGGGGAAGTGGTTTTCCCCCAGGTCACGGGGCTAGTGTGCTAATCACCCACAGCCGAGAGCCAAGGCCCCCCATGCCAGTCTGTTGCCCTTCCCACTGTGACACCATCTGCTCCATTTTTTCTGTCTCTTTTCCTTCCCTGTGTTCCTTCCTCCCCTCCTCCTCTCCGAGCCCTGAGAACCTTCTGACAAAGGGACAAAAGGGTGTTCTATTGCACAGTAGTGACCATGCCTGCCAGCCAGGGTTGCAGCTGAGACCCCCCCCCCCAGGCATGGCTTCCTGGGGCCCTCTCATCTGGCAATGCCCCTTTCCCCATCTGTAACTCTGTCTCTCTGCAGCCCACAAGCACAAGAAACAGGACGTGCTGCAGCCGTGTGACACAGAGTACCCTGTGTTTGTGCACCAGACAGCCATCCGGGAGACCAATGGGATCATTGAGTGTGGAGCCTGCCAGAAGTAAGATCCGAGGGCAGCGCTGCCTGACTGGAGCTGGGCTCCTCCCTTCCCCTCCCCCTGACAACACACCACCACACCCACACCCACCCACCCCTCCCCATCTTTGCTTCCTCTTTTCCTTCGGGAAGGAAACCATGGGCGGGGGCAGAGGGTAGGCTGGCTGGGGGCACCGGGACTGGTTTGGTAGAAGTGGTCCCGAGGCCAGATCTGGGCCCACCCACCCTACCACAGGCTCCAAAAGAGTCTCCACAGCCCCTCTCGGAGGCCCTTTCAGTGTGGGTCACACACATTTGCTTAGCCCACAACAGCTCAGCGGCAGCCAGCCCCGTGCAGGACCAGGGGCATCTGCAGGCCCTGGGAAGGCACCGGAAGGCGAGGATAGCGGTGAGGAAGAAGCCAGTCGGTGCCCCCTCAGAAACCTGTCTGTGCGGAGAAGCAGGCCAGCTCGGGGGCCCTCTCGGGAGTGGTGGGCTGGAGGAGGGCTCCTAGCACTGTCAGGTCACACCGGCCTCTCCTCTCCGTGGCCGGCCTGGAGCCTGTGTGTGCGCCCCGCAGAGACTCAGGCCTTGCCCGTGTGCAAGCCGTGAGACCGAGCTGCATCCTATCGGCTCCAGCCACCGCTGGCCTGAGGCGGGCAGGGAGGCCCGACAGAAACTTCTCTCCCGCCAACTCCCACCCTGACCTCGGGGACCTTCCAACTTGTGAAGTTCTGTGCTGGGCCGCCTCTAGGGTGTCCACTCAGCCAGCTCAGCCATTCGCCAAGGGCTTCTCGGGACGTCCCTTGGACTCCCCAGACCTCAGGGGAATTACTTTCTAGTGTAACGCCTCAGACTTGGCATGGGACAGTCCTACTAGTGTGTGATGTCGGGTGGACGGTAACCTCGCCAGAGCGGTTTTCTGGGAACTCCTGTGACTCGTTTATCTCAAAGGCTTGTCATGAGAATGAAGTGAGTGGTCTGGTGTAAGGCCACGGACTTCAGGGTAGACAGTTTCGAGTTCAAAAACACTCTCTTCTGCTCCGCAGCCCTGTAACATTGGGCAAGTTACCTCACCTCTTCTAGCCTCTGGGTTCTCCTCCACGAAACAGGAACGACAGCAACCTCCCTCGGAGTGGTTGCGGTTAAGTGTGTGTGTGTGAGAGAGAGAAATCATCCACCCCAGAGAAATGCTCACGAAGTGGCAGCTACTGTTACATAAGGCACCAGGCCTCCCGCAGACAGGCTTTCCCGGATCCCTTCCTCCCTCCCTCTGGCGGCTCTCCAGGGCCTTGTGCGGGCAGGCTCTGCCACCTTGTGGCCAAACCTGAGCACCGCATCTTTCCGGCACGGCCTGCCCCAGCCACACATCCCTATCTGCTTGGGAAGTCTTGATTTATGCCTGCTGTCTCTGAATATATTAATGACAATTCTTTTCCCTCTCAAGAATTATCTGAGCCTGCCACAGAGCGCTTCCGCAACCCACTTCTCTCTTGGCCGCAGGATATTTGTGATGCAACAGATTCCCAGCAGTAACCTTCTCCTCCTGGTGACAGACCCCACCTGTGACTGTAGCATCTTCCCACCAGTCCTGCAGGAAGCTACAGAAGTCAAATATATCCTTCCAGCTTCCGGGAAATGAGGGCTGGGGGAGGGATGGAGGTGTTGGTGTCACTGAGGAGCTCAGATATTGAGAGGCGAGGCCATCCTCCCTCCTCACCAACATCCCCCGCCTCCCACCCAGGGCTTCCGGATTTGTTCCCTAACCCCTCCCCACCCCCTAACCCCTGGGTGCCTTCTTCTACAAGGCAGCTGGTCCCACCTGGGCTAGGCTCTTCCCAGACTTAGTCTCTAGAATCTCCAGAATTCGCTGCTGTCATGAGATGTTCGCCTTAACAGTGACTTCCGCACATAATGCGTCTGTCAAGTGTGACAGGCTACGCTCGCAGAAGCTTCGAAGGAGACCAGATTCCTGCCATGCCTTCCATCCAGAGGTAAGGGCTGGAGGGGGGCAAAGGGGCGGGGCTTGGTCTTCATCCACAAATCCTGGGCTCTTGGATGGGGCCTGTGCATTTGCAGATGGGAGCTGATGCTTATGAATGCAGCCCTGCTTGTGCACGTCCGTGGAATACATTCATGCGTGTGCATGGACATTCAGGCCCCTGTGGCGTTCACATGTGGAGGCAACCAGGAGCTAAGGGCCAAATTTCCTAGGGTTTGGGCCCTCAGTGATTTCAAACGCAGTTCCCCCATATTGCCTTCATTACTACTGCAGTTAGCTCCAAACGAGGAAGCTAATATATGCACATGCTAATGACATTGAGCGCCCACTATGTTAGGTGCTTTTAGCTTAAGGCCTCAAGCTGGGTGCCTTACTCATGGTATTGTCTTTGTTGAATATGCCACAATAATCCACATCCACTAAGTTTCCAGAGTTGATGGCTTCCCCAAAGTCATTCTAGAGGATGGTCCCACGGCCACTGTAAGACTAGGGACAAGCAGAGGCTTGAACCCAGTTCTGGGCTGAGTGCACAGCCTCTCCTTTGCCCTAAAAAATAGGCGGTCTAAAAAAGATGGCAGGCAGTGTTTCCTCCATTTTCTGGGCTTTCCCTCTTACCCCAGGTTTTTGGCTATTAGTCCCAGAGGCCCTCCTCCCTCTTCCTTGCCTCATCCTGAAGACTACCTTTTCATCTCTGCTCTGGTTCACAGGAAAATGCGCAGGAGTGTGGCGGCACCGCAGACACCTCGGCCTCACTCCCCATGCTCCTGCTGCCTCTGTGTGCCTGGGGGCTACCACCCCAGCTTTTGCGGTGACACCTCACCTCTGTTTTGACAAGATGATCCTTCCAGAGACACTCTTAAGAGTCGGCCCCTGCCGTGGGATCCACCTCACTACAGTTGGGTTATCACCCAGGTCACTGTTCATCTGTCTTGGGCTAATGATCCCTGCCTCCTGAGATTGCCAGATGGAACCAGAAACCACTTCTTAAAGGCCTTCCAGGGAGCCTAGTACCATCCTTCCTACCTCCTCTTCAGGAGTCCACCGGGAGCTCAACTTGGACCAAGACAAAAGAAGTTAATTGCATCTATTCTCCAGAAGCCCAGACCCAGCCAAGGGTCAGCTGTTTCTAATGAACCTGGTTGGTCTTCGGTAGAATCCAAGAACTTTAAGGTATGAGAAAGAGGAACAGAACGAGGCCAACAGCAGAAATGAGATGAAGAACATACCCCCACCTGAAATAGAGCTTTCTCAAAATGAGATGCATGGTGAGGGGATAGGTCAATTTCCTAGCTGCTGCTCAGAAAGGGGGGGGCGGGCAGCAAAGAAGTAACTAGTAATGGGAAAACCCAGAACAGGAACAGGTATTAAATCCTTTTATATTACTGTGGCATGTCTGCAAACTATGGCTTCTAAAACTTCTGAAAATGTCTTTACAAAATGCTAACATACAGAAACTTTTGCATCTGAGTAAAAGCCAATAGGGTAAAATATATAGCTCCTGCACTAAAAGGTGATAGAACAGGGGAGGTGACAGTCCTTCACAGTGGTCTGGTGAGGGATCTCCTGAAGGCTAGCTCCAGACTCCCCGGGAGGGCCAGCTCCCTCAGTGGTCTGTTCTAGCCACTTATCTTTGTAAGAGACTACCTTGATCTCCACGTCCTGGGACTGAGCCCCATGCCCCATGTCAGGCTCCAGCTCAGTGGGGAGCCTGCTTCTCCCTCTACCTCTGCCTCTCCCCATGCTTGTGTTCTCTCTCTCTCAAACGAATAAATAAAATCTTTTAAAAATAATAAAATAAAATAAAAATTTAACAAAGACTGCCTGACTCTATCCCTGGGGTGGGCATTTCAAGGAACATTCCAACATGCACAGCAGAGTCCACCAGGAGGGGAGCTCTGTCTGGGAACTTACTCTCCACATGCACACCTCCCCCAGGGTCTTAGGGCCCTGGAGCTTCCTCCTCCCTCCCCCGAAAACCTGGCTCCACTGTGAGAGCAACATTAAAGGCAGACCATGTAGAAATTACGAGGTGGCCTCAGAACTTTAAATTCAACCAACATCCAACGAGAAAGTCCAGCCAAGCCCCAAGATAACCATGGACAGCATGCCGGGCCTCGAGAGACCCTTCTCGGCCCTCCACAATTCAGAGTACAAGCTTCCCACCAGCAAATGGCCCCCCTCCCCCTGTACAGTGGGCCAACTTTGAACAATGCATTCATTGCCCTATTTGTAAAATGCCTTACATTACTGATAAGATGACGTCACTTTCACCACTTAGTCTCACAAGCCTGTGAGGTCGGCATTAGCAGCCCTACTTACAGCTGAACAAGTAGAGCCTCAGAGAAGAGAGTGACTCAAACTCACTTGCTCAGCCAGTTTAAGTGGCAAAATAATGCTAGGAATGGCTAAGGCTTACAGGTACATGGTAAGTAACAGGCATTAACTCATTTAAATCTGGCAATAATCCTCTGAAGTAGGTACTGTTATCTGTCCCATATTGTAG